>NC_092717.1:72182427-72783427 GCF_047496885.1 Scyliorhinus torazame
GATGCCACCACCAAACACATCTTCCCTTCACTCCCTCTGTCAGCATTCCGCAGAGACCGTTCCCTCCGAGACAATCTAGTCCACTCCTCCACCATACCCAGTACCTCTCCCATCACCCATGGCACCTTCCCATGCAATCGCAGAAGGTGGAACACCTGCCCCTTTACCTCTTCCATGCTGAACATCCCAGGCCCAAAACACTCATTCCAGGTTAAGCAGCGTTTCACTTGCATCTCTTCCAATTTGGTCTACTGCATTTGCTGCTCCCAATGTGGTTTCCTCTATA
The DNA here is from genome assembly GCF_047496885.1 of Scyliorhinus torazame. NCBI lineage: Eukaryota > Metazoa > Chordata > Chondrichthyes > Carcharhiniformes > Scyliorhinidae > Scyliorhinus > Scyliorhinus torazame. The sequence continues at coordinate 72,182,714 of NC_092717.1, forward strand.
TCGGAGAGACCAAACGCAGACTGGGTGATCGCTTTGCTCAGCATATTCAGTCTGTGCGCATTCAGGACCCTGACCTCCCTGTTGCTTGCCATTTTGACAAAAGACCCTGCTCCTATGCCCACATGTCTGTTCTTGGCCTGCTGCAATGTTCCAGTGAAATGCAACGCAAACTGGAGGAACAACATCTCATCTTCCGGTTAGGCACGCTACAGCCTTCCGTCCTGAACATCGAATTCAACAACTTCAGATGATCAGCTCACCCCCACCTTGACCCATTTGTTTTCATTTTGTTTTAACTGTCTTTTACCATTTCTTTCTTTCTTAATACATATATAATTCCCCCCCCCCCCCAATCTTATCTACCTTTCCTTCATCTTTCTCGTCTTTGCTTCCCCTCCCCCCCACATCTATAGTTCATCCTCTGATGTTAGTTTCCCTGCTGTTTGGCCTTTCACATCTTTTGTCCTCTCTGGGGACTGCCATTAGCACTCTTTCCCCTTGGTTTCTGTGGCCATTAGCACCTGGTTTCCCTCAGTTTCTGTGGCTATGACTCATCTTTCATTCTCACTCCACAGAAAAATATTTCCCACTTTCTCTGTCTGTTAGCTTTGACAAAGAGTCATCGGACTTGAAATGTTAGCTCTTTGCTCTCCCTACAGATGCTGCCAGACTTGCTAAGATTTTCCAGCATTTTCTCTTTTGTTTCAGATTGCAGACCCGCAGTAATTTGCTTTTATTTTTTACACATCGACCCAGTCCCGCCCACAGCGGCTCAGCCCCACCCACAGCCACCCAGCCCCGCCCACAGCGAACCAACCCCGCACAGCGGCTTAGACCCGCCCACCGCGACTCAGCCCTGCCCACCGTGGCTCAGCCCCTCCCACAGTGGCTCAGCCAACCATCAAAGCCATGCCCACCCCAACATGGCCCTGCCCACACCAGCACAACCCCACCTAGACGAGCACAATACTGCCCACACCAGCTCAGTCCTACTCACACAAGGTCAGCCCTGCCCACACTTGAACAGCCAAGCCCACACCATCACAGCCCACACCATAAACCCGCCCACACCAGCTCAGTCCTGCCCACACCAGCCCAGCCCCATCCCCATGAGCCCAGCCTTCCCACACCAGCTTAGCACTGCTAACATCAGCACAGCCCTGCTAACACCAGCTCAGAACTGCCCACACCAACTACACCAGAACAGCCCCACCCACACCAGCACAGCCCCACCCATACCAACACAGCTCTGCCCATACCAACACAGCCTGGCCCACAGCAACTCAGCACAACCCAGCACACACCAATACAGCCCTGCCCACACCAGCACAACCTTGTCAACACCCACCTCAACCTACACCAGCATAGCCTCGCCCATACCAGTTCAGCCCCATCTAAACCAGCTCACCTACACCAGCACAACCCTGCGCATACCAGCACAGATCACCACGCTGCAACAGCACAGTCCACACGAGCACAGCTCCACATGCACCAGCATACCCACATCAACACACTCTACAGCAACACAGCCCACACCAGCACAACCCCACCCGCACCAGCACTGCCCTGCTCATACCAGCACAGTACCGAACTGTAGAGCCCCACCCACAACAACTCAGTTCCACCCAGCATAGCCTCACCCACACCAGCAGCCCCAGCCAGCACAGTCTACACCAGTACAGACCATCCACATCATCACAGTCTACCCCAGCACTGTTAGTCAACGCCAGCACAGACCCGTCCACACCATCTCTTGGCCAGTCCCTCAGGGACGAGGATGAGTTGCTTCCACTCCGGGGAGGTGGGTTCTGCGGTGTACTGAAGAGTCCAATCCTGGATCCGCAGACTCTGCCACAAATTTGGCAGCTGGTGTTTGATGAGGTGGGTGGGATGCTCTGGATTCTGAGCTCTCTGCTGTTTACGCTTAGCCTCCGTATGCTCCACCCTACGAAGTTTGAGTGATTGATGCCTTTGCGGATGCTTTTTCTCCAGTTTGAACATTCTAAGGCTTGTTGCATATATTTAGGGAGGCTTTCAGAGTGCCCTTGTAGCGTTTGATGAGCAGAGAGATCTCAACGTCCATGAACATAGATCCCTGAAAGTTGCCACCCAGGTTGAGAGGGTTGTTAAGAAAGCGTACGGTGTGTTAGCTTTTATTGGTAGAGGGATTGAGTTTAGGAGCCATGAGGTCATGTTGCAGCTGTACAAAACTCTGGTGCGGCCGCATTTGGAGTATTGCGTGCAATTCTGGTCGCCGCATTATAGGAAGGATGTGGAAGCATTGGAAAGGGTGCAGAGGAGATTTACCAGAATGTTGCCTGGTATGGAGGGAAGATCTTATGAGGAACGGCTGAGGGACTTGAGGCTGTTTTCGTTAGAGAGACGAAGGTTAAGAGGTGACTTAATTGAGGCATACAAGATGATAAGAGGATTGGATAGGGTGGACAGTGAGAGCCTTTTTCCTCGGATGGTGATATCTAGCACGAGGGGACATATAACGGATGATAGATAGCGAGATGAGCTGTGCCATTTATTTAAATTGTATCTTGAGCACTATAATCCTGAACAGGGCAGCATTACAATGCAATAATTGAGTGTTGCGAAATGCAAAAATCTATGCGATAGATTAAAGTGATCACCCGGTAAAATGTGCCAAGATATCCTTGAAAGCAGTGATTGTGCCTGCTGGAGAAGGGGGCTGAGGAAAAAGGCAAACACATGGTGCCCTTGATGACGTCTTTAAGGTCGCATCATATTTCAGCTGGATCTGGCATGCTTTACAAACGAACAATGTTTAGTGACTTCAGGGCTAAGTGGCACCGCCAGATTTGTTGTAAGTAACATCAACAGGCGTTGTTTGTGGTATCCAGGGAAGCATCATTGGGTATTGTCCCTGACAACAGCCAGCACAAAATCAAGCTTGCAATGCACTGAAAGTTAAGTGATGCAGCAACTCTCCTTCAACAAACATTTCCTTATATTCTCTGATGGAAAAATCCCATGTCTGATGTTCTAAAGGAATTGTATATATTCCTTTGTATCATTCAAGGCAGATTTGCTAACATTGCTCATATTACCCACAACATGTGAAAAAGCAAGGGGGAGGGTAAGGATATTGGAAGCAGATGGGTATAGGAGACAAAAGGAGGATGGGGGCAAAAGAAAAAGTGCAAGGGGGCAGAAAAGGAATCGCTAAAGGAAACACAATTTCCACAGAGAGGATGGATTTCAGTGAGATTCGATGAAATTGGGGGTGATGGTGGTGGTGCCAAGGGTGAACTGCCCTCTTTCCCTCCCACCAGAATGGGGCGAGGTTAGGATGAGTTGGACTTCGACACTAAAACTTCAACAGGAAGGAACATGTTGCACTGGCAGCTCTGAATCTAAATCCAGTACATGGCAAGCAATTGTCGAATCTGAGACTAGAGAAAGGGAGGGACAGGATAAAATATTAACCTGCTGGGAAGTGGATGGCAGCATAGTAGTAACATTATGGTGGGGCAGGCAATAAACAAAGAAATAACGGATGCATGTAGAAATGGTGCAGCAGTTATCATGGGGGATTTTAATCTACATGTCGATTGGTTAACCAGGTCGGTCAAGGCAGCCTTGAGGAGGAGTTTAGAGAATGTATCTGCGATAATTTCCGAAACAGTATGTAATGGAACCTATGAGGGAACAAGCAGTCCTAGATCTGTTCCTGTGTAATGAGACAGGATTGATTAATGATCTCATAGTTCAGGATCCTCTTGGAAGGAGCGATCACAATATGGTAGAATTTAAAATACAGATGGAGGGTGAGAAGGTAAAATCAAACACTAGTGTTTTGAGCTTAAACAAAGGAGATTACAATGGGATGAAAGAAGAGCTAGCTAAGGTAGACTGGGAGCAAAGACTTTATGGTGAAACAGTTGAGGAACAGTGGAGAACCTTCCAAGCGAGTTTTCACAGTGCTCAGCAAAGGTTTATACCAACAAAAAGGAAGGATGGTAGAAAGAGGGAAAATCGACCTTGGATATCTAAGGAAATAAGGGAGAGTATCAAATTGAAGGAAAAAGCTTACAAAGTGGCAAAGATTAGTGGGAGACCAGAGGACTGGGAAATCTTTAAGGGGCAACAGTGGGTGACACCACTGTTTAAAAAAGGAGGTAGGCAGAAAGCGGGTAATTATAGGCCAGTGAGCTTAACTTTGGTAGTAGGGAAGATGCTGGAATCTATCATCAAGGAAGAAATAGCAAGGCATCTGGATGGAAATTGTCCCATTGGGCAGACGCAGCATGGGTTCATAAAGGGCAGGTCGTGCCTAACTAATTTAGTGGAATTTTTTGAGGACATTACCAGTGCGGTAGATAATGGGGAGCCAATGGATGTGGTATATCTGGATTTCCAGAAAGCTTTTGACAAGGTGCCACACAAATGGTTGCTGCATAAGATAAAGATGCATGGCATTAAGGGTAAAGTAGTAGCATGGATAGAGGATTGGTTAATTAATAGAAAGCAAAGAGTGGGGATTAATGGGTGTTTCTCTGGTTGGCAATCAGTAGCTAGTGGTGTCCCTCAGGGATCAGTGTTGGGCCCACAATTGTTCACAATTCACATAGATGTTTGCACTGGAGTGCTGAATTTGGTGCATTTGAGCGCTATAGTGAGAGTTTCGTGATTGAGGGAGTTCGGTGAGGAGGGAGTAAGGTGCTCCGTTCATTTCATTTCCGCAAAGAGCGAAAAGGGAACCAGGAGTTTACAGAGTACAGCTGACTGGGAGCAGAGTCAGAGGGTGGAGGTCCAGTTGGTCCATAGGGCAGCTATATTCTGTAAGGTAAGAGGGGATAGAGGCTAGGGCAGTTGCATGCTCCTCCTGTAGGATGTGGATGGTAAGGGATACCTCCGGTGTCCCCGCTGACTATACCTGCGGGAAGTGCACCCAACTCCAGCTCCTCAGAGGCCGTGTTAGGGAACTGGAGCTGGAGCTGGATGAACTTTGGATCTTCTGGGAGGCAGAGGGGGTTATCGAGAAGAGTTACAGGGAGGTAACCACACCCAAGGTACAGGGCAAGAGTAGCTGGGTTACAGTCAAGGGAAAGAAAACAAACAGGCAGACAGTTCAGGGATCCCTCGTGACTGTTCCCCTTCAAAACAAGTATACCGTTTTGGATACTGTTGGGGGGGATGACCTACCGGAGGAATTCCCTAGGGGCCAGGTCTCTGGCACTGAGTCTGGCTCTGGGGCTCAGAAGGGAAGGGGGCGAATAGAAAAGCAATAGTAATAGGAGATTCAATGGTTAGGGGAATAGATAGGAGATTCTGTGGTCGCGAGAGAGACTCCCAGAATGTATGTTGCCTCCCGGGTGCCAGGGCCAGGGATGTCTCGGATCCTGAAGGGGGAGGTTGAGCAGCCAGAAGTCGTGGTGCACATTGGTACCAACGACGTAGGTAGGAAAAGTGGTGTGGAGGTAATAAACGAGTTTAGGGAGTTAGGCTGGAAGCTAAAAGCCAGGACGGATAGAGTTGTCATCTCTGGCTTGTTGCCGGTGCCACATGATAGCGAGGCTAGGAATAGGGAGAGAGTGCAGTTGAACACGTGGCTGCAGGAATGGTGTAGGAGGGAGGGCTTCAGTTATTTGGATAATTGGAGCGCATTCTAGGGAAGGTAGGACCTGTACAAGCAGGACGGGTTGCATCTGAACCAGAGGGGCAACAATATCCTGGGAGGGAGGTTTTCTAGCACTCTTCGGGAGGGTTTAAACTAATTTGGCAGGGGAATGGGAACCGGATTTGTAGTCCAGCAACTAAGGTAGCCGATATTCAGGACGGCAAAGCGTGTAGTGAGGCAGTGGGGAAGGGAACACTGACAAAGGAGAGTACTTGCAGGCACGGAGATGGGTTGAAGTGTGTATACTTCAACGCAAGAAGCATCAGGAATAAGGTGGGTGAACTTAAGGCATGGATCAGTACTTGGGACTACGATGTGGTGGCCATCACGGAAACTTGGATAGAAGAGGGGCAGAAATGGTTGTTGGAGGTTCCTGGTTATAGATGTTTCAATAAGATTAGGGAGGGTGGTAAACGAGGTGGGGGGTGGCATTGTTAATTAGAGATAGTATAACAGCTGCAGAAAGGCAGTTCAAGGAGGATCTGCCTACTGAGGTAGTATGGGTTGAAGTCAGAAATAGGAAAGGAGCAGTCACCTTGTTGGGAGTTTTCTATAGGCCCCCCAATAGCAGCAGAGATGTGGAGGAAACGATTGGGAAACAGATTTTGGAAAGGTGCAGAAGTCACAGGGCAGTAGTCATGGGTGACTTCAACTTCCCAAACATTGACTGGGAACTCTTTAGATCAAATAGTTTGGATGGGATGGTGTTTGTGCAGTGTGTCCAGGAAGCTTTTCTAACACAGTATGTACATTGTCCGACCAGAGGGGAGGCCATATTGGATTTGGTACTTGGTAATGAACCAGGGCAAGTGATAGATTTGTTCGTGGGGGAGCATTTTGGAGATAGTGACCACAATTCTGTGACTTTCACTTTAGTAATGGAGAGGGATAGATATGTGCAACAGGGCAAGGTTTACAATTGGTGGAAGGGTAAATACGATGTTGTCAGACAAGAATTGAAGTGCATAAGTTGGGAGCATAGGCTGTCAGGGAAGGACACAAGTGAAATGTGGAACTTGTTCAAAGAACAGATACTATGTGTCCTTGATATGTATGTCCCTGTCAGGCAGGGAAGAGATGGTCGAGTGAGGGAACCATGGTTGACAAGAGAGGTTGAATGTCTTGTTAAGAGGAAGGAGGAGACTTATGTAAGGCTGAGGAAACAAGGTGCAGACAGGGCGATGGAGGGATACAAGATAGTCGGAAGGGAACTGAAGAAAGGGATTAGGAGAGCTAAGAGAGGGCATGAAAAATCTTTGGCGGGTAGGATCAAGGAAAACCCCAAGGCCTTTTACACATATGTGAGAAATATGAGAATGACTAGAGCGAGGGTAGGTCCGATCAAGGACAGTAACGGGAGATTGTGTCTTGAGTCTGAAGAGATAGGAGAGGTCTTGAACGAGTACTTTTCTTCAGTATTTACAAATGAGAGGAGCCATATTTTTGGAGAGGACAGTGTGAAACAGACTGGTAAGCTCGAGGAGATACTTGTTAGGAAGGAAGATGTGTTGGGCATTTTGAAAAACTTGAGGATAGACAAGTCCCCCAGGCCTGACGGGATATATCCAAGGATTCTATGGGAAGCAAGAGATGAAATTGCAGAGCCGTTGGCAATGATCTTTTCGTCCTCACTGTCAAAAGGGGTGGTACCAGGGGATTGGAGAGTGGCGAATGTCGTGCCCCTGTTCAAAAAAAGGAATAGGGATAACCTTGGGAATTACAGGCCAGTTAGTCTTACTTCGGTGGTAGGCAAAGTAATGGAAAGGGTACTGAGGGATAGGATTTCTGAGCATCTGGAAAGACACTGCTTGATTAGGGATAGTCAGCACGGATTTGTGAGGGGTAGGTCTTGCTTTACAAGTCTTATTGAATTCTTTGAGGAGGTGACCAAGCATGTGGATGAAGGTAAAGCAGTGGATGTAGTGTACATGGATTTTAGTAAGGCATTTGATAAGGTTCCCCATGGTAGGCTTATGCAGAAAGTAAGGAGGCATGGGATAGTGGGAAATTTGGCCAGTTGGATAACGAACTGGCTGACCGATAGAAGTCAGAGAGTGGTGGTGGATGGCAAATATTCAGCCTGGATCCCAGTTGCCAGTGGCGTACTGCAGGGATCAGTTCTGGGTCCTCTGCTGTTTGTGATTTTCATTAATGACTTGGATGAGGGAGTTGAAGGGTGGGTCAGTATATTTACAGACGATATGAAGATTGGTGGAGTTGTGCTTAGTGAGGAGGGCTGTTGTCGGCTGCAAAGAGACATAGATAGGATGCAGAGCTGGGCTGAGAAGTGGCAAATGGTGTTTAACCCTGAAAAGAGTGAGGTTGTCCATTTTGGAAGGACAAATATGAATGCGGAATACAAGGTTAACGGTAGGGTTCTTGGCAATGTGGAGGAGCAGAGAGATCTTGGGGTCTATGTTCATAGATCTTTGAAAGTCTCCACTCAAGTGGATAGAGCTATGAAGAAGGCCTATGGTGTGCTAGCATTCATTAGCAGAGGGATTGAATTTAAGAGCCGTGACGTGATGATGCAGCTGTACAAAACCTTGTTAAGGCCACATTTGGAGTACTGTGTGCAGTTCTGGTCGCCTCATTTTAGGAAGGATGTGGAAGCTTGGGAAAAGGTGCAAAGGAGATTTACCAGGATGTTGCCTGGAATGGAGAGTAGGTCTTACGAGGAAAAGTTGAGGGTGCTAGGCCTTTTCTCATTAGAACGGAGAAGGATGAGGGGAGACTTGATAGAGGTTTATAAGATGATCAGGGGAATAGATAGAGTAGACAGTCAGATAACTTTTCCCGGGTGGAACAAACCATTACAAGGGGACATAAATTTAAGGTGAATGGTGGAAGGTATAGGGGGGATGTCAGAGGTAGGTTCTTTACCCAGAGAGTAGTGGGGGCATGGAATGAACTGCCTGTGGAAGTAGTTGAGTCAGAAACATTAGGGACCTTCAAGCGACTATTGGATAGGTACATGGATTACGATAGAGTGATGGAGTGTAGATTAATTTGTTCTTAAGGGCTGCACGGTAGCATTGTGGATAGCACAATTGCTTCACAGCTCCAGAGTCCCAGGTTCGATTCCGGCTTGGGTTGCTGTCTGTGCGGAGTCTGCACATCCTCCCCCTGTGTGCGTGGGTTTCCTCCGGGTGCTCCGGTTTCCTCCAACGGTCCAAGGATGTGCAGGTTAGGTGGATTGGCCATGATAAATTGCCCTTAGTGTCCAAAATTGCTCTTAGTGTTGGGTGGGGTTACTGGGTTATGGGGATAGGGTGGAGGTGTTAACCTTGGGTGGGGTGCTTTTTCCAAGAGTCGGTGCGGACTCGATGGGCCGAATGGCCTCCTGCACTGTAAATTCTATGATAATCTATGATTAATCTGGGACAAAGGTTCGGCACAACATCGTGTGCCGAAGGGCCTGGTCTGTGCTGTATTTTTCTATGTTACATGTTCTATGATTTGGAGTTGGGGACCAAGTGCAATGTGTCCAAGTTTGCAGACGACACTAAGATGAGTGGTAAAGCAAACAGTGCAGAGGATACCGGAACTCTGCAGAGGGATTTGGATAGGTTAAGTGAATGGGCTAGGGTCTGGCTGATGGAATACAATGTTGACAAATGTGAGGTTATCCATTTTGGTAGGAACAACAGCAAAAGGGATTATTATTTAAATGATAAAATATTAAAACATGCTGCTGTGCAGAGAGACCTGGGTGTGCTAGTGCGTGAGTCACAAAAAGGTGGATTACAGGTGCAACAGGTGATTGCGAAGGCAAATGGAGTGTTGTCCTTCATTGCTAGAGGGATGGAGTTTAAGATGAGGGAGGTTATGCTGCAATTGTATAAGGTGTTAGTGAGGCCACACTTGGAGTATTGTTTTTCAGTTTTGGTCTCCTTACCTGAGAAAGGACGTAGTGGTGCTGGAGGGTGTGCAGAGGAGATTCACTAGGTTAATCCCAGAGCTGAAGGGGTTGAATTATGAGGAGGGGTTGAGTAGACTGGGACTGTACTCATTGTAATTTAGAAGGATGCGGGGAGATCTTATAGAAACATATAAAATTATGAAGGAAATAGATAGGATAGATGTGGGCAAGTTGTTTCCACTGGCGGGTGAAAGCAGAACTAAGGGGCATAGTCTCAAAATAAGGGGAAGTAGATTTAGGACTGAGCTTAGGAGGAACTTCTTCACCCAAAGGGTTGTGAATCTATGGAATTCCTTGCCCAGTGAAGCAGTTGAGGCTCCTTCATTAAATGTTTTAAAGATAAAGATGGATAGTTTTTTGAAGAATAAATGGTGTTCGGGCCGGAAAGTGGAGCTGAGTCCACAAAAGATCAGCCATGATCTCATTGAATAGCGGAGCAGGCCCGAGGGGCCAGATGGCCTACTCCCGCACCTAGTTCTTATGTTCTTATAATGGGGGAGGGTTAGGTGGGGATGGACCATGTGAGCAAAATAAAAACCTTTGGGGAGTAGCTGCTTATGGAGTTGCATGCAGGACATTGGCACTGCCTGGGTTTGTCAGCTGTCTGGTCCAGTGCTGCCATTGAAGGGGCTTGGTGAGTGTCTTTGGATGTGTTGCCATCATATTGTGTTCCCATTCCAGCTATGTACTGCTAGTGGGCACCGCAACACGGTCAAAACTAAATAACTTTATTATTCTCAGGATGTGGGCATGACTGCCAAGGCCAGCATTTATTGCCCATTCCTATTGAGTAGGTACAGCTGAGCCACTTTGAAGCGATGCGGTCTGTGTAGTACTGTGGAGTACTGTTAAGCCAAGAAGTCCAAGATAATAATAATCGCTTATTGTCACAAGTAGGCGTCAATGAAGTTACCGTGAAAAGCCCCTAGTCACCACATTCCGGCGCCTGTTCGGGAGGCCGATACGGGAATTGAACCCACGCTGCTGGCCTTGTTCTGCATTACAAGCCAGCTGTTTAGTCCACTGTGCTCAACCAACTAAACCAGATTGTGACCAATGGATGAAGGAATAGTGACAGATGTGCAAGTGGACTCTTGGGGAGTCTATGGGACCTTGGAGGAAAAAAGTCTGAGAGGAGATTTGATTCAAAATCATGAGGGGCCTGTTGCTCATTCGGCACCAATAATGTTGCCAAATTAACTAGATATGGCAGTTATTAATGATAATATTGCTTTTCAGAGTCGCCAGGTATCAAATGATACCACCACAAGGCTTTACTGGATATCGATCAAAGGACCAAACAACCAGTTAGTCAGTTCTAGTTCAAAAATAGTTTATTTATACACAAGGATTACTTCGACATGCAACATAAAACACTATAAGTTAAACTACACCTAACAACTACAATAACCTATACTTAACTTCAGGGCAACTGGCTCTTTGGAGATGAAGAAGGCCTTTTTTTGGATCTTGCGTGGCTGGGGAGAAGAAGTGGCTTCGTTTCTGCTGGGCTCAACCGTCTGGTAGCGATCGTTGGTCTTAAACTTGGCTTGTGGTCGTAATGCTGCATTTGGTTTTAGGCGTAGGCCGGAGCCAAGACTGTGTCTCTTTTTATCCCTCTGGGATTTCGCGCTGTTTGTGGCGGTCCTTAGCTTTGGACCCAATCATTTGACAGGCTTCGATCACTACCTTCGGTTTTGGCCAATAAAGGGGCGGGTGCCTTGATGGCTGGGCGTGTCCTGAGCGGTCATTGACCTTGGTTGTTTGGGCTTTCTGAGCAAAGGAAGTGGCGCCGGTTAGTCTGCATCTGTATCGGTTACCTGAGTACAGTCCTTTTGTTCTGGGGAAATGGGCCATTAGAATGCAAACGAGCGGAGGTTTCAATCGCGTCTGGCTATCTGGGTTGCAAATACACACACAAGTTCTGAGTGTGTCTGAGTCCGGGGTTGGCCATAATTCCCATGGTCCTTTGCAGGTGGCCATCTGAGATGGCTACAACCCGTCCTCTTGATCCTGAACGCGAAGCGTGGTGGATCACACTGTTGGTCCCTCATCCGTCCTTGGTGTGCCGGTTACTCTTGGTCAAGGACAGGTTCTACACTACTCTGTCCTATGTTTTGGAGCATTTGCCTAACATCTTTACTAACACATCATACATTCATAATTTCTAACGGGTCACTATAAAATATTTCACTGTTCCGCACAATTGAATATCTAACTAGCACTATCTAAGCTACTCTCATGCTGCTGGCAAATATCAAAAAGAACTTATGTACAATACAAGATTTAAAAAAAACAGGATTACATTTCTACTTAATCTATCAAAGTTACAGAGGTATACTGTCTTTATTGTTATCAGCGATTACAGTGTTTGTTGAGTTAGGTGAATTCCAAAGAAGGGGGCTCGGAGTGTATATATCGGGGAGCGGGAGGCTCTTTTTCGCCATTTGCGGAATCTAAGTGTCTGGATGACACTGCAAATTATTGAAATTACCAGTAGGGCCTCTACTGTGTATGAAAGGGGGTACCATTTGGCAATGTTTACGCCCCAAGTGGGGGTTTCAGTGTCTATCTCTATGTGTAGTGTGGTGTCCGGGCTAGGGGTGTCCTGTTGTGTGGTGGTGTTCGGGGCTGGTGTGGTGTGTGGTACAGAGGCTTTTAACGCGAGCAGTTGTAGGAGTCCAGCAATGATCACAATGTAGGTCATCAGTCCTCTCTTCATCTTGTCTTCTGTCTTCCATTTTCCGTATATTCCTGGGGGTGCAAGCATAATATCTGTTATTATCTTTGGTTAATATCTTGTTTATTTGTCTTTCTCTCCTTAACTTCAATTACCCATTAGAATCGTCACCATGTGTGACTCCCTCATTTTTGTTTTTTTTAAATAACATTTTGAGAGACAAGACATTGCCAAAAAATTTTTATTTGTAAGTGCAGAGATTCTCGCACCTGGTGGTCGATGCGGGGAGTGGGCGGACAATTTCCCCATCCGGCCTTTCCTTTACTGCAACCAGTGATGGCTGAGGCTCATCTTAACTAGCCGAATTTTAGTGCAGCCAGTTTTATAGAGTTTCATCGTCCCAGGGTTCAGAGATAGTTCGCGTGTAGCAGCATATGTGGCAACCAAGTGTGTCAAACGTGTAAATAGCAGGTGGGGAATGACCAGAGGGTCGCGGAAGGTAAAGGGATGAGTGTTCAGACTGTGGCAAAGGGCATTGTTCAAACCACAATAAAGAGCAGAGAAGGGAAAACTAAAACCTGCCAAAGACAGTGCAAAATGTAAAGAACCATTCCAGAGTACTCAAAGTGACGGGAACGTGAGGTGCGTGTGGGCAAGAATGGGTGGAATTCCTGGGTAGGGCGGTGATCAGTGCCGTTGCTCCACTGCCCAAGCTTAACTGACCGGATGCATTCGGGGTCCTCAGGCAGGGCGGGGATTAGTGCTGTTATTCCCTACCTGGGTGACCTAAACGAGCGGAAAGAATTTGTAACACATGTGAGATCCAACAATTGTTCCTTTAACGGCCATTGGTCAGTAAATGGCGTCGGAAGAGTAGCTATGACTGTATCAAGAAATTGGGTGTCAGGCCGACATTAATTAAAACCATGTAACAAGAAGAAAGAAAGAAGGGAAATAAAAAGGCGGGCAGGCTCAGTCAGAAAGGAGGACACCGTAATTCTTATGCGGCGTCTTTTTCATATCATCTGGACACCTCAGGGTTCTGTATCGAAAAGTGTTGTAAAAGGGGAGTCAGACTCGGAATCATCATCATCTCCCGGTTGCCAGACTCATGTCTGTCATTTTTGTGCCGTTGCCGCGTGGGCCATCGTGGAATCCAAATCGTCATGTCTTACCAATCTACAAAAGGTGTTTTGGTGCCAAAGAGGGGTTCGTATGTCATGAGGCGTAGTGGCGGTGGCAGCGAAGGGCAAATTACTGTTGTCGGGCGGTGGCGGTAGCTCTGGCTGTGTAAGGGGATATTGGGGGCCAAACATGTCTTGGTCGTGGTTCCAGGGGCTGGAGTGACAGGGGCCGGGGAGGTTGTACCAGTGGTCAGTGATCGTGGTCAATTCAGGGAGGCTGGCGCTATCGTCTGAATCAAGCTCAACGTGGAAAGTTGTACTTGTGGGCGGAGACAAGGTCGGATCTGTGGGTGTGGATGTGCTGTCATGTCTGGGGGGGGGTTGGACTAGGTTGTCGATGGGCGGGGCGGAACCGTTTGCTATTGCCAGGGAGATGTGGTGGGAGTGGCTACATTGGGTTCCATAGATTTTGAGCTGGTTGATGTGGAACCAACCAGTTTTACCATTGGGGTACGTTATCTTGTCCACAGAGGGGCTCACTTTGTCCGAAATCGAGTAGGGTCCTGCAAATTTAGGGGAGAGGAACGAACTGTGATTGTACAGGGAAACCATCATTTGCTGACTGACTGTATACTCTATGGGGTGGACTGTTTTATCAAAGCAGGCCTTACTTTGCTATTTTCTAGCACCTAGTCGGACAGCTGTAGTGAGCAGGGATGCTTTAATATTTTCCGTGACTTGTTGGACTGTTTTTGCATGGGCGAGGGCAGTGACAGTGCGGCTGGCCAAATCGAGACCTAATAAATATTCAGTTCCTTTCATGGGCCGTCCGGTCATGAGAGTGTGGGGGGTGAAACCTGTGGAACTGGATACTGTGTTCCTAATAAACTCAAGGGCGAATGGGAGGACTGTGTCCCATGTGGTGTTATGCTGTTGCACCATTTTTCTAATGGTCGCTTTCGAGGTGTGATTCATTCATTCAACAATGCCGCTGGATTGGGGGTGATACGCGATGTGGAAGTTTTGCCTTATTCCAAAAATCGTTAAATTTTGCATGACTCTGCCGGTGAAGTGGGAACCTTGGTCTGACTCAATGCTGCGGGAGCGTCCCCAACGTGTAAATATCTGTTGGGTCAAAACCTTAGCTGTGGCTTTCGCTGTGTTTGTCCGGGAGGGAAATGCTTCTACCCATTTTGTAAAGGTATCGATTACTGCTAATACATATTTAAAACCATTTCTGCATGGGGGGAGGGGAACGATGTAGTCAAGCTGTAAATTTGCCCATCGGCCATTAACAGGTGTGTCTCAATTGTCCTTTCTTGGAGTACCTTTCAGGATTGCTCTACGCACAGATTAAACAATTCTCGACATAATGCGTGACGTCTGCTTTTAAATCGGGCCACCAGCACTAAGGTCTTAAATGGGCAATGGTATTGTCTATTATCTGGTTTCTGTCCTGGGTGGGGACCACATAAATTCCATTTTTCAAAACTATACCGTCCTGTACCGTCAGTGAGTCCTTGAATTTGTCGTAGGGGGCTGGTAAGTTACCATCTAAAACTTGCTTAAGAGTGTCGTCTGCCTTTTGGGGCTGGGCTAAATCTTCGATATTGGTCTGTGATACCTGGACTGCGTGTATCGGTTCACTTTCGGGGGGTTGCCAAAAGTGACCATGTCGTGATCCTGACTTAGCTAAGGAGTCTGCCTTTACGTTACCGGGTGGGGAGGAACGATGATGGCTTCTCACTTTGATTATGCCATATGTGCGGTCTTTTGGTGTTTTAAGGATATGCTTCAACAATGGGGCTGAGCGTAGGGCTTTACCATCAGCGGATACGAATCCTCGAGATTCCCACAGGGGCAGGAATTCTATCAAACTATTGCAGACATATAAACTGTCCGAATGTATGTCCGCTGGGGTCGGAAAGGAATCTGGGTGCTGCACTACATATGCTATAGCTGCTAATTCGGCTGTTGTGGTCCTAGGTGGCCAGGCAATTTTTAAGATATTTTCTCTAATGCGCGTCCCTGTGCGTCTTCCACATAAATTCCACGACCATTTATTCTCTTTCCATTCTCAATGGTGGAGGAACCGTCTCCATAAATCTTTAAAGCGTTGCCTATGGTCTGGGGATTCTGTGTTTTACTGCCTGCTCGTGTGTGTAGTGACTTCGGAATAAAGGGTCCTGTGTGGTGTTTGGCTGCAATGATCTGGCACTCATGTGGTTGCATACTGAAGGTTGTCTGCTAAAAATGTGTGGGTCTCTGTACATTTAACTGTAATGTCCCTTCCTTGTAACAACAGTGTCCAGCGAGCTGCTCTGATCTGGCTAACTGAACCGTCCTTTAATCTACTATCTAACAATAGCTGCGTTGGGGTGTGCTCGGTTAAAATCGTTACTGGGTTAAGGCCTGTGATATATGCAAAATACTGCACTGCCCAAAAGACTGTGAGCAAGTGCCGTTCGCAGGCTGTAAATCCTTGCTCTACGGGATCCAAAATTCATGAGGCATAGGCTACGGGTCCTAAGCGGTCATGTCTTTCCTGTAGGGATACTGCTGATAGGGTTTGGTCGGTGGTCGCTACTTTTATGGCATAGGGAGAGTGTGGGTCTGGAACTTGCAAAGCGGGGGCTGTGCCTGTCGTGTTATCCACCCTGGGGTAACACGGACTGCAACTGGATGCAGTTGGACTGTAAAGCATACACCAAACTTATACGTTGGTTCAATACGATTTATTGAACTTCTGTAACAATGCACACAGCTGGCTGTGGGTTGACACTCGACTACTCTAAGTGTACTAACTCTAACTAACTAGACCAGACTAGCTCTGATCCACGTGTAGAAGGTGCTGACTGACATATACACCTTGACTGTCACTACAGTTGTCACCAGTGGAAAGAAGCGGAGTGCTGATGCCTCGTGTTTTTTATAGTAGGAAACCCCCCTCTAGTGTTCTGTCTGGTGATTGGTGTGTTCTGTCCTGTGTGTTGATTGGCTAACCTGGGTGTCGGTCACTGCCTGTCTTTACCTTATGATGTGCATGGGTGCATATTATGACATCCCCCTTTTTAAAAAAAGTTTTTCGGTTGCTTAAAGCACATACGACATATATACAGGTATGACTATTTACAGCAAATGGCGGGTGAATGCATCTGTACATGTAAGGTGTCTAGCATGCAGATACAGAACAATATGTACAAAGGAAATGTCTATAAGTCCAATTTCTGGGGCTGGCGTCGGATCCTTGTCGACCGCCTGAGAGGTGGAGGTGGGGACGACGGCGCCTTGACAGGCGGGGTTGCTGCCAGATTGGTGGCCTCGTGGAGCGAGGTGTCCGGAGAAGGCATATGACAGCTGGAAAAGTGAGATTCGGTGGTGGGCAGGCAAGTTTGCGTAGTGCCCTTCTGTTGCACCTGACAATGGGAGTTGTGGAAACCTTGCGGGAGGCATGTCCACGTATACTGCTGTCCTTGAAATGTGAACGCAAACTTGTATTGACAGGCCTTATCTAAGGGAATGGACCAGAAACCATTTCTAATGTCCAGCACTGTAAAGTACTTTGCTTGTACTCCCTGCTTGAGCATGGTTTCGGGACTCGTGGCAACGGTGAGGGCTGCTAATGGGGTGACCTTGTTGAGCTCTTGGTAGTCAATGGTTAATCTCCATGAACCGTCGGGTTTCTTTCCGGGCCAAATTGTGGCATTATTTGTTGAGGCTACCGGCCGAATTACTCCTTGATCAAGTAAGCTATTAATGACTTTTGAGATCTCACCCTCAGCTTGCTGTGGGAAACCATATTGATTCTGGGGCGTGGGATCAGGACCTGAAATTGTGACCATGCCTGGAATCTTCCCACAATCGTGTTTGTGTTGGGTAAAGGATGCTTTATGTTTTCTGAGGACCACTCTAATTGTCTGGTCTGTACTAATTGTTTGCGGATCAAACCAATAGTCTCCTACTGAGCAAATTCTATGTTCATAGTCCCCTACTGTGAGCGTAGCGGGGGCCTGTTTTGGCCATTTTCCATACACACCTATTCACGGGGTCAAAGGAAAGGTTGTGGGAGCTCATAAAGTCGATTCCTAGAATGTGCTCGGCTGTTTGGGGAAAGTCGACTAAAACAACGGGGTCCCTGGTGTTTATGGTTCCTATCTGAAATCTACAGGGGCTGTAATGTATCCCTGCTGTACATGTCCTGCAAATCCACTAAGGGTGGTGGTGTCTGTGGTGAGCCATTTGTCACGCTGAAACATTGTGGAGGAGTTTGAAGTGGAGCAGAACCCTCCTGTATCCCAAAGGATCTTTACTGGATGTCCACGGACTGTGCCTGTGACTGTTGGTCTGCCTGATTTGTCCCAGAGTGTGTCGCAGACCCAAGTTGGGGAGCCTGAACACCGTCAATCTGTGGTGTTGATTACTGCATTATTTGTTCGGGCGCTAATGCTACGTATGGGCCTAACATTGTTCCTAGGTGGGCCGTTCGATTGCTGGTGCCGTTGCTGGTTCGGGGGCTTTGTCGGCATTCGTGGGCGTAATGTCCCATGTGTCCACAATTATAGCAACCTCGTGGTGCCTGTGCTCTGGGGTGCTGTACTTCATGTCTGCCCTCATTTACCCGGGCTGGGTCCTGATTAGTCCTGGACTGGGTGCATGTTCGCCTTCGTCTTCTCCTGATCTGCCCTCCTATGTAGGGATTGGTCCCAAGCTCTGGAGAGTCGCTTTAAAACCCAAACTTTATTATGTGTGGCATTTGCGGGGTCGTAATTTACGCAAGCCTTTTGACCTGCTTCTGTGGCGTGGGAGACTAAAGTGCGGGCCCATTTAGTTGTGTCGTCATTATCTAAGTGTGCACGGTTCAGATCCCCAAATACTGCTGTAAAATCGATCCAAAGGCGACCTGCAAATGCAGTCGGATGCTCTCCCTTCTTTTGCCTACAACGTTTCAAACCTTCTACGGAGTCTCCCTTGTTGTACCCAATCTCATCTGAAATAGCCGTTTTCATTTCTTGTAGGCTTTCTCCTCCTACATTCTGGGGTTCTGGTAAAGCTGAGCTAACGGACGGGTCAAGGTTCATGACTATAAGCTTAACTTCCTCCCTCTCGTCTAGACCGTACATAACCGTTTGCTGTCGTACTCTCTCAAAGAAATTATGTGAGTCTGCGGTGGGTTCGAATGGTTCAATTTTGGCGTAGGCATCTCTCAATTGGGTGATGGTTAATGGGGAGGAGTAAACAAAATCAGGCTCATCCCCATCCGATAACTTGCGCTGTGTGGTGACCGGATTCATGGGGGTGTGTGCTGCCTGTGCAGTCTGTGGTGCGGGTGCTTTCCTTTTCGGGGCCTGGGGGACTCTATTGTGATTTTCGGTATTCTCCACATATCTATGGGCGGTTTCATTTAGTTCTTGCCAACTGGGGCCATTCGCCTCACCTAAATCTTGTCCAAAGGTATCTCTGAATCCGTTTTGCATTGACTGCAACTTCTCTATTTGTCGTCTACATTTCGTGTGATCTACTGTGCTCTGTCTTTGTTCTGTAGTGGAGCTACAGAGCGCTCGTAAAGCTGCCTTTAAATCTGCGCATTGTCTTGTTAACTGTGCTACCTGCTGTTTTGTCTCTTCTCGTACCAAAATTGCGCGCTGTGTATCTTGGTAAGCTTTATCGTACTGGGTCTGAAAGCTGCTAAGGTGAACTAAACAAGATTGGTGTGCCCGTTTGACATCAGCCATCTCTTTATCTTTAGCTGCCAACTGTTCCCCGAGTTGCTCATTAATCTTTTCACATTCACTATAGTTTCCCTCATTCTTCTCTTCTTTCTCAACTAGCTGTCTGCGAAGCGTCCTCACGACCTCCTCTGTGCCTCGCAACTGTGCCAAACAGGACACTATTGCCATCGGCTTACGAACTTTCGCTGTATTCTTCTTATGTACCTCGGTTAGGTTGTCCCACCAGGTTTGTCCTATGCTTCCTGGTCCTGACTCATTATTTGAACAAAACGCGGACCAAAGGGGCCATCCTTTCCCCTTCAAATACTTCCTCAATTCCTCTTCCCATATGGGGCACTGCTCTGCTCTGTTGGTCGCTGCGACCTCAGGTTCCTGCTGGTTCATTAGGCGTTCCATCGCTTTTGTGGCCATTGCTCTGTTTTTCCTACCGTTAATCTCTGTTTTCCTACCTCTAAGTTCTCTTTTGCTCTGCTTCTAACTTCTCTTTTCCTACCGTTAATTTGGGACAGGGGGAATAAGGCGGTGATTCGAACAGCGTATATGGCCTAGGCTATTTTCCGGTTCACAATACTCCCGATAGTTTTACGCGAAATCTAACGAGTTTACCTTATATCCCTGTTAGTACGCATGCAAGTTAATACACACTTCCGAATCTTGGTGATTTGATCGATACGGGCCTTACACTTGTGGTTTCTTTCACTATTCCTCAATTGGATTTCTCTTTTTTTTAAATAAATTTAGAATACCCAATTCATTTTTTCCAATTAAGGGGCAATTTAGCGTGGCCAATCCACCTAGCCTGCACATCTTTGGGTTGTGGGGGCGAAACCCACGCAAACACGGGGAGAATGTGCAAACTCCACACGGATAGTGACCCAGAGCCGGGATCGAATCTGGGACCTCAGTGCTGTGAGGCAGCAGGGCTAACCCTCTGCGCCACCATGCTGCCCTCTCAATTGGATTTCTAATGCAAAGTATTGTGGGTTCTCTCAGAGTGACAAAATCACTTCTAGGTTGAGTCCCATCTGGGTCGCCCATAATGTTGCTCTTTCGGCACCAATAATGTTGCCAAATTAACTAGATATGGCAGTTATTAATGATAATATTGCTTTTCAGAGTCGCCAGGTATCAAATGATACCACCACAAGGCTTTACCAGATATTGATCAAAGGACCAAACAACCAGTTACTCAGTTCAAGTTCAAAGATAGTTTATTATACACAAGGATTACTTCGACATGCAACATAAAACACTATAAGTTAAAGTACACCTAACAACCACAATAACCTATACTTAACTTCAGGGCAACCGGCTCTTTGCAGAAGAATAAGGCCTTTGGTCAGATCTTGCGTGGCTGGGTAGAAGAAGTGGCTTCGTTTCTGCTGGGCTCATCCAGCTGGTAGCGATCGTTAGTCTTGAACTTGTCTTCTGGTTGTAATGCTACACTTGGTTTTAGGCGTAGGCCGGGGCCAAGAGAGACCAAACATGTGGCTGTGTCTCTTTTTATCCCTCTGGGATTTTGTGCTGTTTGGGGCGGTCCTTAGGTTTGGACCCAATAATTCGTCAGGCTTCGATCACTGACTTCGATTTTGGCCAATAAAGGGGCAGGTGCCTTGATGGCTGGGCGTGTCCTGAACGGTCATTGACCTTGGCGCCGGTTAGTCTGCATCTGTATCAGTTACCTGAGTACAGTTCTTTTGTTCTGGGGAAATGGGCCATTAGAATTCAAACGAGCAGGGGTTTTGATCGCGTCTAGCTATCTGGGTTGCAAATACACACGCAAGCTTTGAGTGTGTGTGAGTCCTGGGTTGGCCATAATTCCCATGGTCCTTTGCAGGTGGCCATCTGAGATGGCTACAGACTGGACAGAGCAAATAGGAGGAAACTGTCCCCATTGGCATAAGGGTCGAGAACTCGAGGATTTAAGGTAATTGGTAAAAGAAGCAAAAGCATTTTCACACAGCAAGTGGTTAGTGTCCGGAATGCCCTGCCTGATAGTGTTCTGGAGGCAGGTTCAAAATTGAGGGAATTATATGATTATTTGAAAAGAAACAATGTGCAGGGCTATGGGGAGAAGGCAGGGGAATGGCACTTGGTGAAGTGCTCATTTGCAGAGCTATGATGGGCCGAATGGTCTCATTCTGCGCTGTAACTGAACTAGACTAGCCACATTAATACTGTGGCTGCCAGGGTAGGTCAAAGGCTAGGAACCCTACAACAAGTAACTCACCTCATGACCCCCAAAGCCTGTCCACCATGTACAAGGCACAAGTCTAGACCTCGAATATTAACATAGAACATAGAACATAGAACAATACAGCGCAGTACAGGCCCTTCGGCCCACGATGTTGCACCAAAACAAAAGCCATCTAACCTACACTATACCATTATCATCCATATGTTTATCCAATAAACTTTTAAATTCCCTCAATGTTGGCGAGTTCACTACTGTAGCAGGTAGGGCATTCCACGGCCTCACTACTCTTTGCGTAAAGAACCTACCTCTGACCTCTGTCCTATATCTATTACCCCTCAGTTTAAGGCTATGTCCCCTCGTGCTAGCCATTTCCATCCGCGGGAGAAGGCTCTCACTGTCCACCCTATCTAACCCTCTGATCATTTTGTATGCCTCTATTAAGTCTCCTCTTAACCTTCTTCTCTCTAACGAAAACAACCTCAAGTCCATCAGCCTTTCCTCATAAGATTTTCCCTCCATACCAGGCAACATCCTGGTAAATCTCCTCTGCACCCGTTCCAAAGCCTCCACGTCCTTCCTATAATGCGGTGACCAGAACTGTACGCAATACTCCAAATGCGGCCGTACCAGAGTTCTGTACAGCTGCAACATGACCTCCTGACTCCGGAACTCAATCCCTCTACCAATAAAGGCCAACACTCCATAGGCCTTCTTCACCACCCTATCAACCTGGGTGGCAACTTTCAGGGATCTATGTACATGGACACCTAGATCCCTCTGCTCATCCACACTTTCAAGAACTTTTCCATTAGCCAAATATTCCACATTCCTGTTATTCCTTCCAAAGTGAATCACCTCACACTTCTCTACATTAAACTCCATTTGCCACCTCTCAGCCCAGCACTGCAGCTTATCTATATCCCTCTGTAACCTGCTACTTCCTTCCACACTATCGACAACACCACCGACTTTAGTATCGTCTGCAAATTTACTCACCCACCCTTCTGCGCCTTCCTCTAGGTCATTGATAAAAATGACAAACAGCAACGGCCCCAGAACAGATCCTTGTGGTACTCCACTTGTGACAGAATTCCATTCTGAACATTTCCCATCAACCACCACCCTCTGTCTTCTTTCAGCTCGCCAATTTCTGATCCACATCTCTAAATCACCCTCAATCCCCAGCCTCCGTATTTTCTGCAATAGCCTACCGTGGGGAACCTTATCAAACGCTTTGCTGAAATCCATATACACCACATCAACTGCTCTACCCTCGTCTACCTGTTCAGTCACCTTCTCAAAGAACTCAATAAGGTTTGTGAGGCATGACCTACCCTTCACAAAGCCATGCTGACTATCCCTGATCATATTATTCCTATCTAGATGATTAAGTGCAGTTTTGGTCTCATTTTCTGAGGAAGGATGTTCATGCTCTCGAGGGAGTGCAGTGAAGGTTTGCCAGGTTGATTCCGGGGAGGGTGGGACAGTCATATGAGGAGAGATTGACTAGGTTAGGATTGTTCTCGCTGGAGTTCAGAAGAATGATCTCATAGAGACTTCTAAAATTCTAACAGGACTAGACAGGGTAGATGCAGTGAAGATGTTCCCGATGGTGGATGTGTGCAAAACCAGGGGTCGCAGTCTGAGGATTCAGGGTAAACCATTTAGGACAAAGATAAGGAGACATATCTTCACCCAAAGAGTGGTGAGCCTGTGGAATTCATTACCACAGGAAGTAGTTGATGCTAAAACATTGAATATATTCAAGAGGTGAAGCACTTGGGGAGAATGGGATCAAAGGTAATGGAGGGAAAGCAGGTTGAGGCTATTGAGTTGGATGATCAGTCATGATCGTGATAAATGTCGGAGCAGGCTTGAAGGGCTAAAAGGCCTCCTCCTGCTTCCATCTTCTATGTATCAATGTATCTACGTGTAATGGAATACTCTCCACTTGCCTGGATGAGTGCAGCTTCAACAACACTCAAGAAACTCAACACCATCCAGGACAAAGCAACCGCTTGATTGCTCCCCATTCCACAAACATTCAAACCCTTCACCACCAAAGAACAGTGGTAGCCATGTGTACCATCTACAAGACGCACTGCAATAACTCACCAAGGTTCCTTAGACAGTACCTTCCAAACCCATGACCACTACCTTCCAGAAGGACAAGAGCAGTAGATACCTGGGAACCCCACCACCTGGAGGTTCCCCTTCAAGTCACTCACCACCCTGACATGGAAATGTATCCCCGCTCCTTCACTGTCGCTGAGCAACATCCTGGAACTCCCTTTCTAACAGCACTGTGGCTGTACCTACACATCAGGGACTGCAGCAGTTCAAGGAGGCAGCTCACCACCATCTTTTGAAGGGCAACTAGGAATGGGCAAGCTTCGCGTAGAGATCCTCTATGCGAGGCATTGGATATCGGTCGAGTCGCGAAGCCGCATTCACTGTAAGTTTATAGTCGCCGCACAAGTGAACTGTGGCATCTGGCTTCATTACAGGTACAATTGGTGCTGCCCAGTTAGCGAAACGGACAGGCCTGATAATACCCAAAGTCTCCAAACGCGTGAGCTCCCCTTCTACCTTCTCGGGCAAGGCGTAAGGCACCGGGCGCACCCGGAAATAGCGCGGCGTGGCTCCTGGTTCAACTTGGATATGGGCTACGGCCCCTTTTATTTTCCCCAAACCGGGCTGGAATACATCTGGGTATCGTCTTAGCACCTCAGTCAACCCTCCAGAAACTGTTTGGAGGATGTGCTGCCACTGCAACTGCAAATGGCGCAACCAGTCCCGACCCAACAGGCTGCGCCCATGGCCGCGCACCACGATAAGTAGGAAACTCCCCTCCTGGCATCCATAAACAACAGAGGTCATCGTAGTTCCTGCAATGTCCAATGGTTCCCCCGTGTAGGTGGTCAACCTGACCTGCGTGTCGGTTAATGTAAGGGTCTGTATACCCTGCTTGATGCGGTCAAATGTCTTCTGGGCGATCACGGAGACCGCTGCGCCAGTGTCCAACTCCATCTCCAGCGGGTGACCATTGACCCACACTGTCACCTTAATGGGGGCCACACGGGGAGCTGCCACACAATGCAGCTGCAGGCAGTCGTCCTCCATCTCCACGTCCTCAGGAGTAGTCGCCGCAGGTTCATCCACATGGAAGGTACGGCCCCTGGGCTGGAACGAGTTTCGGTCGGAACAACGGCGCCCCCAGGACTGGCGTCTGCGATGGGGTCGGCACCTACAAGTCTGACACGGACATGGCTCCTCATCCATTGATTCTGGAGAAGGCTCCCTTCGGGGAGGAATGTCCGACAGCCACTGGCGTCGATCCGGATGTCGCCTCGCCCAAGGTACCGCAGGAGTGCGGGGGACGTTTTCGGACAGAAGGGGTTGCGCCCCAAGGCATGCACCTCCATTCTCTGTAGCTCCTGCACTCCTCGTTCTGCGCTCTCTCGGGACAATACTATTTGAATGGCCTGTTGAAAAGTCAATGTTGGCTCAGCTAACAACTTTCTCTGGGTGGCCGCATTGTTAATACCGCAAACCAAATGGTCGCGTAACATTTCTGACAAGGACTCACCATAGTCACAGTATTCAGCAATCCTGCGTAGCCTGGATAGAAAGTCGGCAAGGGATTCTCCTGGGGTCCTCTCAGCGGTATTAAACCGGTAACGTTGGACTATCGTGGACGGGGTTGGGTTAAAATGTTGGCCCACTAAGTTCACAAGTTCATCAAACGTTTTGGTATCCGGCGCAGCCGAGTACGTAAGGTTCCTAATCACTCCAAACATATGCGGGCCTCAGGCGGTCAGCAATATAACCACCTGGCGCTCATTTTCGGTGATGTTGTTTGCCCGGCTGGTCCTGTTTAGGGAACGACAATTCCAGAGAGCCAGCGAGAACTGTCGTTGAAGTTACAAACGAACACCACGTCGTCAGGTATGAAATGTGAAAGAGGTCGACATGGAACTGGGCACCGCCCTTGCAAATCTTGGTTATGGTGCACCATTGTTCCGATGTTTGGAATAATCAAACTCAGTCGCGTACGAGGCCTGCGACCCAGTAACATCTCAGCAGGGGCCAGCCCAGTTATTGCGACTGCATCTGGCATGGTCCTGTATGAGGACAAAAATCTTGCCAGCATGGTTCCCACTGAGCCCGAAGTCCCCGTTTAACTATTTGCATGGCCCTCTGCCAAGCCATTCAAGGCTGAATGGTATGCGGCAGTGCGGGCATGTGGAATCCCGTTGTTCTTAACAAAAGTGGAAAACTCTTCACTCGTGAAAGAGACCCGGTTATCTGTCCCAAGCACCTCAGGGATTCTCTGAGTGGAAAAAGAAATGCGCAATCGCTCGGCGGTCACCCCAGAGGTGATCGTCACCATTCTGTGGACTTCCAGCCACTTCGAGTGGGTGTCCACCAGGATGAGGAACATCAAACCCAGTCATGAACTGACAAAATTGGCATGTACGCGAGCCCAGCCGCGTCCTGGCCACTTCCAAGGATGGAGTGGTTCCGCCGTAGGGAGATTCCGGTGCTCCAGGTAGATTGAGCCTGAGGGGCTTGATATCCGTGTTCAAACCTGGCCACCAGATGCAGCCTCTCACCAGCATCTTCAATTTGGACACTCTGGTGTGCCTGTTGTGAAGGTCCTCCAACATGATTGCCTGGCCCATCCTCGGAACAACAACAACCCCGGTGCCCCACAGGAGGACACCATCTTTCACGGTCAGCTTCGAGAGTTTGGAGGAGAAAGCTTTAAACTCCCCGGTAGTTGTCGGTGGTGCCCACCGTATTGCACCGGATGCTGCACCTTGGCAAGGGCGAGGTCAGTTTGCGCCCAGTCACAAAAACACCACGCAGTGGTGGGCAAGGAGTCCCATAAAATTCAGGACCGCGACTATTTGGTCTGCCACAGAGTGGTTTGTGGATTCAGAATGCAGGAGAAGACGGCTCAATGCATCGGTATGTCCAATCTGGGTGTCTGGGCGGTGCTTGAAAAGTATTCCTAAGCAGCAAATAATAAGTGCTGAATTCTCACCAATGCAATTGGCGAGGTCACTCTGTCTTGTCTTCATGGAAGAGGCCCAGCAGTGGCCTGTAATTCGTGACAATAAAAAAATGGTGGTCATAGACATTGTGCTGAAACCGCTTAAGCCCAAACACGCCCACCAGGCCTTCCTTCTATATTTGTACGTAATTTCTCTCAGCCACAGCCAGTGTTGGGGAAGCAAAGGCGATTCACAGCCATCACTCATCCGATGGGACAGGACTGCCCCAATCCCATACCACAAAGCATCGCACGTGATGTACAATGGTTTCGAATGGTCGAAATGTTTCAACACCCCCGAAGAGAACAACTGTCATTTCACCTTCCGAAACGCCTCATCCTGGGCCTTGCTCCATTGCCATGGCCGATGCTTCTTGAGGCGCAAGTGAAGGGGGTGTCACATTCATTTTGGAAAAAAAGTGATTTTCTCGGCGAGTTAAGCATTTTGAGTAATTTGCCGATTGGTTTCAGAACGGCTTGCATCAAAATTAACTATTTTTTGCCAAACATTCATATTGGAAAAAAAGTTATTTTCTCGGTGAGTTAAGCATTTTGAGTAATTTGCCGGTTGGTTTCAGAACGGCTTGCATCAAAATGAATCAAGAAAAGAGTGAATTTCAATGGTGTGTCGCGGGATGCGGGTCATTTAAAAAAAAAAAATTTAGAGTACCCAATTCATTTTTTCCAATTAAGGAGCAATTTAGCATGGCCAATCCACCCAGCCTGCACATCCTTGGGTTGTGGGGGTAAAACCCACGCAAACACGGGGACAATGTGGAAACTCTACAATGGCAGTGACCCAGAATTGAACATGGGACCTCCGCGCCGTGAGGCAGAGTGCTAACCACTGTGCCACCATGCTGCCCTGGGCGTGGGTCATTTTGATGGCCCTCACCTTCTCGCTGACTGGGTGTAGGCCTTCCCAGTTCACCCCAAATATACCGCTTCCTTCGCATAAAATGCGCACATCGCGCGGCACAGGCAGTCCCCATACTAGAGCTCGAGGTCTATAAATGTTCTTGCTCTGTGGTTCTCATGACGAGAACATCGTTCGAATAAACGGCAATGCGTGGCAATCGGTGCAGGATGTTCTCCATAACGTGCTGGAACACTGCACACGCAGTAGTTACTTTGAACAGATGCTGGGTCTACTCATAGAGCCTCTTGTGTGTATTGATTATGACGTTCTGTCGAGATGATTCCTCAATCTCCAGCTGTAGATAATAATAATAATAACCTTTTATTGTCACAAGTATGAAGTTACTGTGAAAAGCCCCTAGTCGCCACATTCCGGCGCTATTCGGGTAAGCTGGTGCAGGAATTGAACCCGTGCTGCTGGCCTTGTTCTGCATCACAAACCAACTGTCAAGCCCACTGAGCTAAACCAGCCCTTGCTCATGTCCAATATCATTAATGTACAGCCACTGGCCAATGTCGCAAATAGATCCTCGATAGCAGTCTAACCTCAAAGCCATGTTCATTGTTAATTTATAGTCCCCGTAGAGATTGTCTTATCCAGCTTCATTACGGGAACCGCCAGCGCCGCCCACTTGACGAAGCGCACAGGCCTAATGGTGCCCAAACTCTCCAAATAACGAAGTTTGGACTCAACTTTCTTCACTGAAATGTAGAAAACCAGGCAGGCAGGAAAATATTGGGGTTAGGCCTCCGGGAGCATGGCCACAGCCTCTTTAATTGTACCCAAGCCGAGCTGGGAAATCTCAGGGATCTTGCTCAGTACCACGCACAGACCGCCAGATCCCACTTGGAGGACATTTTGTCAATCCAACTGTAGCTAATGTAGCCAATCACGGCCCAACAGGCTAGGATCACTTCCCTGCACAACAATGAGGGGAAGGAGAACTGATTGGCACCCATAAACTGTTAGAGCATATAAGTGGCCAATCAAGCAGTTTTGTCAGCTAAAGTCAAAGTACATCATTTCATAAGATCAAAGGTGCTCTCAGCTACCATGGAAATGGCAGCTCCCGTATCCAACTCCATTTGGAGCATATGGCCATTCACCTGCATCGGAACAAGAATAGGGGCCACGCGGGGCGCTGCCAAACAGTTCAGCTGCATCTCAGCCTCATCCTCAGCGTCTTCTGGTTCAGCCAGAAGCAAGGCCTGGCACTGGGGCTTGATGCCTACCTCGATTGGGATGCCTGGAGCGCTGGCCTTCTTGCTGCTGGCGAGTATGCCTAGACCGGCCACATGTTGTGCACGGGTCGGAATTGCCTTCAGCCTAGTCCAGTGACACCGCACATTTTGGCTGGCTCTTCGCTCAGAGGTTGCCATGGTGTTTGATCTGGGCCGCGGGGGATATCACGTGAGGGCCACCCTAAAACGTTCATCCCCATCTCTTATATCTCTTGGACACTGTGTTCCGTGCCTTCCGGGACAAGGAGATCTCCAGTGCCTGCTGAAAGGCCAGGGAGAGTTTGTCCAAAAGTTTCTTTTGTGTTTCCATATTGTTTATACTTCAGGTCAAACGATAGTGGAGCATATCGGATAAAGCAGATCCATACTCACAAAACCTAGCTATCTTCTGGAGTTGTGATGTGACTCAGTGACGGACTCACCGGGGGACCTCACCATCGTACTAAACTGATATAATTGAAAGATTACCAAAGGGGTAGGGTTAAGGTGTTGCTTCACAAGTGCTACTAGTTGGTCGAATGATTGTATTTCTAGCAGCACCGATTACGTGAGACTCCAGATCACCACGAGCGTGTGCAGGCCATCAACAGTATGACCGCCTGGCACTCATTCACCATGATGTTGTTGGCCCAGAAGAAATAACGCATCCTTTCTGCATTCTGGTCCCAGTCTTCAACACCTCCATCAAATGCATCTAACCACCCAAACATCGTCATGTCGAATCCAGTAAATCCAAATCCCTGTCCAGAAAATCGGGGATTTGGCTCAGTTGATTAGGTCGCAGCATCTACAGCAAGCCAGTTAACTCCTCATCACCAGTTTAATAAGGACAGTGAGAATTCACACCAAGTAAACGTTTTTATTTACAGCACAATAAACACAACCCAGTAGATCCCTACCGAGTTCCTCTCTCTGGCTGGTGACTTACTGGCCGAACTTCTTTACAAATAGAGATCCCCCGCCCCTTGCAGGGGAGCTCATACTCTGCAAGGGCCATGGGGAAGATTATCGTTCCCACCTCGTAGGCTCTGTGTGGGCTATTACACTAAAGAACCCCCACAAGGGTGAGGACTGAGGGCGCATGCGCACATTGAATTGGCCTATGTGCTGACTTCCTGGGGGGGCTGAAATGCGGCCACAACACGTCTCATTTTAGGGCTGTCCGCTGACCCTTGTATTGGGGGCTAACCTGTGTCACCTCTCTCTTATCAAGAGGTGAGTGGAAGCCACGCCGTTCAATGCTTGAGTGTTCCACTCCCAAGGGGCTAACTAGTGGGCGCCAATCAGTGGCACAATCATGCATTGCAATACTGATTTAATGGGCATGATTGACTGGTCAGGGGAGGTTCAGGGATATTGGGGAAGTGGCTTCCTCTGTGGCAGGTGAGGCTCAGCTGATTAATTTTCGGACTTCAAATTACACTCAACTTTAACCTTCATTCCCCCAGCTGTCATGGGTGGTGGATAAAATAAACCTTCCATCTTGAACCCATGATAAGGTGCCTGATAGCCGGGTCTCCAGGACCATTGGCAGTGGCTTTCCATGCTCCTCAAGCCCTTGCAGCCTGAGGCTAGGGAATAAATGTGACAGGCCCCTTTGTCCCTTCTGTGTTAGTGTCCTATTCCCCTCATGGAGCTCATCATCAACCCATGTCAGAGTCCCCCACATTGCCCATCCAACATGGCGTGTCACCGAACCCCACCTTCGGACCTCACAGTCGCTCCCTGTGCTGAACTTGTAGATTTTCCCGCTCCCACCACTTCCAGCTGCCACTCCAGAAAGGCTATCATTCTGAGGAATCACTGCTTAGACACCAGCAAAGGTGACCCGGGATCCACAACGTCCTGACTTTGGTGACCAAGAGCACCATGATAATGGAGGCCTGCGAGGACCAAAACCTTCCCCCTGCCCCAACTGCAGAAATGCAACCATACTTCATCCCCGAGAATAACTTTGCTGGTTCTCAAAAGTCCTCTTCGGTGCCACCTCTCCATTGGACTGGTGGGTAGTGATGACCAGTGCCATCATCTCTGATGTCCCTTCGGAGGTGAGGTTGCCATCTTCACCTTTTTATGGAGCTGTTGTAAATTAAAGGGTGGAAGTACTGGCGGCTCACTAATCACATTATAATGTACTAAAATTAGGTTCCCGATCTTCCTGGGCGGGGACTTCATTAAGTCACAGGCGAGGGGCATGAGAAATCAGGAAACAAGATCTCACTGGTGAAAATCTCGTTTCCCAACTCTTGCGAGATTATGGGCCTGCAACGTCATTGACGCTGACGGCTAATGTGGGCGCAAAATTCCGCCCATAGTGTTTAGTTAATATTGTGCATCAATTGTTTAATTATTCATATATAGAATAACATTTGTTTTATGTTTCAAATCATGAAAACTTGTAGTGTAGTACTGTTGGTAAATTTCTGGGTTTATTCTTTAACTGTTAACGATCCCTCACAGAATCATAAGTTTTTTGCATTTTAATTTTATTCTTAAATCCATGATTGTACAGACTGCACAAATCACAACCTGCCTAGCGAGCGTGAAAGGGCCTGGAATCACAGTTTTGCTTTTTGGGTAACACATAAGTGTCATTTTGAAGGCTTGACCCCCAAAAGATCTCAGGATGTCCTTGGATTGATTTAATATTATTTCTTTGCACCGGATCCACCTTGTTCACTACTGACAAAGCATGCAAACTGTTTAATTCCTCATTATTTCCAGATTCTTTAATGTGCAATCTCCATCAAGATTTTTCCATTCAGTGTGTTGACATAACATGCATTTCAATCTAGGATTTCCTCATCAAGATTGCTATTGAGGAGTTTGAAATGCAAGAATGAGAGGGTCAATCTTGTAAAAGTTCCCTTTTCAAAAAGTGACAGCCATTTCGGTGGATGTTCCTGTTCTTCATTATTGTCCAATACTTTCTGAAACATTTCTTCCAATATTTTAAACATGTGCTACAAGATTGTATGGTCAATTTTAGAGAAGAATGAGTTGTTTAGGAGCTAAGTATTTCTTGAATTGAGGGACACCTGAGCTTTGCATACTTATGAAGGGACAGGAAGTGGCTGATGGATTTGGCAGTCAGCAACGAATCTCCCCAATAAGATGGCAGGTTTTCATTGTAATGTTCAGCTACAGTTCACAGAGAAATAAATGGCTATTACCACAGCAAGACCAATGCCACAGAATAAAAATATGCTTTGGTAATAGGTGAACTTTGTGTGGGGCAGCACAGGGGCATAGTGGTTACCACTGCTGCCTCACGGCACCGAGATCCCAGGTTCAAACCCGGCTCAAGGTCACTGTCCGTGTGGAGTTTGCACATTCTTCCCGTGTTTGCGTGGGTTTCGCCCCCACAACCCAAAGATGTACAGGCTAGGTGGATTAGCCACACTAAATTGCCCCATAATTGGAAAAAATGAATTGGGTACTCTAAATTTATTTTTTAAAAGGTGAACTTTGTGTGATGTTGAAAAAGAATAGAGAACGTTACATTTTATAGGTCGATTTGGCTGTCTTCAGAATGTCCCAAAGTATTGTTGGTTAATGAATTATGTTATGCTCAGTGTGATTTCCCTCACTTGGTTCCAGTCTTATCTATCCAGACACAGACAGAAAATCTTTAGTAATGATGTCTCTTCCCGTGCCTACGTTATTACCGCTGGAGTTTCTCAAATGTCAATTATTGGTCCTCTCAAATTTCTCACCTGCATGCTATCCCTCGGTGACATCATCCAAAGACATAATCCCATTTTCTACATTTACACTGGCAACATCCAGCTCTATGACCCCCCTGCCTCACTTGACAGCTCAATTGGTCCTGATTTGACAAGCTGCTTGTCTAACTTGAATTTGTGGGCTAGCAGGAATTTTCTGCAATAAAATGTTGGTTTATTGTCACGTATACCGAGATACAGTGAAAAGTATTGTTCTGTGGACAGTCCAGACAGATCGTTCCATACATGAAAAAACATAGGACATACGGTAGATACACAATGTAAATACATAGTGAAGTTAAAAACTCACCACTATTCTTAGAATTCCCCCTATACCAAAAAGGGTCGATATTCTAAATGGTGAACAGGGATTCTCACTCCCCGACTCCTGTGCAGGTTTCAATGGGTGCTATTCAGGTCAAACTATATTTTCAAGTTATCCCCGGTATAACCCATATCTTCACAGAAGAATTTTACCTACTTACCCCTTAGTTGCATTGATATCCTGGGTCCTGCATTGCTAAGTAAGTAAAGTAGGCTAATAACCACTGTTAAAACTTTTAAGTTATTTTATTATTATTATTTTTTTCTTTTAAAAGATGCAATCACTGTCTTTACAGAAAAGTAAAAAGAACTTGCTTCTGGATCCTTCTGGTTGGTTGAAGGGACCTTCAGGCCCACATTAACAATCAATCTTCTTTAAAGTCTGGTCTTCTTTAGATATATTCGCTGGTTAGCTCGGTTGCTATGTCCCATCTTTCCCATGTACTGAGCTGTGAGAGCTGGCTCTGCTGGCTGTCTCTGAGCTGACTCTGCCTCCTCTTTAAATTCTGGTCTTCCTTAGATGTATTAGCTGTTTTAGCTCAGCTGCTTTGCTCTGTACCATGACCGAGCTGACTGTAAGCTGACTCTGCTTGCTTCTCTTGTTCCTTTTCTGCTTCTCTGCCCCTCTGCTTCTCTGCCCCTCTCTCAGAGTTTATATATTTTTCGAACAGTTATTAAGTTTTTATGACTTTATTGTAAAGTAATTTTTATTTCACTTGGATTGGAAAAGGTACCTTTAATCTAAATTTTTCTAACACGACTAAGTATTCATTTTGGGCATGACCTCAGCTCATAGATCTCTGATTACATTGTTTCCTTTGTGATGTCCAAAATGCTTTGATTTCAAGAGACATGTGAATTTTGATCCCTGTAATTTCTATAGTTTTATTTTCCAATTGTGTCCCCAGCTCATAATTTTGACTTTGATTTTGGCTTTAAATTTTGTTTCTCATAGATTGATAGTCTCCAATTTTCTTTTAATTTACCTGATGTCAGCAGAGCTTCACACCTATAATTGTCACCTAATTCAACTGAACCTTTATCCATTCTTTTCCATCTGCTTACTAAGATAGTTAATTTCAATGAAGGTGTGAAACATTGCTTTTAGCTGTGTGCTAAAATCCACTTGGTTATGACATGAATGATCTGCCTGTTTTAAACATTTATCACCTAATTCAATTGAAAATTTTATCCATTCTTTTCCAGCTGCTTACTTGACTTCAATGAAGGTGTGAAATATTGCTTTTGGCTTTATACTAAAGATTCACTCGATTGTGACTTGAAAGATCTGCTGTTTTGTTTGCTAAGCCTGTTTGACCAAGGCTATCTGCGTTTTACAATCCTCTCCTGGCAGCTGCTGTTAACCCTTCATGGGATTTTTCCTTATATTTTCCAGGGAACTACAGGCCGGTGAGCCTTACTTCAGTGGTAGGGAAATTACTGGAGAGAATTCTTCGAGACAGGATTTACTCCCATTTGGAAGCAAATGGACGTATTAGTGAGAGGCAGCATGGTTTTGTGAAGGGGAGGTCGTGTCTCACAAACTTGATAGAGTTTTTCGAGGAGGTCACTAAGATGATTGATGCAGGTAGGGCAGTGGATGTTGTCTATATGGACTTCAGTAAGGCCTTTGACAAGGTCCCTCATGGTAGACTAGTACAAAAGGTGAATTCACATGGGATCAGGGGTGAGCTGGCAAGGTGGATACAGAACTGGCTAGGTCATAGAAGGCAGAGAGTAGCAATGGAAGGATGCTTTTCTAATTGGAGGGCACCAGTGGTGTTCCACAGGGATCAGTGCTGGGACCTTTGCTCTTTGTAGTATATATAAATGATTTGGAGGAAAATGTAACTGGTCTGTGTGGTAGTATGCATTAGGGGTCATGTGGGACTGTGAAGCCGTGATGCTATTGGCTGACAGATCCCGGGTCCTGGTTGGCTGTTGATCCCTAGCTCCGCCCTGAAGGCGGAGTATAAGAACCCGGGCTTCTCCCCGCAGCTCCAGTCTATTGCTGAACTGCGGGGAACAAGTCACGCTTAATAAAGCCTCATCGACTTCATCTCTATTCGTCTCTCTCATAAGTCATTGTGCGCTACAATTTATTAAGCGTGCTGAAAGGACTATGGAGCTCAGGATCGCCCCGGAATGCCTGCGGATCAGCCCCCAAGCAGTGAACTCAGCAGCAGTTTTTAAACACTGGCAGGCTTGTTTCGAAGGCTACCTCCGAACGGCCCCCGGCCGGATCACAGAAGACCAGAAACTACAGCTCCTGCACTCAAGGGTAAGCCCGGAAATTTACCCTCTCATAGAAGACGCAGAGGATTTCCCGACGGCGCTCGCAGCACTAAAGAGCGTCTACGTTCGCCCAGTGAACCAGGTCTACGCACGCTACCAACTCGCAACGAGACGGCAAAGTCCCGGAGAATCACTAGAGGCGTTCTAAGCCGCGCTGCTAATTTTGGGACGGGACTGCAGCTGTCCGCCGGTAAACGCGACTGAACACACGGACATGTTAATTCGCGATGCGTTTGTGGCAGGTATGAACTCTCCCCAAATCCGCCAAAGACTTTTAGAAAAAGAGTCGCTAGGACTCTCAGAGGCACGGGCCATCGCAGCTTCCCTAGATGTGGCCTCGCAAAACGCCCGCGCCTACGGCCCTGACCGTGCGGCAGCCCCTTGGGCTCCGTGGACCCCCGTCGCGACAAACCCCCCCCCTCCCTCACAGGCTTGCGCGGTTAAGACGCCAGATCATCCCGGGGGGGCCCGCTGCTATTTCTGCGGGCAGGCGAAACACCCCCGGCAGCGCTGCCCAGCCCGCGCAGCGATTTGCAAGAGCTGCGGCAAAAAGGGCCATTTCGCGGCTGTGTGCCGGTCCCGGGGGGGTCGCCGCTGTCCCCGGAGAAGAAAGAGTCCAGCGCATCCCAAACGCTCCCCAACCCCCCCAGCGCCCCAGGTGCGACCCGCGGGCGCCGCCATTTTGGGTCCCGGCCACCACGAGGGGAGGATGGGCGCCGCCATCTTGTGACCCCCCAGCCAGGTGCGATGCATGGGGGCGGCCATTTTGTCCACCCCCGACCATGTGCGATCCGTGGGGGCGGCCATTTTGTCCACCCCCGGCCGCGTGCGATTCATGGACGCCGCCATCTTGGATGACAACAATGGACCCCAGCATCGACGGCTCCACGGGGTCCGAAGAAGACGCTGAGACACTACGACCACATCTGGCCTCGGTGACGCTGGATCAAGCACGGCCCCGGATGCTCCAGACGACGACAACAACGGTGCTGATCAACGGACACGAGACACCATGCCTGATCGACTCCGGGAGCACCGAAAGCTTCATCCACCCCGACACGGTAAGACGCTGTTTTTTGACCATCCGTCCCAGTACGCAAAAGATTTCCCTAGCTGCAGGATCCCACTCCGTAGAGATCAAAGGGTTCTGCATAGTGACCCTAACGGTGCAAGGAAGGGAGTTTAAAAACTACAGGCTCTACGTCCTTCCCCAACTCTGCGCGCCCACATTACTGGGATTAGATTTCCAGTGCAACCTGCAGAGCCTAACGTTTCAATTCGGCGGCCCAATACCCCCACTCACTATCTGCGGCCTCGCAACCCTCAAAGTTGAACCGCCATCCTTGTTTGCAAACCTCACCCCGGATTGCAAACCCGTCGCCACTAGGAGCAGACGGTACAGCGCCCAGGACCGGACATTTATCCGGTCCGAAGTCCAGCAGCTGCTGAAGGAAGGCATAATCCAGGCCAGCAATAGTCCCTGGAGAGCACAGGTGGTAGTAGTAAAGACCGGGGAGAAGCAAAGGATGGTCATAGACTATAGCCAGACCATCAACAGGTACACACAGCTAGATGCGTACCCTCTCCCCCGCATATCCGACATGGTAAATCGGATTGCCCAATATAAGGTCTTCTCCACCATGGACCTCTAGTCCGCCTATCACCAGCTCCCCATCCGCCCAAGTGACCGCAAGTACACAGCCTTCGAGGCAGATGGGCGATTATACCACTTCCTAAGGGTCCCATTTGGCGTCACAAACGGGGTCTCTGTCTTCCAACGGGAGATGGACCGAATGGTTGATCAACACGGGTTGCAGGCCACGTTCCCGTATCTCAACAACGTAACCATCTGCGGCCACGATCAGCAGGACCACGACGCTAACCTCCAAAAATTCCTCGAAACCGCTAAAGCCTTGAACCTCACATACAACGAGGACAAGTGCGTGTTTAGCACAAACCGGCTGGCCATCCTGGGATACGTAGTGCGCAATGGGATAATAGGCCCCGACCCCGAACGCATGCGCCCCCTTATGGAATTTCCCCTCCCCCACTGCTCCAAAGCCCTGAAACGCTGCCTGGGTTTTTTTTCATATTACGCCCAGTGGGTCCCCCAGTATGCAGACAAGGCCCGCCCACTAATACAGACTACTACCTTCCCCCTGTCGACAGAGGCTCGCCAGGCCTTCAGCCGCATCAAAGCGGATATCGCAAAGGCCACGATGCGCGCCATCGACGAGTCCCTCCCCTTCCAGGTCGAGAGCGACGCCTCCGATGTAGCTCTAGCGGCCACCCTTAACCAAGAGGGCAGACCCGTGGCCTTCTTCTCCCGAACCCTCCACGCCTCAGAAATCCGCCACTCCTCAGTGGAAAAGGAAGCCCAAGCCATAGTGGAAGCTGTGCGACATTGGAGGCATTACCTGGCCGGCAGGAGATTCACTCTCCTCACTGACCAACGGTCGGTAGCCTTCATGTTCGATAATGCACAGCGGGGCAAAATTTAAAATGACAAGATCTTAAGGTGGAGGATCGAGCTCTCCACCTTCAACTATGAGATTTTGTACCGTCCCGGAAAGCTGAACGAGCCGTCCGATGCCCTATCCCGCGGCACATGTGCCAACGCACAAATAGACCGTCTCCAAACCCTCCACGAGGACCTCTGCCACCCAGGGGTCACTCGGTTCTACCATTTTATAAAGTCCTGCAACCTCCCCTACTCTGCGGAGGAGGTCCGTACAGTCACCAGGAACTGCCACATCTGCGCTGAGTGCAAACCGCACTTTTTCAGGCCAGATAGAGCGCACCTGATCAAGGCTTCCCGTCCCTTTGAACGCCTCAGTCTAGATTTCAAAGGGCCCCTCCCCTCCA
Organism: Scyliorhinus torazame; assembly: GCF_047496885.1. Lineage (NCBI taxonomy): Eukaryota > Metazoa > Chordata > Chondrichthyes > Carcharhiniformes > Scyliorhinidae > Scyliorhinus > Scyliorhinus torazame. The sequence goes on from NC_092717.1 coordinate 72,220,444, forward strand.
CCGATCGCAACACATACTTCCTGAACGTGGTGGACGAGTACTCCCGTTTCCCTTTCGCCATCCCCTGCCCCGACATGACAGCGGCCACAGTTATTAAAGCCCTTAGCACCATATTCACACTGTTCGGTTGCCCCGCATATATCCATAGCGACAGGGGGTCCTCCTTCATGAGTGACGAGCAGCGCCAGTTCCTGTTCAGCAAGGGCATAGCCTCGAGCAGGATGACCAGCTACAACCCCCGGGGGATCGGGCAAGTAGAGAGGGAGAACGGCACGGTCTGGAAGACCGTCCTACTGGCCCTACGGTCCAGGGATCTCCCAGTTTCACGGTGGCAGGAGGTCCTCCCGGACGCTCTCCACTCCATCCGGTCGCTGCTGTGTACCACCACTAACCAAACGCCTCATGAGCGCCTCCTTGTCTTCCCCAGGAAGTCCTCCTCCGGAACGTCGCTGCCGACCTGGCTGGCGGCCCCAGGACCCATCTTGCTCCGGAAACATGTGCGGGCGCACAAGTCGGACCCGTTGGTCGAGAGGGTTCATCTCCTCCACGCGAACCCGTAATACGCCTACGTGGCGTACCCCGACGGCCGACAGGACACGGTCTCCCTGCGAGACCTGGCGCCCGCTGGCAACACGCACACCCCCCGACACCGATCACCCCCTCCCTGCCACCGGCGCACCCCGCGACCGCCCCCTTCCCGGGAGGATCGGTCCTCCTCCCATGTCCGACCAGGAGTGAAACAGACACCGAAAAGCTCCCGGAGACGACAACGCGGGAACAAGCACCTGGACTACCACCGGGGCTGAGGCGATCGACAAGGAAGACCAGACCGCCCGCTCGACTCGTGTCATCGGTGTAACACAAGAATGTTTTTGGACTGTAACTAGAATGTTCTTTTCTTCTTACGAATATTGTAAATAGTTCACAAACCCTGTACATAGCCCAGTGTAGGGCAAAGTGTAGGGCATTGAAATGACATGCCAAAAATTTTTTCCTCCCAGGACCAGCCTTGTAAACCCCTACCACCATGCGAAGCACCACCCCGCCGGGTTCATTTTTAACAAGGGGTGAATGTGGTAGTATGCATTAGGGGTCATGTGGGACTGTGAAGCCGTGATGCTATTGGCTGACAGATCCCGGGTCCTGGTTGGCTGTTGATCCCTAGCTCAGCCCTGAAGGGGGAGTATAAGAACCCGGGCTTCTCCCCGCAGCTCCAGTCTGTTGCTGAACTGCGGGGAACAAGTCACGCTTAATAAAGCCTCATCGACTTCATCTCTATTCGTCTCTCTCGTAAGTCATTGTGCGCTACAGTCTGATTAGTAAGTTTGCAGACGACACAAAGGTTGGTGGAATTGCGAATAGCGATGAGGACTGTCAGAGGATACAGCAGGATTTAGATTGTTTGGAAACTTGGGCGGAGAGATGGCAGATGGAGTTTAATCCGGACAAATGTGAGGTAATGCATTTTGGAAGGTCTAATGCAGGTAGGGAATATACAGTGAATGGTAGAACCCTCAAGAGTATTGAAAGTCAAAGAGATCTAGGAGTACAGGTCCACAGGTCATTGAAAGGGGCAACACAGGCGGAGAAGGTAGTCAAGAAGGCATACGGCATGCTTGCCTTCATTGGCCGGGGCATTGAGTATAAGAATTGGCAAGTCATGTTGCAGCTGTATAGAACCTTAGTTAGGCCACACTTGGAGTATAGTGTTCAATTCTGGTCGCCACACTACCAGAAGGATGTGGAGGCTTTAGAGAGGGTGCAGAAGAGATTTACCAGAATGTTGCCTGGTATGGAGGGCATTAGCTATGAGGAGCGGTTGAATAAACTCGGTTTGTTCTCACTGGAACGAAGGAGGTTGAGGGGAGACCTGATAGAGGTCTACAAAATTATGAGGGGCATAGACAGAGTGGATAGTCAGAGGCTTTTCCCCAGGGTAGAGGGGTCAATTACTAGGGGGCATAGGTTTAAGGTGAGAGGGGCAAGGTTTAGAGTAGATGTACGAGGCAAGTTTTTTACGCAGAGGGTAGTGGGTGCCTGGAACTCGCTACCGGAGGAGGTGGTGGAAGCAGGGACGATAGTGACATTTAAGGGGCATCTTGACAAATACATGGATAGGATGGGAATAGAGGGATACGGACCCAGGAAGTGTAGAAGATTGTAGTTTAGTCGGGCAGCATGGTCGGCACGGGCTTGGAGGGCCGAAGGGCCTGTTCCTGTGCTGTACATTTCTTTGTTCTTTGTTTGTTCTTTGTATATTCTCTCATGTTTCTCTTAGATCAGGTATTGCCAGACTTCCATGTTTCAAATGACATAACTTTCCATATTATTAATTACAATAGACACAGGCATCGGGTGAAGCACACTGAGTGTAGTACTACTCAGTAGAGAAGATGTGTGGAGCGATCAGTTCAGTCCATAAGAGGCTCATTCAGGAGTCTGGTAACAGCGGGGAAGAAGCTGTTTTGGAATCTGTTAGTGCGTGTATTGTATCTCCTGCCCGATGGAAGAGAGAATAAAGTGGGTGGGAGGGCCTTTGATTATGCTGCCCGGTTTCCCAAGGCAGCGGGAGGTTTAGACAGAGTCAATGGATGGGAGGTGGTTTCGCCTGATGGACTGGGATGTTCAGAAATTGGAAGCCATTTTCTTTCTCTCCTGGCTGAGCTCCCATCTTTTACACTCTGTAAACTTCAACCGATCCAAGGGTCTGCTGTCTGTGTCCCGACTCACAGATGTACATTGGTTCTCAGCTCAGCAAGGCCCCAAATTCAACATTCTCATTTTTATTTAAATTCCTTCATGGGCTTGCGCTTCTTTATCTCAAAATCTCCTCGAGTCCTAAAACTTTCCAAAAACCCTGCACCTCTCTACAATTCTGGCCTCTTTGTGTATCCCTGATGTCCTAAGGCTGTTCCATTGGCAGCTGTGCCTTGAACTGTATAGTTTTGCCTTTGGATTTCGGCGGCAGTGGTGCGCAGGGGCCTTCTGGGAGGTGAGTACTTACTTTAAAAAGCCTTGCCTTTACAGGAGCAGCCCTTTGGATTTCGGCGGCAGCGGTGCGCAGGGGCCCTCTGGGAGGTGAGTACTTACTTTAACAAGCCTTACCTGGTCCCGTGTCTGTTCTTCTTTTCTGTTTTATTTGTTTTTATACAAGGCGGGAGCCGGAAGTTCGACCCGCGGACCTCTGGGAAGTCCCCCCCCCCCAACCAATAAATTCTGGTGGAGAGGAAACCCGAGACACTACACGTGTAGTGTCTCCCACCCGCCCTCCTCCTCTAACCTAATAATAAGACCCATTGGTGTAAGGTAAGTGCCATATTATATTATTATTATATTATTAGCATTGTGCAGGTCAAGGTTCGGAGGTGGAGGAGCAGTCTCTGTCAGCGAGAGAACCTGAGAACATCTAAGAAACTCAGAAGGTAAGAAGGTAAGTAAGTGATTTTTACTTATTTTTACTTTTATACCTTTTTTCAAATTGTGTGTGTCGGGGGGAAACTGAAGTGACATCACAGAAAAGCTGTGGCCAGAGTGGCTGGTTGGGATTCTACCCTAAATTTTAAAAAAATTTGAGTATTTGGTAACTAATTAAACATAATAACTTAATTATAATTTAGAGGGATATCTAAGCCAGAGATCGGAGAGTATTATAGTTAGCTATCGCATTTCTATTGGAAATCTAGTGCTAGGAAACAGATAGTTGACAGTAACTTTGAAATTTTTATAAAAATATTTTTTAAAAAAAACAAATTTTAATTTTAATTTTAATTAATTGACGCAATGTCAGTTAGAGGGGTGCTGTGCTCTGACTGTGAGATGTGGCAGGTCCGGGAGGCTTCCAGCGTCCCGGATGGCTTCATCTGCAGAAAGTGCACCCAACTGGAGCTCCTCACAGACCGCATGGTTCGGTTGGAGCAGCAATTGGATGCACTTAGGAGCATGCAGGTGGCGGAAAGCGTCATAGATCGCAGTTATGTAAATGTGGTCACACCCAAGGTGCAGGCAGAGAAATGGGTGACCACCAGAAAGGGCAGGCAGTCAGTGCAGGAATCCCCTGTGGTTGTCCCCCTCTCGAACAGATATACCCCTTTGGATATTGTCGGGGGGGAGAGCCTATCAGGGGAAAACAGCAGCAGCCAGAGCAGTGGCACCACGGCTGGCTCTGATGTTCAGAAGGGAGGGTCAAAGCGCAGAAGAGTAATAGTAATAGGGGACTCTATAGTCAGGGGCACAGATAGGCGCTTCTGTGGACGTGAAAGAGACTCCAGGATGGTATGTTGCCTCCCTGGTGCCAGGGTCCAGGATGTCTCCGAACGGGTAGAGGGAATCCTGAAGGGGGAGGGCAAACAGGCAGAGGTCGTTGTACATATTGGTACTAACGACATAGGCAGGAAGGGGCATGAGGTCCTGCAGCAGGAGTTCAGGGAGCTAGGCAGAAAGTTAAAAGACAGGACCTCGAGGGTTGTAATCTCGGGATTACTCCCTGTGCCACGTGCCAGTGAGGCTAGAAATAGGAAGATAGAGCAGATAAACAAGTGGCTAAACAGCTGGTGTAGGAGGGAGGGTTTCCATTATCTGGACCACTGGGAGCTCTTCCGGGGCAGGTGTGACCTGTATAAGAAGGACGGGTTGCATCTAAACCGGAGAGGCATAAATATCCTGGCCGCGAGGTTTGCTAGTGTCACACGGGAGGGTTTAAACTAGTATGGCAGGGGGGTGGGCACGGGAGCAATAGGTCAGAAGGTGAGAGCATTGAGGGAGAACTAGGGAATAGAGACAGTGTGGCTCTGAGGCAGAGCAGACGGGGAGAAGCTGCTGAACACAGCGGGTCTGGTGGCCTGAAGTGCATATGTTTTAATGCAAGGAGCATTACGGGTAAGGCAGATGAACTTAGAGCTTGGATTTGTACTTGGAACTATGATGTTGTTGCCATTACAGAGACCTGGTTGAGGGAAGGGCAGGATTGGCAGCTAAACGTTCCAGGATTTAGATGTTTCAGGCGGGATAGAGGGGGATGTAAAAGGGGAGGCGGAGTTGCGCTACTTGTTCGGGAGAATATCACAGCTGTACTGCGAGAGGACACCTCAGAGGGCAGTGAGGCTATATGGGTAGAGATCAGGAATAAGAAGGGTGCAGTCACAATGTTGGGGGTATACTACAGGCCTCCCAACAGCCAGCGGGAGATAGAGGAGCAGATAGGTAGACAGATTTTGGAAAAGATTAAAAACAACAGGGTTGTGGTGATGGGAGACTTCAACTTCCTCAATATTGACTGGGACTCACTTAGTGCCAGGGGCTTAGACGGGGTGGAGTTTGTAAGGAGCATCCAGGAGGGCTTCTTAAAACAATATGTAGACAGTCCAACTAGGGAAGGGGCGGTACTGGACCTGGTATTGGGGAATGAGCCCAGCCAGGTTGTAGATGTTTCAGTAGGGGAGCATTTCGGTAACAGTGACCACAATTCAGTAAGTTTTAAAGTACTGGTGGACAAGGATAAGAGTGGTCCGAGGATGAATGTGCTAAATTGGGGGAAGGCTAATTATAACAATATTAGGCGGGAACTGAAGAACATAGATTGGGGGCGGATGTTTGAGGGAAAATCAACATCTGACATGTGGGAGGCTTTCAAGTGGCAGTTCAAAGGAATACAGGACCGGCATGTTCCTGTGAGGAAGAAAGATAAATACGGCAATTTTCGGGAACCTTGGACGACGAGTGATATTGTAGGCCTCGTCAAAAAGAAAAAGGAGGCATTTGTCAGGGCTAAAAGGCTGGGAACAGACGAAGCCTGCGTGGAATATAAGGAAAGTAGGAAGGAACTTAAGCAAGGAGTCAGGAGGGCTAGAAGGGGTCACGAAAAGTCATTGGCAAATAGGGTTAAGGAAAATCCCAAGGGTTTTTACACGTACATAAAAAGCAAGAGGGTAGCCAGGGAAAGGGTTGGCCCACTGAAGGATAGGCAAGGGAATCTATGTGTGGAGCCAGAGGAAATGGGCGAGGTACTAAATGAATACTTTGCATCAGTATTCACCAAAGAGAAGGAATTGGTAGATGTTGAGTCTGGAGAAGGGGGTGTAGATAGCCTGGGTCACATTGTGATCCAAAAAGACGAGGTGTTGGGTGTCTTAAAAAATATTAAGGAAGATAAGTCCCCAGGGCCTGATGGGATCTACCCCAGAATACTGAAGGAGGCGGGAGAGGAAATTGCTGAGGCCTTGACAGAAATCTTTGGATCCTCGCTGTCTTCAGGGAAATCCCGGAGGACTGGAGAATAGCCAATGTTGTTCCTCTGTTTAAGAAGGGTAGCAAGGATAATCCCGGGATCTACAGGCCGGTGAGCCTTACTTCAGTGGTAGGGAAATTACTGGAGAGAATTCTTCGAGACAGGATCTACTCCCATTTGGAAGCAAATGGACGTATTAGTGAGAGGCAGCACGGTTTGTGAAGGGGAGGTCGTGTCTCACTAACTTGATAGAGTTTTTCGAGGAGGTCACTAAGATGATTGATGCAGGTAGGGCAGTAGATGTTGTCTATATGGACTTCAGTAAGGCCTTTGACAAGGTCCCTCATGGTAGACTAGTACAAAAGGTGAAGTCACACGGGATCAGGGGTGAGCTGGCAAGGTGGATACAGAACTGGCTAGGCCATAGAAGGCAGAGAGTAGCAATGGAGGGATGCTTTTCTAATTGGAGGTCTGTGACCAGTGGTGTTCCACAGGGATCAGTGCTGGGACCTTTGCTCTTTGTAGTATATATAAATGATTTGGAGGAAAATGTAACTGGTCTGATTAGTAAGTTTGCAGACGACACAAAGGTTGGTGGAATTGCGGATAGCGATGAGGACTGTCGGAGGATACAGCAGGATTTAGATTGTCTGGAGACTTGGGCGGAGAGATGGCAGATGGAGTTTAATCCGGACAAATGTGAGGTAATGCATTTTGGAAGGTCTAATGCAGGTAGGGAATATACAGTGAATGGTAGAACCCTCAAGAGTATTGAAAGTCAAAGAGATCTAGGAGTACAGGTCCACAGGTCATTGAAAGGGGCAACACAGGTGGAGAAGGTAGTCAAGAAGGCATACGGCATGCTTGCCTTCATTGGCCGGGGCATTGAGTATAAGAATTGGCAAGTCATGTTGCAGCTGTATAGAACCTTAGTTAGGCCACACTTGGAGTATAGTGTTCAATTCTGGTCGCCACACTACCAGAAGGATGTGGAGGCTTTAGAGAGGGTGCAGAAGAGATTTACCAGAATGTTGCCTGGTATGGAGGGCATTAGCTATGAGGAGCGATTGAATAAACTCGGTTTGTTCTCACTGGAACGAAGGAGGTTGAGGGGAGACCTGATAGAGGTATACAAAATTATGAGGGGCATAGACAGAGTGGATAGTCAGAGGCTTTTCCCCAGGGTAGAGGGGTCAATTACTAGGGGGCATAGGTTTAAGGTGAGAGGGGCAAGGTTTAGAGTAGATGTACGAGGCAAGTTTTTTACGCAGAGGGTAGTGGGTGCCTGGAACTCGCTACCGGAGGAGGTAGTGGAAGCAGGGACGATAGGGACATTTAAGGGGCATCTTGACAAATATATGAATAGGATGGGAATAGAAGGATACGGACCCAGGAAGTGTAGAAGATTGTAGTTTAGTCGGGCAGCATGGACGGCACGGGCTTGGAGGGCCGAAGGGCCTGTTCCTGTGCTGTACATTTCTTTGTTCTTTGTTCTTTGTTCTGAAATAGCCTCCCTAAACCTCTGTCTTTCTACATCTCTTCTCACTTAAGACCCTCCTGAAAAACTTATTGCTGTCTGAATATCTACATAGGTGGCCCGGTGTCAGATTTTATGATGATGTTCCTGGGAACTGAAACACTTCGGTAAATTTTCAATGTTATTGGCATCACATGCATTCAAGTTACTGTTCCTCTACCTTTGAACAGTATTCATTGTTGTAATGTAGAAGCGTATTGCTTCAAGCAGATATTGGCCTGAAAGTCATTGCCCTCCCACAAGGTACTGGGAGGTAAGTCTGTCCTTTAAAAGCACTTGTCTTTGCAGGGGCAGGCCAGTCGATTTGGGTGTGAGAACAGCTGGTGAGTCAGTTTCAGCGGGAGCATTGCGGAAGGAGGTTGCTGGGAGGTAAGTCAACCTTTAAAAGCACTTGTCTTTGCAGGGGCAGGCCAGTCGATTTCGGCGTGAGAACAGCTGGTGAGTCAGTTTCAGCAGGAGCATTGTGGAAGTGGTTGCTGGGAGGTAAGTCAACCTTTAAAAGCACTTGTCTTTGCAGGGGCAGGCCAGTCGATTTCGGCGTGAGAACAGCTGGTGAGTCAGTTTCAGCGGGAGCATTGCGGAAGTGGTTGCTGGGAGGTAAGTCTGTCCTTTAAAAGCACTTGTCTTTGCAGGGGCAGGCCAGTCGATTTCGGCGGGAGTGGAGCTGGCTGGTTAGTCAATTTCAGCAGGAGCTGAGAATTTTTCTTTTTTTTTTAAATTAGTTTTTTAGGCGGGAACAGGAAGTCGACCCGCGGACGTCTGGGAAGACCCTCACCAATAAATTCTGGTGGAGAGGAAACCCGAGACACTACACGTGTAGTGTCTCCCACCCGCCCTCCTCCTCTAACCTAATAATAAAACCCATTGGTCTGAGGTAAGTACCATATTTTATTATATTATTATTATTTTTTATAAAAATTTAATTTAGTTGTTAGCCAGATCTTGGTAGAAAGTTAGAGGAATGGCAGGGAAGGGAGTGCAATGTTCCTCCTGCAGGATGTTTGAGGTGAGGGATGCAGTTAGTGTCCCTGCTGATTTTACCTGCAGGAAGTGCTGCCATCTCCAGCTCCTCCAAGACCGAGTTAGGGAACTGGAGCTGGAGTTGGAAGAACTTCGGATCATTCGGGAGGCAGAAGGGGTCATAGATAGCAGCTTCAGGGAATTAGTTACACCAAAGATTGGAGATAGGTGGGTAACTGTAAGAGGGACTGGGAAAAAGCAGTCAGTGCAGGGATCCCCTGCGGTCGTTCCCCTGAGAAACAAGTATACCGCTTTGGATACTTGTGGGGGGGACGACTTACCAGGGGTAAGCCATGGGGTACGGGCCTCTGGCACGGAGTCTGTCCCTGTTGCTCAGAAGGGAAGGGGGGAGAGGAGCAGAGCATTAGTAATTGGGGACTCTATAGTCAGGGGCACAGATAGGAGATTTTGTGGGAGCGTGAGAGACTCACGTTTGGTATGTTGCCTCCCAGGTTCAAAGGTACGTGATGTCTCGGATCGTGTTTTCCGGGTCCTTAGGGGGGAGGGGGAGCAGCCCCAAGTCGTGGTCCACATTGGCACTAACGACATAGGTAGGAAAGGGGACAAGGATGTCAGGCAGGCTTTCAGGGAGCTAGGATGGAAGCTCAGAACTAGAACAAACAGAGTTGTTATCTCTGGGTTGTTGCCCGTGCCACGTGATAGTGAGATGAGGAATAGGGAGAGAGAGCATTTAAACACGTGGCTACAGGGATGGTGCAGGCGGGAGGGATTCAGATTTCTGGATAACTGGGGCTCTTTCTGGGGAAGGTGGGACCTCTACAGACAGGATGGTCTACATCTGAACCTGAGGGGCACAAATATCCTGGGGGGGAGATTTGTTAGTGCTCTTTGGGGGGGTTTAAACTAATGCAGCAGGGGCATGGGAACCTGGATTGTAGTTTTAGGGTAAGGGAGAATGAGAGTATAGAGGTCAGGAGCACAGATTTGACGTCGCAGGAGGGGGCCAGTGTTCAGGTAGGTGGTTTGAAGTGTGTCTACTTCAATGCCAGGAGTATACGAAACAAGGTAGGGGAACTGGCAGCATGGGTTGGTACCTGGGACTTCGATGTTGTGGCCATTTCGGAGACATGGATAGAGCAGGGACAGGAATGGATGTTGCCGGTTCCGGGGTTTAGGTGTTTTAGTAAGCTCAGAGAAGGAGGCAAAAGAGGGGGAGGTGTGGCGCTGCTAGTCAAGAGCAGTATTACGGTGGCGGAGAGGATGCTAGATGGGGACTCTTCTTCCGAGGTAGTATGGGCTGAAGTTAGAAACAGGAAAGGAGAGGTCACCCTGTTGGGAGTTTTTTATAGGCCTCCTAATAGTTCTAGGGATGTAGAGGAAAGGATGGCGAAGTTGATTCTGGATATGAGCGAAAGTAACAGGGTAGTTATTATGGGAGACTTTAACTTTCCAAATATTGACTGGAAAAGATATAGTTCGAGTACAATAGATGGGTCGTTTTTTTGTACAGTGTGTGCAGGAGGGTTTCCTGAAACAATATGTTGACAGGCCAACAAGAGGCGAGGCCACGTTGGATTTGGTTTTGGGTAATGAACCAGGCCAGGTGTTGGATTTGGAGGTAGGAGAGCACTATGGGGACAGTGACCACAATTCGGTGACGTTTACGTTAATGATGGAAAGGGATAAGTATACACCGCAGGGCAAGAGTTATAGCTGGGGGAAGGGCAATTATGATGCCATTAGACGTGACTTGGGGGGGGATAAGGTGGAGAAGTAGGCTGCAAGTGTTGGGCACACTGGATAAGTGGGGCTTGTTCAAGGATCAGCTACTGCGTGTTCTTGATAAGTATGTACCGGTCAGACAGGGAGGAAGGCGTCGTGCGAGGGAACCGTGGTTTACCAAGGAAGTGGAATCTCTTGTTAAGAGGAAGAAGGAGGCCTATGTGAAGATGAAGTGTGAAGTTTCGGTTGGGGCGATGGATAGTTACAAGGTAGCGAGGAAGGATCTAAAGAGAGAGCTAAGACGAGCAAGGAGGGGACATGAGAAGTATTTGGCAGGAAGGATCAAGGAAAACCCAAAAGCTTTCTATAGGTATGTCAGGAATAAGCGAATGACTAGGGAAAGAGTAGGACCAGTCAAGGACAGGGATGGGAAATTGTGTGTGGAGTCTGAAGAGATAGGCGAGATATTAAATGAATATTTTTTGTCAGTATTCACTCAGGAAAAAGATAATGTTGTGGAGGAGAATGCTGAGCCCCAGGCTAATAGAATAGATGGCATTGAGGTACGTAGGGAAGAGGTGTTGGCAATTCTGGACAGGCTGAAAATAGTTAAGTCCCCGGGACCTGATGGGATTTATCCTAGGATTCTCTGGGAGGCCAGGGAAGAGATTGCTGGACCTTTGGCTTTGATTTTTATGTCATCATTGGCTACAGGAATAGTGCCAGAGGACTGGAGGACAGCAAATGTGGTCCCTTTGTTCAAAAAGGGGAGCAGAGACAACCCCAGCAACTATAGACCGGTGAGCCTCACGTCTGTAGTGGGTAAAGTCTTGGAGGGGATTATAAGAGACAAGATTTATAATCATCTAGATAGGAATAATATGATCAGGGATAGTCAGCATGGCTTTGTGAAGGGTAGGTCATGCCTCACAAACCTTATTGAGTTCTTTGAGAAGGTGACTGAACAGGTAGACGAGGGTAGAGCAGTTGATGTGGTGTATATGGATTTCAGCAAAGCGTTTGATAAGGTTCCCCACGGTAGGCTATTGCAAAAAATACGGAGGCTGGGGATTGAGGGTGATTTAGAGATGTGGATCAGAAATTGGCTAGCTGAAAGAAGACAGAGGGTGGTGGTTGATGGGAAATGTTCAGAATGGAGTACAGTCACAAGTGGAGTACCACAAGGATCTGTTCTGGGGCCGTTGCTGTTTGTCATTTTTATCAATGACCTAGAGTAAGGCGCAGAAGGGTGGGTGAGTAAATTTGCAGACGATACTAAAGTCGGTGGTGTTGTCGATAGTGTGGAAGGATGTAGCAGGTTACAGAGGGATATAGATAAGCTGCAGAGCTGGGCTGAGAGGTGGCAAATGGAGTTTAATGTAGAGAAGTGTGAGGTGATTCACTTTGGAAGGAATAACAGGAATGCGGAATATTTGGCTAATGGTAAAGTTCTTGAAAGTGTGGATGAGCAGAGGGATCTAGGTGTCCATGTACATAGATCCCTGAAAGTTGCCACCCAGGTTGATAGGGTTGTGAAGAAGGCCTATGGAGTGTTGGCCTTTATTGGTAGAGGGATTGAGTTCCGGAGTCGGGAGGTCATGTTACAGCTGTACAGAACTCTGGTACAGCCGCATTTGGAGTATTGCGTACAGTTCTGGTCACCGCATTATAGGAAGGACGTGGAGGCTTTGGAGCGGGTGCAGAGGAGATTTACCAGGATGTTGCCTGGTATGGAGGGAAAATCTTATGAGGAAAGGCTGATGGACTTGAGGTTGTTTTCATTGGAGAGAAGAAGGTTAAGAGGAGACTTAATAGAGGCATACAAAATGATCAGGGGGTTGGATAGGGTGGACAGTGAGCGCCTTCTCCCGCGGATGGATATGGCTGGCACGAGGGGACATAACTTTAAACTGAGGGGTAATAGATATAGGACAGAGGTCAGAGGTAGGTTCTTTACGCAAAGAGTAGTGAGGCCGTGGAATGCCCTACCTGCTACAGTAGTGAACTCGCCAACATTGAGGGCATTTAAAAGTTTATTGGATAAACATATGGATGATAATGGCATAGTGTAGGTTAGATGGCTTTTGTTTCGGTGCAACATCGTGGGCTGAAGGGCCTGTACTGCGCTGTATTGTTCTAACACTCTAAGGTGCATTTGGTGGGAAGGGGGGGGACTCATTTAATCTGTCTTTCTTCCTTTGACACAATTAACTGTGGTGGGAAGGCTCAGGGACAGACTCCCTGCCCTGGCCCCTAGTTGAGGCCTTTAAACAGGCAATTAATACCCACTTAAGGGCCTCATCCTGACATGGCTGGTGTTCAACGAGTGGAGGTGGATGGAGGACTCGCAACATGGGAAGTCTGAAAAGCAAACCCTGTTGAGGTTTGCTTGCAGGCTCCCGGAGAAGGTGTTAGAGGGGGTGAAATGGCAGAGGGCCCGATTGAGGAATCTAGCATGTGCAGAGTCACCCTCCCCAATCCTGGCTGCTGACTCCTCTCCTGTGGCCTCCCCCCATCCCACAATCCCCACCATGCCACCCCCTCGCTCACCTGCGATCTGGGAACCTTGTTGATTCTGGGCACATTGACAGCAGCTATCATTGTTTCTGAAGGCTCTGCCTACAACCAACAGCTGCTGGCCTCTGATCAGCTTTTGGAGCCAGTCAAGGGTGCAGGTGGTGGTTTCCTTTGGGTGGGATTTCCGGTCCCAGGATCTTGGATCCAGGGGAAGACCCGCTGCTGGCCACCAGTGCCAACGTTCCCGTTGTCTGGGTTGGATACTGCCCTCTGTGGGGGTTCCGTTGAGAGTTTGGCAGAACCTACAGCAGAAACCTGAGATGTCTCAGGTTTCCCTCGGTGACTCTTTTCTCCCCCTTACAATAACCACAGCTGGCATTTATGTAGCATCCTGTAGTGTAGAAAACCATCCCACGACACCTCACTGCAGTACAATCAAAAAGAAGTAGACACTGAACTAAAGGAGTAGAAATGGGGCGGCACGGTGACACAGTGGTTAGCACTGCTGCCTGACAGCTCCAGGGACTCGGGTTCAAATCTGGCCTCGGGTGACTGTGTTGAGTTTGCAAATTCTCCCCGTGGCTGCCTGGGTTTCCTCCGGGTGCTTCCCACAGTCCAAAGATGGGCAGGTAGGTGCTAAATTGCCCCTTAGTGTCCAAAAGGTTAGGTAGGGTTACAGGGATAGGGTGGAGATGGGCAGCATGGTAGCATTGTGGATAGCACAATTGCTTCACAGCTCCAGGGTCCTAGGTTCGATTCCGGCTTGCGTCACTGTCTGTGCGGAGTCTGCACATCCTCCCCGTGTGTGCGTGGGTTTCCTCCGGGTGCTCCGGTTTCCTCCCACAGTCCAAAGATGTGCAGGTTAGGTGGATTGGCCATGATAAATTGTCCTTAGTGTCCAAAATTGCCCTTAGTGTTGGGTGGGGTTACTGGGTTATGGGGATAGGGTGGAGGTGTTGACCTTGGGTAGGGTGCTCTTTCCAACAGCCGGTGCAGACTCGATGGGCCGAATGGCCTCCTTCTGCACTGTAAATTCTATGAGATGTGGGCTAAAGTAGGGTGCTATTTCCAAGGGCCTGAGCAGACCGAATGGGCTGAATGGCCTCCTTCTGCATTGTAAGGATTCTATGATACGTGGACTGGTGATCCAAAGTTTAGTCAATGATGTGGCCGGGTTTTAAGAGTCTTTTTAAATTACAAATAGGAGCTGGTGGGGCAGAGAGAATTCAACAGCACGGTATGCGAGTGATTGAAAGACCGCACCAATGATAGGAGCAACATGTAAGGGATCAGTCAGAGGGCGAATGACTAGAATAAGAGAGAGCGAAGAAATTACATAAGCATCCAAATTTTCTGCAGGCACTGTGCAAGCTATTGGGCTGGATTCTCTGTCGACGGGATGCTCCGTTTCGCCGGCAGCACACTCACGCTTACGGATTTCCCGACGATGTGGGAGTGCCCACAATTGGAAACCCCATTAGCCGGCTGCCGGGATGGAGAATCCCGCTGCCAGCGGGGCACGCCCCACCAGAAAACGGGTGCAGAGGAACGGAGAATCCCGCCCAAGAACTTCGACTAAGCTATAAAATATGGGACTTGGCCTTTAATCCAACTGGAGCAAATTCCACAGCAATGAGACTCTCACTATTAAATACATCATTGATCTGGGATAATTTAATCTGAGGTCACCAAAGTAAGGGCATAGCAGTTCTGAACTACAGCTGCAAAAAAACAAACTGTTTTTATGTTAGCTTAGGGAGTTACTGTTAATAAAAAAATCTACACTCCTCAAACGAGAAATGAGGGGTTGTTTTGCTTCAAAAAGGAAAATCTGCCTTGTAGGTTGTTCACTATTTGTTCTACGTTAATCATTAATGTTTCCTACCCTGGCTGTTGTTTTTGAGTGTGTTCTACAAACACTGGAATGTGGTTTGCAATCTATTACCAACCACTCCCTGTGAAATTTGGGGTGATTTTCAGCCCTGAGAGTTAACCTGACAGAATGGATTATGTGCTCATTATACAACTCCAGACTGTGGCTACTTGTAGTGTCTGTGTGAATATCTGACAGTCGTCAGATGTCGTGATTCATCTTTATCCCATTTGTGTAGAAAAAGTAAGAATAAAGAGATGGGGCGAAATTCTCCGTTATCGGCGGAAAGTCCGCCGATCGGCGCAAAAAACGGCGCAAATCCCACTTGCGTCACGTCATAAAAACGGGTCGATAGTCTCCGGCCCGAAATGGGCTAGCAGCGACGTAACGGGATCCACGCTTGCGCAGTGGTTCACGCCGTGCAGCGTCATACGCACTGCACGGCGTGACGGCTCATAAGGCCGCGCAGCTCCCCCCACCCGACCGGAACACCCGACCGCAACACCCGACTGGATGGCTGGCCGTCGCTCAGCCCCGAGGTTCGAGTCACGCGATGTGGAGGCGCTCCTGGACGCGGTGGAGCAGAGGAGGGACGCCCTGTATCCCGGGCACGGCCGCAGAGTTGCCCCACACCACAACCGGCGTCTGTGGAGGGAAGTGGCAGAGGCCGTCACCGCTGTGGCCCTGACACCACGGACAGGCACCCAGTGCCACAAGAAGGTGAACGACCTCGTCAGAGCAGGCAGGGTGAGCCTCCCCATATCCCCCATATCCCCCCTCCCCCATATCCCCCATATCCCCCCTCCCCCATAACCCCCCTCCCCCATATCCACCATATCCCCCCACACCATATCCCCCATATCCCCCCTCCCCATATCCTCCCTCCCCATATGCCCCATATCCCCCCTCCCCCATATCCCCCCTCCCCCATATCCCCCATATCCCCCCTCCCCATATCCCCCCTCCCCCATATCCCCCCTCCCCCATATCCCCCCCTCCCCCATATCCCCCATATCCCCCCTCCCCCACATCCCCCCTCCCCCATATCCCCCATATCCCCCTCCCCCATATCCCCCCCATATCCCCCCTCCCCCATATCCCCCCTTCCCCATATCCCCCCTCCCCCATATCGCCCCTCCCCATATCCCCCTCCCCCATATCCCCCATATCCCCCCTCTCCCATATCCCCCCTCCCCATATCCCCCCTCCCCCATATCCCCCCTCCCCCATATCCCCCTCCCCATATCTCCCATATCCCCCCTCCCCATATCCCCCCTCCCCATATCCCCCCTCCCCCATATCCCCCCTCCCCCATGTCCCCCCTCCCCATATCCCCCATATCCCCCCTCCCCATATCACCCCTCCCCCATATCCCCCTCCCCCATATCCCCCATATCCCCCCTCCCCCATATCCCCCCCTCCCCATATCCCCCATATCCTCCCTCCCCCATACCCCCCTCCACCATATCCCCCATATCCCCCCTCCCCCATATCCCCCATATCCCCCTCCCCATATCCCCCCTTCCCCCATATCCCCCATATCCCCCCTCCCCATATCCCCCCTCACCCATATCCCCCATATCCCCCTCCCCCATATCCCCCCTCCCCAATATCCCCCATATCCCCCCTCCCCCATATCCCGCATATCCCCCCTCCCCATATCCCCCCTCCCCCATATCCCCCATATCCCCCCTCCCCCATATCCCCCCTCCCCCATATCCCCCCTCCCCCATATCCCCCCTCCCCCATATCCCCCCTCCCCCATATCCCCCATATCCCCCTCCCCCATATCCCCCCTCCCCATATCCCCCCTCCCCATATCCCCCATATCCCCCCTCCCCCATATCCCCCCTCCCCCATATACCCCCTCCCCCATATCCACCATATCCCCCCACACCATATCCCCCATATCCCCCCTCCCCCATATCCTCCCTCCCCATATCCCCCATATCCCCCCTCCCCCATATCCCCCCTCCCCCATATCCCCCCTCCCCCATATCCCCCCTCCCCCATATCCCCCCTCCCCCATATCCCCCCCTCCCCCATATCCCCCATATCCCCCCTCCCCCACATCCCCCCTCCCCCATATCCCCCATATCCCCCTCCCCCATATCCCCCCCATATCCCCCCTCCCCCATATCCCCCCTTCCCCATATCCCCCCTCCCCCATATCGCCCCTCCCCATATCCCCCTCCCCCATATCCCCCATATCCCCCCTCTCCCATATCCCCCCTCCCCATATCCCCCTCCCCCATATCCCCCCTCCCCCATATCCCCCTCCCCATATCTCCCATATCCCCCCTCCCCCATATCCCCCCTCCCCCATACCCCCCCTCCCCCATATCCCCCCTCCCCCATGTCCCCCCTCCCCATATCCCCCATATCCCCCCTCCCCATATCACCCCTCCCCCATATCCCCCTCCCCATATCCCCCATATCCCCCCTCCCCCATATCCCCCCCTCCCCATATCCCCCATATCCTCCCTCCCCCATACCCCCTCCACCATATCCCCCATATCCCCCCTCCCCCATATCCCCCATATCCCCCCTCCCCATATCCCCCCTTCCCCCATATCCCCCATATCCCCCCTCCCCATATCCCCCCTCACCCATATCCCCCATATCCCCCCTCCCCCATATCCCCCCTCCCCAATATCCCCCATATCCCCCCTCCCCCATATCCCGCATATCCCCCCTCCCCATATCCCCCCTCCCCCATATCCCCCATATCCCCCCTCCCCCATATCCCCCCTCCCCCATATCCCCCCTCCCCCATATCCCCCCTCCCCCATATCCCCCCTCCCCCATATCCCCCATATCCCCCTCCCCCATATCCCCCATATCCCCCTCCCCCATATCCCCCCTCCCCATATCCCCCATATCCCCCCTCCCCCATATCCCCCCTCCCCCATATACCCCCTCCCCCATATCCCCCTCCCCCATATCCCCCATATCCCCCCTCCCCCATATCCCCCCTCCCCCATATCCCCCCTCCCCCATATCCCCCCTCCCCATATCCCCCATATCCCCCTCCCCCATATACCCCCTCCCCCATATCCCCCATATCCCCCCTCCCCCATATCCCCAAGTGAATCCAGCCCTAACCTTAACCTCTGCAATGCACGCGCAACCGATGGCGTGCATTCATATACCTGCCTAACACTGTTGCCTTTTACCCCTGCCACCACCCCGCCCCCCCACAGGAGAAGCGCGCACACAACAATAGGGAGCATGTGAGGACTGGAGGAGGGCCCGCTGATGAGAGGCCACTGACCGTACACGAGGAAAGGGCCCTGGAACTGGCTGGCGGACCTGAGGACCGGGAGGTTGCTGATGCAGAGGTCGGGGGCCCACCAGCAAGTGAGCCACCGACATCCCGTCCCCATATCCCCCCTCCCCTATATCCCCCTCCCCCGTATCACCTGATCACTGCCTGATGTCTAACCATGCATGCTTCATTGTGTATCGCAGGACCAAACGTCCAGGCACCCATCCCCGCAGATGCACACCGCCCGCAGGATGCCCCTCGGAGACCACAGGAGACGGAGAGACCCGCACCCTCCAGCATGCGACGCCCGCAGGATGCCCCTCGCACACCACGGGAGACGGAGAGACCCGGACCCTCCAGCATGCGACGCCCGCAGGATGCCCCTCGGAGACCACGGGAGACGGAGAGACCCGGACCCTCCAGCATGCGACGCCCGCAGGATGCCCCTCGCACACCACGGGAGACGGAGCGACCCGGACCCTCCAGCATGCGACGCCTGCAGGATGCCCCTCGCACACCACGGGAGACGGAGAGACCCAGACTCTCCAGCATGCGACGCCCGCAGAATGCCCCTCGCACACCACGGGAGACGGAGAGACCCGGACCCTCCAGCATGCGACGCCCGCAGGATGCCCCTCGCACACCACGGGAGACGGAGAGACCTGGAGCAACAGGGAGACGACACCCCCGTCACGTGCGGGAGCGACCACCCAGCGATGAGGGGGGCAGCCACAGGCCCCCGTCACATCCGAGCCAGGACACCATTACCCAGGACACCACTACCCAGGACACCACTACCCAGGACACCACTACCCAGGACAGCACTACCCGGGACAGCACTACCCAGGAAGACGAAATACCGGACAGTGACTCAGAGTGGATGGGTGGAGACGAACCCCCACCCCAAAGTGCCATGGACTCAGAGTGGGACGAAGAGCACGACACAACGCCACTGCTGTCACCAACACTCTCCACCATCGCAGAAACACTCACCACGGTTGGGCACTTTAGTGATGAGGCGTCTGGTACACTCACTGGTGCGCACAACACAGCCGTCCCGGTACAGCAGGTGGAGGTAGGAGCAGCAGAGGGACCGGGCGGTCGGAGGGCAGCCCAGGCCAAGCGAACATCTGCCGCCCAGAGGGATCCCGGGTTCCTGCAGTTACCACACCCACACATAGATCCGATGCAACCACCGACCCGGAGACGAGCGAAGAGGGTGACGGGCGGCTTGCGGCGGCTGCGGTCGCAGGTGGAGGAGTCCACCCGCGTCCAGGAGCTGGGAGTGGTCCCGGTCATGCGTGCCACCCAGGCTGACACCGCACGGGTGGCGTCCGCGGTGGAGGCAATGGTTGCGACGGTGTCAGACATGGGGAACGGTTTGCGAGGCCTGGGGCCTTCCGTGCAGGCGGCGTCTGTGGCCCAGGAAATGGCTGCCCTCTCACAGGAGGCCATGAGCCAGTGCCAGCGCCAGATGGCAGAGGCGCTCAACGCCATAGCCCAGTCTCTGCAGGCCATGGCCCAGTCTCAGCAGGCCATGGCCCAGTCTCAGCAGGCCATGGCCCAGTCTCTGCAGGCCATGGCCCAGTCTCAGCAGGCCATCGCTGAGGGCATCGGCCCCAGTGGCCATGTGCGAGCCGGCGTCGCACTGTCACAGACAGGGTTTGCCAACACCCTGGGCTCCATGGCTGCAAACCTGCAGACCCCTGTCGATACCAGCACGGGCCTCCAGGACTGGCAGCGCCAGATGTCGGGGGGGCGTCGGATGGCCAGTCCGTTCGCATCCCCCACCCATGTAGAGGCCTGGGGGCCATCGGGCACCCCGAGGGAGGAGGAGGTGGTGTGGTCCGTCCCGGCTCCCTCTGTAGGGGAGGTCCCGGTACACCGCGACACCTCGGACTCCCCCCCTTCCGTCCCAGGTGCATCGGGTGGGCAACGGGCAGGACAGGCTGGCAGCTCGCCATCCCAGTCGCCCGGGCCGCAGCCTGGCCCATCTAGGCCAGGACGCCCCAGGAAACGGCCGCCAAAGGGATCCAGTGTCAGAGGGCAGGAATCACAGGAGTCCACCTTCAGTTCTGCTGTACCGTCTGGGGAACCACGTAGACGTAGTCAAAGGGCCCGTAAGGCCAAACAATTAGACACTGAGTAAGTTGGCACGGGTGCAGGGCACAGATGAGTTTTAGGGCTAGGGCACGTGCATGAACTCCTTTGGTTATTAAAGTCAATGTTACACCTACCGAAGCTGCCTTTGTGCTCTGTCCAAAGTGTGCGGGCGTGTCATGTACGTTGAGCGCAAGTGTGTGTGTGAGGGGTGGTCTTACCTCAGCCCCAGGTGAGTCTGCCCCCTTCCCCCTGGGCCGCCATCAACATCCCCCGGGCAGAGGACGGGACCGTGTGCTGCAGTGTCACAGCCGCATGCAGGGATGGTCCGGGTGGATGGTGGTACTGTGGCCATGGGTCAGACATAGTCCAACGATGTAGAGCCAGGAGCTCATCGCAGGGCGGGTTGTCATCATCCTCCATGGCCTGCGATAGACACGCGTCCACCCGCAACTGTGTGAGCCCGGCCCGTTGTGCCGCAGGTGGATCGGTAATGGGGGGGGGGGTGGTGTGCATGCGGGTGGTGTGGGTGGGGTTGGGGAGGGGGGTGAGGGTGCTGGGTGGGTGGATGGGTGGGGGGTGTGGGTGGTCGGCTGTTGCCATGGTGTGCGGTCTGTGGCCATACTACCCGATTCCCACGCCCATCTAGTCAGTGAAGCGGGCGTCTATCAGTGTGTCCCGTGCCCGCTGGGCCAGCCGGTAACGGTGGACAGCCACCCGCCTCTGTCTACCCCGTCTGCCCTGACCATTGCCCCCATCCCCCTCATCTGGGGAGGACTGTGCCTCTTCCTGCTGCTCCTCCACTCCGCTCTCCTCTGCCTGCGGCACATCGCCCCCCTGCTGGGCTATGTTGTGCAGGACGCAGCACACCACAATGATGCGGCCGACCCTATCTGACCGATACTGGAGGGCGCCCCCAGAGAGGTCCAGGCACCTGAAACGCATCTTCAGCATGCCAAAGCACCTCTCGATCACTCCCCTTATCGCTACATGGGCATCATTGTAGCGGTTCTCCGCCTCATTGCGTGGCCTCCGTATAGGCGTCATCAGCCACGATCGCAATGGGTAGCCCCTGTCGCCCAGCAACCAGCCCCTCAGCCGGGGATGGCGTCCCTCGTACATGCCGGCGATGGATGACCGCGACAACACGAATGAGTCGTGTACACTGCCTGGGTGACGGGCGCAGACGTGCAGGATCATCATGCGGTGGTCGCAGACCACCTGTACGTTCATCGAATAGGTCCCCTTCCTATTAGTGAAAACGGCCCTGTTATCTGCAGGTGGCTGCACGGCGACGTGCATCCCATCGATCGCGCCCTGGACCATGGGGAACCCGGCCACGGCAGAGAAGCCCACGGCCCGGGCATCTTGGCTGGCCCGGTCCACGGGGAAGCGGATGTAGCGGTGCGCCATGGCATAAAGAGCATCTGTCACTGCCCGGAAGCACCGGTGCACCGATGTCTGCGATATGCCGGACAGGTCCCCACTCGGTGCCTGGAATGACCCCGTTGCATAAAGGTTCAGGGCCACCGTAACCTTGAGGGACACGGGGAAAGGGTGTCCCCCGCCAGTGCCACGCGGTGACAGGTGTGCCAGCAGGTGGCAGATGTGTGCCACGGTTTCCCGGCTCATCCGGAGTCTCCTCCTGCATTCCCGGTCCGTGAGGTCCTGGTATGACTGCCGGGGCCGGTACACACGGGGCGCCCTCGGGTGCCTCCGTTGCCGTGGGGCCGCGACGTCCTCCTCCCCCTCCTCGTCCTGTCGGTCAGGTGTCCCTCCAGCCTGGGCGGCTGCCGCCTGCCCCTCTGCGGCAGCCTGCGCCGCCTCTCTGGCACGCTCCTCCTCCTCCTCATCCAGGGCAACATAGACATGAGCGGCTGCCACCACGGCGGCCAACATCGCTGGATGGTCTGAAAACATGACGGCCTGGTGGGGGGGAGGGGAACGACGACATGTCATCATTGCCCATATCCCCTCCTCCCCCCAGCCAGGTGGCATGGACCGCATGGGTCCAACTGTTGGAGGCTGGCACCTGGCCAGGTGGACCAACTCATTTGCCCTCCCATCCCCCTCCTCGGCACGGACCCCCCCACAACCTCACCCCAGCACGGACCCCCCCCCAACCCCCAACCTCCACCCCGGCACGGACCACCTCCCCAACTTCCACCCCAGCACGGACCCCCCCCCCAACCCCCAACCTCCACCCCGGCACGGACCCCCCCCCCCAACCTCCACCCCGGCACGGACCCCCTCCCCAACCTCCACCCCAGCACGGACCCCCCCCCAACCTCCACCCCGGCACGGACCCCCCCCCCAACCTCCACCCCGGCACGGACTCCCTCCCCAACCTCCACCCCAGCACGGACCCCCCCCAACCCCCAACCTCCACCCCGGCACGGACCCCCCCCCCCAACCTCCACCCCAGCACGGACCCCCTCCCCAACCTCCACCCCAGCACGGACCCCCCCCAACCCCCAACCTCCACCCCGGCACGGACCCCCCCCCCCCAACCTCCACCCCGGCACGGACCCCCTCCCCAACCTCCACCCCAGCACGGACCCCCCCCAACCCCCAACCTCCACCCCGGCACGGACCCCCCCCAACCTCCACCCCGGCACGGACCCCCACCCCAACCTCCACCCCAGCACGGACCCCCCCCCAACCCCCAACCTCCATCCCGGCATGGACCCCCCCCCCAACCTCCACCCCAGCACGGACCCCCCCAACCCCCAACGTCCACCCCGGCACGGACCCCCTCCCCAACCTCCACCCCAGCATGGACCCCCCCCAACCCCCAACCTCCACCCCGGCACGGACCCCCCCCCAACCGCCAACCTCCACCCCGGCACAGACCCCCCCCCCAACCTCCACCCCGGCACGGACCCCCTCCCCAACCTCCACCGCAGCACGGACCCCCCCCAACCCCCAACCTCCACCCCGGCACGGACCCCCCCAACCTCCACCCCAGCACGGACCCCCCCAACCCCCAACCTCCACCCCGGCATGGACCCCCTCCCCAACCTCCACCCCAGCACGGACCCCCCCCAACCCCCAACCTCCACCCCGGCATGGACCCCCTCCCCAACCTCCACCCCAGCACGGACCCCCCCCAACCCCCAACCTCCACCCCGGCACGGACCCCCCCCCAACCTCCACCCCGGCACGGACCCCCTCCCGGCACTCCCCCAGAGCCCAGCCTACTCTAACCACCCCCCCCCCCGCCGCACACACACACACACAAGCCGAGACACACCTCTCCTCACGCAATCAGTCTGCGGCCACGCCATTTCCTGCCCAGAGCCAACCCCCCAGGCTGTCACTCACCTCCTCGCTGGTCGGCGTGAGCCTGGAGCACCGGGTCACGCCGATGAAAAGGAGGTTTGATTCACGTCGACGTGAACGGTCATCACGTCAACGGGACTTCGGCCCATCCGGAAGGGAGAATATCGGCAGGCTGAAAATCGGCTGCCTTGCGCAGACCCGTGACATTCTCCGCGGCAGCGGCGCCATTAACGCCCCGCCGACTTTTCTCCCTTCGGAGACTTCGGCGGGGGCGGGGGCGGGATTCACGGCGGCCAACGGCCATTCTCCGACCCTCTGGGGGGGGGGCGGAGATTGACGCCCATGATCTTTGTATGCAGATGAGATGGTTTTCCTGTTTTGTGACCTGGGTCGAGATTCTCCGACCCCCCGCCGGGTCGGAGAATCGCCGGGGGCTGGCGTGAATCCCGCCCCCGCTGGTTGCCGAATTCTCCGGCACTTTGGTGCTCCCGCGCATGCGCCGCCCGGAGATGTAATTTCCGCGCCAGCTGGCGGGGCACCAAAGGCCTTTTCCGCCAGCTGGCGGAAATCTTTCCGGCGCGGGCCTAGCCCCTTAAGGTTGGGGCTTGGCCCCCCAAGATGCAGAGCATTCTGCACCTTTGGGGCGGCGCGATGCCCGACTGATTTGCGCCGTTTTGGGTGCCAGTCGGCGGACATCGCGCCGATACCGGAGAATTCTGCCCCTGATTGCTCTGTGGTTCACCTTGGAACAAGTTAGTTGAATGTAAAGATAGACAATATGGCTGGAGTCTAGATTAGGCAGAGGATTGCATGAGCTCCAAGCCACAATATACCCCTATGCTCCAGGTTAAAGCAACAATGGTTTGTATGGAGTTACTGTAACTAAATAGTTTGAATTGAACTGTGGTGTTGGGTGTTCTGACACACAGATGAGCCAACACAGTTGCATATGGTACAACGCTTCTTTATTTAAACTCACTATTTACAGTTTGGTCTTTGCACTCTGCACGTGGGGGGCTCCCTGCTTGTGGTGTTTCAACAGCTCTTTCTTGTTCCCTTCTCCCCAGACCTACTGACCACCAGGTGTCGTGCTCGTGCTTTTTATGTGGTTGGTGTTCTTGTCTGTGATTGGTTGTGATGTTGTGTACTCTGATTTGCCTGTTAGTGTGTCCATCATGATGTGTGTGTTTGAATATCATGACATCCCCCCTTTTTACAAAGATATGTGCCTACGTGGTATTAAATATGATCGTGACGTGAGTGCATCTAAGAGTGTGTGCGTGTCGTGTGCAGCATGTGTCTATGACGGAACTATGTACATGGGGCGATGTCGAGTGCGTCACATGAATCAAGTTGTGCCATAACATAACAGAAATGCGAACGAGAGAAGAAGAAAAAAAAACTTGAACAGTTGTCCAGTCAGACGACATCTGGAACGATAAACAACAACAGGTTATCATGTAAAATTGTGCAACTTATTAAACATATGAACTGTATTATAAGTCCATTCTAATGGGTTTGCGACGAATTCGGGTTGACCGCCTCAAGGGTGGATCAAGAACCACCGGCTGCTGTGCAGGCATGGCCATGGGTGGCGATGGAAAGGGCGTGATGTGCGGCAGCTCCACAAAGTCATCCTCGGAAGCCTGTTGAGGATCTGGCGTGCTGTGTGGCTGTGAGCGTGGAAGTCGGCGAAGGGCGCGCCGATTGCGGCGACGCACGGAACCATCCGGCATGCGAACCAGGAACGAGCGGGGAGCCACTTGTCGGAGGACTTCGGCCGGTGCTGACCAGCCACCATACGGTTGATGGACGCGTACTTTGTCTCCGGAGGACAGGGGGGGCAGGTCCGTCGCTCGTGTGTCGTACCGACCTTTCTGGTGATCACGCTGCAGTTGCATGTTCCGAAGAACCGCCTCATGGTCTGTTGTCGGTGCCAGGACGGAAGGTACCGTCGTCCTGAGGGAGCGACCCATTAGTAGCTGCGCTGGCGAGAGGCCCGTGGATAACGGGGCCGATCGATAGGCCAGCAAGGCAAGGTTAAAGTCCGATCCGGCATCAGCCGCCTTGCACAGGAGCCGCTTTGCGATGTGGACACCCTTTTCAGCCTTCCCGTTCGATTGTGGATGCAGAGGGCTGGATGTCACATGAGTGAAACCATATGCTGTGGCAAAGGACGACCATTCACGGCTGGCAAAACAAGGTCCATTGTCTGACATGACAGTCCTTGGAATGCCATGGCGAGCAAACGTTTCCTTGCAGGCCCCAATGACTGCGGACGACGTCAGATCATGGAGAGGCATGACTTTCGGGTAGTTTGAGAAGTAGTCTATAATAACAATGTAATCTCTGCCGAGCGCGTGAAATAGGTCAACACCCACCTTCGCCCAGGGGGACGTCACCATCTCGTGTGGTAGAAGTGTTTCCGGAGGTTGCGCCGGCTGAAACCTCTGACAGGTTGTGCAGTTGAGCACCATGTTGGCTATGTCTTCATTAATACCCGGCCAATATACCGCCTCCCGGGCCCTTCGTCTGCATTTTTCGACGCCCAAGTGGCCTTCGTGTAGTTGATGAAGAATCATCTGGCGCACACTGTGTGGAATAACGATCCTATGCGATTTCATAAGGACCCCGTCTATATTGGTGAGATCATCTCGCACATTATAAAACTGGGGGCACTGCCCTTTTAGCCACCCTTCCGTCATGTGGCGCATCACTCGCTGCAGCAGAGGGTCAGTCGCCGTCTCTGCGCGTATGTGGGCCAGACTAGGATCATCAGCTGGTAGATTTGCTGCTGTCAGAGTCACGTGTGCCTCAATTTGACGCACGAACCCCTCTGCATCTGGTGGTGTGCTCACTGCTCGGGAAAGAGTGTCCGCCACGATGAGTTCCTTCCCCGGAGTGTAGATCAGTTCAAAATCGTACCTCTTGAGTTTAAGTAAGATGCGCTGGAGGCGAGGAGTCATGTCGTTCAGGTCTTTGTTAATGATGTTGACCAGGGGGCGGTGGTCAGTTTCGACCGTGAATCGTGGCAGGCCATACACATAGTCGTGGAACTTGTCCAGTCCAGTTAACAAGCCCAGGCATTCTTTTTCGATTTGCGCGTAGCGCTGTTCGGTAGGGGTCATGGCTCGTGAGGCATACGCAACCGGGGCCCATGATGACGTGCTGTCTTTTTGCAGGAGTACCGCTCCAATACCAGATTGGCTGGCGTCTGTTGAGATCTTTGTAGGGCGAGTCGTGTCAAAGAAGGCCAACACTGGTGCCGTGACCAGTTTGTGCTTGAGCTCCTCCCATTCCCGCTGATGCGATTGGTGCCAGTTGAATTCCGTCGATTTTTTTACGAGATGGCGCATATTTGTCGTATGAGAAGCCAGGTTGGGAATGAACTTCCCAAGGAAGTTGACCATGCCCAGGAATCTTAAGACAGCCTTCTTGTCAGCCGGTCGTGGCATGGCTGTGATGGCGCTAACCTTGTCTGCATCGGGACGGACCCCGGACCTTGAGATGTGGTCCCCGAGGAATTTCAGCTCCATCTGGCCGAAAGCACACTTCGCACGGTTGAGACGCAGGCCATTTTGCCGTATGCGGGTAAAGACACGTCGAAGACGATGCATGTGTTCCTGCGGAGTGGTGGACCAAATGATGATATCGTCCACATATACACGTACCCCTTCGATGCCTTCCATCATCTGCTCCATAATGCGGTGGAATACTTCAGATGCCGAAATGATGCCGAATGGCATCCGGTTGTAGCAGAATCTGCCAAAAGGGGTGTTGAATGTGCATAGTCTTCGGCTGGCCGGGTCCAGTTGGATCTGCCAGAATCCTTTGGACGCATCCAATTTAGTGAATATCTTGGCTCGCGCCATCTCGCTGGTGAGGTCTTCTCGTTTCGGGATGGGATAGTGTTCCCGCATGATGTTGTTGTTCAGATCTTTTGGATCTATACATATACGGAGCTCGCCAGAGGGCTTCTTTACACAGACCATGGAGCTGACCCATGGCGTGGGCTCCGTGACCTTGGATAGGACCCCTTGGTCCTGAAGAATCTGCAGTTGTGCCTTGAGGCGGTCTTTGAGAGGCGCAGGAACCCTGCGAGGTGCGTGAACGACAGGGATGGCGTCCGGTCTGAGTCGAATCTTGTACGTGTGTGGCAATGTCCCCATGCCTTCAAAAACCTCCTGGTTGTGAGCGAGGAGGGAATGGAGATTCGCGTGGAACTCAGCATCCGGGAAGTCGGATATCTCATCTGGAGAGAGAGACATAATGCGCTGTACCAGGTGAAGGACCTTACACGCTTGTGCACCCAGTAACGAGTCCTTTGATGAGCCCACAACTTCGAAGGGGAGTGTGGCCGTGTACCTCTTGTGAGTCACCTGTAGCTGGCAAGATCCTATGGACGGGATAACGTTCCCGTTATAGTCAACCATCTTAAGCCGGGATGGTGTGATGGGTGGTTTGACCTTCATGGCCTGGACTGCAGAGTAAGCAATCAGGTTGGCGGATGCGCCGGTGTCCAGACGGAAGGCGACGCGCGATCGGTTGACCGTCAGGGTGGCACACCACTCATCGGCTGGATTGATGGCATTGACCTTGTTGACATCAATGACGGCAACTCGGAAGGCATCCTGGTCATCTGCATCACTTAACTGGAAGTCTTGATGCGTGGGCTGGACGGTCCTGACTCGTGTGCGAGGTTGTCGAGGATGCGCCGGATCCATGGGTTGAGCCGCACGACAGCGGGCTGCGTAGTGGCCCATCATGGCACATCTGCGGCACTGTCGGTTTTTTGCAGGACATTGCCCTTTTAAGTGTAGACCTCCACAATTGCTGCACGTCATGACGTCACGGCGTTCGTTGCGCCACTGCGCATGCGCAGTGCGATCTTGCGGTGGGCGCGCCTGCGCAGTGCGTCCCTCGTTGTGGCCGTTATTTTTGGCGCGCACCTGCGCGGGAGACCGCGAAAAGCGCGGGAGGCGGCCGCTGTCGTCCGGGCCGTGGGGCGGGAAGAAATCGACGGCCTGGATGCGTTCGACGTCGTGGGCGGCCTGGCTTGCCGATTCGACGGCTGGGGACCCCCTCCGTGCCAACTCGGACGCCTGAAATCGGGCAAAACGGCAGGTAGCATTTTCATGGAGGACACAGGCTTCCACAGCAGACGCTAAGGTGAGGCTTTTCATTTTAAGAAGCTGCTGGCGTAGGCCACTAGAGGCAACGCCAAAAACAATCTGGTCCCTGATCATGGACTCTGTAGTGGTGCCGTAACCGCAGGACTGCGCTAGAATCTGGAGGTGCGTCAAAAAGGGTTGAAAAAGCTCCTCCTTACCTTGCAGGCGTTGCTGAAAGATGTATCTTTCAAAACTTTCGTTTACTTCAACTTGAAAGTGCTGGTCCAGTTTGAGGATGACCGTGTCATATTTGGCCTGGTTTTCGCCTTCTTCGAACACCAGTGAGTTAAAGACATCGGTTGGGTGCGGGCCTGCGTAGAAGAGGAGCATTGCAATCTTCGAATCATCCGAGACATTCTGTTTTTCGGTGGCACGGATGTACAGGTCAAATCGCTGCCTGTAGAGCTTCCAGTTGGTGCCTAGGTTCCCCGTGACTTGCATCGGCTGCGGTTTGCCGGTGTGGTCCATGTCCAGAATGGCAGGTTAGTAGGCAGGTATCGATCCACTCCTGTACCATGTGGTGTTGGGTGTTCTGACACACAGATGAGCCAACACAGTTGCATATGGTACAACGCTTCTTTATTTAAACTCACTATTTACAGTTTGGTCTTTGCACTCTGCACATGGGGGGCTCCCTGCTTGTGGTGTTTCAACAGCTCTTTCTTGTTCCCTTCTCCCCAGACCTACTGACCACCAGGTGTCGTGCTCGTGCTTTTTATGTGGTTGGTGTTCTTGTCTGTGATTGGTTGTGGTGTTGTGTACTCTGATTTGCCTGTTAGTGTGTCCATCATGATGTGTGTGTTTGAATATCATGACAGAACCTCTGTGAGTGAGTTTATTTCTCCATGTCTGAAATCACCAATTTCTATCTAACTGCTTGATGGGCATTCTTTTACATCACAAGCCAGTTTCCTAATCTGGAGTGCAAAGTTTAATGTTTGAAAAGACAATTCAAACTAACTCACTGAAAGCAGTGAAAGATGTCATCATACTGGTTCTACCAGTTTTGGTATGGCTTCAAAGAAATGTGCATTTTACTTGCAACCTCAAGGGAACACTTTCAATAAACAACTTTAAGTGACGTTTTAATTTAACCCCCCGCCACAGATTTTCAAATATGCACAATTGTACATGGATTTTTTGCAATAAATACCTAATTATTTTGCCATGTATTTTTCACATGGAAATAGATTTTTACCTTTACTAGATAAAGCATTTCCTACTTGGAATGCAGAAAGGAGGACTGAGCAGGGAGGATCATATACCTGTACCCAAGCCTACTTGATTTATATTCCATTAAAATGAACTGAACAATGAGGCAAAATAAATGACATACATTTAAGCAGGAATGCATATGGTGGTGGAGAAATAAAATGAGGGCCAGAATGTTACTTTTGGGGGTTGGGCATGCATTCGACCTGACCAAATGTAAAATTCCGTAACATGACGTTGGGCGTGCTTTCTGACATTAACGTGCACGTGCGCAATTCTGAGGTTGTCAGACACGCATCTGATTTGCATGCACCCCGCCCAATTAAAGGGCCAATTAAGACCATTAACAAGCCAATTTTACGCTACCCATGTAGATTTCAGCTCATCGCACGGGAGCTCATCACATTTTTTGCATTTCCTCATCCAAAAGCAGGATAAAAGTCCCCCAGGGCAGCAGCACTTTCTCTGTCATCATGCACTCAGCGCTGTGTGAGTACAGCTTTGTCCCTGGATTTCTTAGCGATTTGTTAACTTTTCAAGCTTGTCTTTCAGCATTTCAGGACCTCATCTTCTCTGGAAGGTTTCATTGGGGATTCCAGAGCATACCTACAGTGCGGAAGGACGCTATTCGGCCCATCGAGTCTGGTTTGACCCTCTGAAAAAGCACCCTACCTAGTCTCATTCCCTGGCCCTCTCCCCATTACTCCACCTAACCTGTGTGGTGTTGGGCGTTCTGACACACTGATGAGCCAACACAGTTGTATTTGGTACAACGCTGTTTTATTCAAACTTACTATATACAGTTTGTTCTGGATACTCTGCACGTGGTGTCTCCCTGTGTGTGTATTGTAACAGGTCTGTCCTTGTCCTGGTCTCCAGCTAATGCTGGCCACCAGGTGTTGTGTTTGTCCTTTCATACTGTCCCTGCCCTTGTCTGTGATTGGTTGTGGTGTTGTGTGTTCTGATTTGTCTGTTGGTGTGTCTATCATGATGTGTGTGTTTGAATATCATGACATCCCCCTTTTTACAAAGATATGTGCCTACTTGGTTATAAATATAATCGTGTCGTGTGTGCATCTAAGAGTGTGTGTGTGTTATTTACAGCATGTGCATACGGCGTAACTATATACATGGGGCGATGTCGGGTGCGTCATGCTAATGAGGTTGTACCGTGACAAAACATGAATGCAAAAAAACTTTGACTAGTGGTCCGGTCAAACGATATCTGGAACGATAAAACAACAACAGGATATAATACAGTAGTGTTTAACGTCTAAACGTGTGAGCAGTGTTATAAGTCCAGTCTAATAGGTGTGCGACGAATTCGGGTTGACCGCCTCAAAGGTGGGTCAAGAACCACCGGCTGATGTGCAAGCCTGGTCAACTTCTGTTTGTTCATTTTCGGCATTACAAATATCCGTCCCATTTTCTGGTTCTGTATCCTCGCAAACATGTTTGTCGACTTCATTGAGGTGGCCTGATTCAGGCACCCGTGACACCTCAAGAATAGGCTGGTCCTCAAGTCGGTTCAGTTGTGGAGATTCGGGTTCACACTGGTTCACATTGGACTGTTGGAGGCAATGCTGTTGCCGAAGTCTCTCCTTTTCCATTTGTTTTACTTCCTGCAGTGCTTGGTTTTCCATTCGTGCAAATATAACATTCAACATCTGTGTTAGTGTTGCCTTGGCTGTGGTTTGGTTTATTAAGTTTTTTTGCTGGCCAGGTAAATATTGTAGCACGTTCTAACAGCCTGCAACACAGTTCCTTCGTGTATTTCTATATGCTGAGATGTTACCGCAGTTAGTAAGGCCTTAATTATCTGCAACTGAACACCTTCGTCGGTTTGTGGTCCTTGAAAACAACCACATATTGTCTCTATGATTCTATCAATTAATTTCTTGCCAGGTATTGTACTGTCTGGGGCATTACCAGTGAGATGCCCATAGGCAATTAATTTCTGTAAACAGTCAAGTGATGTGCTGACTATGCGGGGACATTTCGACTGGCATGCCAAATCAAAAGGGAGAAAATACTTGTCTGCTTCAATAAAGTTTGCCTTGGATTTGACAGGTGGCAAGGTCCCAGAAACAGCCTTAGCTTTGGCATGGGGAGGATTTTAGCCGCTGTGGCCTGGTCACGGGTGGCGATGGAAGGGGCATGATCCGTGGCAGCTCCACAAAGTCATCCTTCTGTGACCGTGCAGCATTATTAATCTCTGTTCAGCTATAATGATCCTGAAGGTCAGCGCATAAACCTTTTTCCTTCGGGCTTGGAGAAGGCGATTCCTTGGGCTTGTCTTCAGTTGGGCTTGAACAGTCATCAGTGCTGTGCCCTTCATTGTAGCATGAGAGACCGTCATGGTCATGCTGCTGTGCAGTGGAGCATGGTAGGCTGTTATAGCCTTCTTGCTGTTCACGTGAGCATGGCAGACTTGCATCGTCTGCCGCTGGTTGGTCAGGAGAGGTTGCTAGACCCTCACGGTCTTGTTCCTGCAAGGACTGCGCATCGGAGTCAAGCGTTTTTTTTATCGTGGAGTCGGGAACGCTGAGCGGGACGTGGACCACGCTCTGTGTGGCAGCAGGCCGCTCTCTGTGGGCTTGCACCGCTCCCTGTCTGTTAATTTCAGGCTGCGGCATCATCCGGTACTGATAAGTTGGGACGTCATATCTGCTGGGTTGAAGATCTTCAAATCCGAAAAATGAATCCGCATCTGCGTCGGATTCAATGCGGGGGTCGCCAATGTGCAACACGTAAGGTTCGTCCGAGTCGTAGTCGTCTAGGACCATGGAGCTGTCATTGGGCTCGCGAGGTCCAGAAAAATGTAAAGATCGGTCTCGAAGTATTCGAGGTCGGAATCATCGGCTTGTGCGTAGGTAACTGCTTGTTGCAGGGTTCTTCGGAGGTCAAATTCATCTCCTGGGTCAATTTGCGGCAATGTGCTGTCATTCCAGGTGAGGGAAGGTTGTTTTACAGCTTCAACAGATTTTTGTTTTTTTGATTTGGGACGTTTCCCTTTTAAATTGTATTTGGGACGTTTCCCCTTTAAATTGGTGCGGTCTGGGGCCTTTGACATCCTGACGCTCGGTATGTAGCACGTAGATGCGCAGATCGCTGTTCTTTTACCGATGGCCGTTTTCCTGACTGCGCATGCGCAGCGTCTCGCGCATGCGCAAACGAAACTTCCGGTTCTGCGCACTGCTCGCGCAACTGTGCTAGCGTGATACCTTTAGCAAGATGGCCGCCGACCTCGACCCAACTCTCTCTCAGGCCCGGGATTTTGGCCTCTGGGAATTCGGCCTCCGGGATCCCGGCCACGAGGTGAGTACTGCCGCTTTTCTTACCTTTACTTGCCGATTGGAGTGCGTTTTCCTCACAGTACTTGGCGAATTTGTCCAGGACTGCCTGGTTATCGTACCTTTGTTGCCTCCTGAAGAACCTGAACCTTGCGAAGATTTCTTTTGCCCTTGCACCGGCGATGGTGAGGAGAAATTCAATTTTTTCATTATCATCCAGGTCTTTGAGGTCACCTGCCACCAGGAACAATTCAAACACTTGCCGGAATCGCCGCCAGTTTTCGCGGAGATCGCCGTGGCACTGGAACGGCTGCGGAACCGGGAGCCAATACATCTTGCCTGGGTACTGCTGGTTGTCTCTGGACACTGAGGTCTGCCGGCAGGTATCGATCCACTCCTGTACCATGTGGTGTTGGGCGTTCTGACACACAGATGAGCCAACACAGTTGTATTTGGTACAACGCTGTTTTATTCAAACTTACTATATACAGTTCGTTCTGGATACTCTGCACGTGGTGTCTCCCTGTGTGTGTATTGTAACAGGTCTGTCCTTGTCCTGGTCTCCAGCTAATACTGGCCACCAGCTGTCGTGTTTGTCCTTTTATACTGTCCCTGTCCTTGTCTGTGATTGGTTGTGGTGTTGTGTGTTCTGATTTGTCTGTTGGTGTGTCTATCATGATGTGTGTGTTTGAATATCATGACAACCTGCACTTATTTGGACACTAAGGGGCAATTTAGCAAGGACAATCCATCTAAGCTGCTCATCTTTGGACTGTGGGAGGAAACCGGAGCGCCCGGAGGAAACTCATGCAGACATGGGGAGAATGTGCAAACTCCACACAGATTCCAAGGGTGGAATCGAACCGGGTTCCCTGGCACTGTGAGGCAGCAGTGTTAACCACTGTGAATTAGAGCACAGTGATCCTTCATTTACATAGATATATTGAAGATAGGAGCAGGAGGAGGCCTTTTGGCCCTTCGAGCCTGCTCCACCATTTATCACGAACATGGCTGATCATCCAACTCAATAGCCTAATCCTGCTTTCTCCCCATAATCTTTGATTCAACTCTCCCCAAGTGCTATATCCAGCCGCCTCTTGAATATATTCAAAGTTTTAGCATCAACCACTTCCTGTGATAATGAATTCCACAGGCTCACCACTCTTTGGGTGAAGAAGTGTCTCCTTATGTCTGTCTGAAATGGTTTACCCTGAATCCTCAGACTGTGACCCCTGGTTCTGGACACACCCATCATACACATTACATAGAATTTACAGTGCAGAAGGAGGCCATTCGGCCCATCGAGTCTGCACCGGCTCTTGGAAAGAGCACCCTACCCAAGGTCAACACCTCCACCCTATCCCCATAACCCAGTAACCTCACCCAACCCCACCCAACACTAAGGGCAATTTTGGACACTAAGGGCAATTTATCATGGCCAATCCACCTAACCTGCACATCTTTGGACTGTGGGAGGAAACTGGAGCACCCGGAGAACACCCACGCACACACGGGGAGGATGTGCAGACTCCGCACAGACAGTGACCCAAGCCGGAATCGAACCTGGGACCCTGGAGCTGTGAAGCAATTGTGCTAGCCACAATGCTACCGTGCTGCTCCATCATCGGGAGAGCATCTTCCCTGCATCTACCCTGTCCAGTCCTGTTAGAATTTTATAAGTCTCTATGAGATCCCCCCTCATTCTTCTGAACTCCAGCGAGAACAATCCTAACCTAGTCAATCTCTTCTCATATGACAGTCCCGCCATCCCTGGAATCAGTCCTGTTAACCTTTGCTGCACTCTCTCGATAGAAAGAACATCCTTCCTCAGAAATGGAGACCAAAACTGCACACAATATTCAGGGTGTGGCCTCACCAAGGCCCGGTATAATTGCAACAACACATCCCTGCTCCTGTACTCGAAACCTCTCGCATTGAAGGCCAACATACCATTAGCCTTCTTTACCACCTGCATGCTTACCTTCTGTGAATGGTGCACAAGGACACCCAGGCCCCGCAGCACATTCCCCTCTCCCAATTTACAACCATTCAGGTAGTAATCTGCCTTCCCGATTTTGCTTCCAAAGTGAATAACCTCACACTTATCCAAATTATACTGCATCTGCCATTGATTTGCCCACTCGCCCAACCTGTCCAGATCATGCTGTAGGATTTCTGCATGCTCGTCACAATTCACCCTCCCACCCAACTTGGTATCATCTGCAAACTTTGAGATGTTACATTTTGTTCCCTCATCCAAATCATGAATATATATTGTGAATAGCTGGGATCATAGACACATAGATACATAGAAGATAGGAGCAGGAGGAGGCCTTTTGGCCCTTCGAGCCTGCTCCGCCATTCATCACGATCATGGCTGATCATCCAACTCAATAGCCTACTCCTGCTTTCTAACGTTTTAGCATCCTACTTCCTGTGGTAATGAATTCCACAGGCTCACCACTCTTTGTGTGAAGAAATGTCTCCTTATCTCTGTCCGAAATGGTTTACCCTGAATCCTCAGGCTGTGAGCCCTGATTCTGGACACACCCATTATTGGTAACCTCTTCCCTGCATCTATCCTGTATAGTCCTGTTAGAATTTTATAAGTCTCTATGAGATCCCCCTCATTCTTCTGAACTCCAGTGAGAACAATCCCAACCTAGGCAATCTCTCCTCATTGTCCCAGCACTGGTCCCTGTGGCACCCCTCTTAGGTGGGACTTTGTCAAACGCCCTCTGAAAGTCTAAATATACCACATCGACTGCCCCCCCCTTGTACCAGTTACATCTTCAAAGAATTCCAACAGATTTGTCAAGCATCATTTCCCCTCCATAAATCCATGCTGATTCTGATTGATCCTGCCACTACTTTATTTAAAAAAAAATTTAGAGTACCCAATTATTTTCTTTCCGATTAAGGGGCAATTTAGCATGGCCCTAACCTGCACATCTTTGGGTTGTGGGGGTGAAACCCACGCAGACATGGGGAGAATGAGCAAACTCCACACGGACAGTGACCCAGGGCCAGGATTCGAACCCGGGTCCTCAGTGATGCCACTACTTTATAAATGTTCCGCTATAAAGTCCTTGATAATGGATTCAAGAATTTTTCCCACTACCGATGTTAGGCTTTCTGGTCTATAATTCCCTGTTTTCTCTCTTCCTCCCTTTTTAAATATTGGAAT
This sequence comes from Scyliorhinus torazame, assembly GCF_047496885.1. Classification (NCBI taxonomy): domain Eukaryota; kingdom Metazoa; phylum Chordata; class Chondrichthyes; order Carcharhiniformes; family Scyliorhinidae; genus Scyliorhinus; species Scyliorhinus torazame. The sequence goes on from NC_092717.1 coordinate 72,256,810, forward strand.
GACATCAGCTACCATCCAATCTGCAAGGAATGTTCCAGAGTCTATAGAATCCCGGAAGATGACCACCAATACATCCATTATTTCCAGAGCCACCTCCTTAAGCACTCTGGGATGCAGATTCTCAGGCCCTGGGGATTTATCCGCCTTCAATCTCATCAATTTTCCCAGCACCATTTCTCTACTAATATTGATCTCCCTCAGTTCTTCCCTCTCACTAAACCTATCATTCTGCACCACTTCTGGTGTCTGATTTGTGTCCTCTTTTGTGAAGACAGAACCAATGTATGTACTCAATAGTTCAGCCATTTCTTTGTCCATTATTATGATACATTCCCCCACTTCTGTCTGTAGGGGGCCTATATTTCTCTTTACCAATCTCTTTCTCTTCACATATCTATAGAAACTCTTAGTGTCAGTCTTTATGTTCCCTGCAAGCTTACTTTTGTGCTGTATTTTCCTCTTCTTAATCAATCCCTTCGTCCTTCTTTGCTGAATTCTAAACTGCTCCCAATCCTCAAACCTATTATTTTTCTTGGTCAACCTGTATGCTTTTACTTGGATCGGATACTATTTCTAATTTCCTTTGTAAGCCATGGGTTGGCCCTCTTAACCATTTTGCTTTTATGCAAGACAGGAATGAACAGTTGCTGCAGTTCCACAATGTGTTCCTTGAATGTTTGCCATTGCCTATTCACTGTTATCCCTTTAAGTAACTCTCTCCAATCTATCAAGGCCAACTCATGCCTCATATCTTCATAGTTTCCTTTATTAACATTCAGCACTCTAGTCTCCGAATCAACTACTTCACTCTCCAGCTTGATAAAAAATTATGTCATGTTATGGTTGCTCATCCCCAAAGTGTCTCGCACAGCTAAATTGACAATGATTCCCTTCTCATTACACAGTACCTAGTCTAAGATGGCCTGCTCTCAAGTTGGTTCCTCCACATTTTGGTCAATAAAACCATCCCGTATACACTCCAGGAATTCCTCCTCTACGGCATTGTGGCTAATTTGATTTGCCCAATTTATGTGCAGATTAAAATCACCCATGAGCACCAATATTCCCTTATTACATGCATCTCTGGAGCAGCACAACGGCGCAGTGGTTAGCACTGCTGCCTCACAGCACCAAATTCCTAGGTTTGATCCCGGCTCTGGGTCACTATCCGTGTGGAGTTTGCACATTCTCCCCGTGTTTGCGTGGGTTTCACCCCCACACCCAAAGATGTGCAGGGTAGGTGGAATGACCACGCTAAATTGCCCCTTAATTGGAAAAGAAATTAATTGGGTACTCTAAATTTTTTTTTTTTTAAATAAAAAATTACATGCATCTCTAATTTTGTGTTTAATTCCATTCCCAACATCACCACTGCAGTTTAGGGGTCTATATATGACACCCACTAATGTTCTTTGCAACTTGATATTTCTCAATTCTACCCATACAGACTCCACATTGTCAGAGCTAATGTCCTTTCTCACTATTGTGTGAATATCCTGTGTCACACCACCACTACCAGCAAGAAGGACAAGAGCAGGAGATACTTGGGAATCCCACCACCTGGAGGTTCCCTTCCAAATCACTCACCACCCTGACTTGGAAATATATCGCCGTTCCTTCACTGTCGCTGGGTCAAAATCCATCCCTAACAGTGCTGTGGGGGCATCTACACCTTAGGGACTGCAGCGGTTCAAGAAGGCAGCACACCACTGCCTTCTGAAGGGCAACTAGGGATGGGCGATAAATGCTGGCCTAACCCGCAATGTCCACATCCTGTAAATGATTTTAAAAAAATGTGTACTTGCCAATCCATCTCAAGGGCCCATGTATCCTTTGGGTAGGCCGGGGCGATGTGGAATCTGGAGCTGGTGAGCGGGGATGGGTCACTCATTGGGTAAGCTGTCATACAAGGGCAAGACACCTCTGGCCCTGTTCCCTGTCACCTCTCATTAAGGGTCACCCCAGGTGGGATGTTCAACTATCTTGGGCGTCTTGCCCCTCGCCATCATCCAAACCAACCCTCCAACACCTCCCAGCCGGCACAATCTCTAGACCAAGCTCTAGCCCATTCCTAACACCTTCCAGACAGAGGCTAGAGGCAGGTTGGAATGTTGGTGAATAAGTGTTTATTAGTGACTGTTATAACCTGCCTACGTACCATTGGCTGGGGACTAATGACAATCCCACAATCCTGTGGGAGTATGAGCTTCCTCAATGAGGGGGGCGGAGAAACCATTAGTAAACTCCTAGAATAAATAAAGCTGGCCAGTTTAGGAACCAGCAGGAAGGAGTGTGCAGCAAGGGAAGTTGTTGCTGCTGTTATATGTATATATATATATGTTATTGTAAATAAATGTTATTACTTTGTATCCTTAAAACTCGTGCTGGATTCTTCGTGGCCCTCACAAAACTGGCGACGAAGGTTAAAGTGAATAGCTGTCTACACTGCTGAAGCCACCTCCCTGGATTTTTGTTGGATACAGGTTGGAAGTTGTTTTCCATTATACCATGCCTCTGTACGGACGTTTGGATGTTTTTGATGCTGCGCTTGAAAGCTGGAACCAGTACACACAACGGATGCGTTACTATTTCCGGGCAAACAATATCACCGAAAACGAGCGCCAGGTGGTCATATTGCTCACCGCCTGCGGCCCGCATATGTTTGGGGTGATTAGGAGCCTTACGTACCCAGCTGCGCCGGACACCAAAACGTTTGACGAACTTGTGAATATAGTGGGGCAACATTTTAACCCAACCCCGTCCACGATAGTCCAGCGTTACCGGTTTAATACCGCTGAGAGGACCCCTGGAGAATCCCTTGCCGATTTTCTATCCAGGCTACGCAGGATTGCGGAGTACTGTGACTATGGTGAGACCCTGTCAGAAATGTTACGCGACCTTTTGGTTTGCGGTATTAACAATGCGGCCACCCAGAGAAAGTTGTTAGCTGAGCCAACATTGACTTTTCAACAGGCCATTCAAATAGTATTGTCCCGAGATAGCGCAGAACAAGGAGTGCAGGAGCTACAGGTAATGGAAGTGCATGCCTTGGGGCGCAACCCCTTCCGTCCGAAAACGTCCCCCCGCACTCCTGCGGTACCTTGGGCGAGGCAACGTCCGGACCGACGCCAGTGGCCGTTGGACATTCCTCCCCGAAGGGAGCCTTCTCCAGAACCAATGTCCGTGTCAGACTTGTAGGCGCCGACCCCGTCACGGACGGCGGTACTGGGCGCGCCAGAGGCGCCGTCGTTCCGACCGAAACTGGGACCAGCCCAGGTGCCATAACTGGGACTAGCCCAGGGGTCGTACCTTCCATGTGGATGAACCTGTGGCGACTACTCCTGAGGACGTGGAGACGGAGTACGACTGCCTGCAGTTACATTTTGTGGCAGCTCCCCGTGTGGCCCCCATTGAGGTGACAGTACAGGTCAATGGCCACCCGCTTGAGATGGAGTTGGACACTGGCGCAGCGGTCTCCGTGATCGCCCAGAGGACATTCGACCGCATCAAGCAGGGTATACAGACCCTTACATTAACTGACTCACAGGCCAGGTTGGCCACCTACACGGGGGAACCACTGGACATTGCAGGAACTACAATGGCCCCTGTTGTTTATGGACGCCAGGAGGGGCGTTTCCCACTTATCATGGTGCGCGGCCATGGGCCCAGCCTGTTGGGTCGGGATTGGTTGCGCCATTTGCGGTTGCAATGGCAGCACATCCTCCAAACAGTTTCTGAATGGTTGACTGAGGTGCTAGGACGATACCCAGATGTATTCCAGCCTGATTTGGGGAAAATAAAAGGGGCCTTAGCCCGTATCCAAGTCGAACCAGGAGCCACGCCGCGTTATTTCCGGGCGCGCCCGGTGCCTTACGCCTTGCTCGAGAAGGTAGAAGGGGAGCTCACTCGTTTGGAGAGTTTGGGGATTATCAGGCCCGTCCGTTTTGCTGACTGGGCAGCACCAATTGTACCTGTAATGAAGCCAGACGCCACAGTTCGCTTGTGTGGCGACTATAAACTTACAGTGAATACGGCTTCCCGACTCGACCGATATCCAATGCCTCGCATAGAGGATCTCTACGCGAAGCTTGCAGGTGGACTCTCGTTCACAAAATTAGATATGAGTCACGCCTACCTGCAGTTGGAGCTGGACCCTGCCTCCCGACCATATGTAATGATTAATACACACCGGGGCCTGTATGAATATACACGGTTGCCCTTTGGAGTATCCTCTGCAATTTTTCAACGTGTTATGGAGGGCATTTTGAGAGGTTTACCACATGTTGCTGTCTACTTAGATGACGTTTTGATTACAGGGACGTCGGAGCAGGAACATTTGGAAAATCTGGAGGCTGTCCTTAGACGCCTTTCGGTGGCTGGAGTCCGTTTACGTCGCACAAAGTGCGCATTTCAGGCAAAGGAAGTAGTCTACCTAGGTTATCGGGTGGACCGCGAAGGTTTGCACCTCGTCGCAGAGAAGGTGCGTGCGATTCAACAGGCCCCCGCCCCGACTGACACTTCGCATCTTCGTTCTTTTTTCAGTCTCGTAAACTATTACGGGAAGTTCCTCCCCAATCTGGCAACTACTCTGACCCCTTTGCACCTTCTGCTAAAGAAAAATCACACCTGGGTTTGGGGTCAGCCGCAAGAAACCGCTTTCCGGCGGGTAAAGCAACAAATGTCGTCGTCTGGGTTACTAACCCACTATGATCCTGGAAAGCCTTTGCTCGTCACATATGATGCATCCCCGTATGGTATTTGGGCCGTCCTGTCCCACAAGATGGAGAACGGGGCAGAGCGACCGATCGCTTTCGCCTCCCGCACATTGACTGCAGCGGAGAAAAAGCACGTGCAGATCGAGAAGGAGGGCCTGGCAGTGGTTTTTGCGGTGAAACGCTTCCACCAGTACGTGTATGGCCGCCATTTCACTATCGTGACTGATCATAAGCCTCTGCTGGGACTTTTCAGAGAGGATAAGCCAATACCGCGCATTGCTTCCGCACGGATCCAGCGCTGGGCTTTGTTGCTTGCTGCATACGAGTATTCTCTGGAGCACAAACCAGGTACGCAGATAGCAAATGCCGACACACTGAACCGATTGCCTTTATCGACCGGCCCCATGTCGACCCCCACGACCGGTGAGGTGGTTGCAACTCTAAATTTTATGGACACCTTGCCTGTCACGGCATCACAGATCCGTGAGTGGACCCCGATGGAGCCAGTCCTGTCAAAGGTTCGGCACACAGTCCTGTATGGTGGGCAGCATAGACAGCTCCCAGGCGAGTTGCGGGCATTTTCCTCCAAGCTGTCAGAATTCAGCGTGGAAGACGGCATCCTCTTGTGGGGGATGAGTGTGATTGTCCCGGAAAAAGGCCAGGAGCTGATACTAACAGACTTGCACAATGGGCATCCAGGTGTGACCAAAATGAAAATGTTGGCCCGGAGTTATGTCTGGTGGCCAGGCCTCGACACCGACATTGAGAAGGTGGCCCAAAACTGCTCCATTTGCCAGGAGCATCAGAAGCTTCCACCGGCCGCGCCCCTACATCACTGGGAATGGCCAGGGCGGCCTTGGGCACGCTTGCATGCAGATTTCGCAGGCCCTTTTCAAGGATCCATGTTCCTTCTATTAATTGACGCCCAGTCTTAATGGCTAGAGGTGCATAAGATGCAGGGGACAACGTCCTGCGCAACAATTGAAAAGATGCGTTTGTCGTTTAATACGCATGGCCTCCCCGAGGTGCTGGTCACGGATAATGGCACTCCATTCACGAGTGAGGAGTTTGCGAGGTTCACGAAGATGAACGGCATACGCCATATCCGCACTGCCCCTTACCACCCGGCTTCAAATGGGACGGCAGAGGGCGCAGTGCAGACATTCAAAAGAGGCCTAAAGAAGCAGTCTTCCGGATCAATGGACACGAGACTGGCTCGCTTTTTATTTACCTATAGGACCACCCCCCATGCGGTGACTGGGGTAGCTCCCGCAGAACTCCTAATGGGCCGGAGACTTCGCACCCACCTTAGTATGGTTTTCCCGGACATTGGCGCAAAAGTACGCCGCACACAAGAACGGCAGGGACAGGGATTTTCTCGGCATCGGCCGATTCGGCAGTTTGCGCCCGGTGACCCAGTGTTCGTTCGGAATTTTGCTGGTGGTGCCTAGTGGGTTCCTGGTGTATTCTTTCGCCAAACGGGCCCTATATCTTACCAGGTGCAAGCCCAGGGTTGTCTCCAGCGCAAACATGTAGACCACGTTCGGTCCAGAAGACTATCCCCTCAAAAGATTCCCCGCCTCCGGAGCTCATTTCTACAGCCGCAGAGACCAGAGACAAGGGAAGGTAGTCCTCACAATCTTCCACTGGTGCCTCACTCGAAGCCTGCGCAGGTCGTTACAGAACCGAATGGAGATAGAGACGCTGACATGACGGAGACAGCAGGCTCTGACTCCGAGATGGAGACACAGGATGCATCAGAGGGGGAATCCTCGGGTCCACGGGCCGTGGATGTACAACCGTTGCGCCGTTCATCACGGAAGCGCCGGTCTCCGTCTCGTTACACGCCGCCTGATCCAGCGCCGCGTGCAAATGGTGTCCGGCCTGCGGCAAAACGAGTCCTTCGCCCTCCTTCGCCAGGGTCTTCGGTGGATTCCTTGGACTTTTGGGGGGAGGGATGTTATAACCTGCCTACTTACCATTGGCTGGGGACTAATGACAATCCCACAATCCTGTGGGAGTATGTGCTTCCCCAATGAGGGAGGCGGAGAAACCATTAGTAAACTCCTAGTATAAATAAAGCTGGCCAGTTTAGGAACCAGCAGGAAGAAGTGTGCAGTAAGGGAAGTTGCTGCTGCTGTTATATATATATGTTATTGTAAATATATGTTATTACTTTGTATCCTTAAAACTCGTGCTGGATTCTTCGTGGCCCTCACAAAAGTGATTATAAACATTGTTGTGCTCTGACCCCCTAACTGTCACGTGTGTACTACACCTCGTGCCAACTTAAGTGGTGTCTAACTTTCTAATTTTACATGCTCACACGCTCCTTCTAAGGTTACCCCAGACAGCACATCAGACATGGAGATGACCTACTGTGACTCTTGCCCTTTTACCTGAGATTCCTGTAGTGGCCTGGGCCTGGATGTGCACCGCCGACCTTCAGTTGTCACAGAGGATGATGTGTCACCCAGTTCTGCCCGTTGCCCATCATATAACAGCAGTATAAGGTGAAGGGGATTCAGAAGCTTTGAGGTGCTCCTCCCCTGTACCTGCAGGCACTGGAAAATTGCTAACAACTCCCCCCACCCCACAGCTCCTCCTGTAAATCCTGGCTCTGTGTCTGCAACTCTACCAATGATGGGATCATACTTTCCAGAAGTGCAATACCTGCCCAGACTACAGCTGTTTCCTGGGATCGGACCGTCCGCCCCCTCAGGAGTCCCTGCCTCTATCTGAGGTGCTGCAGCATGTGTGTAATGTCCATCAGAAGGTGACCCAGGAGCCTCTGCACTAAAATGCCCCACTGAGGTGATAGTCTCTGCAATGGTGGAGGATGCAGCATTGACAAGAAGTCAGAATCTTCCCTGGACCGGTACTCCTGGTCTGGTGGGCAGTGACCCCGGTTGGCCCGCCCTCGACTGATGTGGTGCTGCAAGACAAAAGAAAAGAGACATGGTGAGATCTTGGGAAGGATTAGTCTGTTTTGGGAGAAGGTTACTATAGGGACACCATTTTGCATTGAAAGCTCACCTGGTCGCTGCATACTGACCTCTGCTTCAGAGACTGCCCTCTCATCACCTTCACCCACTAACTCCATCGCCCTCTGCTCTGCGGGGGTTTGCATTCCCAGGTCTGTGATGCCCCCGCCAGTTTTGTGCCGCTCATGTCGATTACGGGCTGTCTTGTCCTAGAGGACACATAAAAGACATGGTGAAATGTATGGAGATGGGTTCTATTGGGGGGGGGGGGGGGGGGGGGGGGGTGGGGGTGGGGGGGTGGGGGGGTGGGTAGGGGGGAGTGCGCTGTTTAGCTGATGGCATGTATGCGCAAGGCACCTGGCCAAAGAGGATAATACATGTGTTATGGTTTGGTGGAGGGTGGGATGTAAGGGATGGGTTTTGATAGGCCTCTCGGGGGGTGGGTGATGATGTGAGGAGTGGGACAGGAGTGATGCCAGGAGCACAGAGGTGGTGACTCACCCGAGCCGCCCTAAGGAGGGCATTCATCTTTTTTGGCACTGGGTCCCAGTCCTTCTGGTGAGGCTGGCAGCACTCACTGCCTTCGCCACCTCCTCCCAGGCTCTGTTGATGATTAGTCTCCTGCGTAACTTGGGGGAGAGGGTGTGTCTGTCCAGCTCACTCTCCATGAACCTCAGGGCAGGTCTAAATCGCTAGCTTTGAAAGCAGACCAAGGCAGGCCAGCAGCACGGTTCAATTCCCGTACCAGCCTCCCCGAACAGGCGCCGGAATGTAGCGACTAGGGGCTTTTCACAGTAACTTCAGTTGAAGCCTCCTTGTGAAAATAAGTGATTTTCATTTCATTTCATTTCTTTGCTGGAATGAGAGTGTTTGGGAAGTGGAGTGCTTATAAGCAGCTTGTCAGACTCTCCATTGCCTATTCCAGCCCCAGTGACTCAGGCTCCAGCGGGAATGGGAATTGTTCTAGATTCACATGAGCAGAGTGCTCCTGACCCTCCTTCTAGACTTGCTTCCCGAATAGCGTCCCCAGTGGGAACGCGAACAGCACGCAATTCAGTCTCAGCGGCAACACTTAGTGTCTGAAACGGAAGAGCCTGCACGATGTATTCCATTTATATGTTTATGGATTCATGATTTAACCAGGTTTTCTCTTTTATCACTCTATTTTAGGGGATGCTATCATGAGTAGGGCCCCTGGCGTGTTTTCCCTTCCTGAACCTGGGAGTATTGTGACCAAATCTAGAAACCCAGCACCACCTTGGCTGAGCTTAGTTAAATCAGGATGAATGAGTGCCCTCTTCTGTTCTGTATGGGCAACTATATTTTGGATAGACTTGGTGAGGGCAAATTTTAATGTAAGGTGAATGTAACAAACAATAAATAAAGGAGTTGAGTACCATTGATTGTTTACTGATAGGTATCAAGTTAACGTGAGACTGTTGTCAACAAAGTTATCAATTCCTCAGCATCTGCCTCAGTCAAACTCAAAACAGTTACTCGAAACTGGACAGATTACTGAAGTTACATTTGGAATGCTGCAATCTATTTTAGACACCTGCCTTTAACCTTGATGCAAAGAGAAAGTTCAAACAAAGAAGTAAGAGACCTGCACTAGATGTTATAAGAAGGAACTCCCCAAGCAAAGTCAAGGAGATTAAGGGAAAATATGAGCTAGCTCACTCATAATATATTTGCTTCAATTGCAACTTCAAGGAGGGGTTTTGCCTCATGCCTGTGATTGTTCTGTAGCACAAATAATAATAATAATCTTTTTTAGTGTCACAGGTAGGCTTACATTAACACTGCAGTGATGTTACTGTGAAAACCCCTAGTCTCTACACTCCGTCGCCTATTCGGGTACACAGAGGGAGAATTCAGAATGTCCAATTCACCTAACAAGCACGTCTTTCAGGACTTGTGGGAGGAAACCGGAGCACCTGGAGGAAACCCACACAGACACAAGGAGAACGTGCAGACTCCACACAGAGAGTAACCCAAGCCGGGAATCAAACCTGGGTCCCTGGCATTGTGAAGCAACTGTGCTAACCACTGTTCTACTGTGCCGCACCTATTAACCATAGCACTGGTCCATCTTGTTAAATCTGGCTGCAACAACTTGCATTTATGTGGCACCATTAACATAGTAAATCATCAGAAAGCAATAATATTTGACACCGAGCTGCCTAGACGATGAGGGCAGATGCCCAAAAGCTTGGTCAAGGAGGTAGATTTTAAGAGGTCTTAGAGAGAGGCAGAGAGATGTAGGGAGTAAAACTAGGCAAATTAAGGCATTGGTTATCAACGATGAGATGATTAAAACTGGAGATTTCAAGATACCAGAATTGGCGGTTTGTAGGCAGGAGGAAGTTACAGAGATAGGGAGAGGGTTGAAAAAAAATATGAGCCTTTTAAGAATAGGACCGTGTTGTACCAGAAGCCACAGTGGTCACCATTTACAGGTGATGGATGCCGGTTGTTTGGGACTTGTGTTAGGCTGCAGGGAGCACATTTTGTATATGCACAAGTTTCCGGAGGGTGAGAAGGCCAGCAAAGGACAGCAATGCAGTCAGCAATGTGTTTTTCACATTGTTACACAGACCTTTCTTCCTTTATGCTTTTTTTTGCACTGGAATGCTGCTTTGGGCTGCAGTCGGATTTGGTGACTGAGGGAGTTTGGTGAGGAGGGAGCGAGGTCCTCTTTTCCTTTTCTACCTTTACTCGGAAAGGCAAACGGCAGTCTTCGGAAGGAGGACATGGAAGCTGTGGAGCTGATTGAATGAGTACGTCAGGTAAGTATTTACTACTTTAAGCATTTACCATGTTAATCGCTCGTAGTTTTAAAGGTCTTAATTTGTGGTTTATCGTTTGTAAGGGCTATATTCTGGAACAACGACAAGCAGGGAAGAAGGACCCTGGAGTAAATGATTGCATCTGATATTAAGCATCTTACAAAGGTTAATTTAAAGGGATCAGTCACAGCAGGGAATGTTTGCTCCTTTTGCTCCATGTGTGAAGCTAGGAACATTTCCAGCGCTAGTGACCACCATGTGTGCAGGAAGCGTCTCCAGCTGCAGCTCCTGGAAGTGGCGGCTAGAGGCACTGTGGACAACCTGCAAGGCACAGAGTATCATGGATAGCACATATAGAGAAATGGTCATCCACAGGCTAAGAGTCCACAGGCGGGAAGGAAATGGGTGACTAGCAGGCAGAGCATGAGGATTAGGCAGGCAGTGCAGGAATCCCCTCTGGCTATTGCCCTGAAAAACAGGTACACTGCTTTGGATACTGTTGAGGGGAATGGCCTCTCAGAGGAAAGCAGCAACAGCCAAATTTATTGCACGCGGTTGGCTCTGTGTCTGCAAATGAGACTCTAGGACGGTGTGCTGCCTCCCTGGTGCTAGGGTCAAGGATGTCAGAGCGGCTACAGGACATTCTGGAGGGGGAGGGTGAACAACCAGTGGCCGTGGTACACGTTAGTATAAACTATGTAGGTAGAAATAAGGATGAGGTCCTAAAAGCAGAATATAGGGAGTTAGGAAGCAAGTTGAAAAGTAGGACCTCAAAGGTAATGATCTCAAGATTATTCCCAGTGCCGCGTGCTAGTCAGGAGTAATAGCAGGATATATCGGATGAATAGGTGGCTAAAGAAATGGTGTGAGGGGGAGGATTTCAGATTCCTGAGACACTGGAACCGGTTTTGGGGAGGCGGGATTAGTACAAACTGGACGGGTGATACCTGGCAGGACTGGGACTGATGTCCTAGGAAGAGTATTTGCTCGAGTAGTTGGGGAGAGTTTAAACTAAAATGGCAGGGGGATGGGAACTGCAAGGAGTCAAGGGAAACACGGATAAAACAAAAGACAAAACGGAGATTAAGAAAAGTGAAAGGCAGAGAAATCAAGGGACAGAATCAAACAGGGCCTCAGTGAAAACTAATGGGAATGGGACAAGTAATGTTAAAAAGGCAAGCCTTACGGCTTTGTGCCTTAATGTGCAGAGCATTCGCAATGAAGTGGATGAATTAATTACACAAATAGATGTAAACGGGTGTGATAAAGCCAGGATTACAGAGACATGGCTGTAGGGTGACCAGGATGGGAATTGAACATCCAGGGATATTCAGTATTTTGGAAGAACAGACAAAAAGAAAAAAAAATGGTGGAGTTGCATTGCTGGTTAAAGAAAAAATTAACACAACAGTGAGGAAAGATATTCGCGCTGACGATGTGGAATCTGTATGAATAGAGCTGAGAAACACTAAGGGGCAAGAAACATTAATGGGGTTTATATAGGCCCTCAAGCTGGAGTGATGATGTTGGGAATGGCATTAAACAGGAAATTAGAGATGTATTCAATAAAGGAACATCGGTAATTATGGTGACTTTAATCTGCATATAGATTGAACAAATCAAATCAAATTAGTAACAATACCGTAGCGGAGGAATTCCTGGAGTGCATACGGGATGATTTTCTGGACTACAACGTTAAGGAACCAACTAGTGACTAGGCCATTCTAGACTGAGTATTGTGAAATGATAAAGGAATAATTTGGCAATCTAGTTGTGCGAGACCCCTTGGGGATGAGCGACCATAATATGATAGAATTCTTCATCAAGATTGAGAGCGACGTAGTTGATTCTGAGACTAGGGTCCTGAATCTAAATAAAAGAAATTACAATGATATGGGGTGTGAGTTGGTTATCATGGATTGGGAAACATTACTTAAAGGGATTGTAGTTGATAGGCAATGGCAAACATTGAAAGATCACATGGGTGAACTGCAATTGTTTATAACTGTCTGGCGTAAAAATAAATCAGGCAAGGTGTCCAAACCATGGCTTAAAAGGGAAATTAGAGATAGTATTAGCTCCAAGGAAGATGCAGAGAAATTGGTCCGAAAAAACAACGGACCTGAGGATTGAGGGAAGTCCAGAATTTAGCAAAGGAGGAAAAAGGGATTGATTAAGAAGGGAAAAATAGAATACGAGGGTAAGCTTGCAGGGAACATGAAAACTGGCTGTTAAAGCTTCCTTAGGTACATGAAGAGAAAAATATTGGTGAAGCCAAATATAGCTCCCTTACAGTCAGAAACAGGGGAATTTATAAGGGGGAACAAAAAATTGGCAGACAAACTAAATACATACTTTCCATAGAATCCATAGAATAGAATCCATAGAATCCCTAAGGTGCAGAAGGAGGCCATTTGGCCCATCGAGCCTGCACCCACCCTCTGAAAGAGCACCCTACCTAGGCCCACCCCCACCTGCCCTATCCCCGTAACCCCACCTAACCTGCACATCCCTGGACACTAAGGAACAATTTAGCATGATCAATCCACTTAACCTGCACACCTTTGTGGGAGAAAACCAGGGAACCTGGAGGAAACCCATGCAGACACGGGGAGAATGTGCAAACTCCATACAGTCAGTCACCCAAGGCCGCAATTGAACCCGTTTTCCGGTTCCGTGTTCACAAATGAGGACACAAATAACGTACAGAAATGTCAGGGAAGACAGGGTTTAGTGAAAGGGAGGAACTGAATGAAATGGTAGGGAAATGGTGTTGGGAAAATTGATGGGATTGAAGGCTGATAAATCCGCAGTGTCTGATAATCTCCATCCCAGAGCAATTGAGGAAGTAGCTCTAGAAATAGTGAAAGCATTGGTGGCGTTTTCAAGATTCTATAGATAACTCCTATAGATTGGAGGGTAGCTAATATAACCCCATTATTTCGAAAGGGGGATAGAAAGAAAACAAGGAATTATAGACCCAGTCAGCCTGAAGTTGGTAGTGGGGAACATTTTCAAGTCCATTATAAATTTTAATTGGGGGGAGCAGGGTGGCACATTGGTTAGCAGGACCCAGGTTCGATCCGGGCCCAGGTCACTGTACATGTGGAGTTTGCACATTCTCCTGTGTCTGCTTGAGCCTCACCCCCACAATCCAAAAAGATGTGCAGGGTAGGTGGATTGGCCATGCTAAGTTGTCCCTTAATTGAACAAAAAAGAATTGCAGACTCTAAATTTTAAAAATCAAAAAAGGAAAGATTTAATAACAGAACACTTGGAAAACAATGGCATGATTGGACAGAGACATCATGGATTTACAAGAAGGAAATAATTTTTTAAAATAAATTTGAAGTACCTACAATAGCTACAGTATTTATATAGCTGGTCCAGTTCAATTGTAAGCCCTCAGGATGTTGATAGTGGGGAATTCACCAATGGTAATGTTGTTCAGTGTCAAAGGAAGATGGTTGGATTCTCTATTGTTGGCGATTGGTTTGGCACCTGTGTGACTGAGTGAATATTACTTGCGACTTATCAGCCCAAGCCTGGATATCGTCCAGGTCTTGGTGCATATGGACATGAATTACTTCGCTATCTGAAGAGTCACAAATGATGCTGATCATTGTATAGTCATCAGCGAATATGGCCTAATGATGGAGGGAAGATCATTGGTGAAGCAGTTGAAGATGGTTGGGCCTAAGACGCTACCCTGAGGAACTCATGCAGTGATGGCACTGAGATGATTGATGTCCAACAGCCACAATCATCTTTCTTTGTGCTAGGTATGGCTCCATCCAGTGGGGAGTTTTCCCCCAATTCCAGTTGGCCCCAGTTTTGCTATGGTTCGCCTTGATGCTGCACTCGGACAAATGCTGACTTGATGTCAAGGGCAGTGCTTCTCGCCTCACCTCTAGAGTTGAGCTGTTTTGTCCATGTTTGGATCAAGGCTGTAACAAGGTCAGGTGCTGAGTTCCCCTGGTGGAACCCAATTTAGTGGAAAAACAATGCATTGCCACTTGGAATTTAAAAAAGTCATAAGAAAATTTCACAAAAACTGAATGCTTTTTGTCTTTGTGTTTTTACAACGGATCTTGGTGCAAAATGGTTTATTTTACCTTAATTATGTCAAAGTCATTTTTGAAATGAACTTTAACTTGTGTAGAATTAAGCCTGATCAGGTTTATTCAGCAATAATGTTTGTTGTTAAAATGATCATTTGTAAGCCATAAAGTATAAATAATGATTTGTCTTCCATCACCCTAATAAAAGCAGAGATATTCTACAAATAAAAAGTGTCACGGTTACACAATTTGTTAGAGCTCCATTTGGACAGAGATCCCTGTGACTGAGATTCATACAAGGTGTCGTTTCAACCTTCCTGTATTGCAATAATAGGGAGAAGCAAAAATAAAAAGAAGCATTCACAGACAGCAGAGGGAGCTATCCACCACATCTTGAAATACCCGGTGTAATGTTGAAAGGCATAAAGTGAGGAACAAAACCCACAACCAAGCGCTGAAAGCAAAACCATTGCATTATAAAACAGAATGTTTTCTTCAATAATATGGGGAATTTTTAAACATTAGAATCCAAACATAATGCCGGATGCAGTGGTCTGGCAGAGCAAAGTGTAATTAACATTGTGGAAATTGAGTAAATTCTATAAAGGGCTGATGATCTCTTTCACCCAGACCGCACACAAACTCATTGCGTCATCTTCACTTCATAGCCCATGTTTGTCTGAAATGAGTAATTTTTATTGAAGAGAATTGGGCACTTCCAATTTTTAGAAAAATATTTAGTGTACCTAATTCTTTTTTCCAATTAAGGGGCAATTTAGCGTGGCCAATCTACCTATCCTGCACATCTTTGGGTTGTGAGACCCACGCAAACACAAGGAGAATGTGCAAACTCCACGCAGACAGTGACCCTGGGGCCGGGATCGAACCCAGGCCCTCAGCGCTGTGAGGCAACAGTGCTAACCACTGTGCCACTATTCCGCCCCTGAAAACAGTAATAACTGATGTCTTAAATTTACACAAAGCAGACAACAGTAACAGTGTAAGCTGAGCTGTGTTGCTCACCATGCCTTCCATGGAAGTGTTCTGGCTTGTGTTGTTCATCTAGAAAAAGCTCAAAATCATATTTGTCACTTATCTAATGATCCAATAATTAATATCTTCTTTGCTGGAAACTAAATAAGATCTGGTTGGAGTCAAGCAGTTCTCAAAGTCACATCTGGGGCTTGAAATGCAGCACCAGTCCAACACTGCATGGAGACTTTAGGGTCTTGACCCAAAGTCTCCAGACTTTGAAGATCATTGTCCCAAGTACATTCCAATCACCCCCTTTACACTTGAGTGATTTTGAAGGGCTCAGCTGGAAATTAACAGCATTTAACTGTATTTGAATTGGTTGATGTTTATAAACATTGTGGTTAGAGAACTTCAGAATTACCCAACCATGAAGGAAGATGAATGAAGCAAGGCTGACAGCTGTGCACTGGCATGATTGACAAAACCATACCACAGGAAATCATCTGTAGACTGCTTTGTTCCCGAGTTAAGTTTCTTCTTTGTAGGCTTTTAATCAGAGACCCTGGAGCTCTGTACAGAGCTCCCACTAGCACTGCTCTGTCCTGCCCTGGACTCTTCTGAGCAGCTCTCTCCAGTAGATTAAGTTGTGAGATGCTGGCCAGTAGATACACTGAATATTTGTGTCTCTGGCTGTCTCTTATGTGTAACAAAATGATTCATCTTCAGAGTCCTCTTGTCTTGTTTGCCAGCAGCTACAAAATGGAAGAAGCCCTTCTGCGTGATTTGGCACCAAAGCTCATACATACAGGGCACCTGACATCAAGTGTACCTGCAGGGTGCATGGCCTGCTCACTGTTGCCACTTCTGGCCGGAGGACTGCGCACAGCTCAATTCCTTCTAATTGAAAAGGCAGCAGCGGCCGCCATTCTCAATAAAAGTGCCGGTAGCCACCGTTGGGCACGTCTCCCGTGACTGGGACCATCGCGGGAATGCCGTGACCGATCGCTCTGCGACCCTCCTGATGCCTGCCGGTGGGTTGCAACCCTCACTTTTCAAAACTCTACTCTACTTGTGGAGATGCACTGAGATGACCTAGGCATTCTAAATGTTATTCCTACCTTAATTCCGACTGTCGTATGGAGAGTGTGGATTTCAAATAACAAAAACAAAAACATCACAGGTGTGAATTTCTCAGCAAACAGGATCGGAGCTCTTATACATTGTTATAAATTGGCATATGTGTCAAACATTTGGTTGACCAACAAAATAAACATACCTTCCTATTGTCTCTGGTACTTCAGGAGAAGCAAGTGAGCTAGTGCTACACAGGTGGCAGCATATAATTAATTTTGTGAACTAGAAAAATGATATTTTACTTTTCTTTGTCCCTCCTTATGCTTTTGTTCCTCATATGCTAATGGTGTGATATGTGAATCCACAAAGGTTAGACATCACTTGGTCAGATAGCATGTGGTTGGAATTTGGTGATCAAAGCTCAAAGAATATTTCTAACCAGAGTGGGTGGCTCATATCATAAGTCTGATTTCCACTTGCTGAACTGTCGGCTGCAGATTGTGATCCCTGTAGAAGGCAGCATGGTAGCACAGTGGTTAGCACTGCTGCCTCACAGTGCCAGCGACCCAAGTTCAATTCCGCCTTGGGTGACTGTCTTTGTGGGGTTTGCTCTTTCTCCCCGTGCCTGTGTGCGTTTCCTCCGGGTGGTCTGGTTTCCTCCCACGATCACAAAGATTTGGGGGTTAGGTGGATTGGCCATGCTAAATTGCCTTAGTGTCCAAAGATGTGCAGGACAGGTGGGGTTACAGGGTTACGGGGATAGAGCAGCGGAGTGGGCCCAGGTAGGGTGTTTTTGGTAGGGCTGGTGCAGACTCAATGCGCCAAGTGGCCTCCTTTTGCACTGTAGGGATGCTATGGATTCTGTGATGAAGTGGGTGTGGTGGGCAGCAATGCCCACCACACTAAGGATAAGTTCTGCTCAGTGGGAGTAATTTTGACATTAGCGAAATAGTGTAAAATTGATGATATTGAATCAACAGCCCATATTCATTTCTCTCCCACACAATCCGTCTCTTAAGGGCATATGGTGGCTTCATGGTAATATGTCCAGACTGGTAATCTAGAGGTCGAGGCAAATGCTTTGGAACATGAGTTTAAATCCCACCAGAGTGGAATTTAAATTCAATAAATCAATCTGGAATATAAAGCTAGTCTCAGGAAAGTGACCATGACATTCTCAGTGTTAGAAACCCATCTGGTTCACTAATGTCCTTTTACAGGGAAGAAATCTGCCATCCTTACCCCATCTGGTTGTCATGTGACTCCAGCGTTGTAGTTTTCTCTGAACTACCCTCTGCAATAGCCTAGCAAGCAATTTATGGGAAGGAAGCATATCTTGATAAGTCTGGATATATCTTCAATCATAAAAGAGCCAGCTGGTTAGATTGCACTCCTCACTGTTCTAGATTTCTCCTGGAAGCATGTTCAAGACAAAGAACAAAGAATAATACAACACAGCAACAAGCCCTTCAGCCCTCCAAGCCTGTACTGGTCATGATACCAGCCTTGGCCAAAACCCTCAGCACTTCCTTATCCCTCTATACCCATCCTATCCATGTACTTGACTTGATGCCTTTTTAACGCCGTTAATGTATCTGCTTCCACAACCTCCCCTGGCAACGAGTTCCAGGCACTCACCACCCTCTCTGTGAAAAACCTGCCTCGCACATCTCATCTAAACTTTGCCCCACGGACCTAAAGCTATGCTCCCTAGTGACTGACCCCTCCACTCTGGGAAAGAGTGCCTGCCCATCCACTCTATCCATGGCCCTCATAATCTTGTAGACCTAGATCAGGTCATTCCTCAACCGCTGTCTTTCTAATGAAAACAGTCTGAGTCTAATCAGCCTCTTCGCATAGCTAACACCCTCCAGACCAGGCAACATCCTGGTAAACCTCCTCTGCACCCTTTCCAAAGCCTCTGTGACTAGTATGAAACACATGTCATGTGACTACATTTCTGAACATGTACAAGGAAACCACACGGGAGGGTTTAAACTAGTATGGCAGGGGGGTGGGCACGGGAGCAATAGGTCAGAAGGTGAGAGCATTGAGGAAGAACTAGGGAATAGGGACAGTGTGGCTCTGAGGCAGAGCAGACAGGGAGAAGTTGCTGAACACAGCGGGTCTGGTGGCCTGAAGTGCATATGTTTTAATGCAAGAAATATTACGGGTAAGGCAGATGAACTTAGAGCTTGGATTAGTACTTGGAACTATGATGTTGTTGCCATTACAGAGACCTGGTTGAGGGAAGGGCAGGATTGGCAGCTAAACTTTCCAGGATTTAGATGTTTCAGGCGAGATAGAGGGGGATGCAAAAGGGGTGGTGGAGTTGCACTACTGGTTAGGGACAATATCACAGCTGTACGGTGGGAGGACACCTCAGAGGGCAGCGAGGCTGTATGGGTAGAGATCAGGAATAAGAAGGGTGCAGTCACAATGTTGGGGGTTTACTACAGGCCTCCCAACAGCCAGCGGGAGATAGAGGAGCAGATAGGTAGACAGATTTTGGAAAAGAGTAAAAACAACAGGGTTGTGGTGATTGGAGACTTCAACTTCCCCAATATTGACTGGGACTCACTTAGTGCCAGGGGCTTAGACGGGGCAGAGTTTGTAAGGAGCATCCAGGAGGGCTTCTTAAAACAATATGTAGACAGTCCAACTAGGGAAGGGGCGGTACTGCACCTGGTATTGGGGAATGAGCCCGGCCAGGTGGTAGAAGTTTCGGTGGGGGAGCATTTCGGGAACAGTGACCACAATTCAGTAAGTTTTAAAGTGCTGGTGGACAAGGATAAGAGTGGTCCTAGGGTGAATGTGCTAAATTGGGGGAAGGCTAATTATAACAATATTAGGTGGGAACTGAAGAACCTAAATTGGGGGCGGATGTTTGAGGGCAAATCAACATCTGACATGTGGGAGGCTTTCGAGTGTCAGTTGAAAGGAATTCAGGGCCGGCATGTTCCTGTGAGGAAGAAGGATAAATACGGCAATTTTCGAGAACCTTGGATAACGAGAGATATTGTAGGCCTCGTCAAAAAGAAAAAGGAGGCATTTGTCAGGGCTAAAAGGCTGGGAACAGACAAAGCCTGTGTGGAATATAAGGAAAGTAGGAAGGAACTTAAGCAAGGAGTCAGGAGGGCTAGAAGGGGTCACGAAAAGTCATTGGCAAATAGGGTTAAGGAAAATCCCAAGGCGTGCATAAAAAGCAAGAGGGTAGCCAGGGAAAGGGTTGGCCCACTGAACGATAGGCAAGGGAATCTATGTGTGGAGCCAGTGGAAATGGGCGGGGTACTAAATGAATACTTTGCATCTGTATTCACCGAAGAGAAGGAATTGGTAGATGTTGAGTCTGGAGAAGGGTGTGTAGGTAGCCTGGGTCACATTGCGATCCAAAAAGACGAGGTGTTGGGCGACTTAAAAAATATTAAGGTAGATAAGTCCCCAGGGCCTGATGGGATCTACCCCAGAATACTGAAGGAGGCTGGAGAGGAAATTGCTGAGGCCTTGATAGAAATCTTTGGATCCTCACTGTCTTCAGGTGATGTCCCGGAGGACTGGAGAATAGCCAATGTTGTTCCTCTGTTTAAGAAGGGTAGCAAGGATAATCCAGGGAACTACTGGCCGGTGAGCCTTACTTCAGTGGTAGGGAAATTACTGGAGAGAATTCATCGAGACAGGATCTACTCCCATTTGGAAGCAAATGGACATATTAGTGAGAGGCAGCATGGTTTTGTGAAGGGGAGGTCATGTCTCACTAACTTGATAAAGTTTTTCGAGGAGGTCACAAAGATGATTGATGCAGGTAGGGCAGTGGATGTTGTCTATATGGACTTCAGTAAGGCCTTTGACAAGGTCCCTCATGGTAGACTAGTACAAAAGGTGAAGTCACACGGGGTCAGGGGTGAGCTGGCAAGGTGGATACAGAACTGGCTAGGTTATAGAAGGCAGAGAGTAGCAATGGAAGGGTGCTTTTCTAATTGGAGGGCGGTGGCCAGTGGTGTTCCACAGGGATCAGTGCTGGGACCTTTGCTGTTTGTAGTATATATAAATGATTTGGAGGAAAATGTAACTGGTCTGATCAGTAAGTATGCAGACGACACAAAGGTTAGTGGAATTGCGGATAGTGATGAGGACTGTCAGAGGATACAGCAGGATTTAGATTGTTTGGAGACTTGGGCGGAGAGATGGCAGATGGAGTTTAATCCGGACAAATGTGAGGTAATGCATTTTGGAAGGTCTAATGCAGGTTGGGAATATACAGTGGTATATACAATGGTAGAACCCTCAAGAGTATTGAAAGTCAGAGAGATCTAGGAGTACAGGTCCACGGGTCACTGAAAGGGACAACACAGGTGGAGAAGGTAGTCAAGAAGGCATACGGCATGCTTGCCTTCATTGGCCAGGGCATTGAGTAAAAGAATTGGCAAGTCATGTTGCAGCTGTATAGAACCTTAGTTAGGCTACACTTGGAGTATAGTGTTCAATTCTGGTCGCCACACTACCAGAAGGATGTGGAGGCTTTAGAGAGGGTGCAGAAGAGATTTACCAGGATGTTGCCTGGTATGGAGGGCATTAGCTATGAGGAGCGGTTGAATAAACTCGGTTTGTTCTCACTGGAACGACGGAGGTTGAGGGGCGAGGTCTACAAAATGATGAGGGGCATAGACAGAGTGGATAGTCAGAGGCTTTTCCCCAGGGTAGAGGGGTCAATTACTAGGGGGCATAGGTTTAAAGTGAGAGGGGCAAGGTTTTGAGTAGATGTACGAGGCAAGTTTTTTACACAGAGGGTAGTGGGTGCCTGGAACTCGTTGCCGGAGGAGGTGGTGGAAGCAGGGACGATAGTGACATATAAGGGGCATCTTGAGAAATACATGAATAGGATGGGAATAGAGGGATACGGACCCAGGAAGTGTAGAAGATTGTAGTTTAATCAGGCAGCATGGTCGGCACGGGCTTGGAGGGCCGAAGGGCCTGTTCCTGTGCTGTATATTACTTTGTTCTTTGTGCTTTGTTCACACAGTTCAACCACTTTGTGTCAAATTTGAACGGTTTCTCCTGAAAGATTGTGAAATGAAGACGTGCAGTGAGCCTGCGTGTTCACTGAAGGAGCAAGGAAAAAGCTGCTGTCTTTATTAGAATAAGGTAGATAACTGGGTAAGTTGTTGGAGATTATTAAAACAATGAAGGGAATGAGACAGAAATGACAGAAACAGACTATTTCCCTCGATTTAGGGTTTTAGAGTGAGGTGGTGTAGATATAAGAATAAATAGGACAAAGTGCAGAATAAATATTTTACACAGAGGGTTGCAAAGTGGTGGAATATGCTGCCCCAATTAGTGAGTGAAGCAGAAATCATGTCAACATTTAAGGATAGCTTAGATAGCTGTGTTGGAAACATGGATTCTATATAGTGGTACTAATGGGGTTAAAATGTATATGCAGAATACAAAAGAACCATATGGACTGGGACTTTGATCAGATTGATTATAAACTGACATAAGATCAAAGAAAGGAAGCAACAGTCAGCAGTCGGTCAGATGACTGACAGAACAAGGATATCTCAAGGGTATCTCTGCCTGCCAGCTGTTAATGCTATAGATTACTAAGAATGATGGTTGAACACACACATATGGAGAAGAAAGTAATTTTGTTTTCAGACATAAATTGTAAACCAGATAATGTGGAACTGGCAATATGCGTGGAGCTTTGAAGCACCCATGTAATCCCTTACAGCTGTACAGCCCATGGGAAATTATAGCTCTCACACTGTTCCAAGAAATAGCCATAAATTTAGCTTTGTGGGATTCAATCACGGACTTTTTGGAAGGGACCCGGGTTCGTTTCCTGGCTTGGGTCACTATCTGTGCGGAGTCTGCACGTTCTCCCCGTGTCTGTGTGGGTTTCCCCCGGGTGTTCCAGTTTCCTCCCACTAGTCCCGAAAGACGTGCTTGTTAGGTGAATTGGACATTCTGAATTCTCCCACTGTGTACCCGAACAGGCGCCATAGTGTTGCAACTAGGGGCTTTTCACAGTAACTTCATTGCAGTGTTAATGTAAGCCTACTTGTGACACTGAAGATTACTATTATTATTATAAAATTTGCTTGGTCCTCATAGCTGAACTCTGGCCATTAGTGCTGCTACTGAGAGTGAATAAAGGGCAGCACGGTAGCATTGTGGATAGCACAATTGCTTCACAGCTCCAGGGTCCCAGGTTCGATTCCGGCTTGGGTCACTGTCTGTGCGGAGTCTGCACATCCTCCCCGTGTGTGTGTGGGTTTCCTCCGGGTGCTCCGGTTTCCTCCCACAGTCCAAAGATGTGCAGGTTAGGTGGATTGGCCATGCTAAATTGCCCTTAGTGTCCAAAATTGCCCTTAGTGTTGGGTGGGGTTACTGGGTTATGGGGATAGGGGGGAGGTGTTGCCCTTGGGTAGGGTGCTCTTTCCAAGAGCCGGTGCAGACTCGATGGGCCGAATGGCCTCCTTCTGCACTGTAAATTCTATGAATAAAAGTATTATCTTTCTCTCCAAACATACCAAGTGGTGACCTTTAGATCTAAGAGCAATGATCTGGTCATGTATTATGCGGGCTAATTTTAAAAACAGATGGTTGACGGAAAGAAGACTGGGAAATAGAGGACAGCACAGGCACATGGAATTAAGATCAAACTTGTCTGGAGGAAAAATAGAATTGTGTGTATCTATATATTTTTTATGAATATTGTTACGACGCCTTGGGCTAGTGCACAGTCAATTCCAGCCCCACAGACACCCAGAATCCCAACATAAGTGAATTAACCAATAATTCCTGTATTTTTCTGAGATCTTTGATCCTTGACTGCTCCAATGAGTTAAAGGCATCAGATTTACAATATACATTAAAAAACTGCTTACTAAAACAAGAGAAGGAATAAATATGTAATGGAAATAATAGAACAACGGTCTGCTAATCTAATTATTCCCCTAACCCCTAACCCATGGGCAGCACGTAGCACATTGGGTAGCACTGTTGCTTCACAGCTCCAGGGTTCCAGGTTCGAGTCCTGGCTTGGTCACTGTCTGTGCGGAGTCTGCACGTTCTCCCCGTGGCTGCGTGGATTTCCTCCGGGTGTTCCGGTTTCCTCCATCAAGTCCCGAAAGATGTGCTGTTAGGTGATTTCATAGAATTTACAGTGCAGAAGGAGGCCATTCGGCCCATCGAGTCTGCACCTGCTCTTGGAAAGAGCACCTACCATGGTCCACACCTCCACCCTATCCCCATAACCCAATAACCCCACCCAATACTACGGGCAATTTTAGACACTAAGGGCAATTTATCATGGCCAATCCACCTAACCTGCACATCTTTGGACTGTGGGAGGAAACCGGAGCACCCGGAGGAAACCCACGCACACACGGGGAGGATGTGCAGACTCCGCACAGACAGTGACCCAAGCCGGAATCGAACCTGGGACCCTGGAGCTGTGAAGCAATTGTGCTATCCGCAATGCTACCGTGCTGCCCTGCACTGAATTCTCCCTCAGTGTACCCGAACAGGCGCCGGGGTGTGGCGACTAGGGGCTTTTCACAGAAACTTCATTGCTGTGTTAATGTAAGCCTGCTGTAATAATAAAGATTATTATTATTATTATTATCCCACCCTCCACCCAGACACACACAAGACAGGTCAAAATAACAGGAATGAAAAAGGGCATGGGATGAATCCTTGCGGCTGAGGGTGTGGTCTTTCTGGGCGGCAATCTTCCAAGGACGCAAAGTGTTGAAATCATCGGTTGGTTTGTGTCATGTTATGTACACTGGTCTAACACTGGCTGCAACTGGATGCAGCTTAGATCAGAAAGATACTCCAGACCTTGAAGTTAGTTCAATCGGGTTTATTGAACTAATAGCACAGTTAGCACAGTTCTCTGTGAGTTCGACTCTCTGCTAACTTAAGTGTGGTTACTCTGTCTGACTGAACCAGACTAGCTCTTAGCCACGTGGTGGAGGTGTGAGATTGTAACAACACCCTTGACTGACTCTCTAGATGTTCATCAGTGGAAAGAGGCGGAGTGTGAGTGCCTCGTGTCTTTTATAGTCAGATCCCACCCCTGAGGGTCCTGCCTGCTTATTGGTCATGTCCTCTGTGTCCATTAGCTGCTTGTCTGTATATCATTATGTGTGTGTCTGCATATCATGACATCTCCCCATTTTTTAATGTTTGGATGACATATGTGAACGTATTTACAAGAATAGGCCAATGTGAACATATATACATGCAGTGGGTGTGAACATATGTACATGTGGAAACAGCTGTCTAATGCGAGAACATAGAACATAGCAAACAGAACAAATGTTCATAAGTCCAGTCTCTGTGGCTTGCGTCTGATCCTGGTCGACCGCCAGAGAGGTGGTGGTGGGGACGACATTTGAGGCCCCCCCCGGTGCAGGATCCCCCCTCGCAGGCCGCCCCCCCCCCCAGCGTTCCCGCACTGTTCCCGCCGACAGCGACCAGCTGTGGATGGCGTCGGGGGGAACCCGCCGTTTTGGGCAGGCCGCTCGGCCCATCTGGGCCGGAGAATCGCGGGGGTACCGGTGAATCGCCATTTTGGCTGTCTCGGGCGATTCACTGTACCGCGCCGCGCAAAACTCGATTGTGCCGATCTGGCCGCTTCCGTGAATCGCGGGAGGGCGTCGGACTGGCGTGGTGGGAAAATTTGGTGACCCAGGCGATTCTCCCAACCGGTGCGGGAGCGGAGAATCGTGCCCAGGGTCTCCTAGGAACTTGAATGTCACCATGCCAAAGCAACATTTGGCCCTGTTCAGCTTCAGGCCATTGGCGTGCACACGGCCGAAATGCTGCTGGAGACGGGAAACATGCTCCTTGTGGTCGTGGACCATATGATGACTTCGTCCACACGTATACACGAACCCCTTCGATGCCCTCCATCATCTGCTCCATGATGCGATGAAATATCTCCGATGCCGAGACGATGCCGAACGGCATACAGTTATAGCAGTACCTGCCAAACGGTGTGTTGAAGGTGCAGAGCCTTCTGCTGGACTCATCCAGCTGGATTTGCCAGAATCCATGTGACGCATCTAACTTCGTGAAAAACTGTGCATGTGCCATCTCACTGGTGAGTTCCTCCCGCTTCGGGATGGGGTAGTGTTCACGCATTATATTCTGGTTGAGATCTTTGGGACCAATGCAGAAGCACATTTTTTACCACCACCATCGAGCTGACCCAGTCAGTTGGTTCGGTTACCCTGGAAATGATCCCCTGCTGCTGCAGCGCCTTGAGCTGTTCCTTCAGGCGCTCCTTCAGCGGAGCCTGGACCCGGCGTGGTGCATGGACCACTGGCGTGGCATCAGGTCTCAGTAGGATCTTGTACCGATATGGCAAAGTGCCCATCCCGTCAAACACATCTGGATACTGAGCGAGGATGTCGTCAATACCAGCTTGAAGATCCACGCGGGAGGATGTCGTTGAATAAACCCACTGCACCAGGTTTAGCTTTTTGCAGGCATGCGCGCCCAGTAGGGATACCCTGTCCGGCTTGACAATTTCAAACCTTAGCCATGCATGGGTACTCTGGTTGGAGACGAGTAGATGGCAGGATCCCAGTGCTGTGATGGCATTATCGTTATAGTCCATGCGCTGGCTGACTGCCGGAAGGATCTTGGGGGGGCTTCTTGATGCGTTTGAAATCTGCCTGTGAGAGGAGGTTGGCAGAAGAACCTGTGTCCAGCTTGTACTGGATGGAGCAGTGATTGACCTGCATCACCGCACGCCATTCGTCCTCCGAATCCACAGCGAGGATGGACTGAATGCGAGATGAGTAGGTGTGGCATGTTCACGTGTGGTAATGATGCCCATTTGGTAGGCGGACTCCAGGTACTCGTCCTCTGGATCCGTTGTACTGCCAGGATCAGAATCCTGTAATCGTCGTTGCACATTCTGGACGTGCCGTCGTCGAAATTGGGAGCGCTGGCCTCTGACTGGTGGTGCAGACCTGCACAAGGCTGCATAGTGTCCAGGCTTTCCGCAGTTTAAACATCGCCTACCTCTTGCAGGGCAGTGTCCCTTTAAGTGGGCATTGCCACAGTTCGGGCACGTCATGACGTTGGCGTCGTGACGCGGTGAACGTCATCGCACATGCGCAGTGCGGTCGGCAGATGTCTGCTCCTGCGCAGTGTGCGTGTCAGCCACTTCTTTATCCTGTTCGCATCACGCATGCATGGGGCTCCGGGAAAAGCGCGCGAGATGGCCGCTGTCTTCAATGCTGAGGCGCTGCATCCGGGAGATGGCCTGCACACTCACTGCCTCGTGGGAGGCAAGTTTCTCATTTTCAGCCGATTTGTATTGGGAATACCGATTTTTTTGCGTGCTCATGCATTGTACATGTTTCAATTGCGACTGGCAGGGTCATATGCTTGATTTTTAAGAGCTGCTCTCTTAGAGGATCAGAGGGAACTCCAAACATGATTTGGTCTCTGATCATGGAGTCAGCAATATCACCAAAGTTGCAGGACAGCGCTAGCAGGCGGAGGCTAGTTAAGAAGGCATTGAAAGATTCATCTTTACCTTGAAGACGTTGTTTGAATATGTAGCGCTCGAAGATTTCATTGGTGTCCACTTCACAGTGACTATCGAACTTGTCCAGGATGGTCTGAAACTTTGTCTTATCCTGGCCTTCGGTGAAGTTAAACGAGTTGAAGATTTTGATGACTTGATCCCCCGCAGTTGAGAGGAGAAGCGCGATCTTTCTTGCATCAGACGCACCCTCGAGGTCTGAGGCTGCGGTGTACAGCAGAAACTTTTGCTTGAATATCCGCCAGTTGGCACTGAGATTGCCGGAGGTCCTGAGCTGGCGAGGAGCCTGAATCTTCTCCATGGTGCTGGGATACATTTGTTGGGCATCACGGAAAGGACTGAGGTAAGCCACCTTAAATTTGTAGTCTCCTGGTATCATGTCGTGTTAGGTACACTGGTCTAACACAGGCTGCAACTGGATGCAGCTAGAACATAAGAACATAAGAACATAAGAACTAGGAGCAGGAGTTGGCCATCTGGCCCCTCGAGCCTTCTCCGCTATTCAATGCGATCATGGCTGATCTTTTGTGGACTCAGCTCCACTTTCCGGCCTGAACACCATAACCCTCAATCCCTTTATTCTTCAAAAAACTATCTATCTTTATCAACATTCAATGAAGGAGCCTCAACTGCTTCACTGGGCAAGGAATTCCATAGATTCACAACCCTTTGGGTGAAGAGGTTCCTCCTAAACTCAGTCCGAAATTTACTTCCCCTTATTTTGAGGCTATGCCCCTAGTTCTGCTTTCACTCGCCAGTGGAAACAACCTACCCGCATCTACCCTATCTATTCCCTTCATAATTTTATATGTTTCTATAAGATCCCCCCTCATCCTTCTAAATTCTAATGAGTACAGTCACAGTCTACTTAACCTCTCCTCGTAATCCAACCCCTTCAGCTCTGGGATTAACCTAGTGAATCTCCTCTGCACACCCTCCAGCGCCAGTACATCCTTTCTCAGGTCAGGAGACCAAAACTGAACACAATACTCCAGGTGTGGCCTCACTAACACCTTATACAATTGCAGCATGACCTCCCTAGTCTTAAACTCCATCCCTCTAGCAATGAAGGACAAAATTCCATTTGCCTTCTTAATCACCTGTTGCACCTGTAAACCAACTTTTTGCGACTCATGCACTAGCACACCCAGGTCTCTCTGCACAGCAGCATGTTTTAATATTTTATCATTTAAATAATAATCCCTTTTGCTGTTATTCCTACCAAAATGAATAACCATGAGCTTTAATTTTGCTCACTAATTTCTGGTGTGGGACCTTGTCAAAAGCCTTTTGAAAGTCCAGATACACAACATCCACTGGTTCACCCTTGTCCACTCTACTGGTCACATCCTCAAAGTATTCCAGAAGATTTGTCAAGCATGATTTCCCTTCAGTGAATCCATGCTCACTTGGACCGATCCTGTATCCACTTTCCAAATGCTCAGTTATTTCATCCTTAATAATTGACTCCAGCATGTTCCCAACCACCGATGTCAGGCTAACCACTCTATAATTCCCCATTTTCTCTCTCACTTCTTTTTAAAAAATGTGGGATTACATTAGCTACCCTCCAATCCATTGGAACTCTTCCAGAGCCTATATAATGCTGGAAAATGAACTCCAATGCTCCCACTATTTCTAGGGCCACTTCCTTAAGTACTCTGGGATGCAGAGCATCAGGCCCTGGGGACTTATCAGGTTTTAATCCCATCAATTTCCCCAATACTGAGGTGGCACAATGGTTAGCACTGCTGCCTCAAGGCGCCGAGGGCCCAGTTTCAATCCTGGCCCCAGGTCACTGTCCCTGTGGAGTTTTCACATTCTCCCCATGCCTGTGTGTGTCCCACCCCACCAACCCAAAGATGTGCAGGGTAGGTCGATTGACCACACTAAATTGCCTCTTCATTGGAAAGGAATTGGATATTCTAAATTTAAAAAAAACAATTTCCCCAATACAATTTCCTGACTAATTAGGATTTCCTTCAGTTCCTCCTTCATGCTAGACCCTCTGTCCCCTAGTATTTCCGGAAGGCTATTTGTGTCCTCCTTAATGAAGACAGATCCAAAGTATTTGTTCAATTGGTGTGCCATCTCTTTTTTGTCCGTTTTGAATTCACCTGATTCTAACTTTAACATTTGTTTTCAGCAATCTTTTTCTCTTCACATATCTATAGAAGCTTTGCCAGTCAGTTTTTATGTTCTCTGCAAGCTTACTCTCGTATTCTATTTTCCCTGCTGAATTGAACCCTTTGTCCTCCTCTGCTGAATTTTAAATTTCTCTCAGTCCTCAGGCTTGCAGCTTTTTCTGGCCAATTTGTATGTCCCCTCTTTGGCTTTAACACTAACCCTGATTCCCTTGTCAGCCATGGTTGAGCCACCTTCCCCATCTTACTCTTGCATCAGACAGTGATGTACAATTGTTGAGGTTCAGCCATATTTTCTTTAAATGTCTGTCATTGCATATCCACCGTCAATCTGTTAAGTATCCTTTACCAGCTTATCTTAGCCAATGCACATCTCATACCATCAAAGTTAGCTTTCTTTAAGTTTGGGACCCGAGTCTCAGGCTTAACTGTGTCACTCTCCATCTTAATGAAGCATTCTACCATATTAGGAGCACTCTTCTCTAAAGGCTGGTGAAAACAATGTTGCTAATTAATCCTCTCTCATTGCACAATACCCAGTCTAGGATGGCCTGCACTCTAGTTGATTCCTCAACATATTGGTTGAAAAAAAACATCTCTTATACATCCAGGAAATTCTCCTCCATTGCATTGCTACCAGTTTGATTAGGCCAATCAATATGCAGATTGAAGTCACCCATAATAACTGCTGTACCTTTACTGCACGCACCTCTAATTTCCTGTTTGGTGCAATTTCCAAGCTCACAACTACTGTTGGTGGGTCTGTACACAACTAGCTGGATAGAGAATTCTTGCAGCATTTAAATCAGGAATTAAACGTTTATAGTACTGCTAAAAGGAATATACAAATCTGCTCACTCCAGCCGAGGGGCCAGAGAGGAAAGAGGCTCCAGCCTTTTTGGGAGATAGCAACTGGCTCCTGCTCAGCTCCTGCTCAGAACAAAAACTGAAAGCCAAAGTGGAATCTGCATTCTGTTACAAAATTTTCTGAAAGGCTCTACCAATCCCAATTGAGATTAAAAGTTGTCCCAAGATTTAAGGAGAGGGGATTGGTTGCTAGCCAAGTCCATCAAAATGACATCACGAGCTATGCCACAGAGCACACTGCACGGAGGGGTGTGCCTGAGTTGTTTCAAATGGCAGCTTGCAGTAGGGGAGTTTCAGTTCAAAACCAAAAGGCCGTAGTTTCAAAAATAGCAGCCAGCAAAAACAGCCAGCAAAAAACAGCAAGTAAGACAGGGATTAAAAAGGAAATAAGGCTTACACAAGGAGTTACAAGAGGATCCTTAAAATATGGTCACTGGTGATAGTGCTGGTTCAGTGCTGGAGTACCTATGTGAAATACCTATACTCAGTCCTGAGAGAGACAACAGAATATCTCCACCCTTTTTCAGACAGAGACATTTCAAAGGAAGAGGCATAGCATAAATCAAAGTCCAATCCCCTATGGAAATAATGGAAGATGATTACCATCTTAGAAGAAACTACTGCCAACCTGTGAGTTATATCCCAAACATGTTTCTGATTACCCCTTCCGGGAATACATAAGACAATGATTTTAAAACCAACTGCAACTCCCATCTCTCTGTGCTAGTCTCCATTGGCTCCATTGCCTCGTGTATTCAAGAACATTGACTAGGTACCCCTGCTGCATGCAAGCAAAGTCTTGCTCTCTCTCTGATTGCTGGCAGCAAATCATGTCAGCAACACCACAGTGAACAGCAAGCTGGACAGCTCCTTTCAGCTGAACTGCAGAACTAAGGACCTCCAAACCAACTGCTCAATGCCGAAGTCAGCACTCTCAAAATCACACAACTTTACCATCTATTCCTCACGGACAAGTCAAAGACTGACTCGTATATTATTTTAAAACTTTTATTTTTGGATTAACTTCTCATTTCTAATCTGTGTGTGCGTGTGTATGATGTATTTTATTATTTTCTTCTAGTGTCTTGGTAACTAATAAATGCAAGCTTTCTTTAACTTAAGAAAGCCTAGTTAAATTGTCTAAATTGTCCGCTTTTAAAGCATAAATACATTATGCGTAGGAAAAGGTATCCACAAGGGAAGGAATCCTTTTTAAATTAACCTTGTTGTGACCAACCGAGGGAGTTGAATACAGACAGAGAGCTAGTTCATCCTTCCTCACCCGGGGACATAACCATTTAGGGGTATCCCCTCTGGAATCATAAGAAATTTGGGGACTGTGAGAAGCCTCATGATGCCCACAGGGGATCGCTGATTGATCTCATCATGGGTCTTGTAAAATATGAGATCCCGTGGTGAGCGGGCTAGTGTGTGTGATCAATAATGTCATGATACAAAAAAGGTTGTTGACATAACCCACCCTCGACCTCAAAATAGCTATAGAATTATCACGATCCTTGGAGAGCGCCGGGAAAGGGGCTCAGGAACTCCAAGGGATGATGGACAGTAATGTTCTCAAACTGAGGTACATGAGGGTGGCCCCTCATACAGGGAAGCCAGCATTCCCAGCGAAGTTTCCAATGTGCCTCCCCACAACCAACTCAACATTCAGCCAGGACATTCTGCCCTCTCAAAAGACAGCTGGATAACCTTAGAAGTATCAACAAAGAACAAAGAACAGTACAGCACAGGAACAGGCCCTTCGGCCCTCCAAGCCTGTGCCAATCACCTGTATCCTTCTATACCCCGTCTGTTCATGTGCCTAGCCAGATACGTCTTAAAGGTCGCTGATGTATCTGCCTCAACCTCCTCACTTGGCAATGCATTCCAGACCACCACCACCCTCTGTGTAAAAAACTTCCCCTGCACATCTCCACTGAACCTATCCACCCTCACCTTGAATTTGTGCCCCCTTGTAATTGTCATTTCTGCCCTGGAAAAAAAGCCTCCAACTGTTCACCCTACCTATACCCCTAATAATTTTATAAACGTCTATCAGGTCGCCCCTCAGCCTCCTTCTTTCTAGGGAGAACAATCCCAGTTTATTAAATCTCTCCTCATAGCTAATACCCTCCATACCAGGCAACATCCTGGTAAACCTTTTCTGTACTCTCTCCAAAGCCTCCACGTCCTTCTGGTAGTGTGGTGACCAGAATTGGACACAGTATTCCAAATGTGGCCTAACCAACGTTCTATATAATTGTAACATAATTTTTGAGCTTTTACACTATGAAGGCAAGCATGGATGGGATGCGGCAAGTGGTTAGCACTGGGACTACGGCGTTGAGGACCCGGGATCGAATCCTGGCCCTGGGTCACTGTCCATGTGGAGTTTGCACATTCTCCCCATGTCTGTGTGGGTTTCACCCCCACAACCCAAAGATGTGCAAGTTAGGTGGATTGGCCATGCTAAATTGCTCCTTAATTGAATAAAAAAAAATTGGGTACTCTAAATTAATTTTTTTAAATGTAGGCAAGCATGCGATATGCTTTGTTTACCACCATTTCCACCTGTGCTGCCACTTTTAAGGATCTGTGTACCTGCACGCCCAGACCTCTCTGTGTCGCTATGCTCCTGATTGTTCTGCCATTCCTTTTATAGCTCCCATCTGAATTGGATCGGCCCAAATGTATCACCTCGCATTTGTCCAGGTTAAATTCCATCTGCCATTTCTCTGCCCAATTTTGGAGCCCATCTATATCCTGTTGTATTCTCTGACAATCTTCATCACTATCTGCAATTCCTGCAATCTTGGTATCATGAGGGCTGGTTTAGTTCGGTGAGTTAGACAGTTGGTTAGTGATGCAGAACAAGGCCAGCAGCGCGGGTTCAATTCCTGTACCAGCTTACCCAATCAGGCACCGGAATGTGGCGAGTAGGGGCTTTTCACAGTAACTTCATACTTGTGACAATAAAAGATTATTATTATAAACTTGCTAATCAGACCCGCTACATTTTCTTCCAAGTCATTTATATATATTACAAAGAGCAGAGGCCCCAGAACTGATGCCTGCGGAACACCACTAGTTACAGACCTCCATTCGGAAAAACACCCTTCCACTGCTACCTTCTGTCTTCTATGGCCAAGCCAGTTCTGGATCCATCCAGCTAGTTCACCCCTGACCCTATGTGATCTTATCTTTTGCACCAGCCTGCCATGATGGACCTTATTAAATGCTTTACTAAAGTCCATGTCAACAACATCCACAGCCCTTCCCTCGTCAATCATTTTTGTCACCTCCTCAAAACATTCAATTAAATTAGTGAGGTATGACCTCCCTCGTACAAAACCAAGCTGTCTATCACTAATAAGACCATTCACTTCCAAATGTGCATAGATCCTATCTCTAAGAATCTTTTCCAACAATTTCACTATCACTGACGTCAAGCTCACTAGTCTATAATTACCCGGATTATCCCTGCAACCCTTCTTAAATAATCGTACATCATTGGCTATCCTCCAATCCTCTGGGATCCCACCTGTGGGAATGAGGACACAAAGATTTCTGTCAGAGGCCCAGTCATTTCATCGCTTGCCTCCCTCAG
Source organism: Scyliorhinus torazame (assembly GCF_047496885.1). NCBI lineage: Eukaryota > Metazoa > Chordata > Chondrichthyes > Carcharhiniformes > Scyliorhinidae > Scyliorhinus > Scyliorhinus torazame. The sequence goes on from NC_092717.1 coordinate 72,290,602, forward strand.
TAATCTGGGAGAGATACCATCTGGCCCTGGGGATTTCTCAGGAAAACCTCCCTGGAGGATTACAAGTGCCAGCAGCAAGGCTGCTGTATTTGTTGTCAAAGGACACAACCCAGGCAAGGCTAGACATTTCTGGCACTAATTAATTAATTAATAATAAATACTTATCAAATTAAGTTACAATTACCATATGGTTTCTATCGCTAGATTTCTACTATAAATATTAAATGATAAATATACAAATCTTCGCCCTCCAGTTTAGTTACCCCCTACTTAGTTAATTAATTAGTTTTTCAACCTTTTTTCAAATTTAGTGCAGTTTCACTACCAGCCAATTAGGTCACAGCTTTACTGAGACATCACCTTTTCAGTTTTTTTCAGCTTCAGCGGAATCTCCGATACTCACCCGAGGTAAGTTACTTTGTACTCACCACTCCGCCCTCTGAAACTTCTCCCTAGAGACTGTCTACGTGCTCTTTAATGAAGTTTCGCCTCTCTCTCACTGCTCTTTATTGAAGTCTTGCCTCTCTCTCCGTACACTTTAATGAAGTCTCCCCTCTCTCTCTGCGCTCTTTACTGAAACCTCACCACTCTCCGCTCATTTTATTGAAGTCTCACCTTTTCTCTCCGTGCTCTTTAGTTGGCTCAGATTGTACTCATTGTGGTCGGTTTTTCCATCACACTGACAATGACAGGATAAGAAGAACCTACCAAGAGCAGAGGATCTCAGGATGACAAGATACCAGCATCCCAAGATATCCAGGTAAACAGGGAACATTCCAAGCGCAGGGGAGCAATAGAAAATACCGTCCTCAATAGACATGGTTTGGCATTGTACACTCTTGTATACAGGGACCAGTAAACCACTGATACCCACAAAATGCCAAGCCTCGCTACACAAGCATTCTCGCTGCTCTCTAACCATATTAGAGGACCACTCCAACCTCGTCAACACTAGAAGATTTACATCATCCTCCACCAAGGAAACCCCACGAACTAGGAGTAGAAGAATGGTCATGACACCCACCAACTGGGCATCTCGGCTGTGGTATGATCCTCCCCCCTTCGACATGATAAGGAACCCCCCCCCCCTCAAGAAGTGTCTCCAGCTACAGCTCCTGGAAGCTTGAGTTTCAGAGCTGGAGCAGCAGCTGGAGACACTGTGGAGCATCCGCAGGCTGGAGAGCATCGTGGATAGCAAGTACAGAGAGGTGGTCATACCACAGGCTCAGGCTCTGCAGACAGGAAGGGAATGGGTGACCACCAGACAGAGCAAGAGAGCTAGGCAGGTAGTGCAAGAATCTCCTCTGGCCATTCCCCTGCAGAACAGATATACCATTTTGGATACTGTTGAGGGGAATGGCCTCTCAGGGGAAAACAGCAACAGCCAAACTCGTGGCACCACGGTTGATTCTGCCGCAGAGGGGAGGGGTAATAAGTGTGACCGTGCAATAGTTGTAGGGGACTCAATTAAAAGTGGAATAGACAGGCGTTTCTGTGGCCGCAAACGAGACTCCAGGATGGTATGTTGCCTCCCTGGTGCTAGGGTCAAGGATGTCTCAGAGCGGGTACAGGACATTCTGGAGGAGAGGCGCCTGTTTGGAGAGGCCAGTACCGGAATTGAACCTGCGCTGCTGGCCTTGTTCTGCTTTACAAGCCAGCAGTTTAGCCCACTGTGCTAAACCACTGTGCCAACCATAAAGAAGAATCATAAAGAAGCCAGTCCTCCTGTGATGCATGATCTACCTTCATAGGAGAAAAGCAAGAAAAGCAGGGGCAGCACGGTAGCCTTGTGGATAGCACAATTGCTTCACAGCTCCAGGGTCCCAGGTTCGATTCTGGCTTGGGTCACTGTCTGTGCGGAGTCTGCACATCCTCCCCGTGTGTGCGTGGGTTTCCTCCGGATGCTCCGGTTTCCTCCCACAGTCCAAAGATGTGCAGGTAGGTGGATTGGCCATGATAAATTGCCCTTAGTGTCCAAAATTGCCCTTAGTGTTGGGTGGGGTTACTGGGTTGTGGGGATGGGGTGGCGGTGTTGACCTTGGGTAGGGTGCTCTTTCCAAGAGCCGGTACAGACTCGATGGGCTGAATGGCCTCCTTCTGCACTGTAAATTCTATGATAATCTATGATTCCATAATCCCTAAATCACAAAAATACAAAAGAAAAACACAACACTGATAGATCTAACTGGGGGATTTCCTCACCCATTATGAGGCCTTACATGGCCATCTCAACCACCTCCATACCAAACCATCCACGCCCACACCCTGCTGTGTCATCTTCTCTACACCCTAAGTGAAGGGTACTTAAAATGTACTCCCTCTTTGTAAGTGCAAGGATTACAGCACCTGAATAAAATACAAAACTAGGTAAATATTGCACAAACCTCATGTCACACTATCAACTTAGAAGATTTTTGCTATAACAGGATAACAGGCGACAACTGCCTCTGTGCTCATATATTGTACACTCTTGTCAGGTGCTGTCAACAACTATAATGATTTAGCTTCTCTATGCCCCACCAAAAATAAATTGATATTCCTTGGGTGTTCTGTGAGTAGTATCGAGTGGTCCCTTTAAGAATGGTAAGCATGTCATTGGACATTAATTTTCATCATTCTGTTGGACTTCCGATTTTAGGGCCAGGAATGAGAGTGGCCAGAGACAAAAAGGTCTAAAATTTATTTGTGATGAGGAATTGTGTGATTTTTGCCCTCTTTCTGATCTGTAGTGAAATGCAATCTACCACTTCAAATGTGTGGAATTAGGAGCCTTGGTGGTTAAAACAGTAGTTTTCTCTTTGTTTACCTTCTATTACCATCAAGACCATGGACCACTGCATTTGTACAAAATCTCAGCATTCAGTGCAGTTAGTCAAACAGGATGAAATCCGTACGAACCACCAAACCTGATTCTTCAAACTTATCCATCAATCTTTCAGCGGTGACGTTTTAGCAGGCCTTGGGTATAAAATCCATCATGCCACTCAAAGGTCGATATCAACATGTGCCTTTGTGGATGGCACGGCGGCGCAGCGGTTAGCGCTGCTGCCTCACGGCGCCGAGGACCCAGGTTTGATTCCGGCCCTGGGTCACTATCCGTGTGGAGATTGCACATTCTCCCCGTGTCTGCATGGGTCTCACCCCCCCAATCCAAAGATGCGCAGGTAGGTGGACTGGCCATGCTAAATTACCCCTTAATTGGAGAGAAAAAAAAGAATTGGGCACGAAAAATGTATTAAAAAAAACACATGCCTTCTTGACCACCTTGTCGACGTGTCCTGCTATCTTCAGAGAGTTATAGATTTAAACTCAAGTGTCCCTTTAATTTCCCGGCATTTAAAAAAGATCCTGCCATTTATTTAAAAAAAAAAAAATTTAAAGGGCCTAATACGTTTTTTCAAATTAAGGGACAATTTAGTGTGGCCACAATTTAGCGTGGCCAATCCACCTACCCTGCACATCTTTGGGTTGTGGGGGTGAGACCCATGCAGACATGGGAAGAATGTGCGAACCCCGCACGGACAATGACCCAAGGGCGCGATCGAACCTGGGTCCTCACTGTGGTGATATGCATCACTGTAATTACACAAGGGGTTAATGTAAATACACTACGACTAAGTAAACACTAGAGGGAGCACCAGAGACATCATGACATGCAGACATACAGCTAATGAACACATAGAACTGGACACGACCAATGGGCAGTCAAGACACTCAAAGGTGACACTACCACAAGAGGGCATTGCACAACCCATATATAAGGGCAGGGCACACATGCTCTGTCTCTTTCCACAGGCGACACTCAGAGAGTAGGACAGGGGCAGATCAGAAGCATCACACCCACCATGTGGCTTAGAGCAGACTGGTTAGTTAGACTGAGTTACTATAGCAAAACAGTAGGGGCTGTTTAGCACAGGGCTAAATCGCTGGCTTTGAAAGCAGACCAAGGCAGGCCAGCAGCACGGTTCAATTCCCGTATCAGCCTCCCCGAACAGGCGCTGGAATATGGCGACTAGGGGCTTTTCATAGTAACTTCATTTGAAGCCAACTTGTGACAATAAACGATTTTCATTCATTTTTCATTTAGCAGGAGAGTTGAACTCATAGAGAACTGTACTAATGGTTCAATAAATCACATTGAACTTACTTCAACGTCTGGAGTATCTTTTGGTCAAAGCTGCATCGAGTTGCAGCCTGTGTTATCCCAGAGTACATACCACAACACTCACCACCGCGAGGCAGCAGTGCTAACCATTGCACCACTGTGCCACCGAATCCTGCAATTTATGATGTGTACCTCCTATATCTATGGATTAAATTTAATTTGCCACTTTCCTGCCCCAAAAATTGTTACGTAACAAAATATAATTCTCTGCCATGCATGTTTAACTGCACACTGGAATTAGAATGGTGCACTCCATGTACAGTAGCACTTAGGTCTGATTGCACCCAGACTTGTGCAGTCACAAATCAAGCGAAGTATTAAAATTCTCATGGGGAAACGTTTTGTGTAAAATATTTTGCTTTTAGAACAAAGAACAAAGAAAAGTACAGCACAGGAACAGGCCCTTCGGCCCTCCAAGCCCGTGCCGACCATGCTGCCTGACTAAACTACAATCTTCTACACTTCCTGGATTCGTATCCCTCTATTCCCATCCTATTCATGTATTTGTCAAGATGCCCCTTAAATGTCACTATCGTCCCTGCTTCCACCACCTCCTCCGGTAGTGACTACCCTCTGTGTCAAAAACTTGTCTCGTACATCTACTCTAAACCTTACCCCTCGCAACTTAAACCTATACCTCCTAGTAATTGACCCCTCTACCCTGGGGAAAAGTCACTGACTATCCACTCTGTCTATGACCCTCATAATTTTGTAGACCTCTATCAGGTCGCCCCTCAACCTCCTTCGTTCCATTGAGAACAAACCGAGTTTATTCAACCGCTCCTCACAGCTAATGCCCTTCATACCAGGCAACATTCTGGTAAATCTCTTCTGCACCCTCTCTAAAGCCTCCACATTCTTCTGGTAGTGTGGCGACCAGAATTGAACACTATACTCCAAGTGTGGCCTAACTAATGTTCTATACAGCTGCAACATGACTTGCCAATTTTTATACTCAATGTCCCGGCCAATGAAGGCAAGCATGCCGTATGCCTTCTTGTCTACCTTCTCCACTTGTGTTGCCCCTTTCAGTGACCTGTGGACCTGTACACCTAGATCTCTCTGATTTTCAATACTCTTGAGGGTTCTACCATTCACTATATATTCCCTACCTGCATTAGACCTTCCAAAATGCATTACCTCACATTTGTCCGGATTAAGCTCCATCTGCCATCTCTCCGCCCAAGTCTCCAAACAATCTAAATCCTGCTGTATCCTCTGACAGTCCTCATCGCTATCCGCAATTCCACCAACCTTTGTGTCATCTGCAAACTTACTAATCAGACCAGTTACATTTTCCTCCAAATCACTTATATTTACTACAAACAGCAAAGGTCCCAGCACTGATCCCAGCGGAACACCACTGGTCCCAGCCCTCCAGTTAGAAAAGCATCCTTCCATTGCTACTCTCTGCCTTCTATGACCTAGCCAGTTCTGTATCCACCTTGCCAGCTCACCCCTGATCCCGTGTGACTTCACCTTTTGTACTAGTCTACCATGAGGGACCTTGTCAAAGGCCTTACTGAAGTCCATATAGACAACATCCACTGCCCTATCTGCATCAATCATCTTAGTGACCTCCTCGAAAAACTCTATCAAGTTAGTGAGACACGACCTTCCCTTCACAAAACCATGCTGCCTCTCACTAATACGTCCATTTACTTCCAAATGGGAGTAGATCCTGTCTCGAAGAATTCTCTCCAGTAATTTCCCTACCACTGAAGTCAGGCTCACCGGCCTGTAGTTCCCGGGATTATCCTTGCTACCCTTCTTAAACAGAGGAACAACATTGGCTATTCTGCAGTCCTCTGGGACATCACCTGAAGACAGTGAGGATCCAAAGAATCTGTCAAGGCCTCAGCAATTTCCTCTCTAGCCTCCTTCAGTATTCTGCGGTAGATCCCATCAGGCCCTGGGGACTTATCTACCTTAATATTTTTCAAGGCGCCCAACACCTCGTCTTTTTGGATCTCAATGTGACCCAGGCTATCTACACACCCTTCTCCAGACTCAACATCTACCAATTCCTTCTCTTTGGTGAATACTGATGCAAAGTATTCATTTAGTACCTCGCCCATTTCCTCTGGCTCCACACATAGATTCCCTTGCCTATCCTTCAGTGGGCCAACCCTTTCCCTGGCTACCCTCTTGCTTTTTATGTACGTGTAAAAAGCCTTGGGATTTTCCTTAACTCTATTTGCCAATAACTTTACGTGACCCCTTCTAGCCCTCCTGACTCCTTGCTTAAGTTCCTTCCTACTTTCCTTATATTCCACATAAGCTTCGTCTGTTCCCAGCCTTTTCGCCCTGACAAATGCCTCCTTTTTCTTTTTGACGAGGCCTACAATATCTCTCGTTATCCACGGTTCCCGAAAATTGCTGTATTTATCCTTCTTCCTCACAGGAACATGCCGGTCCTGAATTCCTTTCAACTGACACTTGAAAGCCTCCCACATGTCAGATGTTGATTTACCCTCAAACATCCGCCCCCAATCTAGGTTCTTCAGTTCCCGCCTAATATTGTTATAATTAACCTTCCCCCAATTTAGCACATTCATCCTAGGACCATTCTTATCCTTGTCCACCAGCACTTTAAAACTTACTGAATTGTGGTCACTGTTCCCGAAATGCTCCCCTACAGAAACCTCTACCACCTGGCCGGGCTCATTCCCCAATACCAGGTCCAGTACCACCCCTTCCCTAGTTGGACTGTCTACATATTGTTTTAAGAATAAGTAAGGATGCTCCTTACAAACTCTGCCCTGTCTAAGCCCCTGGCACTAAGTGAGTCCCAGTCAATATTGGGGAAGTTGAAGTCTCCCATCACCACAACCCTGTTGTTTTTACTCTTTTCCAAAATCTGTCTACCTATCTGCTCCTCTATCTCCCACTGGCTGTTGGGAGGCCTGTAGTAAACCCCCAACATTGTGACTGCACCCTTCTTATTCCTGATCTCTACCCATATAGCCTCACTGCCCTCTGAGGTGTCCTCCCGTAGTACAGCTGTGATATCCTCCCTAACCAGTAGCGCAACTCCGCCACCCCTTTTACATCCCCCTCTATCCCGCCTGAAACATCTAAATCCTGGAACGTTTAGCTGCCAATCCTGCCCTTCCCTCAACCAGGTCTCTGTAATGGCAACAACATCATCGTTCCAAGTACTAATCCAAGCTCTAAGTTCATCTGCCTTACCCGTAATACTTCTTGCATTAAAACATATGCACTTCAGGCCACCAGACCCGCTGTGTTCAGCAACTTCACCCTGTCTGCTCTACCTCAGAGCCATACTGTCCCTATTCTCTAGTTCTCCCTCAATGCTCTCACCTTCTGACCTATTGCTCCCGTGCCCCACCCCCCTGCCATACTAGTTTAAACCCTCCCGTGTGACACTAGCAAACCTCGCGGCCAGGATATTTATGCCTCTCCAGTTTAGATGCAACCCGTCCTTCATATACAGGCCACACCTGCCCCGGAAGAGCTCCCAGTGGTCCAGATAACAGAAACCCTCCCTCCTACACCAGCTGTTTAGCCACGTGTTTAGCTGCTCTATCTTCCTGTTTCTAGCCTCACTGGCACGTGGCACAGGGAGTAATCCCGAGATTACAACCCTAGAGAGATACATATGCACGCACTTTATTATATATGTGCACACAAAACTGCAGTTTGATTGTACAAAACACAGGGGAATAAAATAATAATTTACATTTGACAGGAATGAAAAGAGTGTTTCAGTGATAAGGGAAAAATAAGCTGAAATAAAATTCACCAGGGCTCTTTGATTTGACAGTGGCTTACACTTTTGATTTTTCTAAAAAGATTGATTGGCAAAGGATCTTATATAAAAGAAGAAAAGATTCAACAGATTCAGTCTGGGTGTCTCCCTCACTCCCTTTTGTCGCGATATCATGGTTGTATTGTAATTCACTGACTGACCAATAGGAGTTCCATTAGTATATAAGTGAATGTTAGAGTCGGGTAACCTCAGACTGACCAGGGAGCTGGGAGAGAGGTTGCTTGTGCATGTTCATACTGTTATTCATCTGTTGTTTTGTATGTAGTTGACCCACAGTTAATGTTAATAAATAGTTCATAGCTTTAGCTACAAGTGTTCTTGTAATATAAATCAGCCCATCCGACAAGAACATTACATCTCTGACCTCCACTCTCATCGCCAGCTAGCTGTAAGGGAAAAGGGACATTGATGATCTGCAGCAAGCAGTCGCTTGTCTTCCCATCTCATGATGCACCCTGAGGGAAAAACCTTCACCCTGAAGCCTGCTGTTAGTATTTAATCTTACTTACCCATGTGTATCCTGAAGCAGCTGTTGCTATCGCCAGGAACTAGGTGCAGCCCATACAGCTGTGTTTGCACTTGAAGCAGCAGGTGGGCAACTTGACAGTCATGCCAGCCCCTCTGATAGCCTGGAGCTGCCGTATGAGGATCCAACAGCCTGTAACCATCACCATAGCAGTGAAGCAGTTCAAGCTGCAAACACGGTGAGCAGGCAGGTCCGGGTGTGGGGCTGAGTGGCAGCAGGCAGGTCTGGGCTGAGTGGCAGTGGGCAGGTCAGTGCTGAGTGGCATTGGGGAGGTCTGGGCTGAGTGGCAGTGGGCAGGTCTGAGCTGAGTGGCATTGGGGAGGTCTGGGCTGAGTGGCAGTGGGCAGGCCTGAGCTGAGTGGCATTGGGGAGGTCTGGGCTGAGTGGCAGTGGGGAGGTCTGGGCTGAGTGGCAGTGGGCAGGTCTGGGCTGAGTGGCAGTGGGCAGGTCTGAGCTAAGTGGCATTGGGGAGGTCTGGGCTGAGTGGCATTGGGGAGGTCTGGGCTGAGTGGCAGTGGGGAGGTCTGGGCTGAGTGGCAGTGGGCAGGTCTGGGCTGAGTGGCAGTGAGCAGGTCTGGGCTGAGTGGCAGTGGGCAGGTCTGGGCTGAGTGGAGTGGGCAGGTCTGGGAATTGTTCCCAAAGAAGTCGATAAACGGCTGCCACCTCCGGGCAAATCCTAGCATCGATCCTTTCAGGGCATACCTGATCTTCTCGAGCCAGAGAAACCCGGCCATGTCACTAACCCATACCTCCGATTTCGGGGGATCCGAGTCCCTCCATATCAACAAGATCCATCTCCCGGTTACCAGGGAGGCAAAGGCCACAACATTGGCCTCTCCCGCCTCCTGGACTCTCGGGTCTTCCGACACACCAAAACCGCTACCTCTGGACTGGGAACCATCCTTACCTTCAATACCTTTGACATGACATTGGCAAATCCTTGCCAAAATCCCCTAAGCCTCGGACAAGCCCAAAACATGTGGACATGGTTTGCGGGCCCACCCGCACACCGCCCACACCTATCTTCCACCCCTTCAAAGAACCTGCTCATCTGGGCTACAGTCATATGTGCCCTGTGGACCACCTTAAGTTGTATCAGACTAAGCCTGGCACATGACGAGGACGCGTTGAGTCACCTCAGGGCATCCTCCCATAACCCGCCCTCCAACTCCCTGCCCAGTTCTTCCTCCTACTTCACTTGGCTTCACTTCCCCTTTCGGGGCTCCGTCCCAATCCATGAACTCTTTATAAATTTCCGATACCTTCCCCTCCCCACTCCCGTTTTTGACACTATCTTGTCCTGTACCCCATGGGGCAGCAGGTGCGGAAAGGTTAAAAACCTGCCTCTGCAAAAGTCCCTCACCTGTAGGTAGCAGAACCGATTCCCATCAGGTAGCTCGAACTCCTCCAATTCCTCCAAACACGGAAAGCCCCCATCTATAAACAAATCCCCGAACTGCTTGATCCCAGCCTGCTGCCACCCCGGAATCCCCAATCTAGCCCCCCTGGTGCAAACCGGTGGTTGCCACAAATTGGTGCCCACACTGGCGCTCCCTCCACCCCCATATGCTTCCGCCACTGTTCCCACACCTCAGGGCAGTCACTACTACTGGGCTAGTGGAGTACCGAGCTGGTGAGAATGGCAGAGGGGCCGTTAACCATGCCCCTAATCTCGTGCCCCTACATGAGGCCGCCTCCATCTGCTCCCACACCGATCCTTTCCCCACTACCCACTTCCTGACCATTGCCATGTTCGCCACCCAATAATAATTTATAAAGTTCGGTAGGGCCATCCTCACCTCTCGACCTGCTCCAGCAGCACCTTCTTCACCCGTGAGGTTTACCTGCCCACACAAACCCAGAAATCACCGCATTCACCCTCTTCAGGAAAGCCTGGGGATAAAAATAGGAAGGCTCTGAAAAATGAACCGAAACCTCGGGAGAACCGACATCTTCACCATCTGCAACCTCCCGCCAGCGACAATGGGAGCACATCCCACCTTCTAAAGTCCCCATAATCAGCTTGTGCAGCTGCTCCCCTCGTGGTGGGTTATTGTTAATGGTGGATATTTTCTGGACTTTCTGAAACTCTCCTCGCAAGTTTGGCTACATTGGAAGAAAAATTAAAAAGGCAAAATTTTGTGATTCAAAAGTCAGAATTCTGCCAAACAGTGAAAAAAGCCACCAGCGGGCTGAGTTAAAATCAACCCGGCTGACCATATAAGGACAGCTCTGCTATCCTTTGAGATTGATTCTCAAGTTGAAGACAAATTTGTTTCCCCCAATATTCCAGGATGGATTCTCCTCACATTATCAGGTTAGCCAATGGTTGGGGCTTCTGCCTGCCCAGTTGACCAGTGAACTTTCCTATGATGTTTCCGTGGAGATTTTGGTGGCTGACGAGGATTTGGAAGTCACCAAAGAGAAAATGCTGCCGGAGCAACCGTTGGCCGATAATAAAAGTAATAATAATAATCACTTATTGTCACAAGTAGGCTTCAGTGAAGTTACGTGAAAAGCCCCTTGTCGCCACATTCCGGCGCCTGTTCGGGGAGGCCGGTACGGGAATTGAACCTGCGCTGCTGGCCTTGACTTGCATTTCAAGACAGCTGTTTAGCCCACTGTGCTAAACCACTGTGCTAAGCCAGGCAGTCAACTTGCCCAATTTTAAGCCCTTCCACCCACCTTTCCCACCTGGTAGAGTGGAGTTGAAAATTAATGCCAGAGAGAGAGAGAGTAGTCTGTAAAGTCCTAGATGTGTGATAATATCTGTCATGCTGGTGAGAATTTGGTAGTGTTGTGATGTCTACGTTAAGGACTGTAAGGAATGGAGAAATTCTTAGCCCCTTGCACACATAACCTTTGTGAAAACAGAGGATAAGGAAGCTATGGACTGTAAGGGACCCAGTTTCATTAGGGGATCTGCTGTTAGATCACAAAAGAGACAGTAGTGCCAAAAGCCCTGGAGCTATTCTGAGAAATAATGTACAAGATAAAATCACATGGATCACCACAGAAGAAATATTCGGATTATCCTTTATTAAAATGCAGAACATACCAAAAATAAATAAGAATTATTGTTTAATACAGCTAAATTCCAAATTGCAAATGTAAATCCTTGATCGATGTTTTGCCCCAACATCCTCCTTTTAAATTGAATATCTTGGTATATAGTTTGATGTGTTCATATATAATTTGTTGGTCTAATTAAGTGTATGTTAAAAACAAAGTTATAAACAGTAGTTTTTTAAAAAATTATAAGCTACAAGTGAGTGTTATCTTTGGTAAAACACGAGATTTGTTTCAGATCATGAAAGTTTTTTTAAAAATTCACAGACAAAGTACATGGTGAGGTGGCATTCCACATCATTCCAACCTCCGTCACTTACCATTTCTACACAGTCCTCACCACCAAATGCATTGTTGGGTTCTCCTGGTCTCCAATGACTGTAATTCTGCAGAGGGGTGGAGTCAGTGTACGTGAACTGTCTTTCTTTTTCTAAGTCATTCACCCCGATGAACACTCGAGACAAACCAGTCTTGTTCACATAGGCCGCAATCAGTGTGTTTGTTTCTTCATCCTTCGGCATTGCCAGTGATCCTCCTCTATCTTTGCAGTGCACAAGAGCAGCATTGTAGTTCTTCCCTTCTTTCACAATCAGGTAGAATTTCTCTGCGGTCTCTTTGATACCTGCTATAACTGTGAAGGTAAAGCAGAGAATTTATTTTGTTTGCCAACCAATGACTGGTACTTATGAGGTTATTCATGAAGGCCCTGCCTTATCAACCTTACCCCTCGCCTGAGATGTGGTGACCCTCAGGTTAAATCACCACCAGTCAGCTTTCCTCCTCAAAGACGCCTATGGGCGTCTGGGACTATGGCGACTTTAATTTTTATTTAAGACAGCTTGGTTGCCACATTCTGCACATTGCCAAATTTGCAGATGAACTAGAGGGAAGATGAGGATAAATGATTTTATGCAGCAACTTGTTGAACATCGCTAATCCCTTCTCTTAACAATGCACAACTGAACACGCATTTATCAGCAAGGAGGACAACTGTGCACCTGCCTCCCCCTATCCGCCCCTTCATTGCTATTTAAAGGGATCATAAACTGCATTAAGGACAGTTGCTGATTGATTTATATGGGCTGTTACTGCAATTGTTGCAGTGCTTGTTACGTTTGACTGTTCTAGAAGTAAACAAGAAATGGTGTGGCATATACCAAAGGACTGGTGCTGACTTTAATCATTGTGCAGAAACCACTTGGTGTCAGACATAGGTGCAGTAGCATGCATCACGCTTCAACTACAGAATGCAGTTAGCATGAGCAAAGGAGACACAGAGCAGCACAAGCTGCTGGGATAAGGAGGCCTTGAATAAGAGAAGAGCCAAGAGCTCAGAGAGCCAGCAGCCTCACTGTGCAAAAAAGGTAATGATATGGCCAATCAATAAGTACTGCACCCAATTCGAAACGAGATTCGCTATTTCCCAAAATTTTTCTCCCATGAAAAGAAAACCTTAATTTCTGCCTGCATTGAACAAACATGCAGCAGAATGTTTGAGCTTGGTGATGTCAAATTGAAAATTGCCTTCTGGTCCTCCCCGACTTGTTATTAAATTTCTCAAGAAGATTAGCAAGCCATGAACCGGGACACTGGCGTGCCATCCACACGCTTTAATTTCAATGTTCCAGCCCCTGGGTAATTAAAAGTCCGAGCCCTCAAAGCAGGGTGAGCACAGCATTGCCAGAAGCTGTGAAGGTAATTATACCCATGAACCTCTATACACTGTGCTCCCTCCAGGCTGGTGCAGGTGATGTTTGCAACATCTCCCAGTTTGTCATAAACTTTGCATTAAGGAGATCCATTCCCATAAATACATATCATTCTCTCATGGCATTAGAAAAGCAGATGGACTGAGCACACTGTTTCCTCAGATTGCAGGCTTCCCATGATGCTATTGACGTTATGGGTAGTGCATGTCAACTCTGAAATGTACCGCAGCCAAAAAGATTCCATTCCTTCAACATGCAGCTGGTGCCCGCCGATACGCACAATGCCATGCTGGTCAATGCCCGGTTCATGTATTTTGCAGCAGTGGCAGCAGTCATAATCCCATCACTCTGCAGCAGTCCACTATGCCATGTGCATTTGGATCACTACAACCAACCAATGACGTGGTTAATGAACCTGGTTCATAACCCAAGCACTCAAGTGCAGACTCCGCACTGACAGTGACCCAAGCCAGAATCGAACCTGAGAGCCTGGAGCCGTGATGCAACAGTGCTACCGTGCCGCCCAATATCCATCATATTGGTACTACATCTTCATCCTCTTCCAGATATTTCAAAGGCAATTTTCATGGGGTGGTAAGTATGCCGCATTTTCCAAATGTTTCCAGAGTACTTTAGATGGCAGCTTTGTATCTCCATGTTTAACTTGTCTGTACGCGATTGCCAGAACTGATGATCAAACTGACACCTTAAACGATTGAGGTCAAAAGTATTGTACTGCATAGAAAGTGGCAATATTGGCAAGATGTGTCTGACAACACCTCTTTGAAAGACTTATTGGATTCTTCCCACTACCTGTTCTTTCACCATAGCCCCAAAATTTGTTTTCCTTTTCAGGTTTCCATCAAATTCCTTTTTTTCTATATAAAGGAGCATTTTGCGTGGTCAATTCACCTACCCTGCACGTCTAGGGTATGTGGGGGTGAGACCCATGCAGACACTGGGAGAATGTGCAAACTCCACACGCACAGTGACCCAGGGCCTGGATCGAACCCGGGTCCTCGGCAGCAGTGCTGACACTTGCGCCACCGTGCCGCCCGATCAAATTCCTGTTTTGAAAGTTACTATTGCGGTTGTTTCCGTCACATTTTCAGATGCACAATCAAGATTAATTCTAATATATAAATCTGTGTGATTTATAGAGAAATTCATTGGGAATTCTACGGTCTATGAAGCAAGTAAAGTTGCCATAGCTCCAGATGACCACAGGCTGCTTTCCCCTTTGAGGGGGAGAGCTGACTGGTGGTGATTTAACCAGAGGATCAGCACACCTAGGCTGGGGGGAAGGGTTGAGAAGGCACAGCCTTCATGAACAACCTCAGCCGGCGCAGGAATTGAACCCCCATTGCTGGTTTTGTTCTGCATCACAAACCAGCTGTTCAGCCAAATGAGCTAGATTACAAACATAGACTAGAAAACATTGGCAAGTACAGCATAACCTCTCTTGTCTGGAATACGTGGGGCCAAGTCATTTTTGAATAAGGAATTTTCTGGATTATAGAACGATGTTAGAATGCCTACCCACAAGTGCAAGAACTGGAAAACAGTATGGCCGGGATTCTCCGAAATCCCGGCCAAGTGTTGACGTCGGCGTCAAAACTGGCCACCAGGCCCGGTTATTCTCCCCATCCTCGGGGGCTGGAACGGCGCCGGAGTGCTGTGCGCTGCTCCGGCACCGAAAGCCGGCCTGCCACGGCCAGCACGGGTCCATGCATGCGTGCCACACCCATCTCCGAGCCGGCCCACGGGCAACATGGCGGTGCCCTACAGGGGCCTGGCGCGGAGGAACATAGGCCCCCCCCCCAGAGTTAACGCGCCCGCCGATCGGTTGCCCACGATCGCGGGACTGGCCACTGTGGAAGCCCGACGATTCTCCGAACCGGCACGGGCTCGGAAAATCCTTGCCTAAATATATCTATTCGCCTGAAACATAAATCAGTGCTAAAACATTTTCAAGCATGGGCACTTTGCCATATCGGTACAAGATCCTGCTATGGCCTGATGCCACGCCTGTGGTCTACGCACCACGCCGGGTCCCAGCTCCACTGAAGGAGCGCCTGAAGGCGCAGCTAAAGGAGCTTCAGGACCAGGGCATCATCTCCAAAGTTACAGAACCGATTGACTGGGTCAGCTCGATGGTATGTGTAAAAAAGCCTTCGGAGGAGCTGCGCATCTGCATTGATCCCAAGGATCTCAACCAGAATATAATGCGAGAACACTATCCCATCCCAAAGCGGGAGGAACTCTCAAGTGAGATGGCACATGCCCGGTTTTTCACAAAGTTAGATGCATCACATGGATTCTGGCAAATCCAGCTGGATGAGTCCAGCAGAAGGCTCTGCACCTTCAACACACCGTTTGACAGGTACTGCTATAATCGTATGCCGTTCGGCATTGTCCCGGCCTCGGAGATCTTCCACAGAATCATGGAGCAGATGATGGAGGGCATTGACGGGGTTCGTGTGAATGTGGACGACATTATCATATGGTCCACAACCCCTGAGGAGCACATCTCTCATCTCCAGTAGGTATTCCGCCGTGTCAATGCCAATGGCCTCACGCTGAACAGGGCCAAGTGTTGCTTTGGCATGTCGACACTTAAGTTCTTAGGTGACCAGATATCTCAGCAGGGTGTGCACCCGGAGACAGACAAGGTTAAGGCCATCGAAGCCATGAAGATTCCTGAAGACAAGAAGGCGGTGCTGCGCTTCCTAGGCAGGGTAATCTTTTTGGGCAAGTTTATCCCAAACCTTGCCTCGCACACCACGGCCCTCAGACACCTGGTGAAAAAGTCTACTGCCTTTGAGTGGCAGACAGCTCATCAAGCAGAGTGGTTGGAGCTGAAAGCCAAGCTCACCACTGCACCTGTATTGGCATTTTTTGACCCTGACAGGGAAACAAAAATCTCGACAGATGCCAGCCAGGTCGGCATTGGCGCGGTGTTGCTCCAGCGCGATGACACTTCATCCTGGGCACCGGTTGTCTACGCATCACAGGCGATGACACCCACCGAGCAACGGTACACCCAAATTGAAAAGGAATGCCTGGGCCTTCTCACTGGAATTCTCAAGTTCCACGATTATGTCTACGGCCTGCCGACGTTCACTGTCGAGACGGACCACAGGCCTCTGGTCCACATTATCCACAAGGACCTGAACAACATGACGCCCCGGCTGCAGCGCATCCTCCTCAGACTCAGAAGGTACGACTTTGAACTCGTGTACACGCCTGGCAAGGAGCTCATTATTGCGGAAGCCTTGCCTCAGTCTACAGAGCTTGGTGCTCTGGCAAATCCACGAGGGACATCTGGGTGTCAAGAAGTGCAGGCGCAGAGCCAGGCAAGCTGTCTACTGGCCTGGGATTAGTCAGGACATCTCAAATATGGTCCTCAACTGTCTGACCTGTCAGCGCTTCCAGCCAGCACAGAGTAAGGAGACGCTTCAGCAGCACAAAATCGTGACCTCCCTGTGGTCCAAGGTGGGCATCGACCTCTTTCCGCCAATGGTCGTGATTATGGGTTAATCATTGATTATTTTTCCAACTACCCAGAAGTCGTGAAGCTATCGCACCTCACATCCAAGACCGTCATCAAGGCCTGTAAGGAGACGTTCTCCCAGCATGGTATCCCACTCACTGTCATGAGTGACAACGGTCCATGCTTCAGCAGCCAAGAGTGGTCAGGATTTGCCCAGATGTATCAGTTTCATCACGTCATTTCCAGCCCACATTACTCGCAGTCCAACGGGAAGGTTGAGAAAGGGATGCACATAGTGAAGCAGCTCATCTGCAAGGCCACAGATTCTGCTTCTGACGTCAACCCTGCGCTGCTTGCATACAGGGCAACCCCTCATGTCACCGGCTCAACTCCTGATGAACAGGGACCTGCGGACGACTCTTCCAGCCATACACTTGTGCGATCTGGATCACCTCCCGGTGCTGCAGAAGGTGCAGAAACTCAGGGACCGGCAAAAGCAGGGCTATGACGCTCATGCCACTGATTTGCCTTTGCTATCCCCGGCGGATGCTGTTCGGATCAAGTTACGTGATGGCGGCTGGTCAGCTCCAGCTGTTGTGGTTCAACAGGCTGCTCCTCGAGCGTATGTTGTGCGTATGGCTGATGGCTCTGTTGTGCGACGAAACAGACGGGCACTTCGCACAGTTGCCCGCCCGCAACCACTTTCTTCGTTGTTTCCATCTGTTATTGTGCCACCTCCTGATACCTCGAACCACGAGGCCACCAGTCTGGCTGCAATCCTGCCTATCAAGGCGCCGTTGTCCCCACCATCACCTCTCCGGCGGTCGACCAGGATCAGACGCAAGCCCCAGAGACTGGACTTATGAACATTTGTTTTGTTTGCTATGTTCTGTTTTTGCACATTAGACAGCTGTTTTCACATGTACATCTGTTCCCATCTGCCATTGTATGTAAATAAGTTAGTTTTTCGGCCTACACATATAAATACTTTCACATATGCTACAGAAAAACATTTCAAAAGGGGAGATGTCATGATATGCAGACGTGCACATAATGAGATACAGACAGGCAGCTAAAGAACACAGAGAGCAGGACATAACCAATCAGCAGGCAGAACACTTGGGGGTGGTTTCCCACAAAAAAAGGCACGAGGCACTCACACTCCGCCTCTTTCCACCGGGGTCATCTACAGAGTGAGTCAGGTGTATATACCACATAACATCTACAGCACGTGGCTAAGAGCTAGTCTGGTTCAGTCAGACAGAGTAATCACACTTAGGTTAGCAGAGAGTCGAACTCACAGAGAACTGAGCTAACTGTGAAAACTCTGAAAACAGCGCAGGAGCTGAGGGAGCCGGGACTTTGAAAACAGCGCGGGAGCTGAGTGAGCCGGGACAGTGAAAACAGCGCGGGAGATTTAAAAAGCGCGGGTGCTGCGAGTCGGAGCGGAGGTTTTAAAAGATCACGGCCTAGTTTCGGGAGCGGTTCGGAGGAGGAGGAGCAGTCTCTGTCAGGGAGAGAACCTGAGAACATCTAAGACACTCAGAGGGTAAGAAGGTAAGTAAGTGATTTTTACTCATTTTTACTTTTATACCTTTTTCAAATTGTGGGTGTCGGGGGGAAACTGAAGTGACATCACAGAAAACCTGTGGCCTGAGTGGCTGGTTGGGAATCTACACTAAATTAAAAAAATTAAGCATTGGTAACTAGAACATAGAACATAGAACAATACAGCGCAGTACAGACCCTTCGGCCCACAATGTTGCACCGAAACAAAAGCCATCTAACCTACACTATGCCATTATCATCCATATGTTTATCCAATAAACTTTTAAATGCCCTCAATGTTGGTGAGTTCACTACTGTAGCAGGTAGGGCATTCCACGGCCTTACTACTCTTTGCGTAAAGAACCTACCTCTGACCTCTGTCCTATATCTATTACCCCTCAGTTTAAAGTTATGTCCCCTCGTGCCAGCCATTTCCATCCGCGGGAGAAGGCTCTCACTGTCCACCCTATCCAACCCCCTGATCATTTTGTATGCCTCTATTAAGTCTCCTCTTAACCTTCTTCTCTCCAACGAAAACAACCTCAAGTCCATCAGCCTTTCCTCATAAGATTTTCCCTCCATACCAGGCAACATCCTGGTAAATCTCCTCTGCACCCGCTCCAAAGCCTCCACGTCCTTCCTATAATGCGGTGACCAGAACTGTACGCAATACTCCAAATGCGGCCGTACCAGAGTTCTGTACGGCTGCAACATGACCTCCCGACTCCGGAACTCAATCCCTCTACCAATAAAGGCCAACACTCCATAGGCCTTCTTCACAACCCTATCAACCTGGGTGGCAACTTTCAGGGATCTATGTACATGGACACCTAGATCCCTCTGCTCATCCACACTTTCAAGAACTTTACCATTAGCCAAATATTCCGCATTCCTGTTATTCCTTCCAAAGTGAATCACCTCACACTTCTCTACATTAAACTCCATTTGCCACCTCTCAGCCCAGCTCTGCAGCTTATCTATATCCCTCTGTAACCTGCTACTTCCTTCCACACTATCGACAATACCACCGACTTTAGTTCGTCTGCAAATTTACTCACCCACCCCTCTGCGCCTTCCTCTAGGTCATTGATAAAAATGACAAACAGCAACGGCCCCAGAACAGATCCTTGTGGTACTCCACTTGTGACTGTACTCCATTCTGAACATTTCCCATCAACCACCACCCTCTGTCTTCTTTCAGCTAGCCAATTTCTGATCCACATCTCTAAATCCCCCTCAATCCCCAGCCTCCGTATTTTCTGCAATAGCCTACCGTGGGGAACCTTATCAAACGCTTTGCTGAAATCCATATACACCACATCAACTGCTCTACCCTCATCTACCTGTTCAGTCACCTTCTCAAAGAACTCAATAAGGTTTGTGAGGCATGACCTACCCTTCACAAAGCCATGCTGACTATCCCTGATCATATTATTCCTATCTAGATGATTATAAATCTTGTCTCTTATAATCCCCTCCAAGACTTTACCCACTACAGACGTGAGGCTCACCGGTCTATAGTTGCCGGGATTGTCTCTGCTCCCCTTTTTGAACAAAGGGACCACATTTGCTGTCCTCCAGTCCTCTGGCACTATTCCTGTAGCCAATGATGACATAAAACTCAAAGCCAAAGGTCCAGCAATCTCTTCCTTGGCCTCCCAGAGAATCCTAGGATAAATCCCATCAGGTCCCGGGGACTTATCTATTTTCAGCCTGTCCAGAATTGCCAACACCTCTTCCCTACGTACCTCAATGCCATCTATTCTATTAGCCTGGGGCTCAGCATTCTCCTCCACAACATTATCTTTTTCCTGAGTGAATACTGACGAAAAATATTCATTTAGTATCTCGCCTATCTCTTCAGACTCCACACACAATTTCCCATCCCTGTCCTTGACTGGTCCTACCCTTTCCCTAGTCATTCGCTTATTCCAGACATACCTATAGAAAGCTTTTGGGTTTTCCTTGATCCTTCCTGCCAAATACTTCTCATGTCCCCTCCTTGCTCGTCTTAGCTCTCTCTTTAGATCCTTCCTCGCTACCTTGTAACTATCCATAGCCCCAACTGAAACTTCACACCTCATCTTCACATAGGCCTCCTTCTTCCTCTTAACAAGAGATTCCACTTCCTTGGTAAACCACCCACTTCCTTGGTAAACCACAATTAATTAAACTAATTTACTAATCAACTAATTAAACATAATTACTTAATTATAATTTAGAGGGATATCTAAGCCAGAGATCGGAGAGTACTAAATTTAGCTTTTGCATTTCTATTAGAAATCTAGTGCTAGGAAACAGATAGTTAACAGTAACTTTGAAATTTTAAAAAAATATTAAAAAACAATTTTTTTTAAAATTAATTGACGCAATATCAGTTAGAGGGGTGCAGTGCTCTGACTGTGAGATGTGGCAGGTCCGGGAGGCTTCCAGCGTCCCGGATGGCTTCATCTGCAGAAAGTGCACCCAACTGGAGCTCCTCACAGACCGCATGGTTCGGTTGGAGCAGCAATTGGATGCACTTAGGAGCATGCAGGTGGCGGAAAGCATCATAGATCGCAGTTATGTAAATGTGGTCACACCCAAGGTGCAGGCAGAGAAATGGGTGACCACCAGAAAGGGCAGGCAGTCAGTGCAGGAATCACCTGTGGTTGTCCCCCTCTCGAACAGGTATACCCCTTTGGATACTGTCGGGGGGGATAGCCTATCAGGGGAAAACAGCAGCCAGAGCAGTGGCACCACGGCTGGCTCTGATGTTCAGAAGGGAGGGTCAAAGCGCAGAAGAGTAATAGTAATAGGGGACTCTATAGTCAGGGGCACAGATAGGCGCTTCTGTGGACGTGAAAGCGACTCCAGGATAGTCTGTTGCCTCCCTGGTGCCAGGGTCCAGGATGTCTCCGAACGGGTAGAGGGCATCCTGAAGGGGGAGGGCAAACAGGCAGAGGTCGTTGTACATATTGGTACTAACGACATAGGCAGGAAGGGGCATGAGGTCCTGGAGCAGGAGTTCAGGGAGCTAGGCAGAAAGTTAAAAGACAGGACCTCGAGGGTTGTAATCTCGGGATTACTCCCTGTGCCACGTGCCAGTGAGGCTAGAAATAGGAATATAGAGCAGCTAAACACCTGGCTAAACAGCTGGTGTAGGAGGGAGGGTTTCCGTTATCTGGACCACTGGGAGCTCTTCCGGGGCAGGTGTGGCCTGTATAAGAAGGACGGGTTGCATCTAAACCGGAGAGGCATAAATATCCTGGCCGTGAGGTTTGCTAGTGTCACACGGGAGGGTTTAAACTAGTATGGCAGGGGGGTGGGCACGGGAGCAATAGGTCAGAAGGTGAGAGCATTGAGGGAGAACTAGGGAATAGGGACAGTGTGGCTCTGAGGCAGAGCAGACAGGGAGAAGTTGCTGAAGACAGCGGGTCTGGTGGCCTGAAGTGCATATGTTTTAATGCAAGAAGTATTACGGGTAAGGCAGATGAACTTAGAGCTTGCATTAGTACTTGGAACTATGATGTTGTTGCCATTACAGAGACCTGGTTGAGGGAAGGGCAGGATTGGCAGCTAAACGTTCCAGGATTTAGATGTTTCAGGCGGGATAGAGGGGGATGTAAAAGGGGAGGCGGAGTTGCGCTACTGGTTCGGGAGAATATCACAGCTGTACTGCGGGAGGACACCTCAGAGGGCAGTGAGGCTATATGGGTAGAGATCAGGAATAAGAAGGGTGCAGTCACAATGTTGGGGGTTTACTACAGGCCTCCCAACAGCCAGCGGGAGATAAAGGAGCAGATAGGTACCCAGATTTTGGAAAAGAGTAAAAACAACAGGGTTGTGGTGATGGGAGACTTCAACTTCCCCAATATTGACTGGGACTCACTTAGTGCCAGGAGCTGAGACGGGGCGGAGTTTGTAAGGAGCATCTAGGAGGGCTTCTTAAAACAATATGTAGACAGTCCAACTAGGGAAGGGGCAGTACTGGACCTGGTATTGGGGAATGAGCCCGGCCAGGTGGTAGATGTTTCAGTAGGGGAGCATTTCGGTAACAGTGACCACAAGTCAGTAAGTTTTAACGTACTGGTGGACAAGGATAAGAGTGGTCCTAGGGTGAATGTGCTAAATTGGGGGAAGGCTAATTATAACAATATTAGGCGGGAACTGAAGAACATAGATTGGGGGTGGATGTTTGAGGGCAAATCAACATCTGACATGTGGGAGGCTTTCAAGTAGCAGTTGAAAGGAATTCAGGACCGGCATGTTCCTGTGAGGAAGAAGGATACATACGGCAATTTTCGGGAACCTTGGATGACGAGAGAGTAGGCCTCGTCAAAAAGAAAAAGGAGGCATTTGTCAGGGCTAAAAGGCTGGGAACAGACGAAGCCTGCGTGGAATATAAGGAAAGTAGGAAGGAACTTAAGCAAGGAGTCAGGAGGGCTAGAAGGGGTCACGAAAAGTCATTGGCAAATAGGGTTAAGGAAAATCCCAAGGCTTTTTACACGTACATAAAAAGCAAGAGGGTAGCCAGGGAAAGGGTTGGCCCACTGAAGGATAGGCAAGGGAATCTATGTGTGGAGCCAGAGGAAATGGGTGAGGTACTAAATGAATACTTTGCATCAGTATTCACCAAAGAGAAGAAATTGGTAGATGTTGAGTCTGGAGAAGGGTGTGTAGATAGCCTGGGTCACATTGAGATCCAAAAAGACGAGATGTTGGGTGTCTTAAAAAATATTTAGGTAGATAAGTCCCCAGGGCCTGATGGGATCTACCCCAGAATACTGAAGGAGGCTGGAGAGGAAATTGCTGAGGCCTTGACAGAAATCTTTGGATCCTCGCTGTCTTCAGGGGATGTCCCGGAGGACTGGAGAATAGCCAATGTTGTTCCTCTGTTTAAGAAGGGTAGCAAGGATAATCCCGGGAACTACAGGCCGGTGAGCCTTACTTCAGTGGTAGGGAAATTACTGGAGAGAATTCTTCGAGACAGATCTACTCCCATTTGGAAGCAAATGGACGTATTAGTGAGAGGCAGCACGGTTTTGTGAAGGGAAGGTCGTGTCTCACTAACTTGATAGAGTTTTTCGAGGAGGTCACTAAGATGATTGATGCAGGTAGGGCAGTGGATGTTGTCTATATGGACTTCAGTAAGGCCTTTGACAAGGTCCCTCATGGTAGACTAGTACAAAAGGTGAAGTCACACGGGATCAGGGGTGAGCTGGCAAGGTGGATACAGAACTGGCTAGGCCATAGAAGGCAGAGAGTAGCAATGGAAGGATGTTTTTCTAATTGGAGGGCTGTGACCAGTGGTGTTCCACAGGGATCAGTGCTGGGACCTTTGCTCTTTGTAGTATATATAAATGATTTGGAGGAAAATGTAACTGGTCTGATTGGTAAGTTTGCAGACGACACAAAGGTTGGTGGAATTGCGGATAGCGATGAGGACTGTCGGAGGATACAGCAGGATTTAGATTGTTTGGAGACTTGGGCGGAGAGATGGCAGATGGAGTTTAATCCGGACAAATGTGAGGTAATGCATTTTGGAAGGTCTAATGCAGGTAAGGAATATACAGTGAATGGTAGAACCCTCAAGAGTATTGAAAGCCAAAGAGATCTAGGAGTTCAGGTCCACAGGTCATTGAAAGGGGCAACACAGGTGGAGAAGGTAGTCAAGAAGGCATACGGCATGCTTGCCTTCATTGGCCGGGGCATTGAGTATAAGAATTGGCAAGTCATGTTGCAGCTGTATAGAACCTTAGTTAGGCCACACTTGGAGTATAGTGTTCAATTCTGGTCGCCACACTACCAGAAGGATGTGGAGGCTTTAGAGAGAGTGCAGAAGAGATTTACCAGAATGTTGCCTGGTATGGAGGGCATTAGCTATGAGGAGCGGTTGAATAAACTCGGTTTGTTTTCACTGGAACGAAGGAGGTTGAGGGGAGACCTGATAGAGGTCTACAAAATTATGAGGGGCATAGACAGAGTGGATAGTCAGAGGCTTTTCCCCAGGGTAGAGGGGTCAATTACTAGGGGGCATAGGTTTAAGGTGAGAGGGGCAAGGTTTAGAGTAGATGTACGAGGCAAGTTTTTTACGCAGAGGGTAGTGCGTGCCTGGAACTCGCTACCGGAGGAGGTGGTGGAAGCAGGGACGATAGTGACATTTAAGGGGCATCTTGACAAATACATGAATAGGATGGGAATAGAGGGATACGGACCCAGGAAGTGTAGAAGATTGTAGTTTAGTCGGGCAGCATGGTCGGCACGGGCTTGGAGGGCCGAAGGGCCTGTTCCTGTGCTGTACATTTCTTTGTTCTTATTTCTTTGTTCTGTGTGACAGGTTCAATAAATCAAATTGAACTAACTTCAAGGCCTGGAGTAGATTTCAGTTATAGCTGCATCCAGTTGTAGCCCGTGTTATTTCACTATGCTTAACACGACACACATCTCCTCTAAACATTGCCCCACGGACCTTAAACCTATGCCCCCTGGTGACTGACCCCGCCACCCAGGCAAAGAGTGCCTGCCCATCCACTTTATCCATGCCCCTCATAATTTTGTAGACCTCTATCAGGGCACCCCTCAACCTCTGTTGTTCTAATGAAAACAGTCCAAGTCTATTCAGGCTCTCTGCATAGCTAACACCCTCCAGACCAGGCAACATCCTGGTAAACCTCCTCTGCACCCTCTCCAAAGCCTCCACACCCTTCCCGTAGTGTGGTGACCAGAATTGTGCGCAATATTCCAAGTGCAGCCTTACCACGTTTCTATGCAACTGCAGCATGACTTCTCAGTTTTTATACTCGATGCCCCGTCCAATGAAGACAAGCACTCCGTATGCTTTCTTGACTACCTTGTCCACTTGTGTTGCCACTTTCAAAGATCTGTGGACATGCAAGCCCAGATCGCTCTGACTTTCCATATTCCTAAGAGTTTTGCCATTTACGGTACATTTCTCCTTCATGTTAGGCCAACCAAAGTTCATTAACTCATATTTGTCTGGACTAAACTCCATTTGCTATTTCTCTGCCCAAGTCTCCAACCTATCTATGTCCTGCTGTATCCTCTGACAATCCTCAACACTATCTGCCACTCCACCAACCTTGGTGTCATCCGCGAATTTACTGAGATGAACATAGAACATAGAACAGTACAGCACAGAACAGGCCCTTCGGCCATCGATGTTGTGCCGAGCCTTGTCCGAAACCTAGATCAAGCTAACCCACTCCCTGTCATTCTGGTGTGCTCTATGTGCCTATCCAATAACCGCTTGAATGTTCCTAAAGTGTCCGACTCCACTATCACAGCAGGCAGTCCATTCCACCCCCTAACCACTCTCTGAGTAAAGAACCTACCTTGGAAATCCCTCCTATATCTCCCACCCTGGACCTTATAGTTATGCCCCCTTGTAACAGCTACATCCACCCGAGGAAATAGTCTCTGAATGTCCACTCTATCTATCCCCCTCATCATCTTATAAACCTTTATTAAGTCCCCTCTCATCCTCCTCTGCTCCAAAGAAGGAGCTCTAGCTTCTTCAACCTTTCCTCATGAGACCTATCCTCCAAACCAGGCAGCATCCTGGTAAATGTCCTTTGCACCCTTTCCAATGCTTCCACATCCTTCCTGTAGTGAGGTGACCAGAACTGCACGCAATACTCCAAATGTGGTCTCACCAGGGTCCTGTACAGTTTCAGCATAACCCCACGGCTCTTAACTCAAGCCCCCTGTTAATAAACGCTAACACACTATAGGCCTTTTTCACGGCTCTGTCCACTTGAGTGGCAACCTTTAGAGATCTGTGGACATGAACCCCAAGATCTCTCTGCTCCTCCACATTCTTCAGAACCCTGCCGTTGACCCTGTAATCCGCATTCAAATTTTTCCTACCAAAATGAATCACCTCGCACTTATCAGGGTTAAACTCCATCTGCCATTTTTCGGCCCAGCTCTGCATCCTATCAATGTCTCTTTGCAGCCTACAACAGCCCTCCACCTCATCCACTACTCCACCAATCTTGGTGTCATCAGCAAATTTACTGACCACCAGATGATGAGTTGCTTAGGTTTACTGAAAGTAATTCTGGATAACTGGTGTTTCCGGACAATAGATTTCTGGACATGAAAGGCTGTAGTGTATCACCGTATCCCTGATACTAAGTATACCTTTTGCTCAAAACAAGAATCATGGGCGGGATTCTCCGATATCGGCGCGATGTCCGCTGACCGGCGCCAAAAACGGCGCTAATCAGTCCGGCATCGCGCCGCCCCAAAGGTGCGGAAGTCTCCGCACCAGCTGGCACGAAACTGACTTTGCCGGGCGGCGCTTGCACGGGAGCGTCAGTGGCCACTCACGGCATCCCCGCCCATGCGCAGTGGAGGGGGTGTCTTCCGCCTCCGCCATGGTGGAGACCATGGCGAAGGCGGAAGGAAAAGAGTGCCCCCACGGCACAGGCCCGCCCGCGGATCGGTGTGCCCCGATCGCGGGCCAGGCCACCGTGGGGGCACCCCCCGGGGCCAGATCGCCCCGCCCCCCCCCCAGGACCCCGGAGCCCGCCCGCGCCGCCGTGTCCCGCCGTCCCAAAAGTAGTTTAATCCACGCCGGCTGGTGTGGGTTGACAGCGGCAGGACTTCCGGCCCATCGCAGACTGGAGAATCGCCGGGGGATTCCCGCCGACCGGTGCGGCGCGATTCCAGCCCCCGCCGAATCTCCGGTGGCGGAGAATTCTCCGACCCGGTGGGGGGTCGGAGAATTGCTTCTCTTAGTCATGTTCAAAAACACATATCAGCATGCCTATTCAGTGAGCAACTGTATCAATACAACTTAAAACTAAAATGACCTACCGTTCTTTACAAAGCTCATTGTGTTGTTCAAACGAGCAATGTTTATATCCATTTGTCCTACAATTTTCCGGTATCTTCCACAGTCACAGAAGCTGCCTATTAATTGATCAGAACACACATTGGGAGTGATGTTGTCTTATCCAGAATAAGCATATCTTTGTTTGATAACGATTAAGGACAGAAGTTCAAAAGAGTTCTCTGTCTAAATATCAGAATAAAATTAACACAGAGAAATTTTGTATTAATACATTAGCAGGACTACTAGAAATAGATGTTGGAACGATTTCAACACCCATGTAAGAATTGAAATATTGTTGATGGCCAGTTACCACAAGGCACTAATCTACTGGTTGAGATACATGACATGGACCTCAAAATTATTCTTGAAATAAAACTGGTCAAAATTAAAAGTGAAGACTTTGGGTTGAATTTTCCAAAGGTGTCCGCAACCTCGACACTGGCTCCTCCCCCGATATATCTTACGGGAAGCGGCCAAGCCATAGGCCACCTTCGCGTTCTGTGTCCAATTAGGGGAAGCACACAGGTTCCAGAGGTGGAAGGGCAATCATATCTTACTATAATAATAATAATAACTCCACCCCACTGTGAGACCGGTGAAGGCCAGACTGATGGATTGGTAAGGAGGTAATGCTGCATCATTAGCATCTATTCTGTGGCTGTGATGTTACATGCAAAAATCATCAGAGACATCCATCTCTGCTATTTCAGAACTCAATGGTGTGTCTGCCCATTGCAACCGATGGGTTCTTTAACAGCCTTACAAGTTATAAGGCCCTGTCCTCCTTCCGTCAAGTAGCCTCTTCTCACCTGCCAGGGAGCAGACATAATAGGAGCCACGTGGCCAATCCAAAAAATGTAATACTATCAAAACATAGGGCTTAATGACCCTTTCAAGTGTTTCCATTGGCTACCTGTGCTGGTAGCCGATGCTGCTGGGAGCCCACATCCAGGAAATGTGCTTGGAGGCAGGAAGAAGTTGAAGAGTTAAACTGACAAGCTGCGTTCCAAATTCCCCCCCCCCCCCCCCCCCCCAAAAACGGCCTCCAAAGCCTCCACAGTGTCTCTCTTACACAAATTGCATTGACATGTTACAAAGTCAAGTAAATCATAAGCAGGACACAGTTGAAGAAGGTCAATTGAACTTTATGAGTTGACTCACCCACAAAGAACTTAAACTACTGACTTTTGTTTAATGATTCCTGGATTTTGCCTTCTTCCTGAATTCCATTCTATGTAATGCTCCATTTTTTTGTGAAGACCTTCCTGATGTCAGTTTTACATTTGCCTTTCACTCAAGAACAAAGGACAAAGAACAAAGAACAATACAGCACAGGAACAGACCCTTCAGCCCGCCAAACTTGTACTGGTCATGATACCACCCTTGGCCAAAACCCTCAGTACTTCCGAGTGCCGCATCCCTCTATACCCATCCTATCCATGTACTTGTCGAGATGCCTTTTGAACGCTGTTAATGTATTTGCTTCCACAACCTTTCCTGGCAACGTGCTCTAGGCACTCACCACCCTCTGTGTAAAAAGATCTCCTCTGAACTTTGCCCCACGGACCATAACCTATGCCCCCTGATGACTGACCCCTCCACCCTGGCAAAGAGTACCTGCCCATCCACTCTATCCATGCCCCTCATAATTTTGTAGACCTCTATCAGGTCTCAACCTTCATTGTTCTAATGAAAACAATCTGAGTCTATTCAGCCTCTCCGCATCGCTAACACCCTCCAGAACAGGCAACATCCTGGAAAACCTCCTCTGCACCCTCTCCAAAGCCTCCACATCCTTCTGGTAGTGTGGCGATCACTCGTTTGAACCTGCGTCTTTTATGCTTTCACAGTTAAGTTTGAAGCAATGTTCCTGACCCATCTTATTAAAAGCATTAATATTTGCATTTATATCTGATTTTAAAGGTCATGCAAAAAGCAGTTATCATGACAATTTACCCATTTATTTTAGAAATCGGAAACAATACCTGATTCACCTTTCAATCCGGGAGCTCCTGGATAACCTTTATTCCCTTTGTCACCTAAATTATAATCCATAATGAGTTATAATCTTATATCATAGTTAGAGAACTAGATATTACCAGTGGCACAACATGTTATTTAAAGATGAAAAGAAAATGACCTCTGTTTTGGGTTTTGGAGGGAGAACAGCCAATGCATCCTTTTCGTCACGTTGATGCCGCTGCACACGGCACAGTGATACATTACAATGTGATTTGCACACAATTGCAAGATGTGTTAACATACAAACAAAAATAGGAATGGCGATGGGTGGGTTTCCTCCAGGTCCTCCGGTTTCCTCCCACAGGTTAGGTGGATTGATCATGTTAAATTGTCCCTTATTGTCCAAAAGGTTAGGTGGGGATACTGGTGACAGGATAGGGTGGGAACGAGGACCAAGACGAGGTGTTCTTTCGGAGGGTTGGTGTGTACTCGATGGGCTAATTGGCTTCCTTCTGCACTGTGAGGATTCTCTGATGCTTCTATATGTTGGTCAAATTGTGGCATTATCACCCTATCACCTGGGAAATATTATCCACAATTTTGTGGGATGTGTGGGTTAGATGGATTGGCCATGCTAAATTACCCCTTAAGTGTCCAAACGTTAGATGGGATTGCGTGGATGGGCCTGGCAAGATGCTCTTTCAGAGGGTTGGTGAAGACTTGATGGGCTGAATGGCCTCCTTCTGCACTGTAGGGATTTTATGATTCTATGAAGTATATTGTTGTTCTATGAAGTTTATTTATGCCTATTTTTTCATTAATATAAATTGCTCAAAGTTACTATCTGGCGTGCTTCAGGTTTGAATTGCACCTTTGATAATATTTAGGAGCAAGTCTCAAATGGAATGCCGGATACAGTCACTCAAGATACTGAAGCTATATCACCAGAAACAAAAATCACCAAAGGATCACCGACTTCTGGAAATGGACCATGTCAGTCAATGGGACCATGGATCAGTTTGTGATTGAGTCCTTTGGAATATAATGGTCAGAAACTTATCACCCTCAGAGTATGGAGGGTGGGGAAATCCTGACAGATAAGCATCCTCGGATCAGATATCTGACAATTTCCGGCCTCTGAGCGATCTTGCTGGAGGTAGGGTCAAAGAGAATGTGGTGACCCATCCCATAGTGGCAGGTAGCCAATTAGACTAATTAAGGGACCAATTGGTACAGGAATAAGGAGCTGCTGGTATCTCAGCGACGGTGGATGGTATCCTCGCAGTCTCCTACCTGCCTCAGCAGGGCCCACCTCTTCTGGTGGGGCTGCCAGTCAGACATCACTGTGAGCCCTCCCATTGGGCCTCCCTGTTTCCTGGTCCACATTAATTGTATGGTGATCCCTGAGCTGGCATCTTAATTGTCCATCTCCAGGGAGATGGCTATGTTGTCCAGGTACCATTGGGGTATGGACCTGTAGTTGGCCCCCAATTAAAAATTGATTTCAAAGGTGGTAAGATTCCACCAACATGGTGGGAAGTCAAAAGTAATTTATAATGATGTGATTTTAATCAATTTTAGGAACTGTGGGGCCAGTATAAAATGCTGAAAGCTACTTTTTCATGAATTATAACTATTAATTCTAGCCAGTTAGGATACCTTAATGTTTTACACTGCAAAGATTTGTTATCATATGAGAATTGTAAGCATTTTGTACCGTATATTTGTAAGATTTACATATTCCTTGAATTACAATTTGCCAGTTTGTTGGGATGGTACATGAATTCCAATAAATATCCCATCTCTAAAGTTAATTTTATTGACATATCAATATTATAGCAAAGTGCAACGTTTTCTGGACCCTCTGCTACTGATTTATTGATTAAAGTAAGAAGTCTTAACCAGGTTAAAGTCCAACAGGTTTGTTTTGAATCACTAGCTTTTGGAGGACTGCTCCTTCCTCAGGTGAGCAGTGCTCCGAAAGCTAGTGATTCGAAACAAACCTGTTGGACTTTAACCTGGTGTTGTAAGACTTCTTACTGTGCTCACCCCAGTCCAACGGTGGCATCTCCACATCATGATTTATTGATTGTACTTGGCGGTATTCGCACAATTTTACCTCACAGACAAGGGGCTGAATTTCCTCTGTTACTCCACCGCCAACCTTACAATTTTGGGAGAGAGAACCTCAAGGAGAAGAGGAAAGTGGGTTGTGAGGCTTAACCCTTACATTCCTATCCCACTTTATACTTTGCTCCCCATCTCACTTACTGCACATAATTACCACCAGGGATGTGGTGCCACCAATATTTATCTGGCCTAAAATATTTTGGTCCAGTCTCCAGGGACGTTCTGAATACAATCCCCCCATTAGTGGGATAATCGTGCTTTAAAGACCTATAAGACCTCAGGAATCCACCCCCTGCTTCCTTTTACACATGCACTGGTGCAGAATCAACACAAGAGGGAGGATGCATACAAATCATAAAATCATAGAATTCCCAAAAGCCATTTTCACCCTGAGGCAGAGGAATAATTTTGAACTATTTTTATTTACGTGTAAAACTAACCATTTCCAGTCAGATTACCTAGGATCCAAATATATATATTTAAAAGTTATGAAATGTGGCACATGTGCTCCAACCTAAGGTTAAATTAAATACTGTTGCCACCATTACTGGAACTACGTTGACACCTCCCCTTCAGTCATTGCTGCACAAAATAAATACACCACATTTAATGCAGATGACAGACTATTCAGCAAAGTTTGTGTTGCAAGTAAATGTTTTTATACCACAAAATAGACAAACTCGTTTTTGCATGACATGGAATTAATTCATATCTCATTCCTTATCTGGAAGAATGTGAATCTATTACCTAAACATTTGCAATAGAATGTTTATTCCTGTACGTGCTGGTGTAAACTGAGATATTTATTTTCCAATTATTTTTGTTCTTCTTCAATAATGTTCCATGACAAAAATAGCTGCACGAGAAAGGAAATGCGGTAGTTATCTCTAAACACTTCGACTTCAAAGTCGTTACACTGTCCAAACTTTAGGCTTACCCTTTGAGCCAACTGGGCCGATTTTACCCCTTCGTCCAACTTCTCCATTCTGACCTGGTTCACCAAACAATCCTGAATAAAATTAAAACCTCACATTAGATATGGCATTGCAATAAAGCCATTGAAAGTGGTTATTCACTCTGTAATTTATGTGACCAATTAAATAGGAACTTATTTTATTTGTTAGTAGGCAATAAGAATGAACATAATTATTTTGATTTACAACAAATGTCCTTGGCCTTGGGTTAAAACATCTCTTCCATTTCAGCTTATGCCAGAGTTTTCTGTGGAGTAAAATGTTACTCTACTATCAGAATTCAGAATGCCAAGTTAAATTGCTAAGGTTTTCACAGTCGACTTTTTCCATCTTTAAAAGGCATACAATGTACTTGAGTATAGTCAATATCATCAAAATGGTCATTGGCAAGTTATGTGTCCTTAATATAAAGTTTAAGGTACTCAACAAAGACTGCAGTTTGGATCTGATGGAGATGTGAGTGAGAGTGAGAAATGCTTTTACTTAAACATGGCAAAGTCCAGGAGTGTAATTCTAAACTGACTGGCATGATGCAAGAATGATAGGACTGGACTGACCACCTGTTTGTCCCCTTTCTGATTTCATTTTGCATTGGTAGCAAATATAGGTGACCTGGTCCATTGATGGATGTTTCCCACTGATAATGATAATAATAAGTTAGTTAGATTAAAGTAATCTATCCATTGTAATTCAAACTCCATAAATGCAATTGCCTGTATTTACCCTTTACATGAACAGAGCATGAACCTGTAGCAGCCTCAAGAGCGATGATTCATTCTCGGATTTTGAATCCAGGTGGATATTGTGTGTGCAGGGGCTGAAGCTGAGAGAAAACCATCCCGTACCATGGTTCGAGACCCAAGAGATTATAACTGTGGCCATCTGGGATGGCCACTTTCAGCATATAAAATGGACACTCGCAGAGCATACAGGGAAAAATGGACAATGCAAAGTAAACAAGCAGGCACAGAGCCTGAATGTATATTTAGAAGACAGACTGCAGACGGAAACGAAACTCTGGGCCGATTTGCATATTGATGGCCCATCTCCAATAAACAAAGAACTAATGCTCAGGTAGCCGATACCATCCCAGACATTCCGGCGCCACTACCTTAGCAAGAAGACACAAACAAAGCAAGGCCAATGGCCACTTAGGACACGCCCAGCCATCAAGGCACCCACCCCTTTATTGACTCAGATCGATGGCAGTGATCAAGAAGCTGCCCAATTAATTGGGACCAAGTTTAAGGCCCGCCTAAAAGCACGTGAAGCCCCCAAGTATAAGAAGGAACCCTCGCCATGTGTTCCCTCTCTTGGATTCGGCTCTCAACTGGAGAGACCCTTCCACCTGCACCACCAGAAGCAAGCAAGTTCAAGTTCAAAGCTCGCTACCAGACAGACGACCTTAGCTGTACTCCTGTTACCTCTTCGAACCCAACAGCCTCAGATCCGAACAACGGCCATTGTTCCTCTGACCTAAGTGGGCACCCGAAGTTAAGTATAGGTGTTAGTGATAGACATAGATTAGCCTGAATGTTATTGTGCATGAGTAAATCATACTGTGTGTAAATAAAGTATCATTGACTTTGAACTAACTAACTGATGTATTGGCTCTTTGATCGGTATTCGGTTGAACCTTGTGGCGGTATCAAGAGATATCTGGCGACTCTGAGAAAATATTCATAATTAAGTTGAAGAAAGGCGACCTTATTAATCGCCATATTTATAGCCACTGAAAGAGAGCAACATAACGATCAGGTCTCATTGCCATTAACCAACACTGACTCTCAGCTGGAGCTGCAATAATCGAGGAGAGTAGAGCATTAGAACTCTGCTGCGATGGGGAGCGTCCGCTGTGACCCATGCCTCCGCCTGGTTGGGTGACCTTATGTACTTTTTATACCTGGAAAAGGTCACGTCCAGCGTCAGGAGGTTGGTAGAGGGATTCTACCTGAGGTGGCAGCCATTTATCTCATAACTTCAAAGAGTTAATTACCATCAGTTGTTGGGGGGAGGTAGAGTTTATTTGTGGGATTAGGGGGGATATGGGGCTGACAATTTGGATGTAGCCTTTGTTGTGTGTTTTTCTATATCTCTGTTTCCTTGCAATGTGAATGTGATAATTGTACCATGTTTGACCAATTTCCATAGCTGTGTTATAGTTTAGATTGTGTTTGTTAATTTTGAAATCTTTAATAAAATATTATTTTAAAAAAGAATTGCCAAATGCGGTCACTGGAAAAGTAAGGATCAAAAAACACAACTACCTCATCTCAGGGAGTAAAATAACTGTAAAGCAATACAGAGAAATGTGCATGTGCAATATTAGTTAAACAGGGGCAGCATGATGGTGCAGTGGTTAGCACTGCTGCCTCATAGCGCCGAGGTCCCAGGTTCGATCCCAGCTCCCGGTCACTGCCCGTGTGGAGTTTGCACATTCTCCCCGTGTTTGTGTGGTTTTCATCCCCACAACCCAAAGATGTGCAGGCTAAATTGCCGCTTAATTGGAAAAAGATGAATTGGGTACACTGAATTTATTTTCAAAAATTTGAAATCTTTAATAAAATATTATTTTAAAAAATAATAGCTGGAGGGAGACAATAGATGGCAACTTGTCATTGCTTCTCCAAAACTAAAGCAGAAGTATGGGGAGGTGGTGGCATTGTGGTAATGTCACTAGTAAACCAGAGACCCAGAATAATGCTCACGGAATCCAGGTTCAAATCCTACCATTGCAGATGGTGAAATTTGAATTCAATAAAAGTCTGGAAATAAAATTCTAATGATGACTATGAAATCACTGTCGATTGTCATAATCTGGTTCATTAATGCCCTTTAGGGAAGGAAATCTGCAGTCCCTACCTGGTCTGGCCTACATGTGACTCCAGACCTACAGCAACGTGGTTGACAGTTAACTGCCCCCTCAAGGGCAATTAGGGATGTCAATAAATGCTGGGACAGCCTGCGACTCCCAAATCCCATGAACGAATAGTGGCACAATAGACCAGAGGAATAGCCCAGATAATCAAAATGATACACTGACTTCAGACTGTAAAATTAACTTGGCTGTGATGTGATTCAAAACAGTGAACATCATTTTGTTATACTTTTAGAGAGTAAAATCCAACAAATGATGAGATATTGTGGTACACTAGGCCTATGGTAATTTGGACCTTGCCAATTATTAATATATATCGAAATGCGTCAGCCATTCTAGGTGGTCTCCGGAGCCAGTTTTCAAAATGCCGGTCAGACAGGGAAGTTGGGAGTGGAAGATTCTGCAAAGGGCTGCTCCTCCAATCATCGGCATTCCCGCGCTTGCTGCTGATGGGCTCACTCTAGGCAGCAAATGTAGGAGAGAAACAATCTCTGATTCGAGGAACAGCAAACTCCAATGGTGGCGATTTTGCTGGAAAGAGATTTTTATATCTGGTGGGGGAGGCAGTGGGAAAGATGGGGATGGGGGGTGGGGGAGGGTTGGAGCTGAGGCCTGCAAGTGAATGCCGAATGCGGTTTTGCTTGAAGGGGGTGATACAGCCACCGGGACAGCACAGGGGCGAAGGCCGTGTTGGTAGTTAGGGGTGGGTATGGGAGGTAACCTTGTGGAGGCCGTCATTGGCATAACTTTGAAAGGGGTTGTGGCCTATCCCCATAATGCGGGAGTGGGGGGCAGCAGGGAAGGACATTTTCACTGAAGGTCAAATTAGCCTCTAACAAATCTCACCCGCCCAGAGGCTGCAACCTGTGCTGCCACATAATAATAACCTTAATAATAATCTTTATTAGTGTCAAAAGTAGGCTTACATTAACACTGCAATGAAGTTACTGTGAAAAGGCCCTAGTCGCCGCACCTGTTAGGGTACACAGAGGGATAATTCAGAATGTCCAATTTACCTGCAAGCACGTCTTTCGGGACTTGTGGGAGGAACCCGGAGGAAACCCACGCAGACATGGGGAAAATGTGCAGACTCCGCACAGACAGTGACCAAAGCCGGGAATTTAACCCGGGCCCCTGGTGGCAGTGAGGCAACAGTGACAACCACTGTGCTACATGGGGCCCTCGCACTGCGCCAAGAAGCTTGGGCAGCTTGGTTGGGTGGGTGGGTGTCCAGAATACAAGAGTTTTAGAGTCACAACTTTTGGGGTGGGGGAGGAGGGGGGAGGCGGGCTGCCAGGGATGTAATCTGATCCTGTTAAGTTTAATATGAAGACTTGACAGCAATCAGCTCACCCAGGCCTGCATCAGGAGGTTTATTTTGGATATGTCAAAGAACCAATTAAAATAAACGACATAACTGAGGGACAAATTAAACCAACTTGTCTTTTAACATTCCTTAGCCTTGATGGATGAGCCAATTATGCCCAGTTACTTAGTTGTGATGTATGCTGGTCCCACTGATTGACACGCATGAGTTCACTGATTCTGCGATGAGCTCCCCCATTCCCTGAATTCCAAGGCTTTCCTGCAGCATTCGCTGAGAGTGCGAGCAGAGGTACCAAGATAAGGGCCAAAAGTTTAAGATCTCAACAGACCTCCCAGCTCCAACATGTGGTGTTGCAGCGATGTCCTCACAGCTCTTCACCGCACACTCTCCCCACCCCCTCCCACCTGGACGTTTAGTTAACCCATGAGCCACATGATTTCACCCTTCGGGAGACCTGAGATCCAATGAGAGTACAGCCATAGACAGCCATGTGTCATGCTGAGTTGAGAGGCTCATGTGGGATCTTGGCCAGTGGTGTGGGAGATTGTAAGGGAGTGGAGCTCAGTGAGAAGGTGAGAACAACAGTCACTGACCGTTGCTAGGATGCCTCTGGACATGGACAAAGGGTCAGGCATAGGCAGGGCGCCTCACTGGTCACTCACTCTGTTTCTTCCTGCGTTCTTATCTGCGCAGTTATTGCGCAAATAAGATCATGGAGCCTGTAGAGTTGGCAGTAATCCTTCTAACCATGGGGCAGCAGAGACGATGCCAGCGGTAACGTGCAGCTTCCCAGAGGCAGGAACAAAATCCTGAGGAGGAAAGGGCGGCAGGTCCTGCTCAGCTGCCGAAGGCTGGACCACAGGGAGTGGCCACTCAGGGGCAACAATACCGGGCCAGAATTTACAGATGGTGGATGGGTTCCCTGCAGATGAGTGAGAACCAGCGCAGGAGTAGACGCTGGATGACATGGAAATGGTCACTCATCTTTGCCAGGCTATGTAAGAATTGGCATCACATGGACTCAAGGGCACCCACTGTCTGTCACCCTGAAGGTCACAGCTGTTGAGTAATGGGTTAAGAGGCATTCCAATTAGTTGTCTCACTTATGTTAAGTATCCAATAATTGACACTGATATGTAAAGGGGTGTATCCTGTTGAGGTCGATACCATGTTCCTAATGAACATGAGTGCAAATGGGAGGACTGTGTCCCATGTTGTATTGTGCTGTTGCACCTTTTTCCTAAGGGTTGCTTTGAGGGTTCGATTCATACATTCTACTATTCCGCTTGATTGGGGATGATAGGCAATATGGAATTTTTGTCGTATGCCGAAAATTGTGAGGACATTTTTCTTGACCCGTCCTGTGAAATGTGAGCCTTGGTCTGACTCGATACTATGGGGAAGGCCTCATCTTGTGAAGATGTGCTGCGTTAGGATCCTGGCTGTCATTTTAGCCGTGTTAGTTCTAGATGGAAAAGCTTCCACCCATTTCGTGAAGGTGTTGATTACTACCAACGCATACTTAAAACCATTTTTGCAGGGGGGTAGGGTATAATCTACCTGTAAATTCGTCCAGGGGCCATTAACAGGGTGGGTGTGACTGAGTTGGCCTTTCCTCGCATGCCTGTCTGGATTGTTCTGGGCGCAAATCAAACAGTTTTCAATGTAATGAGTCACATTGGATTTTAAATCGGGCCACCAGCAGAGAGGTCTGAGGTGGGCTAGGGTTGCATCTATCCCTTGATGTCCATGGTTGTCATGGAATTGGCAGATAATCTGGTTTCTATCTTGGCGGGGACCACATAAATACCGTCTTTTAAAATTATGCTGTCGTTTGCTGTTAAAGTGTTTCTGTACTTATCATAGGGGGCAGGAAAGTTACCTTTAAAAACTTCCCTGAGCTTTTCGTCTTCCTTCTGGGCTTGAGCTAAATCTTGAATATTGGTCTGTGAGACCTGGACCGTGTGTACTGGGGCACTCTCGGGGGGATTCCTAGAGTGACCATGTCTGGAACCTGCTTTAGCTAGGGCGTCTGCCTTAACGTTACCGGGGGGGAAGAACGATGGTGGCTGCGAACTTTAACGATACCGTATTTGCGGCCTGTAGCTGACTTGAGGATATGCTGGAGTAATGGGGCTGAGGGTAGGAGTTTTCCGTCTGCGGAAATAAAACCTCTATATTCCCACAGGGGTAGGAATTCAGTTAAGCTATTGCAGACATATAGACTGTCGGAGTATATGTCGGCTGGGGTCGGGAACGAGTCGGGGAACTGTACAATGTTGGCTACGGCTGCTAATTCGGCTGCCTGCGAACGTAGGTGTCCAAGCAATTTCAGTGAGATTTCTTCTAACGCGCGTCCCTGCGCGTCCTCTACATAGATACCACAACCAGTGATTTGTTTGCCATTTAATACTGGAGGAGCCATCCACATAAATCCTAAGAGCTGTCTGTGGGCTGGGGTCTCTGGGGTGTAGTACCTGGTTTCGGGGGAGCTGATTTGGGTACAAAGGGGCCTGTATTGTGATTGGTGGTAATGATCTCACACTCCTGTGGGGTGCCTGCGAACTGTAAATTGTCTGCTAGAAACGTGTGTCGTAGTCCTTTTAACTGTAAGTCCCATCCTTGTAGGAGTAGGGTCCATCGTGCTGCCCGAATTTGGCTGACTGTGCCGTCCTTTAGTCTACCGTCTAGTAGAAGTTGGGTTGGGGTGTGTTCTGTTAAAATGGTAACGGAGTTGAGTCCTGTTATGTACGCAAAGTACTGAACAGCCCAAAAAACTGCGAGTAAGTGCCTTTCGCAGGCAGAAAATCCTTGCTCTACCGGATCGAGAACTCGTGAGGTGTATGCTACGGGGCCCAAACGATCGTGTCTTTCCTGAAGGAGCACGGCCGAAAGGGTTCGGTTGGTGGTTGCTACCTCTATTGCGTATGGGGCGAGTGCGTCTGGTACCTGTAAAGCGGGAGTTGTGCTCAGGGTACGTTTTAATGCATCCACGGCATCCGTGTGCTGTGGAAGCCATTTCCATGGGTCTTGCTTTTTTAGGAGCTCGGAAAGAGTGGCTGCCTTTGTGGCAAAACTGTCTATGTGGTTCCTGCAGTAGCCAACCAGTCCTAGAAAGGACACGGTTGCCATCGGCTTGCAAACTTTTCCTAAACTCTTCTTATGAATCTCGGTCAGGTTATCCCACCAAATCTGTCCTATACCTCCGGGACCTGTTTCCTCATTTGTGCAAAATTCGTTCCAAAGGAGCCATCCTTTCCCTTTTAGATACTTCCGAATTTCCTCTTCCCATATGGGACACTGCTCTGCTCTATTGGTCGCTGCGACCTCGAATTCCTGGTGTGCATAAGGCGTTCCATTGCCTTCATTGCCATTTTTACTGTAATCTCTGGGTTTCTACCGTAAATTTGGAACAGGGGGGGAATAAAGCGGTGATGCAAACACGGGTATGGCTTAAGCTAATTTCCGGCGCCAACCCGCGCATGCGTGGTTGCCGTCCTCTCTAAGTCCGCCCCGCAAGAAGATGGCGGACGGATCTTGTGGGGCCGCGGAAGGAAGGAGGTCCTCCTTCAGAGAGGACGGCCCAACGATCGGTGGGCACCGATCGCGGGCTACCCCACATTTGAGGTACCCCCCGGTGCAGAATCCCCCCTCGCCCCCCCCGCAGGCCAGGTGTGGACGGCGCCGGGGGGAACCCGCCATTTTGGCCTGGCCGCTCGGCCCATCCGGGTCTGAGAATAGCGGGGGTGAAGGAGAATCACCATTTTGGGGGTCTCCGGCGATTCTCCGACCTGCGGCCCGCGGAACTCGACCGGGCCGTTCCCGGCGCTTGGGAGAATCACGGGAGGGCGTCGGACCGATGTCCCAGGAAATCTTGGCGGCCCAGGCGATTCTCCCAACCGGCGCGGGAGTGGAGAATCTCGCCCTATATAATGGAATTTGGCAGACTATATAAAAGGCTGCAGAAACACAGCCTGGAATTTCCACAGTCTGTGTTGGCCTTTAAATTACTTGACTGTGCTAGAGTGAGCAACATGGATAGGCTCCTGGTTTTGACAGGAGTTCAGTTTGTGGATAAGTATACCTTATTCGATCAGATGACAGAAGCTTTAAAAAGGTTTCTGGGGAAACATTTGATTCCGATGGCTCTGATGACCCAAATAGATCAGTCTGCAATAAAGCAGAATATGGAAGATACACGACTAACAGTATGGTGAAATCGTAGGGCTACAAACAGGTTCCAAGACTATGGAAGGAGATCAGGACCCGGAAATTATGAAGACAGAAACCCAGTTAGAACCTACAATAGGAAGATGAACCCCAGAAATGCACGGGGCATGATAAATCGATGTTTTCGATGTGACTCTCAATACCATTATGCTTTCAACTGTCCAACACGTTATAATAGAGTGTTTGAAGCAACACATGACACGGAAGAGTCAGAAGAGGAAAAAGATAGTGACCAGAAAGAAGGCATTGTCCTATTAACAAGCTGTTTTACGCCGGTAATGAGGGTGTTGGTTGCAGAATCCTTCAATTGTGCTGTATTGGACAGTGGCTGCACATCTGTGTGCGGAATTGACTGGTTAAAATGTTACCTGGGTTCTTTGAATGCTGAAAATCGTAACAAGGTTAAGGAATTTGAAAGTTCCACAAGTTTCAGGTTTAGGGATGATAATACTCTGAAGTCGCTGAAAAGAGTGGTGATCCCTTGCAATATTGCCGGAGTGAATCATTTCATTAGCACGGATGTTATTTCAAGTGAGATACCTTTGCTTCTGAGCAGACCGTTGATGAAGACAGTGCATCAATTTATTACACAGAGATTTTACAAAGATGGATCTCCTCATCAAGCCAGATCGCCTGCAGCTGCATCCTCAAGCAGATAACGATAAAAAAGGACTTTGCACATTGGCTAGCTTGCTTTGAAGCATACATCGGATCTGCGACAGAACCAATCCCAGAAGCAAAGAAGCTCCAAATTCTGTACACGTGGCTGAGTCCGATGTCTTCCCCCTCATCCAGTGCGCGCCTACCTACGCAGAGGCCATGGCGCTACTGAAGGAGAACTACGCTCAGCAGACCAACAAGATCTACGCCAGGCACCACCTGTCTGATGTGTTAGGCTGGTAGGTTCGATGTGGACTGCACTCGATGCAGGGAAGCTAGAAACAGACGTCTAACACTGGAGAAGATCCAACACTGTTTTATTCAACGATAGAACTGATATACATATTCAGCTGTGGGTCGACACTATACTGAACTGACTGGAGACCTTGTAGTAGCCTGACCAGACTTACTAGCAACCGCATGGTGTTTGCACTGTACTAGCTCGTGGACTCTGACTGTCTCAGTGGCTGGGTCCAGAGAGAACGGGAAACCTAGTGCCCTCTGGCTTTATAGTGGTAGTGTCCTGTCTGGTGATTGGCTGCACTGTGTTGTGTGCTTACTGGTCATCCTGTGTGGCAATCACTGCCTGTTGCATCTCATTATATACATGAGTGGATATTATGACATTTCCCCCCCTTATTTTTTTAGTACGAAGTCTTACAACACCAGGTTAAAGTCCAACAGGTTTGTTTCGATGTCACTAGCTTTCGGAGCGCTGCTCCTTCCTCAGGTGAATGCAGAGGTCTGTTCCAGAAACACATATATAGACAAATTCAAAGATGCCAAACAATGCTAGGAATGCGAGCATTAGCAGGTGATTAAATCTTTACAGATCCAGAGATGGGGTAACCCCAGGTTAAAGAGGTGTAAATTGTATCAAGCCAGGACAGTTGGTAGGATTTTGCAGGCCAGATGGTGGGGGATGAATGTAATGCGACATGAATCCCAGGTCCCGGTTGAGGCCGCACTCATGTGTGCGGAACTTGGCTATAAGTTTCTGCTAGGCGATTCTGCGTTGTCGCGGGTCCTGAAGGCCGCCTTGGAGAACGCTTACCCGGAGATCAGAGGCTGAATGCCCTTGACTGCTGAAGTGTTCCCCGACTGGAAGGGAACATTCCTGCCTGGTGATTGTTGCGCGATGTCCGTTCATTCGTTGTCGCAGCGTCTGCATGGTCTCGCCAATGTACCACGCTTCGGGACATCCTTTCCTGCAGCGTATGAGGTAGACAACGTTGGCCGAGTCGCACGAGTATGTACCGCGTACCTGGTGGGTGGTGTTCTCACGTGTAATAGTGGTATCCATGTCAATGACCTGGCACGTCTTGCAGAGATTGCCATGACAGGGTTGTGTGGTGTCGTGGTCACTGTTCTGAAGACTGGGTAGTTTGCTGCAAACAATGATTCGTTTGAGGTTGCGCGGTTGTTTGAAGGCAAGTAGTGGGGGTGTGGGGATGACCTTGGCAAGATGTTCATCGTCATCAATGACGTGTTGAAGGCTGTGAAGGAGATGACGTAGTTTCTCCGCTCCGGGGAAGTACTGGACGACGAAGGGTATTCTGTCGGTTGTGTCCCATATTTGTCTTCTGAGGAGGTCGGTCCGGTTTTTCGCTATGGCGCGTTGGAACTGTCGATTGATGAGTCGAGTGCCATATCCCGTTCGTACGAGGGCATCTTTCAACGTCTGTAGATGTCTGTTACGCTCCTCCTCGTCTGAGCAGATCCTGTGTATACGGAGCGCTTGTCCATAGGGGATGGCTTCTTTAATGTGTTTAGGGTGGAAGCTGGAGAAGTGGAGCATCATGAGGTTATCCGTGGGTTTGCGGTAAAGCGACGTGCTGAGGTGACCGTCCTTGATGGAGACGAGTGTGTCCAAGAATGCAACTGATTTTGGAGAGTAGTCCATGGTGAGTCTGATGGTTGGATGGAACTTATTAATGTCATCGTGTAGTCGTTTCAGTGATTCTTCGCCGTGGGTCCAAAGGAAAAAAATGTCATCGATGTATCTGGTGTATAACGTCGGTTGAAAGTCCTGTGCGGTGAGTAGGTCCTGTTCAAACTTGTGCATGAAGATGTTGGCGTATTGGGGTGCGAATTTGGTCCCCATGGCTGTTCCATGCGTCTGGATGAAGAACTTGTTGTCGAAGGTGAAGACGTGATCCAGAATGAAGCGGATGAGTTGCAGAATTGCGTCTGGAGATTGGCAGTTGTCGGTGTTGAGTACTGAGGCTGTTGCAGCAATGCCGTCGTCATGGGGGATGCTGGTGTAGAGTACCGAGACGTCCATTGTGACGAGGAATGTTCCTGGTTCAACTGGTCCATGGGTGCTGAGTTTCTGCAGGAAGTCCGTCGTGTCGCGACAGAAACTGGGCGTACCTTGTACGATGGGTTTCAAGATGCCCTCGATGTAGCCAGAGAGGTTCTCACACAGGGTCCCATTGCCTGAAACGATAGGGCGGCCTGGTGTGTTGGCCTTATGTATTTTCGGGAGGCAGTAGAGATCTCCAATGCGGGGAGTACGTGGGGTGAGAGCACGTAGGGTACTCTGAAGATCTGGATCCAAGGTCTTGATCAGTCTGTTAAGTTGGCGGATGTGTTCCTTGGTCGGATCTGCGGGTAACTGTCTGTAGTGTTCTTGGTTGTTCAGTTGTCGGTATACTTCTTTGCAGTAGTCCGTTCTGTTCAGTACGACAGT
Source organism: Scyliorhinus torazame (assembly GCF_047496885.1). Taxonomy (NCBI): domain Eukaryota; kingdom Metazoa; phylum Chordata; class Chondrichthyes; order Carcharhiniformes; family Scyliorhinidae; genus Scyliorhinus; species Scyliorhinus torazame. The sequence continues at coordinate 72,334,600 of NC_092717.1, forward strand.
GGCCCCCCCTTTGTCTGCTGGTTTGGTGACGATGCTGCGGTTGTCTTGAGAGCGCGGATGGCATTGCGTTGTGCTTGGGTGACGTTCGGGGCTGTCTTGTGAATGCGACTGATGAATCTGGCATTGACACGACTCCTGACGGCTTGAGCATACATGTCGAGTCTAAGGCAGCGGCCTTCCGGAGGGGTCCAATTCGACTCTTTCCTCTTCGGTTGCCGCACCGCAGATCTCTCGGTCTGCTGTTCCGGTTCATTGGTAGTCTGCTTGGGTTCGCTGTTGGCCTCTTGGGGTCTGTGGAAGAATTCCCGGAGCCTCATTCGCCTGATGAATTCCTCAGTGTCTGCCGCGAGACTGATGGGGTCCATTTTGGTGGTGGTGCAGAAATTGAGCCCTCTGCTGAAGACTTCGATTTCGTCTGGTTGAAGGGTGTAGTCTGACAAGTTGACAATAGATTTCCCTGTATTGTTTTCTACTGTGACACCGGCTTGGTTGCTGCTGGTGGTGATGCCAAGTTTCTCAAGCTTTCTGTTCTTCGTATGCATATAGGTGGCATAGTATTGTTGTCTCATCTGTTTGGCAGTGTTCCGCAGCTGGTCTGCTGCATCCTGAGCGCAAGTTGAGAATATGGCCTCTATCTTGGTTTCCAGGTTGCGTCGTTTGCTGTAGAGCTGGCGGACGAGGTGGTTGAGGAGTGTGAGAGAGGTGCGACGGCAGAGTCTCTCAGCGAAGTCTGTATTGTAGGTCGACTTGAGTGGGTTTGTGATCTGTAGCCCTTTCGGGATCTTGTCTGCTTTCTTGCATCTTTGTAGAAACTTAATGTCAGTGTCTATATGCGCGATTTTCCTGGAGATCCTCTCCACTTTGAGCCGGCAGTTTGCGGTGTCGATGGTAGCCATGATGTGGAGATGCCGGCGTTGGACTGGGGTGAGCACAGTACGAAGTCTTACAACACCAGGTTAAAGTCCAACAGGTTTGTTTCGATTTCACTAGCTTTCGGAGCGCTGCTCCTTCCTCAGGTGAATGCAGAGGTCTGTTCCAGAAACACATATATAGACAAATTCAAAGATGCCAAACAATGCTAGGACTGCGAGCATTAGCAGGTGATTAAATCTTCACAGATCCAGAGATGGGGTAACCCCAGGTTAAAGAGGTGTAAATTGTATCAAGCCAGGACAGTTGGTAGGATTTTGCAGGCCAGATGGTGGGGGATGAATGTAATGCGACATGAATCCCAGGTCCCGGTTGAGGCCGCACTCATGTGTGCGGAACTTGGCTATAAGTTTCTGCTCGGCGATTCTGCGTTGTCGCGGGTCCTGAAGGCCGCCTTGGAGAACGCTTACCCGGAGGTCAGAGGCTGAATGCCCTTGACTGCTGCAGTGTTCCCCGACTGGAAGGGAACATTCCTGCCTGGTGATTGTTGCGCAACAACGCAGAATCGCCGAGCAGAAACTTATAGCCAAGTTCCGCACACATGAGTGCGGCCTCAACCGGGACCTGGGATTCATGTCGCATTACATTCATCCCCCACCATCTGGCCTGCAAAATCCTACCAACTGTCCTGGCTTGACACAATTCACACCTCTTTAACCTGGGGTTACCCCATCTCTGGATCTGTAAAGATTTAATCACCTGCTAATGCTCGCATTCCTAGCATTGTTTGGCATCTTTGAATTTGTCTATATATGTGTTTCTGGAACAGACCTCTGCGTTCACCTGAGGAAGGAGCAGCGCTCCGAAAGCTAGTGACATCGAAACAAACCTGTTGGACTTTAACCTGGTGTTGTAAGACTTCGTACTGTGCTCACCCCAGTCCAACGCCGGCATCTCCACATCATTATTTTTTTAGATAAATAAATACTAAGGTGTGCATGCGTATATATGCCTGACTATATATAAAAGGTGTCTAATTGAACGTAAATACATAGGAAGGTGTCGATAGTGCAGATACATGGCAAACAAAACAATATTTACAGAGGTTAAATCGATGAAGTCACAAAATGTACAAAAGTTCAGTCTACAGATTCAGTCTTTGTGGTGAGCCGCCTTTACCATTTCCTTAGGGTTCCCTTCAGCGTCACTAACGGGGTCTCGGTCTTCCAACGGGAGATGGACCAAATGGTTGACCGGTACGGACTGCAGGCCACTTTCCCGTACCTGGATAACGTCACCATCTGCGGCCACAACCAGCAGGACCACGACGCTAACCTTTCCAAATTTTCCACACCGCCGAACTCCTCAACCTAACCTACAACAAGGAGAAGTGTGTGTTCAGCATGAACCGATTAGCCATCCTTGGCTATGTGGTTCAGAATGGAGTTCTAGGGCCTGACCCCGATCGCATGCGCCCCCTCATGGATCTCCCCCTTCCCCACTGCCCCAATGCCTTCAAACGATGCCTGGGGTTCTTTTCGTACTACGCCCAGTAGGTCCCTAACTATGCGGACAAGGCCCGCCCACTCATCCACTCCACCAGTTTCCCACTGACGGCCGAGGCTCACCAGGCCTTCAAACGTATCAAGGCTGACATCGCCAAGGTGCGATGCACGCGGTCGACGAGATGCTCCCCTTCCAAGTTGAGAGCGATGCATCAGACGTCGCTCTGGCCGCCACCCTCAACCAGGCAGGCAGGCTCCTGGCATTCTTTTCCCGCACCCTCCATGCCTCCGAAATTCGGCACTCCTCCGTCGAAAAGGAGGCCCAAGCTATCGTTGAAGCTGTGCGGCACTGGAGGCATTGCCTGGCCGGCAGGAGATTCACTTTCCTCACAGACCAACGGTCGATGGACTTCATGTTTAACAACACACAGCGGGGCAAGATCAAAAACAATATGATCTTGTGGTGGAGGATCAAGCTCTCTGTTTTGTTATGCTCTTGACGTAGCATAAGCTGCTTCCTTGATGTGCACTCTGACAAGGGAAGGTTCAGACTTGGAGATAGCTTTAACACATTCATTAATGTTAACGATTCTCCTACTTGGATTCGACTCCACTGTTAATCCTTCTATAGCTACTCAGACTGACGAACCAGTCTGCTACAATCCACGTGGTGGGTGTGATGCATAATCAACCCTGTGTCTGTACTCACTGAGAGTCTCCACTGGAAAGAGACTGAGCATGTGTGATGTGTCCATTTATATGGGTTGGTACAATGCCCTCCTGTGGCAGTGTCACCTCTGTGTGTATCGTGAATGCCCATTGGTCATGTCCCATCTTACTGACCTATTGGTTGACTGACTGTGCGTCATGTCTCTGGTGCTCCCTGTAGTGTCTAGCTAGGTGTAGTGTATGTACATTAACCCTTTGTGTACTTACAGTGATGCATATCACCACATACCCCCTTTTTTCGTGTTACATATTTTCTGTACAGTGTTAAAGAAAATTGAACAAACTAGGTAGATGAGTGATGCTATGTACAAGTTATGATAACAGCGATGACTGTACAATAATATACAAGACCAAATAATAGTTGCGATGACGTTGAGGATAAAACAATACAAAATAAAAGTTATGAGTCCAAAGTTCATGAATTTATATGGTCTGGTATAGAAGTGTCAATAGTGACGTTGTAATTCCCTTGTGAATGCCATCAGTGTCCTGGTGTTTGGTCATCAGGAGGTGTTCAAGTGTTCAAATCACTTCATTGACTGACTTGGAGTCTGTTTCTTTTTTTTTCGATGCTGATGGTAGCAATTCTTGATAGCATCTGTCCTGAAAGCCTGTTGGTAGTGCAGCAAACGTGAATTGGTAAGATGCATCGTCCTGCCATGGTATGTCATTGTACTGAGCTGAGCAGTAACAGTGTCCCGCATTTGCAGAGTTGTACCATGTCGTACCAGTCGTAGTTCCATTGGTGTTGTTTTTGTTGTGCTTGTTGTCGACGTTGTTGGCTCTGGTACGTTTCTTGTTATTGTATTTGATGTTATTGTTGTGTTGGTTGGTTTTGTTGTCGTGTTTGCTGCGCTCAAGGACCACACTCTGTGGATAATACGAGTCCTTCACACAGTTCCTCGTGTTAGCGTGCTTTGTGGCATCTGCTGTTTCCTTGAGCGTGCCGTCACTGAGTTTGTGGCGCTCCCCGTCTGGAGTCATGTCTAGCTTACTGGAATCAGCTTTGGCTTGTCGATTCTCCTCGTCTGGAGTCTGGTCTGTTTTGTCTGGTCTGTTTCACCTGAGTCAGTTTTGGTTTGTCGATGCTCCCCGTCTGGAGTCTGGTCTGTTTCACCTGAGTCAGTTTTGGCTTCTTGATGCTCCCCATCCGGAGTCATTTCAGGTTCACTTGAATCTTCTGAAGTTTCGTGATGCTCCCGGCCTGGAGTCAAAACATTCAGGAATGCATTTGCTTGCGGAGAGGCTCGAGCGAATGAAGTTTGAAGTAACGTGGTGTCACCGGAGTCACCAGTGTCATGATATTCAAACACACACATCATGATAGACACACCAACAGACAAATCAGAACACACAACACCACAACCAATCACAGACAAGGACAGGGACAGTATAAAAGGACAAACACGACACCTGGTGGCCAGTAGATCTGGGGACAAGGACAAGGACAAGACCTGTTTTAACATCACAGACAGGGAGTTCCCACGTGCAGAGTATCAAGACAAAACTGTAGATAGTAAGTTTGAATAAAACAGCGTTGTACCAAATACAACTGTGTTGGCTCATCTGTGTGTCAGAACGCCCAACACCACAACCAGTAGTCTCACTGTGATTGTCGAGTGTCTCTGTACATTCTAGCTGAGGTCTGTCACGTTGCACATCTGGTATGGGAAGTGGGATGCCGTCGTCACTTGTCACACATACAGTGGGTAGAGCCTCAGTGTCTTCTTGTCGTTCACTTGAGCTGGGTAGACTGTCAGAGTCTTCTTCTTGTTCACTGGAGCGTGGTAGACTGTCATAGTCTGCTTGCTGTACATTTGAGCATGGCAGACTGTCATAGTCTTTCTGTTGTTCACTTGAGCGTGGCAGACTTGCATTGTCTGCTGCTGGTTGCTCAGAGGTGGTTGCGAGACCCTCATGGTCTTGTTCATGCAAGGACTGCGCTTTGGAGTCTTGCGTTGCTTCTATCGTGGAGTCTGTCCACGAGCTCGCTGTGGAGGCTTGTGTCACTGGAGTCACATCTTGTGTGGAGACGTGCAGTTGTCTCGCTGTGGAGTCTTTCATCGCTTTCTGTGTGGAGGCTGGGACCCTTTGCGGTGCGTGGGCCACTCTCTGTGTGGCAGCAGGCCGCTCTCTGAGGGCTTGTACCGCTCTCTGTCTCTTGGTGTCAGGCCGCAGCATAATCGTGCACTCACAAGTCGGGATGTCGTATATGCTGGGCTGAAGATCTTCAAATCCAAAGAACACATCTGCGTCTGTGTCGGATTCTTCACTGTAAGACACATCTCGTTCGGATTTGGTACTGGGGTCGCCATCTCCAATGATGAAATCATCGTCTGAGTCGTAGTCTTCTAGGACCATATCATCACGTTTTGTGTCGAAGCTGGCATTGTGCTTGCGATGTCCAAAGACAAATTCAAGGTTTGATTCATAGTTTTCAAGGACTGTATCATCTCTTTGGGCGGTGCTACCTGCTTGTTGCAGGGATCTGCGGTGGTTACTTTCAGCTACGGGTCGAATTTCAGGCATTGTTCTGTCGTTCCAGGTGAAAGAATCTGGTTTTGAGGCTTTAAAAAATTTGTTTCTTGTTTTGGGATATTTCCCCTTTAAGTGGGCATGGTCCGGGGCCTCTGACGTCATGAAGCGTGTGACGTAGTGCGTAGGAAGCGATTCTGCATGCGCATATCACTGTGCCTTTACTTGGGGCCTTTTTCGCAATTGAAATGAAATGAAAATGAAAATCGCTTATTGTCACAAGTAGGCTTCAAATGAAGTTACTGTGAAAAGCCCCTAGTCGCCACATTCCGGCGCGCTGTTCGGGGAGGCCGGTACGGGAATTGAACCGTGCTGCTGGCCTGCCTTGGTCTGCTTTAAAAACCAGCGATTTAGCCCTGTGCTAAACCAACCCCTAATTGCGCATGCGCGGCTTCTCTCGCATGCGCAAACGGACCTTCCCATTCTGTGCGCTCTTCGCGCAACTGCGCGTGTGCAGCACCTTTTCCAAGATGGCTGCAAATCAAAACTGCCGTTTTCTGCACTGGACGCCTTACCTTCGCCTCATGGTCAGGTCTTTTACCGTTGTTCCTTGTATTTTCCTTGCAGAATTCTTGGAATTTGTCCAGGACTGCCTGGAAGTCGCTCTTGTTTTGCCCCTTTGAGTATTTGAAGGTCTGGAAAATTTCAGCTCCTTCTGGACCCGTGATGGTAAGTAGAAGCTTTATTTTTTCTGCATCCGCCACGCCATCTAGGTCGCACGCTACCAGGTAGATCTCGAATCTCTGCCGGAACCAACGTCAGTTTTCACTGAGATTGCCTTGGTACCTGAGCTGCTGTGGAACTGGAATCTTGAACATCATCTTGCCTGGCTTTTGTTGCTGGTTGTCACTGTTTGCTGAGTTGAGCTATATAGATTTAACAGTCACTCCTGGGTACCATGTTTTGTTATGCTCTTGACGTAGCATGATCTGCTGCCTTGATGTGCACTCTGACAAAGGAAGGTTCAGACGTGGAGATAGCTTTAACACATTTATTACTGTTAACGATTCTCCTACTTGGATTCGACTCTCCTGTTAATCCTGCTATAGCTACTCAGACTGACGGACCAGTCTGCTACAATCCACGTGGTGGGAGTGATGTTCAATCAACCCTGTATCTGTACTCACTGAGTGTCTCCACTGGAAAGAGACTGAGCATGTGTGATGTGTCCATTTATATGGGTTGGTGCAATACTCTCCTGTGGCAGTGTCACCTCTGTGTGTATCTTGAATGCCCATTGGTCGTGTCCTATCTTACTGACCTATTGGTTGACTGTCTGTGTGTCATGTCTCTGGTGCTCCCTCTAGTGTCTAGCTAGGTGTAGTGTATGTACATTAACCCTTTGTGTACTTACAGTGATGTATATCACCACACTCTCCACCTTTAATTACGAGATTTTGTATCGCCCTGGTAAGTTCAACGAGCCCTCGATGCCCTGTCCCGAGGTATATGTGCCAGCGCACATGTGGACCGACCACGGACCCTGCACGACGATCTCTGTCACCCAGGGGTCACCCGCCTTTATCACTTCACTAAGGCCCGCAGCTGTCCTACTCCATCGAGGAAGTCAGGGCAATCACCAGAGACTGCCAGGTCTGCACGGAGTATAAACCGCACTTCTACCGGCCAGACCGTGTGCGCCTGGTGAAGGCCTCCCGCCCCTTTGAACGCCTCAGCGTGGATTTTAAAGGCCCCCTCCCCTCCACCGACCGCAACACGTACTTCCTGAACGTGATTGACGACTACTCTCGGTTTCCATTCGCCATTCGCTGTCCCGACATAACGGCATCCACGATCATCAAGGCCCTCCAGGGTATCTTTACACTGTTCAGTTTCCCCGCGTACATACACAGTGATAGGGGGTGTGGTGGTATGTATTAGGGGTAATACGGTACACCACGTGTCGACAGGCTACTGGTGGAGGGATGCCAGGTCCTGATAGGATCTGCCACCTACTGGACTCCACCCAGAAATGCCGGTATAAGAACCCAGTTTTTCCCTCCATTTCCCTCAGCAGCTGCTGGGGATAATGTTCTGCTTTATAAAGCCTTCAATTGACATTACCTCAACCTGCCTCGCGTCATATTGACGGTGCTACAATTTATTAAGCAGAATTTAAATTGAAGAAAACGACGTGGGAACATAGAGCTCCGAATCACCCCGGAGTGCCTGCGCATCGCACCCCAAGCAGCTAACTCGGCCTCTATCTTCAAGCACTGGCTGGCTTGCTTTGAGGGCTACCTCCGAACGGCACACCGACTGATGAACAAAAGATGCAGGTCCTCTATTCCAGGGTGAGTCCTGACGTCTACTCCCTTATCGAGGACAAGGACGGTTTCACCGGTGCATTCGCCGCGCTGAAGGATATCTACATCCGGCCCGTCAACCAGGTTTTTGCTCACTACCAGCTCGCCACACGACGGCAATTTCCGGGGGAATCGCTGGACGAGTTTTATAACGCCCTGCAGGTCCTGGGTCGAAACTGCAACTGCCCGGCGGTAACAGCGAGTGAACACACAGAGCTCCTGGTCCGCGATGCGTATGTGGCAGGTTTGGCCTCTTCCCAGATCCGCCAGAGGCTTCTGGAGAAAGAATCTCTGGGACTTACAGAAGCTCGGGCCCTGGCAGCATCCCTCGATGTGGCCTCGCGTAACGCCCGTGCCTACGCCCCCGAACGCACTACAGCCCCTTGGGCTCCATGGACCCCCGCTGCAGCCGACTCTCCGACACCCCCCCACCCCCGCAAACCTGCACGGCCAAAACACCAGACCAACCGGGGGGGCCCCGCTGCTATTTTTGCGGCCAGCCGAAACACCCTCGGCAGCGCTGCCCGGCCCGCGCGGCTACCTGCAAAAGCTGCGGGAAGAAGGGCCACTACGCGATGGTGTGCAAGTCCCGCGGGGTCGCCGCTATCTCCGGGGAAGAAACGGGACCACAGACCCAGCCCCCCCAGCGATCCACGTGTGACCAACGGACGCCGCCATTTTGGACCCCGGACGCCACGAGGGAGAGATGGGCGCCGCCATTTTGTCCACCCCCGACCGCGCTCGATCCGTGGACGTCGCCATCTTGGCTGAAGGACCCTGACACAGACGGCCACATACTGCCTGATTACGATGCTCAACTTCAACAACCACGTCTGGCTTCGACGACCCTCGACCAGTCGCGACCCCGGACGCTCCAGACTGCAACCACTACAGTCCTAGTGAATGGCTACGAGACGCTGTGTCTTATCGACTCTGGGAGCACGGAGAGCTTCATGCATCCGGACACGGTAAGGCGCTGTTCCCTCGTAATTCGGACAAGCACCCAGAAAATTTTCCTGGCGGCGGGATCCCACTCCGTTCAGATCACGGGGTTCTGCATCGCTAACCTAACGGTGCAGGGGAGGGTGTTCTGAAATTACCGGCTGTATGTCCTCCCCCATCTCTGTGCGCCCACACTCCTAGGGTTGGACTTCCAATGCAACCTCCAGAGTTTAACATTTAAATTTGGCGGCCCTATACCCCCACTGACTGTCTGCGGCCTCACGACCTCAAGGTTGAACCGCCTTCCTTGTTTGCAAACCTCACCCCGGATTGCAAACCCGTCGCCACAAGGAGCAGACGGTACAGCGCCCAGGACCGAGCATTTATCTGGTCCGAAGTCCAGAGGCTGCTAAAGGAAGGCATCGTCCAGGCTAGCAACAGTCCCTGGAGAGCCCAGGTGGTAGTTGTTAAGACCGGGGAGAAACAGAGGATGGTCATCGACTATAGTCAGACCATCAACAGGTACACTCAGCTAGATGCGTACCCTCTCCCCCGCATATCCGACATGGTCAATCGGATTGCAGAGTACAAGGTATTTTCCACCGTGGACCTCAAGTCCGCCTACCACCAGCTCGCCATCCGTCCCGGTGACCGCAACTATACTGCCTTCGAAGCAGACGGGCGGTTATACCACTTTTTAAGGGTTCCATTCGGCGTCACAAACGGAGTCTCGGTCTTCCAAATGAGAGATGGACCGAATGGTTGACCAGCACGGTTTATGGGCCACGTTCCCGTATCTCGGCAACGTCACCATCTGCGGAAACGACCAGCAGGACCACGACGCCAATCTCCAAAAGTTCCTCCAGACCGCTCACGCCCTGAACCTCACTTACAACAAAGAAAAATGCGTGTTCCGCACCGATCGTCTAGCCATCCTGGGCTACGTAGTGCGTAATGGAGTGATAGGCCCCGACCCTGAACGCATGCTCCCCCTCATGGAGTTCCCTCTCCCCAACTGTGCCAAAGCCCTGAAACGTTGCCTGGGCTTCTTTTCTTATTACGCCCAGTGGGTCCCCCAGTACACAGACAAGGCCCGTGCACTAATCCAGTCCACTACTTTTCCCCTGACGACAGAGGCATGCCAGGCCTTTAGCCGCATCAAAGCGGATATCGCAAAGGCCACGATGCACGCCATCGACGAGTCCCTCCCCTTCCAGGTCAGGAGCGATGCATCGGATGTAGCTCTGGCGGCCACCCTCAACCAAGCAGGCAGACCCGTGGCCTTCTTCTCCCGAACCCTCCACGCTTCAGAAATCCGCCACTCCTCAGTGGAAAAGGAGGCACAAGCAATAGTGGAAGCTGTGCGACACTGGAGGCATTACCTGGCCATTAGGAGATTGACTCTCCTCACTGACCAACGGTCGGTTGCCTTCATGTTCGATAATGCACAGCGGGGCAAGATCAAGAATTACAAGATCTTGCGGTGGAGGATCGAACTCTCCACCTTCAATTATGAGATCTTGTATCGTCCAGGAAAGCTGAACGAGCCGTCCGATGCCCTATCTCGCGGCACTTGTGCCAATGTACAAGTGGACCGTCTACAAGCCCTCCACGAGGACCTCTGCCACCCGGGGGTCACTCGTTTCTACCACTTCCTTAAGGCCCGCAACCTCCCTTCCTCCGTCGAGGACGTCCGAACAGTCACCAGAAACTGCCAGTTCTGCGCTGAGTGCAAACCGTACTTTTTCAGGCCAGATAGAGCGCACCTGGTTAAGGCCTCTCGACCCTTTGAACGCCTCAGTTTGGATTTCAAAGGCCCCCTCCCCTCCACCGATCGCAACGCGTACTTCCTGAACGTTGTTGACGAATACTCCCGTTTCCCTTTCGCCATCCCCTGCCCCGACATGACAGCGTCCACGGTCATTAAAGCCCTCGGTACCATTTTTACACTGTTCGGTTTCCCCGACTATATCCATAGCGACAGGGGGTCCTCCTTTATGAGTGACGAACTGCGTCAATTCCTGCTCAGCAGGGGCATAGCCACGAGCAGGACGACCAGTTACAACCCCCGGGGGAACGGGCAGGTAGAAAGGGAGAATGGAACGGTCTGGAAGGCCGTCCTGCTGGCCCTCCGGTCTAGGAGCCTCCCAATTTCCCGCTGGCAGGAAGTCCTCCCGGATGCCCTTCACTCTATCCGGTCCCTGCTGTGCACCACCACGACTCAAACGCCTCACGAGTGCCTCCTCCTCTTTCCTAGGAAGTCCTCCTCTGGAACGCCACTTCCGACCTGGCTAGCAGCTCCGGGACCCATTCTGCTCCGGAAACATGTGCGGGCGCACAAGTCAGATCCATTGGTGGAACAGGTGCATCTCCTTCACGCCAACCCGCAATACGCCTATGTGGAGTACCCCGATGGCCGACAGGACACGGTCTCCCTGCGAGATCTGGCGCCCGCCGGAGCTACCCACACCCCCCCAACGCCAATCACCACCTCCTCACTCCCGCCGGTTCATCCCGCAGCCACCCCCTTCCCAGGGGGTTCGGTTCTCCTCTCAGACCCGCCCAGGAGTAAGGACACAGGGGACAGCGCTACGCTACCAGAGTCGACGGGACTCGAGCCAGCGCCATCACCACCACGCCCGAGACGATCGGAAAGGACGACCAGGGCGCCCATCTGGCTCATCGAATCACTTTAACTCTCAACGTTTTCAGTTATGGTGTCTTGTTATAGTTATGGCATCATGCCGACCCTGTTTGGCCCGTTGGCCCAGTTGAAGCGATAATTTTGTGTTTTTTCAAAGTTACGGCACAGTACCGACTCTGTAAACCCCTACCACCATGCGAACCACCATCCAGCCAGGTTTTATTTTCAACAAGGGGTGAATGTGGTGGTATGTATTAGGGGTAATACGGTACACCACGTGCCGACAGGCTATTGGTGGAGGGATGTCAGGTCCTGATAGGATCTGCCACCTACTGGACTCCACCCAGAAATGCCGGTATAAGAACCCAGTTTTTCCCTCCATTTCCCTCAGCAGCTGCATTCTGTAACCACGCTGCTGGGGATAAAGTTCTGCTTAATAAAGCCTTCAATTGACATTACCTCAACCTGCCTCGCGTCATATTGACGGTGCTACAGGGGGTCCTCCTTTATGAGCGACGAACTGCGTCAATTCCTGCTCAGCAAAGGCATCGCCTCGAGCAGGACGACCAGTTACAACCCCCGGGGAAACGGGCAGGTAGAGAGGGAGAACGGAACGGTCTGGAAGACCGTCCTACTGGCCCTTCGGTCCAGGAACCTCCCAGCCTCCCGCTGGCAAGAAGTCCTCCGGTGGCCCTTCATGCCATCCGTTCACTGCTCTGTACCACAACGAATCAGACACCTCACAAACGTCTTCTTGTCTTCCCTAGGAAGTCCTCCTCCGGCACGTCGCTCCCAACCTGGCTAGCAACACCCCGACCCATTCTGCTTCGGAGGCATGTGCGGGTGCACAAGTCGGACCCGTTGGTCGAAAGGGTCCATCTGCTGCACACAAACCCACAGTACGCCTACGTGGCGTTCCCCGATGGCAGGCAAGACACGGTCTCCCTTCGGGACCTGCCGCCCGCCGGAACCCCACGCGCTCCTGACCCATTACCCCCACCCCCACCGCCCCCGCAGCAGTGGGAGTGCTCAGTACTCCCGCCACTCCTGCCTTGGCCCGGCCACTCATCGGCGTCCCCTACAGGGTTTCTCCCCCCCACGTCAACCGCTTGCCCCAACAGCGCCGCCCAGGGGTGACGAAACTGCCGACGAGACCGTAACTATGCTCACGGAGTCGCATCCACCAGGACCCACACCAGGATCACCACCAAAGCTCCGACGCTCCAAGAGGACAACCAGGCTGCCCGAGCACCTTATTGCTTCATCCTGTCTCGGACACTAACTTTAAATGAACACTGTTGTTCAATCCTCGGCTGTACGGTGCCTCAATACCTGGTCCTAGCATGTGAAGGGCAAAACGTTTTTTCACTGGCCAACACCCCCCCCCCGGACTCCTTCTTAACAGGGAGTCAATGTGGTAGTACCAGGTATTGCGGTACCTGAGAGCCCGACGCCATTGGTTGAGACTTTGGAGTCCACCATTGGCTGTGCGAAGTAGCTCCGCCCTGAAGGTGGAGTATAAGAGACGGCGCCGTCCCAGCAGCCTTCACATTCTCTCCCGAAGCTGCTGGGGATCAGTTCTTAGAGTATTAAAACCTCAGTTACTAAGTACCTTCGACTTGTGTATATTGATTGCGTATCAGTACATAGAAGGTGATTCTAATCTGTTGGATGGAGGGATCATTCATTTCATATATAATCAGTGCTCAGCATAACCTGGGAGAGAATTCAGCCCTAAATTTCAGGAAGGAGAATGAATACATGGAAAAGTGCAGACAGAGCAATAGTATGAATAGTAACGGTCTTTTGAAGGGTAGAGCTGACTGGTGGTGATTTAGCCTGAGGATTGCCACACCTCAGGCAAGGGGCAAGGCAGAGAAAGCAGGGCCTTCATCAATAACTTCAGCAATAACCTCGTAATTGAACCCGCGCTGCTGGCCTTGCTCTGCATCACAAACCAGCTGTCCAGCCAACTGAGCGAAACCAGCCGACAGGACAAATACATGGGTAGTAGCAAAGCAAAAAGAGAGACCAAAGAAGTAGGAATCAGGGAGAAAGAGAGAGAGCGAGGAGAGAGAGAGAGAGAATCCTGAGAATGGGAGGGAGATTGACAGTGGGTATAGGGAAGACAGTGACTGACTGAGAGTCACAGTAAGGGAAAGAATACACTGAAAATGATGCCCAGATTGAACCTGAACGTAAAGAAATCAACTGATGCCAAGAGTGGAGGAGGGAAACCAGCAGAAAAGATTCTCGAATATAAAAAGAAGAGAGGCAGAGTGCAAGAAAATGAATGTAATGAGTTTTGGGTGCAGTGAAGAAAGTCTGAAGGGTGAATTGTGTGTAACGGGGAAAGCGAGGTTCCTGAGAATGGAACCCGTATCCCTGCCGCAGTGAGGCAGCAGAGCTAACCACTGTGCCAGCACGCTGCCCTAGTCAATGCACATTTGCACAGCTCTCTGCATTTTCGGGCCCTGCCCCCACCACGACGGGACAATAAAATTCTGATCAATGTATCTGGAACGTTCCCCAAGTTTAAGGAAGCCTTCAACAACCAGGCCCATGAGTCACCAGACACTGAAAACCCACGTTAATTGAAATGGTCAGGTACAAAAGGAAGGGTAGCCTAGCTGTGTTGAAAGAAGTTCTGGGGAGACGGTTACTCCACACTATAGCTTTGTAGGATATATCATGAATGTTAACTGTGCTCTCCTATGTTGACAGCTCATCACCTGTTATTGTGAAATGCATCGAAAGCATCAAAACCTGCCTGTGATCATTACTGTTCAACAATATTATCAGCATGTGGCTTTTGACCAGCACATTTTAGTAACTACAAGTATCCCATCAGATGGTGTTCACCATGCACCATACCTTTTGATCCAGGTGGACCTAGTTTTCCTGTTTTTCCTGCTTCTCCGGAGTCTCCCGTTTCACCCTGTTCACCTTTGAAAACAGAAATTAATCATCAGATGCATGTTTTGTTTATTAAAGTCACTTTATCTAATTGCACAAAGCATTCATAATAAGATGGATGACTTGAAAATAAATGGGTATAAATGGGTACATGATGGCCATTAGAGATGATGCAAAGTGGCCAGAATGATGGCACAGTGGTTAGCAATGCTGTCTCATAGCTTCAGGGACCTGGGTTCAATTACGGCTTCGGGTGACTACCTGTGTGGAGTTTGAACTTTCTCCCCGTGTCTGCGTGGGTTTCCTCCGGGTGTTCCGGTTTCCTCCCACAGTCCAAAGAAGTGCAAGTTAGGTGGATTGGCCATGATAAATTGCCCCTTAGTGTCCAAAAGATTGGGTGGCGGTACTGGGTTGTGGGATCGGGTGGGGGCGTGGGCTAAAATGGGTGCTCTTTCCAAGGGCTGGTGCAGACTCGATGGGCCGAATGGCCTCCTTCTGCAGGGATTCTATGAAAGTGGCTAAGGCTAGAAATGAATATTCAGGGGTATTTGACATTTCGGAAGGACTGGAAGAAAGGAAAAGAATGTAAAAACATGAGAAATAGGAGCCGAAGGAGACCACATGACCCACCAAACTCGCTCCACCATTCAATATGATCATGGCTGGTATATTTGGCTTCAACTCCACATTCCACCCATTCCCATTGTCCCTTGATCCCAAAAACCTATACATCTCAACCTTAAATGGACTCACTATCCAAAACTCTCTTGGGGAATAAATTGCAAAGACTCACAACCCTTTGAATAAGACATTCTCTTTATCTCAGTCCTAAACGCCGGGCCTTATCATCAAACCCATTGTTCTAGATTCCTCAGCCGGGGAAATAGCCTCTCAGTGCTGACCCTGTCGAAGTTAGAAGGCTTCAATGAGATCACCCCTCATCCTTCTAAACTCCAGAGAATGCAGAACCAATTTACTCACCTTCTCATCATTGGACAATCTTCTCATCTCAGGGATTAATCTGGCGAACCTTCACTTGTAACACCTCCACTGCAAGTGTATCCTTTCTTAAATGTGGAGACCACACCTGCACACAGTATTCCAGGAGTAGGCTCACCAAAGCCCTGTTTGCATTCCCCACTAACTTAGAAACATTACTCTTAGGCTCTTTGACTGAGGCAGAAATAGATTGTAAATAACTGAGGCCCCAGCACTTTGGGCGGCACGGTGGCACAGTGATTAATAACATAAGAGCTAGGAGCAGGAGTCGGCCATCTGGCCCCTCGAGCCTGCTCCGCCATTCAATGAGGTCATGGCTGATCTTTTGTGGACTCAGCTCTAACTTTCCCACCGGAGCACCATAACCCTTAATCCCTTTATTCTTCAAAAAACTATCTACCTTTATCTTAAAAACATTTAATGAAGGAGCCTCACTGGGCAGGGAATTCCATAGATTCACAACCCTTTGGGTGAAGAAGTTCCTCCTAAGAGCAGTCCTAAATCTACTTCCCCTTATTTTGAGGCTATGCCCCTTAGTTCTGCTTTCACCTGCCAGTGGAAACAACCTGCCCGCATCTATCCTATCTATTCGCTTCATAATTTTATAAGTTTCTATAAGATCCCCCCCTCATCCTTCTAAATTCAAATGAGTACAGTCCCAGTCTACTCAACCTTTCCTCGTAATCCAACCCCCTCAATTCTGGGATTAACCTAGTGAATCTCCTCTGCACACCCTCCAGCACCACTACATCCTTTCTCAGGTAAGGAGATCAAAACTGAACACAATACTCCAGGTGTGGCCTCACTAACACCTTATACAATTGCAGCATAACCTCCCTAGTCTTAAACTCCATCCCTCTAGCAATGAAGGACAAAACTCCATTTGGCTTCTTAATCATTTGTTGCACCTGTAAACCAACTTTTTGCGACTCATGCACTAGCACACCCAGGTCCCTCTGCACAGCAGCATGTTTGAATATTTTATCATTTAAATAATAATCCCTTTTGCTGTTATTCCGACCAAAATGGATAACCTCACATCTGTCAACATTGTATTCCATCTGCTAGACCCGAGCCCATTCACTTAGTTAGAACTGCTGCCTCACCACACCAAGGACCCCAGGGTGACAGACTGAACCATTAGCCGGAGCGGGGCTGGAAACCCAGCCAATGGAGCAGAGGAATGGCTGGAGACAGCAAGAGTCTGATGAATCCAAGCCGGCGATGCAGGTATTCTGGACAGCGAGTGAGGATGTAAAAGAAACGGCTCCGAAAGACCGGGATTCGTGGCGGACGCTCTTGCCAAGACCGGGGATGGGACAACAGTAGGCCCATGATGGCAGGGCTGCTGGTATTGACGCTGGCGGGGAGACAGTCCAGTCGGGGAGGGGTATGGTTGGCACAACAAGGCCCGGACTCGATGGAAGGACGTGAGACACAGCAGCCAGAGGCAGTGAGACCTCCTGTAACATCTTCACTGATCACAGGAGTGGCCCAGCTTCAGCAGCCCGGCCTCAGCAGCAGCAGGCTGAGCCCGGAGGCCGGAGGAGCGGCAGCGGAGGAGCCAGAAACAGGGAGAAAACACATGGAGATGTACAATACAGTGGCTGGAGGAGCAGAGGAGGCGAAACAAGAGAAAGGAGATCCAATGGTGGTGATGCAGGATTAAGTCCAGAAAAGGGAAAAACAACAACAGGATTAAAAAATTATTTTTTCCAAAATGGCGCCGGAGCTTGTTGACTCTCGGCGATCTCTTCCCTAGAGATCCTCTTCCTACATCTTCTATATCCGTTAGTTGTAGTATGTTCTATGTTTTCATGTATGGAGCGATCTGTCTGGACTGTAAGCAGAACAATAATTTTCACTGTACCTTGGTACACCTGATAATAAATAAATAAATAAATAAAATCAATTCCAGCCTTGGGTGACTGTCTGTGTGGTGTTTGCACTTTCTCCCAATCTTTGCATGGGTTTTCTCCAGGTGCTCCGGTTTCCTACCACAGTCCAAAGATGTGCAGGTTAGGTGGGGATAGGGCAGGGAAGTGGGCCTAGGTAGGAAACTTGTTCGGAGTGTCAGTGCAGACTCGATGAGCTGAATGGCCTCCTTCTGCACTGTAGGGATTCTATAGATATGGATTAGTGACAGACTGCGAACTTAAAATAATGCCCTGTCTGTCCCTACTCTTTGTTCTAGTCAATGAATCCCTCAGCCTTGTTAATATAATACCTCCAATTGTAAGACTTTGTCTTACATATTGGACTTTTATGTGGCATTTTTCCTTTTGGAAACCCAAGAGTACTACATCTACTGGGACTCCATTATCTACCCTTCTAGTTACAGCCTCAAAAAACTCATGGGTTTCTCAAACATAATTCATAAACTGTGTTGACTTTGTCTGATAATACTATATTTTTTGAAGTGAATTGTTAATAAGGCTTCTTTAATAATAGATTCCAGCACTTTCCCAATGACTGATGTCCTGCTGACTGGTCTGTAGTTCCATCTTTGTTCTCTCCTGCCTTTTTTGAACAGCTGGCATTCAGTGCTAATACACAGACCAATAAGTTAATGAAACATGCATTAAACCAGTGTCCATACCATTGGCATCAGTGATGCTACCCAGAATTGTGGCCATTATTTCTGGATAGTACACTGTTATGGAGAAGAATAGTGTGGCCTCTTCCAGTCTTCAATCAGGATATTTGTATGTAAGTCATGTGTACGTCCTTACTCTCAGAAATTATTTTTCTTTATTTAAAATAAATTTCAGGAGCAGGCTTTCAGATGATTTTTTAAAAATAAAGAAGGTCATTTATTATCACGCACTTGCCCTGGACATCTAAACCCGACGTCTCAATCATTCATTTCACTCACAGTAAGTCAGACACAAAGATCAGACACAGATGAAGTTAAAGCTGTAATCATAAAAATGGAATTATAACTGGGACTTTATATCGATGCATGCCTAGTGTCTTCCTGGTGGAGTTGTTACTTTAAGAACAAAGAACAAAGAACAATATAGCACAGGAACAGGCCTTTTGCCCCTCCAAGTCTGTACTGTTCATGATGCCACCCTTGGCCAAAACCCTCAGCACTTCCTTGTGCCATATCGCTCTATTTCCATCCTATCCATGTGTTTGGCAAGATGCCTTTTGAACGCCATTACTGTATCTGCTTCCACAACCTCCTCTGGCAATGCGTTCCAGGCACTCACCACCCTCTGCGTAAAAAACCTGCCTTGCACATCTCCTCTAAACATTGCCCCATGGACCTTAAACCTATGCCCCCTGATGACTGACCCCTCCACCCTGGGAAAGAGTGCCTGTTCATCCACTCTATCCATGCCCCTCATAATCTTGTAGACCTCTTGGAGTGAAGGTCTTTAAAGGATTCTCATGAAACTGTGAAGCCTCTTGTAGACAAATATTGGAGATTGGTTCGGTGGACCTGGAAGCTGAAACAAGTACCACACTTTGGCTGCATGATAGACAACTTCCAGCCGTGGTGTTACAGCTGTTGCAGATGTTCCTCTCACGGATAGGCTTTGCTCAGGTTGCCTGTGGTGCCTGAAAATTAGTTTCTGTCACATGATTGCTGGGTTAACATTTCTGGAGCCCCTGCCACCATGATATAAAAGCAGTTGACAATGGTCATTCACTCATATCTCTGCCTCAGTTAGATTTCAAATTGTGTCCTTTGTTCAACAAAGCACTTGTGAGGCCAATTAGTCTTTGAGATTTCATGGGCTGGATTCTCCGCAGCCCGACACCGAAATCGCGGCTGACCCCAGGGCAGAGAATCCATTTCAGCACACGGAATCGGGACCGGCGCCGGTTGCCTGATTCTCCGGGCCCCGAAAAATGCCATACCCGGGGAGTACACCATGCCACGTATCCCCTACCTGCGGCCATTGCTGGAGGCCCGCTCCGCCATTCTCCGCCCCCAATCGACCAAAGTTCCGACGGTGTGGTCCTGTCTGTCGAGACACTAGCAGCCGCCATGGTCGGAGGCGGGCCGATCGGAGGGCAGGGGGGGCCTTATACGGGGTCGGGATATTTTTGGGCGCGCAGTCAGGGTCAGGCGCGCGGCCGATCGAGGGCACTATTTGGGATATCCAGCTCCTCAGTCTGAGTCCGCCATGGAAGACGGCACGGCCGCTGGAGGCCGCCGCCGTGCGCATGCGCGGCCTCTGACCTGGAAGTGCCGGGACCCGGATCTGCAGCAAAAGTTGCGAGCTTCCCGAAGGGTTACTGCTAACCCCCTGCGGCCTTTTCATGACACTTTTTCTGTCGTGAAAGGCCACAGTTTTTACGATGGCGTGGGGACTTAGTCCCAAAAACGGAGAATCCAACCTCAAATTCCTCAAAACGCTGGTTCATCTGCACAATGAAATGTTTGAACTTCACAGGTGGCTGCAAAGTTCCCTTCTTTGGCTCGATGTTTAATTATATATTGGCCCCAGGATTGATTACTGTCCACAGTTTAAATGTCTATGTTACGTTACAGCTAGCTTAACCGAGTTTGTGACCATTTTAGAAACATAGAAACATATAAAAAATAAGAGCAGGAGGAGGCCATTCGGCCCTTCGAGCCTGCTCCGCCATTCATTACGATCATGGCTGATCATCCAATTCAAGAGCCTAATCCCACTTTCCCTCATATCCTTTGATCCCCTTCGCCCTAAATGCTACATGTAACTGCTTTTGAAACCGTACAATGTTTTGTACTCAACTATTGCCTGTGGTAATGAATTTTCACAAGATATGATCTTACAGCCCATAATGTACAATATTGCCATGGCTGTACTGAGCGTGACAACATTTGGAAATGTGGAAAAGTCTAACCAATACATGAGCATTTATTTATTAGGATTGCAAATTCTCATTAGTTCAAATGAAGTTCAATTAATTCAAGCTTGAGTTCAAATTGTTTAAAACTGATTTTTTTTAACTTTCTGGATTTGGAGTGTTAAGGAGGCTGCGGGGTTATTGCACATTCCAAAGCAACAAAGCATTTTACTTGGAAAAGCAATAAACTCCCTCGTAAGAAAAAAGGACGTAGAGTAATTTTATTAATGTCTTGATGCTATTGTTTAAATCACGACAGGGGGAATTCCTGTAAAGTGAATGTTTCCTTGTTCAGAAGATAAAAATTCCAGACAGCTGATTATTCCCAAAGTTCATTCAAATGCATGGCTTCTCTCACTTTGTCCTTGACTCAATGCCATGAGTATATTGAATTTGCCAGTACTTTCAGCATTAATAATGCAAATCAGCCCACTAATGACCACCTGGCTTCACCTTCTATATTCATTTCCTCCTCCACCAACACAATGGCAGCAGTGTGCCCTGTCTACAAAATGCACTGCAGCAACTCACATAAGGGGCACGATTTCTAAGTGTCATTCCAGGGGTGTTTGGCTGGGAGTTTCTCCCTGACTCTGTCAGCGAGTTCCCCACAACTATCTAACTACACTTTTGTGCACCCTGGGGAGTCCATCTCTGGGCTAGCCCACACTAGGAATTATTTTCATCACTTGGAAGCTGAACTCGCTGGTCAGGCCAGCTCCTCAGAGATCGGACCACCGTTTTGAAAGCTCTCTAAGTGAGCTTGAGGGTCCCCCATACTCCACACCCAAGGGTAATGTCACCTCCCACATATATGGGCACCCTGAGTGAGGATACCCCGCTCTGAAGTCGCTGAGGCCTGTCTTTTTCAGGCCTTCCCATGACTCCTTTCAGACCCTTCCCCTTTCCCCCTTTCAGGACCCCGGTCTTCAAGCCCCCAACCTTCCGGAGGCCCTTTCATAATGCCTTCACCCACCTACCCGTCATAGCCTCGTCTATCCTTTCATGGGTATGGCCCCGCTCATGCCCTGGCCCTTGGCAGTGCCACCCTTGCACCTGGGCACCAAGGCAATGTCACCATGGCAGTGCCTCTGCCAGCATGGCAGTGCTACCTGGGCACTGTGGCAGTGCCCGGGTGGCTATGCCAAGTTCCAGCCTGGCAGTGCCAAGGTGCCCAAGTGGCAGAGGGAGTGCCAGGGTGCCACCCTGCATTGTCCCTGACCACCCAGGGGTCTCAGAAGGTCAGGGAGTCCCCCAGGTGCAGTGATGCCTGGTCCACATAGTGTGGACCAGAATTAAATGGTGCCCGCCTGCCTCTCACTGAGGAGTCAGTTAGATCAGATTTCCATCTTGCTAATGGATGGAGATTGCTCTTAGTTAACCTTAATTAGCTTCAGGCCATGCCTGGGCAGGATCCCGATCCTGCCAGCATGAGCGGGCTGGTTAGATTGAAAACCGCTCAGCGGCCAGCTTGGTTCCCAATGTGGGTCTCTCTCGCGATCTATCCGGCCATTGCCAGCCGCAATGTGGCTGTTAAAACGCACCCAGAACTCTTATGACGTTACCATCCAAACATGTGACCTCTACCACCTAGAAAGACAAGAGCAGCAGACACATGGGACACCACCACCTGCAAGTACCCCACCAAGTCACTCACCACCCTGACTTGGAACGATGTCGCTGTTTCTTCACTGTCATTGGGTCAAAATCCTGGAACTCCTTCCCTAACAGCACTGTGAGTGCATCTACACCAGGGTTCAAGATGGCAGCTCATTCAATCTTCTCGAGGGTAATTGGAGATGAGCAGAAAGTGCTGGCCTAGCCAATGATGCGCACATCCCATGAAAGAATAACAAAAACCCTGCTCCACATTTCTTCCTGTTGTTAGCCATTTAAAAAATTTTTAAATCACTAAATCGGATGTTTGTGGAAGGTGCTATGTATATATTAGATGCTGCATTTCCGAATTACACTTTCACAAAGTACTTCACTGGCTGTCACTTTGGAATATCTAGAGATCTAGAAAGGCCACAATCGTTTGCTATAAAAGATCTAATTTGGTTGGTGTGTCTGAAGTTCAGACCAGAGTACACTGGAAAACATTTAGTGGCCAGTTATAATGTTAGTGAAGGTTTGATCTGGTGAGTTTTGTTATGTTGAAATGCTAAAATAACTGCAGAATTACAGAAAATCTCTTCAGCAGCTGAGCTAACACGATCCGCTGCTGGCAGAATCTCAAGTCCCCTCAGAGCAGGATATGACAGGGAACCTGAACACAGCATTGATGCAGGGGCAATTCATGCCCAAACAGAAACAGCCCCTCATTGAGACAACTTATGCCAATCGCAGTCAGCTCCGATCCCTGACACCTGGGCACCTTGACACTGCCACCTGGGCACCCTGGCAGTGCCTCCATCCTGGCGGGTGGAGATCTTGATGAAGAGGTCAGGGGCAGACTTTGTGGGGTGTGGGGTGGTGCTCAGAAATAGATCTCTTGAGGGAGGGACCCCAATTCTGCCTGAGGCTCAAGCAGTGTGATCTTCCTCCTGCACCTAAATCTTTACCACCAGCTTAAAAAATTGAGACCAGGTGGGAAATGGCCCTTAACAGATCGGAGGCGAGCTGGACATCTACAGGACCGAAGGAATTTTAATGGCTTCTCTGCAAAGATATCAGCGGGGAACTGATATCACTGTTGTACTTATATTAGAGGTTGTACGGTAGAACCTGCACTACAGGTTCGCCTGTGGCCCCTGCCTGCTGGCTCCGCCCAGGAGGCGGGGTATAAATATGCGTGTCCTCCAGCTCGCAGCCATTTCACCAGCTGCTGTGGGAGGCCACACATCTGGGGCGGGATTCTCCGACCCCCGCCGGGTCGGAGAATCGCCGGCGCTGGCACCGGATATTCGGCAGGGGTGGGAATCGTGCCACGCCGGTTGGCGGGCCCCCCCCGGCGATTCTCCGGCCTGTGATGGGCCGAAGTCCCGCTGCTGGAATGCCTGTCCTGCCGTCATGGATTAAACCACCTACCTTACCGGCGGGACAAGGCGGCGCGGGTGGGCTCCGGGGTCCTGGGGCGATCTAGCCCCAGGGGGTGCCCCCACGGTGGCCTGGCCCGCGATCGGGACCCACCGATCCGCGGGTGGGCCTGTGCCGTGGGGGCACTCTTTTCCGCCATAGTGGAGACCGTAGCGAAGGCGGAAGAGACCCCCTCCACTGCGCATGCGCGGGGATGCCGTGAGCGGCCGCTGTCGCTCCCGCGCATGCACCGCCCGGCAAAGTCATTTCCGCGCCAGCTGGCGGGGCACCAAAGGCCTTTCCCGCCAGCTGGCGCGGGCCTAGCCCCTCAAGGTGAGGGCTCGGCCCCTCAAGGTGCGGAGAATTCCACACCTTTGGGGTGGCACGATGCCGGACTGATTTGCGCCGTTTTTGGCGCCGGTTGGCAGACATCGCGCCGATTGCGGAGAATCCCGCCCCTGATACCAATAAAGCCTCAGTTTGGATTCAACTTTCGTCTTTAAGTCAAATTGATCGTGCCTCAATTTATTGGTATCAGTTTTGAAGGATGGACCTCCGTATTAAACCAGATCGCCTGCAGCTGGATCCGCACTCAAGCAACGCCAGAAAGGACTTCCAGCATTGGCTCGCTTGCTTTGAAGCGTATACCAATGCAGCGCCGACCCCTGTTCCAGAGACTCAGAAGATTCAGATCTTATATTCCAGGCTCAGCTCCAAAGTCTTCCCGCTGATCCAGGATGCGCCAAACTACGCCGAAGCCATGACTCGATTCAATTATGAGCAGAAGACGCACTTCGCCAGGCCCACGCTCGCAACTCGTTCTTAACTACCGGGTGAGTCCATAGAAGACTTCTGGAGGGCCCTAATCCCATTAATCCGGGACTGTGACTGCCAGGACGTTACAGCTAAGGAACACTCAGACCTTCTTATGAGGGACGCCTTTGTGACCAGAATTGGGTCAGACATCATACGTCAGCGGCTCCTAGAAGGGGCCACGCGCAACCTCGCAGAGACTAAAATGCTAGCGCTCTCCAGGACGGTCGCCCTGCGCAACGTCCAGTCCTACGCCCCCAGCCGCGCGGCCCACCCCTCCTACGCTTCATGGACCTCACAGGCAGCTGCCCCAGCGGGGGCACTGCCCACCCAATATGCCTGCGCTACACGCCAGCCAGCAAACCCGGGGGGCCCCGATGCTACTTTTGCGGCCAGCAAAAGCACCCCCGCCAACGCTGCCTGGCCCGCGCTGCCTGCGGGAAGAAGGGTCACTTCATCGCGGTGTGCCAGGCCCGCCCAGTGGCCACGATCGGCCCCACCCCCCCAGTCATGGACAATCTTCTCCTCCCCTCCAGACCATGTGCGATCAGTGGGCGCCGCCATCTTCCCCTCGGTGCAACGCGTGCGTTTCAGGGCGCCGCCATCTTGCTCCACCCCCGCAACGTGCGCTCCATGGGCGCCGTCATTTTGTAACCCCCAAGATCTCCGGGCGCCGCAATCTTGCCTACCCCTCAGCATATGGACACCACCAGCGTTCCAAGATCGGAACTCAATGGACGCCCCATTACCTGCCGACCAACCAAGGTCATGTCACTCGACCAGTCTAGCCCGCATAACCTGACCAACGCACCCACCAGCGTGAAAGTCGACGTCCATGTGACCTCTTGCCTGCTGGACTCTGGGAGCACCGAGAGCTTTATACACCCGGATACGGTAAGGCGCTGCTCCCTCACGATACACCCCGCCAATCAAAAAACCTCCCTGGCCTCCGGATCCCATTGCGTAGCGATCCGGGGGTACTGTACAGTCACGCTCACGGTCCAGGGCGTAGAATTCCACGGCTTCCACCTCTACGTTCTCCCTAACCTCTGCGCAGAATTTATCCTCGACCTGGATTTCCAGTGCAACCTCCAGAGCCTAACCCTTAAATTCGGCGGACTCTTACCACCCCTTACTGTGTGCGGTCTCGCGACCCTAAAGGTCGACCCACCTTCCCTCTTTGCTAATCTAACTCCAGATTGCAAACCCGTCGCCACCAGGAGCAGACGGTACAGCACCCAGGATAAGACCTTCATCAGGTCCGAAGTCCAGCGGTTGCTTCGGGAAGGCATCATCGAGGCCAGCAACAGCCCCTGGAGAGCTCAAGTGGTAGTGGTTAAATCTGGGGAGAAAAACAGAATGGTCGTGGACTACAGCCAGACCTTCAACAGGTACACGCAGCTCGACGTGTACCCCCTCCCACGCATATTTGACGTGGTTAACCAGATTGCACAGTACCGGGTCTTCTCAACGGTGGACCTGAAATCCGCCTACCACCAGCTCCCCATCCATAAATCGAAACGTCCATACACCGCCTTCGAGGCAGACAGCCGTCTATATCACTTCCTTAGGGACCCCTTCAATGTCACTAACGGGGTCTCGGTCTTCCAAAGGGAGATGGACCGAATGGTCGACCGGTGCGGTTTGCGGGCCACGTTTCTGCACCTAGACAATGTCACCATCTGCGGCCATGATCAGCAGGACCACAACGCCAACCTTGCTAAATTTCTCCGCACCGCTACTCTCCTAAACTTCACTTACAACAAGGAGAAGTGTGTGTTCAGCACGAACCGCTTAGCCATCCTCGGCTATGTGGTCCAGAACGGAGTTCTGGGGCCCGATCCCGACTGCATGCGCCCCCTCATGGAGCTCCCGCACCCCACTGCCCCAAGGCCCTCAACGCTGCCTGACGTTCTTTTCATATTACGCGCAGTGGGTCCCAAACTATGCGGACAAGGCCGCCCACTAATACAGTCCACCCAGTTTCCCCTGATGGCCGAGGCCCAACAGGCCTTTGCCCGGATCAGAGCTGATATTGCCACGGTGACAATGCAAGCTGTAGATGAAACGGTGCCCTTCCAAGTAGAAAACGACGCATCAGACGTCGACCTTGCTGCCACCCTCAATCAGGCAGGCAGGCCCGTGGCATTCTTTTCCCACCCTTCATGCCTCAGAAATTCGGCACTCATCCGTCGAAAAAGAGGCCCAAGCTATCGTTGAAGCTGTTCGGCATTGGAGGCATTACCTGGCCGGCAGGAGATTCACTCTCCTCACTGACCAACGGTCGGTAGCCTTTATGTTCAACACACAGCGGGGCAAGATCAAAAATGATAAAATCTTGCGGTGGAGAATTGAGCTCTCCACCTATAATTACGAGATTAAGTATCGCCCTGGCAAACTGAACGAGCCCCCAGACGCCCTATCCCGAGGTACATGTGCCAGCACACAGGTAGACCGACTCCGGACACTGCACGACAGCCGGGGTCACACGGTTGTACCGCTTCATTAAGGCACAAAATTTGCCCTACTCCGTCGAGGAAGTAAGGACAATCGCCAGGGACTGCCAGGTCTGTGCAGAGTGCAAGCAACACTTTTACTGGCCAGACCGTGCGGGTCTGGTGAATGCCTCCTGCCCCTTTGAACGCCTCAGCATGGACTTCAAAGGCCCCCTTCCCTCCACCAATCGTCACACATATTTCCTCAGTGTGATTGATGTCTACTCCCGGTTCCCCTTCGCCATCCCTTGCCCCGACATGACGTCTGCCACCGTCATTAAAGCCCTCAATTCGATCTTCACTCTGTTCGGTTTCCCCGCCTACATCCACAGTGACGGGGGTCCTCATTCATGAGTGATAGTTGCGTCAGTTCCTGCTCAGCAGGGGTATCACCTCCAGCAGAACGACAATGTACAACCCCTGGGGAAATGGACAGGTAGAAAGGGAGAATGGGATGGTATGGAGGGCCATCCAGCTGGCTCTATGGTCCAGAAATCTCCCGGTCGCCTGCTGGCAAGAGGTCCTCCCTGCTGCACTACATTCCATTTGCTCGTTACTCCGCAGTGCCACGAACAATACACCGCATGAACGTCTTTTTGCCTTCCCCAGGAAGTCCACATCCAGGGTGTCGCTCCTGACTTGGCGCACAGCTCCGGGAACCATGCTTCTCCGTAAACATGTGCGACTCCACAAGGTGGACCCGTTGGTGGAGAGGGTACACTTGCTCCACGCAAGCCCCCAGTACGCCTACGTGGCGTTCCCCGACGGCCGCCAGGATACTGTCTCCCTCAGGGACCTGGCACCAGCAGGTTCCACCCCCACACCACCCCTGACGCCCCCGACGCTGCCCTCCCCTCCCCCGTCGCTCGCAACACCACCTCCCCCAGGACCGTCCGATCTCCCCCTGCCCACGCCCATCGATGAAGAGGATTTCGGCACTCTCCCGGAGTCACCTTCAACCAGGTCAGGACCAACATCGCCGTCACCACTTCGTCGCTCTCAAAGGACCATCAGGGCCCCGGACTGGCTGAACCTCTGACCGGTCCATCGGACGCCAAGAGACATTTGTTTTGCTCTGTAAATGTTAAAATCATGATTGTATATAGTTATTCACCACCCTCGCCGGACTCAATTTTAACACGGGGTGAGTGTGGTAAACCACTGTTGTACTTATATTAGAGGTTGTACAGTAGAACCTGCACTACAGGTTTGCCTGTGGCCCCTGCCTGCTGGCTCCGCCCAGGAGGCGGGGTATAATTATGCATGTCCTCCAGCTCGCAGCCATTTTGCCAGCTGCTGTGGGAGGCCACACATCTGATACCAATAAAGCCTCAGTTTGGATTCAACTTTCGTCATTTAGCCAAATTGATCGTGCCTCAGCAACCATAAAATTCTGCCCATGACAAAGGTTGTGAACTGTGGCTCAACATAGTCCGAGGGACTATAATCTCCCACCATCAACAGGCCCTCCCCCAAACTCCAGACAATGGCCGCCCAGCATGTCATTCTTCACAAAGCCCTACCCTCCAGAAGGCTTTTCAATGTATCCTGGTTTTCACTTTTAAAAACCTGGGGGTCAATTCTGAGCCCGCACTGGCCCTGTGCGGGATCAGCGGCGTGGGGGGAATATCCAGCGAGAATCGGGAAACACGATTCTCGTCGGAGAGATTACGTTTCCTGGTTTTCCCCACCCATCACTCCCATTGTCACCAGTGTGTGAACCTCATTTTAATAGTGATTGCTTCCTCACTAAATATTCATACCTCGCAGACATGATGGCAGGTTGGCGAGTTTACAGCAGGTTTGGTCAGACGAGAAGCAGTTGAGGGGATGCATCCGGAAGTGCAGAGGTAAGTATAGTCCCCAGGATGTAGAGGAACATGCATGCCCAGCACAGGTTGGCGCTACCAGGTTGCCACTGCCAGGTTGGTACAGTGCCAACCTGGTAGTATCAACCTGTGACAGGGGGCATTGTCGGGCACACCTTAGTTGGCGATCAAAGCGGGTTGCATTTATGTGTGGTGGGGGGGGGGCGGAGAACGGACATTGATTGGGGGGGGGGGTGAAATGCCAGTGATGATATTTGGGGGTGGGACGGGGGGTTGGAATGCCAGTGAGGATTGTCGGTGGGTGGGGGGAGAGGGGGGGAGCTGGTTGAGAGGTGGGGAGAGCTGCTGATACCTCCATTATGGGGCATCGAGGCTTTTAGTCTGCAGTGATGATCAGGACACCCTTTAAAGATGGCGTCCCGGTCTCTGTGATGCCGGTTGCTGACTCCATGAGTGCTGACTGGCCAGAGTGACAGCATAATCACGCCTACTCTCTATTTTCTCTGAGAGGCTCAGCATTTGGAGAGAAAATTGGCCTGTGCATCTGGAGAGTTTTATTTTTATTTATTTTTTTAAAATTTAGAGTACCCAATTCATTTTTTTTCCAATTAAGGGGCAATTTATTAGCGTGGCCAATCTACCTACCCTGCACATCTTTGGGTTGTGGGGGCGAAACCCATGCAAACATGGGGAGAATGTGCAAACACCATAGAGACAGTGACCCAGAGCCGGGATCGAATCTGGGACCTCGGCGCCATGAGACAGCAGGGCTAACCCACTGTGCCACCGTGCTGCCTCCCAACTGGAGAGTTACATGGCAGTTTTCAGTCTGAGCCTGACACCTTGCCAAATTCTGGTAAGATTCTGCTCCTGGTCTCTCTCGACCATGAGAACTATGGAATAATTGTGTGGCAAAACATAAAACAACCCATTGTAATTAGTTGGAGCACAGAATAAATTCTTACATTTTAAAGGAGAATGAGCACAGTTTCACTCGCCTCCCTATGTGCACGGTAGCACAGTGGTTAGCATTGCTGTTTGATAGCGCCAGGGACCCATGTTCGATTCCCGGCTTGGGTCACTGTTTGTGCGGTGTCTGCACGTTCTCCCTGTGTCTGCGTAAGTTTCCTCCAGATGCTCTGGTTTCCTACCACAAGTCCCGAAGTACGTGCTTGTTTTTTAAAATATAAATTTAGAGCACCCAATTAATGTTTTTCCAAATCAGGGGCAATTTAGCGTGGCCAATCCACCCAGCTTGCACATCTTTTGGATTGTGGGGGCGAAACCCACACAAACACGGGGAGAATGTGCAAACTCCACACGGACAGTGACCCAGAGCCGGGATCGAACCTGGGACCTCGGCGCCGCGAGGCCGCAGTGCTACCACTACGCCACCATGCTGCCCCTAAGACGTGCTTGTTAGGTGAATTGGATATTCTGAATTCTCCTTCAGTATACCCGAACAGGTGCCGGAATGTGGCGACTAGGGGATTTTCACAGTTACTTCATTGCGGTGTTAATGTAAACCTACCTGTAACACTAATAAAGTTTAAGCGTTGGATTCTCCGATTGCTGCAGGATCGGAGATTCCAGCCCCACATGTTAGGAAGTATATCAAAGCTTGAGGGAGAAAGAAGAGGAAAGTTACTGGAATCCCAACAAAGGAAGAGAGATTTCTGTTACATAGGGCTGGATTCCCCGATCCTAAGGCTATGTCTGCAGGATCCGTCTGGTCTTACGACCAGAAAGTCGGCACCGCCCTCGCACCGATCCTCCGCTCGGTGGGGGGGGTAGCAGCCACTCAGCGTGAAGCCCCCGGTTTTACCTGCGGATACAGCCGGAGAATGGGTGGGTGAGTGGCCGCGCATGCACATGGTGGCCTGTGGCGGCCGTGCCGTGCAACATAGCACTGGACTATATGACATAGTGCGGACCCTGCCTGCCAAAAGCTGCTCCCCTGTAACTAGCCTCACCACCCCAGGACCACACCCCCCTCAGCCCCCGCCCAATCCCCCCCCCTGCCAGCGGAACGGCTTCCCCCGACTGCGGCAGCATTGGACCAAGTCCGCAGCCGCAACGCAAAGACCCTGGACGGTGTAAGCACATGCGAGCGACGCTGTCGGGGATTCGGCCCATCGGGGGTGGAGCATCAGGGGAGGGCCTCGGGTGACGTCCTGAGGCCATCCATACGGCATGTGCCGTACTCCCCACGTATGCTGTTTTTGAGGGGGTGGAACATCACCGCCCCCAATTTTGAGGTAAATGTGAATTCTACAGTCGATCACTGAATGCGATTTTGGCATTGGCGATCAGAGAATCCAGCCCGGTGTCCAGAATTGGCTACATTCCCCCAACTGAAGCCTAACAAGTATTTATAAAGGTTTAGCATATTTTCCTTGCCTTAATTGTACCCAATGCTTCTATTAATAAAGCCAAGGAGACTTGTTTACTTATAAATATTTCTGCCCTGTAGCCCTTGTACCATTTCATTTACATTGCCTTTTCTGGACTACAAAGTGATCAGGGTAAAGAGTGCTTTTGTTAAACAATGTGTGAAAGTCGAAAATGTGGTACAAGTCATAGTATTTACAGAGCAGAAGGAGGCCATCTGGCCCATCGAGTCTGCACCGGCCCTTGGAAAGAGCACCCCACTTCAGCCCACGCATCCCCATTCCCATAACCCAGTAACCCCACCTAACCTTTTTTGGACACTAAGGGCAATTTAGCATGGCCAATCCACCTAACCGGCACATCTTTGGACTGTGAGAGGAAACCGGAGCACCCGGAGGAAACCCACGCACACACGGGGAGGATGTGCAGACTCCGCACAGACAGTGACCCAAGCCGGAAGCGAACCTGGGACCCTGGAGCTGTGAAGCAATTGTGCTATCCACAATGCTACCGTGCTGCCCTTTTGTAAGATGGAGACTTACAAAAGGAGAGAATTTGTGTGATAAAATAATTTGTGTGACTGAGTGTGTTTTAAATTTCTCCTGAAATTGTTATTTATAAAGTAGTAACTTTTACTAGTTTTGAATTCAAGTAAATTTCACAATGAAAATGGTGATCTAAAAGGAAGACGTAATTAATGGCTGGAATTCTCCAGTCGTGGCGATTCAATTTTCCCACTGGTGGCGCACCCCCGACAGCGGGTTACGTGGCGGCATGGGATGGTCACAATGGGAAATCTGTCATGATTGGGAGATATTACTGTAGCCACTTAAAATGGCCAACTCCCGATTCAAAATGGCGAACGGCAAAGGCTGATGTGAAAGTCAGCCAACAAGACAAAAACCAGCAGCTGCAGGTTGGCTGTGTATTTACCTCTGGAAAGGCCAGACAAGATCGATACCAGCAACCATCAGCATAACAAAACAACAGCC
This sequence comes from Scyliorhinus torazame, assembly GCF_047496885.1. Lineage (NCBI taxonomy): Eukaryota > Metazoa > Chordata > Chondrichthyes > Carcharhiniformes > Scyliorhinidae > Scyliorhinus > Scyliorhinus torazame. The sequence continues at coordinate 72,366,432 of NC_092717.1, forward strand.
ATCTGCATACTAATGAGCAATCCCCGGGAATAATAAGCAACATTTAGACACACAAAGCAAAACCAGACTCTTGGGCGCCAGCAGAAACCTACACAAAAGGAGGTGAACGAGCACCTCAAGACCGTCCATCGATCAGGGAACCGCTCCAGCATTGGAGAAAATCGAACCAAGCGATTGGGACAAAGTCCAATCACTTGGGACCAGGTACAGGGTCCGCCCCGAAAGGCGGGAAGCCCCTGGGGACTATAAGAATTGAGCCCCAAGTTCAAATCGCTCTCTTCTTCTCCACCTCTTCGCACTCTTCACGCTCTTTTTCCTGCCCGGGAAACCCAGCAACAACGAACCAACAGTGACCATGACTGGAGCAGTGAAGATCGAAATCGTAAGTCTTAATTCAATGCTCGATACAAGATAGGCGCTCCTAGCTACCAATCTGTACCAACTTCGAATTCCGCAGGCTCAGAAGCCGAACGAAAGGCCATTTGTTCCCCTGACCTGGTGGGCCAGTCCAAAGTTAAGTGTAGGCCTGTTAGTTGTAGAAGTAGCTTAGACGTAGAATTTGTGCATGAGTAGCGATTACTGTGTATAATAAATGTGCTTTGATTTAAATCTTACTAATCGGTGTATTGGATTATTGATCATTACTCGGACTTGAACCTCGTGGCGGTATCATAAAGATGAAAATGAAAAATGAAATGAAAACCGCTTATTGTCACAAGTAGGCTTCAAATGAAGTTACTGTGAAAAGCCCCTAGTCGCCACATTCTGGCGCCTGTTCAGGCCAGGCGCTAGTTCAGCGGAACTAGTTTGACTGCAGAGACTTGTTAAGGTACCAGACGCCTGTTCATAACTGCCCTTCTGGTTCGAAGGAAAGGACCACTACGGCAGCCCCACCACAATGACTACATTTCTTGCCCGTTCTTGTCGGTTGCTCAGGCAGTGGAGAAACGGCTTGGGACCCGCCCTGCCTGGGAACCTCCCCTCTGGTCAACTACGCTCGGGTAGGGGAGACACGGCATTGATAGCCATCCTATCCGGGGACTCCATCCAACTCTTACCCGTCGCGGCCCATACGCACCTCATTTTGGAAATTTTAGTTCAAAAAGTTTTGTTTTGTTTCAGGTAACCCTTAGGTTGCCAACCACATGCTATTTACATCCTGAAACATTTGGATGGTAAATTGAACAGTCTGCGAGATGGCTCGCACTGGTTCATTATTTGGACATGTGTCTTGTCCTAAAATTTGGTTTTTGAAAAAAAAATGAGGGAGTCACACATGGTGACCAATTATAAAGGGAGTAATTGGCACTAAAGGACAGAGAGACTATCGTACGAGATGTTAAACAACGATAGTTACAGACACTATGCTTGTTTCCACAGAACTCCAGAAGCTCCAGGACCGGAGAAGAGAAGAAAAGGAAAGAGAAGAGCCATGAGGACTTCCTTCACATGGATCATCATCTTTATGGACATTTGGTTGCGCGTGAACGCGAACCCCATGACTGGAATAGAAACCTTACTAGTATTGGCGATCTCTGCTGCATCGTGCAGACTATGCGTCTAAGGAAATGGAGAAGGAGAGCCTACCGCGCTCGAACCCCGGTATATAGGATCAGATCCACTATTTTCGGATACGACCAGACCCCGGCCCCCGCGATCTATAATAAAGAGCATTCATTTGCGGTTTTATTGTAAATAAAGAAATGTAAAGACATGTTCATGAGCAAATTGTACGATCCTGAGCTTGACTGCCAAGCCAGGAAAAATGTGTATAAACTGCTATGATTTTGTTTGTATGGTTGAGGAAGGTGGAATGATGAAATGTTTAAGTGAGTGTAGTGTATTAAGAATAGTTAGAGGTTCCCAGTTTATTGTTTTGTGATGCATGACCCTGTTTGACATAGCGCCCCTTAGAATTGTCAGTTAAAATTTTTTTGCCTAGTTATGGTCAGTGTAGAGGCCATGAAAGAAGTGCCCCCCAGGTCAGGGAATGGAAAGCAACATAGTTATGTGATCCTTCACGCTTTGCGTTAGGATCACAAGGAGGGCTTGTAGCCACTTAAAATGGCCAACTCCCGATTCAAAATGGTGAATGGCAAAGGCTGATGGGAAAGTCAGCCAAGACAAAACCCAGCAGCGGCAGGTTGGCTGTGTATTTACCTCTGGAAAGGCCAGACAAGATCGATACCAGCAACCATCAGCATAACAAAACAACAGCCACATGCATATTAATGAGCAATCCCCGGGAATAATAAGCAACATTTAGACACACAAAGCAAAACCAGACTCTTCGGCGCCAGCAGGAGCCTACACAAAAGGAGGTGAACGAGCACCTCAAGACCGCCCATCGATCAGGGAACCGCTCCAGCATTGGAGAAAATCGAACCAAGCGATTGGGACAAAGTCCAATCACTTGGGACCAGGTATAGGGTCCGCCCCGAAAGGCGGGAAGCCCCTGGGGACTATAAGAATTGAGTCCCAAGTTCAAATCGCTCCCTTCTTCTCCACCTCTTCGCACGCTTCACGCTCTTTTTCCTGCCCAGGTCACCCAGCAACAACGAACCAACAGTGACCGTGACCGGAGCAGTGAAGATCAAAATCGTAAGTCTTAATTCAACGCTCGCTACGAGATAGGCGCTCCTAGCTACCAATCTGTACCAACTTCGAATCCCGCAGGCTCAGAACCCGAACGAAAGGCCATTTGTTTCCCTGACCTGGTGTGCCAGTCCAAAGTTAAGTGTAGGCCTGTTAGTTGTAGAAGTAGCTTAGACGTAGAATTTGTGCATGAGTAGCGATTACTGTATATAATAAATGTGCTTTGATTTAAATCTTACTAATCGGTGTATTGGGTTATTGATCATTACTCGGACTTGAACCTCGTGGCGGTATCATAAAGATACCTGGCGACTCGAGAGCAAAGGTAATAAAGCAGAGCAATTGAACTAAGGCAAAGTTAGCAACATTAGGAACTTGGGTCCAGAAATGGGTTCCAAAATGTAGCAGGCAATTTAGATTTAATCAGATGGAGGGACAAGACTGCTGGCAGCGGAGTCAGAGGGTTATGCCCACAACCTGAGATGCCTTGTCCCATTCAAACTTAACCTCATTAGTGGGAATACACAGGATGCCCCGGTTGAGCCAGGATGATCCACCTGAGATCCATTGTTATTCAGGACAACCTTGTTTTGCAAGCCATTAGCCCATCACAGAGTCTCATGACCTATTTGTCCATCAATGGAAGGTAGGTTGCAGATAAATGGCCTAGCTCTGTTCTTTTGCATAAACGGGAGTGGGCAATCAGCCAAAATAACGATGATAGTTTCAAGTCTTGGAAACGAGAGAACCTTTGTTTTAGGAGCGAGAGAGAGTGAGAAAGAATGCTGTTCTGAACAGGGCGAAGGCTGTGGAAATCGACCTGAGAAGTCATGAAAGTTGCCACTGACGCATTTGGAAAAATGGTTCTGAACAAATGTCCCTAACAGAAGTAAAAGTGCTTTGTAAAAACAAGTACTGAGGGCAGCATGGTTAGTATTGCTGCCTCATGGTGCCGAGGTCCCAGGTTCGTTCCCAGCCCTGGGCCACTGTCTGTGTGGAGTTTGCATATTCTCTCTGTGTTTGTGTGGATTTTGCCCCCACAACCCAATGATGTGCAGGGTAGGCAGCTTGGCCACGCTAAATTGCCCCTTAATTGGAAAACTGAATTGGATACTCTAAATTTATTTTTAAATAGTAAATGCAAGTATTGCCTTGGTCTGTCTGTGTAAGCGGCATGAGAGCGGCATGGTTATTTAAAGTGATGTTTAATGGGGATTAATGTGTTCAGGTTAAGAAACTGAATGTAACCTGTTGATGTTAGAGCAGAAGTAAAAGTTTAAATATTTTTTCCCCCTTCATTGTAATAAAGTTTGTTTCTAAAATAACTGTGCCCTATTTCTTACATTATCACTCCTGGAAAGAATCGTTCTTTCCGCAATGTATTAAAACTTGAAAAAGTTATGGCATGTGGTCCAGTCTCCTAGCCACTTGAGAGCTGACCAGGTGCCCATAACATCTCATTGACAATTGGCAGGAAAATAGAATCCCGCCGCCAAACTGAACGCGAGCGGCCGGGAAACGCAAGATATGAACCGGGAGCAACGATTGCTGACAAGAATCATGACTTCAGGGTATTTTTTTAGAAAAATGTGGGAATTTTAATGCAGATACAAATGTATACATGTGAGAACAAGATAGTCTGAATGGTAGTTAGGTAGATTGGAATTTGGAATATTGCAAGTGATTATGGCTAATCCTAAATTGGATTTATCTTGGGTCAGGAACTTGTTACAAAGTTTAAAGATTTAACAATTTTGTCCCTACAAAAGGGAAATTCTGAAATTGGATACCGCTAATTCGAACATGAGCTTCTAAAAGCAAGGGAGAAATTAAAGCTTGACATTTTAAACAATTGGATGGGCAATTTAAAATACTGGCAGAAGAGAATGAAATAAAATCTGAGGAAGTGGAAAAGATAACATGAGAATTTGACATGAATCAGCCTCTATTTATTTTTAAATTTATTTATATTGGACATTAAAACATTTGAAGTTATGTTTGGATTCATTAACCCATTTTGCCCTGAACAAAATGGATCATTTGTGTCTTTTCCTTACAGGTAACTGCAAAATCGTGATACCAGCAACGTGGCTGATAAGGGAGAGAGAGGAGGTAGGACAAGAAAAGGCGCCGGGCGGGGGTGGGGGGGGGGGGTGATGGGGAAATCCCCATGAGACGTGGGCGGTGGCCAAGCATGGACCACCCATTGCCGCGGGCTGCAAGGTAGCCATCTTGCCGCACAACCCATTGACTACCCACCTTACCCCCTGTAGAGTGACACCAGCCATATGGATGTCCCTTCACCCGCACCTCTGCACCCCACCCTCCTCTGTACCCCCTACCACCCAACTTTCTGCCACCTGCCGGCGGGGCATCAGGCAGCCAGCCCAGGGCAACGTCCACAGTGGCCCCAACAGGGGGGGCGCCGGGCAGGGGCCACGTAGTCTGTCGCTGGCAAGGGCAGCAGCAACCAATGGTACCCCTGGCAGCAGGGACTGGCAGCAGGGACAGGTGCCAGGGACAGAGGCCCCCATGGTGCCGGACACTGATGGGACCAGGTTTGCGGAGACGGGGTGGGGGAAGAGCCCTCAGTGCCAACCGGTGGACCTGGTTGGGAATGGGGTGCAAACCATGCTAACATGTCGGCCTTTCACCCTCTGCACACAATGGATATTGGAATTCTTCCAGCAATGGTGGTCTTCTTCCTAGCTGCCACAGGGGGATGCACTGAGTATGTACGAGTTGCTGCTGCTCGTGGAGGGGAACGCTGCAGCAGTGGAGCCTGCCCCAGAGGTACAGGATGCAGCTGATGAGGAAGTGGAGTCGGCTAACCTACGGGTTGAAGAGGAGGTGCAAAGGAGGCGCCGCATGATGCCTTGTGTGCACTGGCTGCGCATGACATTCAAAGATCTGCCGGACCGGGCATGCCATTGAAGACTCTGGCTGAGCAGGGAGCAAGTGCAACATATCTGCCAGATTATGGCACACCTGGCACCATGGGGGAATGAGGGAGGACACCTGCTCCCGGTGGCCGTATGGTGAAGGTCGCCCTGAACCTTTACGCACTGATCCTTCCAGGCGCAGTGGGGACCTGCCCGGAATCTCACAGAGCTCGGTGCACAAGTGTATTCACGCCATCACGGAGGCCCTACATGCCCAGTCAGAACAATACATCCATTACAATGTGGACCGAGCCAACCAGAATGCCCGGGCAGTGGGGTTCACCGACATCGAAGGGATGCCCCGGGTCCAGGGACTGATTGACAGAATGCATGTCCCCCTATGAGCGCCTGCAGATGACAGGCCGCTCTACACCAACCAAAAGGGGTTCCACTCGATGAACCCAATACCCGGGCAGTTTGCATGACGCCTTCATCCTGGCACATTTGACGATTCCTGACATATTCAAGACGCCACCACGTCTGGGGGCTTGGCTCCTGGGCGACAGGGGTTATCCACTGCGGTTGTGACTAATGACGCCTATTAAGTGGCCATCGACCGACGTGGAGATCTGCTACAACGACGCCCATGCTGCGACCAGGATTGTGGTCGAGCGGTGCTTCAGCATCCTGAAGCTGCAGTTCAGATGCCTGGACCGCTCTGGGAGGGGCCCTCCAGTATGACATTGAGAGGGTCGCCTGCATGGTGGCGGCCTGCTGTATCCTCCACAACATTGCGCAGCAGAGGTGCGACATGCTGGAGGAGGAGGATGAGCACCCGTCCTTGTCCGATGAGGAGGATGCGGGGGAGCCGAGGATGGGCAGATCATGGGGCCCGGGCAGGCACAGGAGGCTGGACGATGTGTACGTCAGGGCCAATGCGCACAGGCCGCTCTGACTGCCTCCAGGTTCACTGATGAGGGAGGGACTGGCCAGGGGCACGGACACGCATCCCACCCCCTGCTAAAATGCGAAATTGCCCTTAGTGTCCAAAAAAATTAGGAGGGGTGATTGGATTACGGGGGTAGGATGGAAGTGAGGGCTTAAAGTGGGTCGGTGCAGGCTCGATGGGCCGAATGACCTCCTTTTGCATTGTATGTTCTATGTAACTAAACTCAAAGGTTAGAAATTGGGGACAGCTGCTCTTGAGAGCAGAGAGAGGCCATGAAATGACGGGGGCCCGAGGATGCAAGAGTGTGGCATCCCTGTTGGAAAATATACATGTTACAGAGACCCATGCCACGACTCCCAATCACTTAATAGAAACGAGGAACGGCAAGAGGACAGTACCTACAAAGGCCAGGGGATGGTTGGGTAACTAAAACACAATCTGGCCCAAATACTAAGGGGGGAGGCACTGAACTGGATTAACATTACCCGGTTGTGGGGAATGCACAAGAACCTGGGCTTCATTGACACCAGAACATTGAAGGAAATGACCAGGCTGTGCCGGTAATTCAGGAATGTGCCACAAACAAACAGGTGTAATGAGTATGGTATTGGAAATCCCCTCAGTCACTGCAGACACTGAATCATACCCTCAGTACCAAGTGGAAAACATTGGATTAATCCGAGACAATGACTCCCACCGGTATTACCCCATAGACATGCATGCCATACACAAGAACAGATGCAGAGACGGAGCATCACTGACTGGGTGTAGGAAGAAAGGAGGCCTCACGATTTGACCCGCACAGTCAGAACGGGGGATTTGGATGAATGCGGATGCAACCGAACAGATGGCGGCATGCTAGAAATTACCCACAAAGTAAACCATCAAACCCACTCAGGATACAAGGGGAAGGGGGAATACTGTGCGACAACTGCCAGGATGAAGGCGTCATGCAAACTGCCCAGGTATTGGGTGCAGCTGCACGTTCATCGAGTGGAACCCCTTTTGGTTGGTGTAGAGCGGCCTGTCATCTGCAGGCGCTCATAGGGGGACATGCATTCTGTCAATCAGCCCCTGGACCCGGGGCATCCCTTCGATGACGGTGAACCCCACTGCCTGGGCATTCTGGTGGGCTCGGTCCACATTGTAATGGATGTAATGTTCTGACTGGGCATGTAGGGCCTCCGTGATGGCATGGATACACTTGTGCACCGAGCTCTGTGAGATCCCGGGCAGGTCCCCACTCAGCGCCTGGAAGGATCAGTGCGTAAAGGTTCATGGCGACCTTCACCATATGGCCACCGGGAGCAGGTGTCCTCCCTCATTCCCCCATGGTGCCAGGTGTGCCATAATCTGGCAGATATGTTGCACTTGCTCCCTGCTCAGCCAGAGTCTTCAATGGCATGCCCGGTCCGGCAGATCTTTGAATGTCATGCGCAGCCAGTGCACACAAGGCATCATGCGGCGCCTCCTTTGCACCTCCTCTTCAACCCGTAGGTTAGCCGACTCCCCTTCCTCATCAGCTGCATCCTGTACCTCTGGGGCAGGCTCCGCTACTGCAGCGTTCCCCTCCACGAGCAGCAGCAACTCGTACATACTCAGTGCATCCCCCTGTGGCAGCTAGGAGGAAGACCACCATTGCTGGAAGAATTCCAATATCCATTGTGTGCAGAGGGTGAAAGGCCGACATGTTAGCATGGTTTGCACCCCATTCCCAACCAGGTCCACCGGTTGGCACTGAGGGCTCTTCCCCCACCCCGTCTCCGCAAACCTGGTCCCATCAGTGTCCGGCACCATGGGGGCCTCTGTCCCTGGCACCTGTCCCTGCTGCCAGTCCCTGCTGCCAGTGGTACCATTGGTTGCTGCTGCCCTTGCCAGCGACAGACTACATGGCCCCTGCCCAGCTGTGGACGTTGCCCTGGGCTGGCTGCCTGATGCCCCGCCGGCAGGTGGCAGAAAGTTGGGTGGTAGGGGGTACAGAGGAGGGTGGGGTGCAGAGGTGCGGGTGAAGGGACATCCATATGGCTGGTGTCACTCTACAGGGGGTAAGGTGGGTAGTCAATGGGTTGTGCGGCAAGATGGCTTCCTTGCAGCCCGCGGCAATGGGTGGTCCATGCTTGGCCACCGCCCACGTCTCATGGGGATTTCCCCATCACCCCCCCCCCCCCCCCTCCGATTTGGCAGTTACCTATAAGGAAAAGACACAAATGATCCATTTTGTTCAGGGCAAAATGGGTTAATGAATCCAAACATAACTTCAAATGTTTTAATGTCCAATATAAATAAATTTAAAAATAAATAGAGGCTGATTCATGTCAAATTCTCATGTTATCTTTTCCACTTCCTCAGATTTGATTCCATTCTCTTCTGCCAGTATTTTAAATTGCCCATCCAATTGTTTAAAATGTCAAGCTTTAATTTCTCCCTTGCTTTTAGAAGCTCATGTTCGAATTAGCGGTATCCAATTTCAGAATTTCCCTTTTGTAGGGACAAAATTGTTAAATCTTTAAACTTTGTAACAAGTTCCTGACCCAAGATAAATCCAATTTAGGATTAGCCATAATCACTTGCAATATTCCAAATTCCAATCTACCTAACTACCATTCAGACTATCTTGTTCTCACATGTATACATTTGTATCTGCATTAAAATTCCCACATTTTTCTAAAAAAATACCCTGAAGTCATGATTCTTGCCAGCAATCGTTGCTCCCGGTTCATATCTTGTGTTTCCCGGCCGCTCGCGTTCAGTTTGGCGGCGGGATTCTATCTTCCTGCCAATTGTCAATGAGATGTTATGGGCACCTGGTCAGCTCTCAAGTGGCTAAGAGACTGGACCACATGCCATAACTTTTTCAAGTTTTAATACATTGTGGAAAGAACAATTCTTTCCAGGAGTGTCAATGTAAGAAATAGGGCACAGTTATTTTAGAAACAAACTTTATTACAATGAAGGGGGAAAAAATATTTAAACTTTTACTTCTGCTCTAACATCAACAGATTACATGCAGTTTCTTAACCTGAACACATTAATCCCCATTAAACAGACATGACATGATAAATTGCCCTTAGTGTCCAAAATTGCCCTTAGTGTTGGGTGGTGGTGTTGACCTTGGGTTGGGTGCTCTTTCCGGGAGCCGGTGCAGACTCGATGGGCCGAGTGGCCTCCTTCTGCACTGTAAATTCTATGATAATCTATGATTAATCTAGGACAAAGGTTCGGCACAACATCGTGGGTCGAAGGGCCTGTTCTGTGCTGCATCTTTCTATGTTCTATGTTCTATGACTTACGGTAGGTGATGGAAATGGAGAATCTCACCCTTGGTATGGGTATTGGATTCATTTTTTAAAATTCTGTTTGTAACATGTAATATTATTCCATCACCGACCACACGTCTTGTCTAATCAGGGATAGTCAGCATGGCTTTGTGAAGGGTAGGTCATGCCTCACAAACCTTATTGAGTTCTTTGAGAAGGTGACTGAACAGGTAGACGAGGGTAGAGCAGTTGATGTGGTGTATATGGATTTCAGCAAAGCGTTTGATAAGGTTCCCCACGGTAGGCTATTGCAAAAAATACGTAGGCTGGGGATTGAGGGTGATTTAGAGATGTGGATCAGAAATTGGCTAGCTGAAAGAAGACAGAGGGTGGTGGTTGATGGGAAATGTTCAGAATGGAGTACAGTCACAAGTGGAGTACCACAAGGATCTGTTCTGGGGCCGTTGCTGTTTGTCATTTTTATCAATGACCTAGAGGAAGGCGCAGAAGGGTGGGTGAGTAAATTTGCAGACGATACTAAAGTCGGTGGTGTTGTCGATAGTGTGGAAGGATGTAGCAGGTTACAGAGGGATATAGATAAGCTGCAGAGCTGGGCTGAGAGGTGGCAAATGGAGTTTAATGTAGAGAAGTGTGAGGTGATTCACTTTGGAAGGAATAACAGGAATGCGGAATATTTGGCTAATGGTAAAGTTCTTGAAAGTGTGGCTGAGCAGAGGGATCTAGGTGTCCATGTACATAGATCCCTGAAAGTTGCCACCCAGGTTGATAGGGTTGTGAAGAAGGCCTATGGAGTGTTGGCCTTTATTGGTAGAGGGATTGAGTTCCGGAGTCGGGAGGTCATGTTGCAGCTGTACAGAACTCTGGTCCGGCCGCATTTGGAGTATTGCGTACAGTTCTGGTCACCGCATTATAGGAAGGACGTGGAGGCTTTGGAGCGGGTGCAGAGGAGATTTACCAGGATGTTGCCTGGTATGGAGGGAAAATCTTATGAGGAAAGGCTGACGGACTTGAGGTTGTTTTCGTTGGAGAGAAGAAGGTTAAGAGGAGACTTAATAGAGGCATACAAAATGATCAGGGGGTTGGATAGGGTGGACAGTGAGAGCCTTCTCCCGCGGATGGATATGGCTGGCACGAGGGGACATAACTTTAAACTGAGGGGTAATAGATATAGGACAGAGGTCAGAGGTAGGTTCTTTACGCAAAGAGTAGTGAGGCCGTGGAATGCCCTACCTGCTACAGTAGTGAACTCGCCAACATTGAGGGCATTTAAAAGTTTATTGGATAAACATATGGATGATAATGGCATAGTGTAGGTTAGATGGCTTTTGTTTCGGTGCAACATCGTGGGCCGAAGGGCCTGTACTGCGCTGTATTGTTCTATGTTCTATGTTCTAATCTTGCTCAGACTGTCAGGAAGGCAGGGGAATTGGGCCCACTCGATTCCTCACACTGCTTTAAGGTATCATGGAGTGTGTCAGAGACGTTGATTGAGACCTGACATCTTTGTAGTATGTACAGAAGAACGGTTAAGGGCCGGACATGATGGAAACAAGTGTGGGACTGGGAGCTGAATGTAGATATATACTCTTGGATAAGAATAATCTTTCATGAAATCGTCATAGTGCAGCTAGTGTTAGCATTAGCACGGGGAATTACAGCATGTCGCACATGTAAGAGGAAAGCCCTTAAACATCAAACTCAAATAATGTTAGAGGAACAACAATGGCTGCTGGGACAGAGAGGACACAATATTAATGTAATAGGTCCCAGCCTCTAATCTTGGTGGTTGCACACCACCAGAAAAACAGGAGTGTCGGACATTAGGAAGCTTCATACCTGGGGAGAGGTTCAGGTGATGCCATGACCCGTAGTGTTTGTTTGGGTAGGAACCCCGGAGCAATGATAGAACCATTGGACGCAGATTAACTGGCTAACGTAACCTAACGGTTACACACCCAAAAGGGAGAGACTGAAGGTGCAAAATTTGGATTTTTCTCAGAGTGCCAGTCAGAACCAGCAGCTAGAGTGCTGAAATACGCACAGAGAATCACAGCTTTACATGAGAGCAGTTACAAGATTCTCCGTTTCCCGATGCCGATTTTGTAATCGGCGATTGGGCGGAGAATCCCTCTTTATGATAGAATCAGGGGCGGTGCCTGTTTTACGCAGGTTTCACCTGAAGGCCCTCTCCCGATGCTCCCTCCCTGATGGGGTGAGTTCACAACGCCGCGGGGACGTGTGCAGGGTAGGTACGTTACGTGGAGTAAGCTCCGGGAGGTTGGGTGCGTGATGGGTGGGGGTCCTGGAAGGAAGGAGATGCTGTAAGGGTGCTGGAGGGGCCTGAAGAGGGGGAACCCCATAGGGGGGTGTCCTCACTTGGAGAATGTGGGGTAGCGCCCATGTGGGCGGGGGGTGACATCGCCCATGGGTGGGGGTGTGGGGGACACACAAGCTCACTTAGAGATTGGGGCACCCTTTCAAAATGGCGGCCCAACCTCTGAGTTCAGCTCCCCAGTGCTAAACAAAATTACAAGTGTGGGCTAAACCGATGAGAAACTACCAAGAGCCCAAAAAAGTGGGATGGATTCTCCCGTCCCGCGGGCCGCAAGAACGCCACGGGCAAGGTGCCGACAATGCATTTGGTAAGGTTCCCCATGGTAGGCTCATTCAGAAAGTTAGGGGGCATGGAATACTGGGAAATTTGGTTGTCTGGATACAAAATTGTCTGGCCGAAAGACAGCGAGTGGTAGTGGGTGGAAAGTATTCTGCCTGGAGGTCGTTGAACAGCAAGGTTCTGTTCTGGGACCTCTGCTCTTTATTGTTTTTATAAATGACTTGGATGAGGAAGTGGAAAGGTGGGTTAGTAAGTTTGCCGATGACACAAAGGTTGGGGGAGTTGTAGATAGTGTTGAGGGTTGTTGCAGGTTACAGCAGGACATTGACAGGATGCAGAGCTGGGCTGAGAAGTGGCAGATGGAGTTCAACCTGGATAAATGTGAAGTGATTCATTTTGGAAGGTCGAATTTGAATGCTGAATACAGGGTTAAAGGCAGGATTCTTGGAGGAACAGAGGGAACTTGGGGTCCACGAACATAGATCCCTCAAAGTTGCCGCCCAGGTTGATAGGGTAGTTAAGAAGGCGTATGGTGTGTTGGCTTTCATTAACGGGGATTGAGTTTAAGAGCCGCGAGGTTTGCTGCAGCTTTATAAAACCCTAGTTAGACCACACTTGGAATATTGTCGATTTCAGCGGGAGCGGAGCAGGTTAGTCAATTTCAGCGGGAGCAGTGCGCAAGTGATTTGTGGGAGGTAAGTCTCTCCTTTAAAAACACTTGTCTTTGCAGGAGCAGGCCAGTCGATTTCAGCGGGAGCGGAGCAGGTTAGTCAATTTCAGCAGGAGCAGTGCGCAAGTGATTTCTGGGAGGTAAGTCTCTCCTTTAAAAACACTTGTCTTTGCAGGAGCAGGCCAGTCGATTTCAGCGGGAGCGGTGCGTTAGTGATTTCTGGGAGACCTTCACAGGAGCAGGCTAGTCAATTTCAGCGGTAAACACTTACCTGGTCCCATTTTCGGTCCCTCTTTGCTGTTTTAAAAAAAAAAATTTGTGTTTAAGGCGGGTACAGGAAGTTCGACCCGTGGACTTCTGGGAAGACCCTCACCAATAAATTCTGGTGGAGAGGAAACCCGAGACACTACACGTGTAGTGTCTCCCACCCGCCCTCCTCCTCTAACCTAATAATAAAACAGGTTTGTTTCGATGTCACTAGCTTTCGGAGCGCTGCTCCTTCCTCAGGTGAAGTGTGCTCACCCCAGTCCAACGCCGGCATCTCCACATCATGGCTAATAATAAAACCCATTGGTGTGAGGTAAGTACCATATTTTATTATTATTATTATTTTTAAAAAATTTAATTTAGTTGATAGCCAGATCTTGGTAGAAAGTTAGAGGGATGGCAGGGAAGGGAGTGCAATGTTCCTCCTGCAGGATGTTTGAGGTGAGGGATGCCGTTAGTGTCCCTGCTGATTTTACCAGCAGGAAGTGCTGCCATCTCCAGCTCCTCCAAGACCGAGTTAGGGAACTGGAGCTGGAGTTGGAAGAACTTCGGATCATTCGGGAGGCAGAGGGGGTCATAGATAGCAGCTTCAGGGAATTAGTTACACCAAAGATTGGAGATAGATGGGTAACTGTAAGAGGGACTGGGAAGAAGCAGTCAGTGCAGGGATCCCCTGCGGTCGTTCCCCTGAGAAACAAGTATGCCGCTTTGGATACTTGTGGGGGGGACGACTTACCAGGGGTAAGCCATGGGGTACGGGCCTCTGGCACGGAGTCTGTCCCTGTTGCTCAGAAGGGAAGGGGGGAGAGGAGCAGAGCATTAGTAATTGGGGACTCGATAGTCAGGGGCGTAGATAGGAGATTTTGTGGGAGCGTGAGAGACTCACGTTTGGTATGTTGCCTCCCAGGTGCAAAGGTACGTGATGTCTCGGATCGTGTTTTCCGGGTCCTGAGGGGGGAGGGGGAGCAGCCCCAAGTCATGGTCCACATTGGCACTAACGACATAGGTAGGAAAGGGGACAAGGATGTCAGGTAGGCTTTCAGGGAGCTAGGATGGAAGCTCAGAACTAGAACAAACAGTTGTTATCTCTGGGTTGTTGCCCGTGCCACGTGATAGTGAGATGAGGAATAGGGAGAGAGAGCAATTAAACACGTGGCTACAGGGATGGTGCAGGCGGGAGGGATTCAGATTTCTGGATAACTGGGGCTCTTTCTGGGGAAGGTGGGACCTCTACAGACAGGATGGTCTACACCTGAACCTGAGGGGCACAAATATCCTGGGGGGGAGATTTGTTAGTGCTCTATGTGAAGATGAGGTGTGAAGTTTCAGTTGGAGCGATGGACAGTTACAAGGTAGTTACAAGGTAGCGAGGAAGGATCTAAAGAGAGAGCTAAGACGAGCAAGGAGGGGACATGAGAAGTATTTGGCAGGTAGGATCAAGGAAAACCCAAAAGCTTTCTATAGGTATGTCAGGAATAAGCGAATGACGAGGGAAAGAGTAGGACCAGTCAAGGACAGGGATGGGAAGTTGTGTGTGGAGTCTGAAGAGATAGGCGAGATACTAAATGAATATTTTTCGTCAGTATTCACTCAGGAAAAAGATAATGTTGTGGAGGAGAATGCTGAGACCCAGGCTAATAGAATAGATGGCATTGAGGTACGTAGGGAAGAGGTGTTGGCAATTCTGGACAGGCTGAAAATAGATAAGTCCCCGGGTCCTGATGGGATTTATCCTAGGATTCTCTGGGAGGCCAGGGAAGAGATTGCTGGACCTTTGGCTTTGATTTTTATGTCATCATTGGCTACAGGAATAGTGCCAGAGGACTGGAGGATAGCAAATGTGGTCCCTTTGTTCAAAAAGGGGAGCAGAGACAACCCCGGCAACTATAGACCGGTGAGCCTCACGTCTGTAGTGGGTAAAGCCTTGGAGGGGATTATAAGAGACAAGATTTATAATCATCTAGATAGGAATAATATGATCAGGGATAGTCAGCATGGCTTTGTGAAGGGTAGGTCATGCCTCACAAACCTTATTGAGTTCTTTGAGAAGGTGACTGAACAGGTAGACGAGGGTAGAGCAGTTGATGTGGTGTATATGGATTTCAGCAAAGCGTTTGATAAGGTTCCCCACGGTAGGCTATTGCAGAAAATACGGAGGCTGGGGATTGAGGGTGATTTAGAGATGTGGATCAGAAATTGGCTAGCTGAAAGAAGACAGAGGGTGGTGGTTGATGGGAAATGTTCAGAATGGAGTTCAGTTACAAGTGGAGTACCACAAGGATCTGTTCTGGGGCCGTTGCGGTTTGTAATTTTTATCAATGACCTAGAGGAAGGCGCAGAAGGGTGGGTGAGTAAATTTGCAGACGATACTAAAGTCGGTGGTGTTGTCGATAGTGTGGAAGGATGTAGCAGGTTACAGAGGGATATAGATAAGCTGCAGAGCTGGGCTGAGAGGTGGCAAATGGAGTTTAATGTAGAGAAGTGTGAGGTGATTCACTTTGGAAGGAATAACAGGAATGCGGAATATTTGGCTAATGGTAAAGTTCTTGGAAGTGTGGATGAGCAGAGGGATCTAGGTGTCCAAGTTCATAGATCCCTGAAAGTTGCCACCCAGGTTGATAGGGTTGTGAAGAAGGACTATGGAGTGTTGGCCTTTATTGGTAGAGGGATTGAGTTCCGGAGTCAGGAGGTCATGTTGCAGCTGTACAGAACTCTGGAACACCGCATTTGGAGTATTGCGTACAGTTCTGGTCACCGCATTATAGGAAGGACGTGGAGGCTTTGGAGCGGGTGCAGAGGAGATTTACCAGGATGTTGCCTTGTATGGAGGGAAAATCTTATGAGGAAAGGCTGATGGACTTGAGGTTGTTTTCGTAGGAGAGAAGAAGGTTAAGAGGAGACTTAATAGAGGCATACAAAATGATCAGGGGGTTAGATAGGGTGGACAGTGAGAGCCTTCTCCCGCGGATGGAAATGGCTGGCACGAGGGGACATAGCTTTAAACTGAGGCGTAATAGATATAGGACAGAGGTCAGAGGTAGGTTCTTTACGCAAAGAGTAGTGAGGCCGTGGAATGCCCTACCTGCTACAGTAGTAAACTCACCAACATTGAGGGCATTTAAAAGTTTATTGGATAAACATATGGATGATAATGGCATAGTGTAGGTTAGATGGCTTTTGTTTCGGTGCAACATCGTGGGCCGAAGTGCCTGTACTGCGCTGTATCGTTCTATGCTCTATGTTCTATTGTGTCCAGTTCTGGTCGCCTCATTATAGGAAGGATGTGGATGCTTTGGAGAGGGAACAGAGGAGATTTACCAGGATGCTGCCTGGAATGGAGGGCATGTCTTATGAAGAAAGGTTGAGGGAGCTAGGGCGTTTCTCACTGGAGCGAAGAAGGCAGAGAGGTGACTTGATAGAGGTGTACAAGGTGATGAGAGACATGGATAAAGTGGATAGCCAGAGACTTTTCCCCAGGGCGGAAATGGCTGTCACGAGGGGACATAGTTTTAAGGTGATTGGAGGAAGGTATAGGGGGAAATGTCAGAGATAGGTTCTTTACACAGAGAGTGGTGGGTGTGTGGAATGCACTGCCAGCAGAGGTGGTGGAGTCAGACTCATTAGTGACATTTAAGCGACTCTTAGACAGGCACATGGACAGCAATAAATTGAAGGGCTGTAGGTTAGGTTGATCTTAGATTAGGATAAATGGTCGGCACAACATCGTGGGCTGAAGGGCCTGTACTGTGCTGTACTGTTCTATGTTCTATAATGGAAAACTCCATTGATCTCGGGCAGGATTCTCTGGTCGCCGGGCAAACACAGCCGGAGAATCCCGCCCAGTGACTAAGTGTCATTGAATAGCGGTGGGGAACTTGCAAAGATTGCAGGGCTCCAGGAAAAAGGGCAGGAGAGTGAGACTAACTAAATTACTATTGCAGAGATCTAGCATGGCACAACAAGCCAAATGACCTCCCACTGTGCTGTAACCATTCCAGGATTCTACTAATTATTCTCATTTTTATTTTTAACATGTATCTCTTCAGATGCCGTCCTACCGTGAATTAAAGCTGAATAAAAGGGTGAGGAGTTACATCTTGCTTCAGATGCTGAAGGTAGGTTGGGGAGTTCATAGCGTGATAGTGGAGTGGGATTGCAATGACTTAATAACCACAGAGATATCAATTCAATAAATGCATTACAATGACAACAAATAATGTTTTCATTAAATATTGTTTGACTGAAATATATCTGCAGTACCTTTTGGACCTGGCAAGATTATATGAGTTGCACAGATGTCTGAGGCAGGACGATGGGTTGCACTGAAGGACAGAGTCTGTACTTGTAGAACTATGAGCAAAAACAAAAATTTCTTTAGCCGCTCCACCTCCATTCCTCTAGATTTGTTCAACCTGTAAAAACATGAAATGCAGCTGTACTCAGAATGTTTAATTATGTCTGCATCTGGGTGATTTTACCCCTGAATGAGAGGGAAAAATGGATGATAAACATTTCCAACTCATCGTATGTCACTCCTGGTTTATATTTCCACAGAAATCGATGGGAATCAGGAGACATTTACTGCCAATCTGTCATTACCTGTTTTGCACTATCACTCAAAATCAATATCTACTCTTTTCACACCTAACAGCCATACTTTTCAAATGCATTTATTTATGTTAGGTTGACTTGACACAACACCCACAGATATAAAAGCAAAATACTGCAGATGCAGGAAATCGGAAATAAAAACAGAAAATGCTGGATAAACTCAGCAGGTCTGCAGCATCTGTGGATAGAAAAACAAATTTAATGTTTCAAGTCCGTCTGACTTCCAAAATGTTTTCCAATTAGAAATCCAAGGTTATAGAACATAGAACATAGAACAGTACAGCACAGAACAGGCCCTTCGGCCCTCGATGTTGTGCCGAGCTTTGTCCGAAACCAAGATCAAGCTATCCAACTCCCTGTCATTCTGGTGTGCTCCATGTGCCTATCCAATAACCGCATGAAAGTTCCTAAAGTGTCCGACTCCACTATCACAGCAGGCAGTCTATTCCACATCCTAACCATTCTCTGAGTAAAGAACCTATCTCGTCATCCCACCTATATCTCCCACCCCGAACCTTATAGTTATGCCCCCTTGTAACAGCTACATCCACCCGAGGGAATATATCTGAACGTCCACTCTATCTATCACCCGCATCATCTTATAAACCTCTATTAAGTCACCTCTCATCCTCCTCTGCTCCAAAGAGAAATGCCCTAGCTCCCTCAACCTTTCCTCATAAGACCTACCCTCCAAACCAGGCAGCATCCTGGTAAATGTCCTTTGCACCCTTTCCAATACTTCCCTATCCCTCCTATAGTGAGGTGACCAGAACTGCACACAATACCCCAAATGTGGTCTCACCAGGGTCCTATACAGTTGCAGCATAACCCCACGGCTCTTAAACTCAAGCCCCTGCTAATAAACGTTAACACACTATAGGCCTTTTTCACGGCTCTATCCACTTGAGTGGCAACCTTCAGAGATCTGTGGACATGAACCCCAAGATCTCTCTGTTCCTCCACATTCCTCAGAACCCTGCCGTTGACCCTGTAATCCGCATTCAAATTTTTCCGACCAAAATGAATCACCTCGCACTTATTAGGGTTAAACTCCATCTGCCATTTTTCGGCCCAGCTCTGCATTCTATTAAGCTTTGCAGCCTACAACAGCCCTCCACCTCATCCACTACTCCACCAATCTTGGTGTCATCAGCAAATTTACTGACCCACCCTTCAGCCCTCTCCTCCAAGTCATTTATAAAAATCACAAATAGCTGAGGACCCAGCACTGATCCCTGTGGTACACCGCTGGTAACTGGTCTCCAGTCTGAAAATGTTCCATCCACCACCACCCTCTGTCTTCTATGTGATAGACAGTTACTTATCCAATTGGCCAAATTTCCCTCTATCCCACACCTCCTACTTTCTTCATGAGCCGACGATGGGGAACCTTATCAAACGCCTTACTGAAATCCATGTATATGACATCAACTGCTCTACCTTCATCTACATACTTAGTTACCTCCTCAAAGAATTCAATCAAATTTGTGAGGCAAGACTTACTCTTCACGAATCCGTGTTTACTATCCCGGATTAAGCTGCATCTTTCCAAATGGTCATTAGTACTATCCCTCAGGACCTTTTCCATTAACTTACTGACCACCGAAGTAAGACTAACCGGCCTATAATTACCAGAGTCATTCCTATTCCCTTTCTTGAACAGAGGAACAACATTCGCCACTCTCCAGTCCTCTAGCACTATCTCCGTGGACAGTGAGGACCCAAAGATCAAAGCCAAAGGCTCTGCAATCTCATCCCTTGCCTCCCAAAGAATCTTCGGATATATCCCATCTGGCTAAGGGGACTTGTCGACCCTCAGGTTTTTCAAAATTGCGAATACATCTTCCCGCAGAACATTTACCTCCTCCAGCCTACCCGCCTGTATCACATTCTCATCCTCAAAAACATAGCCCATCTCCTTGGTGAACACTGAAGAAAAATATTCATTCAACGCCTCTCCTATCTCTTCTGACTCCATGCACAAGTTCCCACTACTGTCCAAACCGGGCAATGTTTAATGTTTCAATTATCTATAATCGACGGGATTCTCTGTCCCGCCGTGCCCGTTTTTCGGTGCTGTGCACCCCCGCTGGAGCGGGATCCTCCGTCCCACCAGCTGCCCAATGGGGTTTCCTATTGTGGGCACCCCCACGCCATTGTAAATCCACGGGCGTGGGTGCACTGCTGACGAAACGGAGGATCCCGCCGATGGAGAATCCAGCCCAATATATCTCCTGTGACCTTACTTACAGGAAGCTGTTTGCTTGGAACAGAAGGATCAGATGGTATAATAGACAATATATCATTGTAATGCATTGAGGAGTTACAGTAGCATGAATGTTAGCAATTAAAAAATAGAACAAAAGTGTATATTAGAGGATTTCAAAGATGAAAATAAGTTGAAATAAACCAGTGTATAATTTATAATATTTTTGTAAAGTATAGATGTAATGTATAAATCTAAATGATTTGGTGGTGGCAATTAATGTTCACACTGTAAGGTTGGTGTGATGAAGTCCAAAGAGGAAAGAAATTCAGGGCAGTTATATTAAATACAAGGGTGCAAAAAAGGGAGGATAGATAACTCCTATTAATGGGGACTATTAAAGCATTGTATTCAGTGCGAATGGGAACTAGCAAAAGCTGAATTTGATTTCACCAGTGTCTGCTCTCCTTCTCCTGATTACCACAATTGGACAGGCGAATGCAAAAGGGAATTAACGTAGTACAATACCATTTCCACATTTATACCCTTCAGAACACTGGATATTTAGGACACCCTGAGTCTTCCTGACATCCACCGATGATAATGTATCTAAAGATGTTACATTGTAGAATTCCAGTTCTTTTCCCGCACCTAGTGGGGCACTAAGGCAGATTTTTGTCTGTTTCCATAGCTGTAATTCCCAGGACAGGTCGCTAGTCTGTCGCCAGAGCCTTATAGCTTGAGGGACGCCACTCCACATCAAGCATGGCTGACCAGGATTCTCTCCTGCTCTTATTGTCAGCTACTGGCATGTTTAGAAGGATTTGCATGATGATACACTCGACCTGTTTGACTGCATGAATGCACCTTCCTTGGCCATCAAATCATGGGATGGCCAGGTGGCAGGGTGCCAAGGGCCAGGGCCTGAGAGGGGGCCATGTCCATGAAAGGGGGGATGAGGGGGATATGAATGGTGGGGATGTTAACGGTAGGTATGAAGGGGCCTCATGAATGTTGGGGGAGGGGGGGGGGGTGAAGAGTGAGGGTCCTGAAAGGGGGGGCCCGAAAGGCAGGTGGATAGGCCTGGAAAAGGGGGGCCCTCATCGGCTCCATAGTGGGGTGTCCTCACCAGGAGGTGTATGGGGTAATGCACAAGCGTGCAGGAAGTAATATTGTCCTTGGGTTGGGGGGGGGGGGGGGGGGGGCTGGGGGGAATTCTTGAATCCACTTAGAGATCGCGGCATTAAATCAGTCTGATCTCTGTTAAACCGGTCTCACCAGTGAGTTCAGCTCCCTGTTGCTGAAAAAATATATTTATTTTATGTAAATTTAGAGTACCCAATTCTTTTTTTCCAATTAAGGGGCAATTTATCGTGGCCATTCCACCTACTCTGCACATCTTTGGGTTGTGGGTGTGAGGCCCACACAGACACGGGGAGAATGTGCAAACGCCACATGGACAGTGACTTGCGGCCGGGATCGAACCCGGGTCCTCAGAGTGTGAGGCAGCAGTGCTAACCACTGCGCCACTGTGCCGGAAAAATTCCAAGGGCAAGATTCTCTGGAAGAATTTCTAAGTTCATTTGTGGCAGGTTTTTCAGGGAGTTTCTGCTGGTGGGTTCCCCACCACTATTCAATGACACTTATGGTGGGATTCCCTGGCTGCGCCTGCTCTGCGATCGGAGAATCCAGCCCAAGTTCAATGGACTTTTCCATTGTCCTCGTCTCGCCCGTGGCGATCTGGGGTTGGTTTAGTAAAAGGGGCTGGTTTAGCACAGGGCTAAATCGCTGGCTTTTAAAGCAGACCAAGGCAGGCCAGCAGCATGGTTCAATTCCCGTACCAGCCTCCCCGAACAGGCGCCGGAATGTGGCGACTAGGGGCTTTTCACAGTAACTTCATTTGAAGATTACTTCTGACAATAAGCGATTTTCATTTTTCATTTCTTGCGGGGGATGGGCGGAGGGACCCTGGGGAGTTTCTCACCGGTTTAGCCCACAATGAGGGCGTGATTCTCTTGCCACGTTGTGCTCAAGTGGGAGCACAATGCGGCTGGAGAATCCCGGGAGAGGCCTCCAACCGACCTTCCGGCAGCCTCTGCACCTCGCGGGATTCACCAAAGTTCCCTCAGACGTTGGAGTCGGACCACCGCCCAAAGGGGTGGGACTAAATGGCACACGCAGAAGTAGGTCTTAAATCTACTTACGGCCTACCTGCCCGGGATCCATCGCCCTCTGCTGATTCTCTGGCCTCCCCAGGGATGTTGCAGCCGGGCGCCGAACAGTGCTGGTCCACACAAACGTGGACCAGGCGGAACGACACCCAGGGATCTCCTGGAACATTGGAGACCCCCAGGGTGGTCAGGGTAAGTGCAGGGTGGTTCCCTGACCCTCCAACCGGATGCCACTGCTAAGCCAGCATGAGAATTGCCTGGGTGTCAGGGTGTCAGTGCAAGGGTGCCCAAGTGCCAGCGCGGCACTGCCAAGTGTCAGGGGGCAAGGGGGGGGGTCATGCCCATGAAATGAGGATGGGGGGGGGATTTGAAGGGTAGGGGAGTGCAGGGCAGGTAAGTAGGGGCCTCTGGAATATTGGGAGGGGCTGACTGGTGGGGATCACAGAAGTGAGGGGGTGCTGTGAGGTGGCTTGGGGGGGCCTGAAGAGGGAGGACCCCCATGGACCCCATAGCGGTGTACCTTCACTTGGGGGGGGGTGTGAGGCAGTGCCCATGTGTGTGTGGAGGGTGCCATTTCCCATGGGTGGGGGTGTGTGGGGGACCCACACTTAGAGATTGGGTCATCCTTTCAAAATGGCGTCCCAATCTCTGAGTTCAGCTCCCCAGTGCTAAATAAAATTCTAAGGACGCGATTCTCCAGAAAAAGTTTTGAGTGAGGTAGCGAGCAGGAATTGCCACGAGCTTCCCTGTGCTCGGCCCAGCGGGGCCGGCAACGCAATTCAACCTTAATTGGTCTACTTCACGAGGCTTCACGGACTTCTTGCCACAAATGAAGGCTCGCCAGTTGATTCGCCTGGACCATGCTCATCAACCCCCCGCTAACAAGGTTGAACAGCACTTAAGCTGGACTTGCTCAGCCAACATCAGCCAGCTTGTAATAATGGCGCCGAGGGGGCTAGCCCCAACATTGGGAGATGCTGACTTTGCGAGGCTGCTGGATGCCCTGGAGGCCCAGTTCCCCCGAATGTCCCGAAGAGTCTATCACAAGGCAGCTTGTGCTGCCTGGTTTGTGATGGCGGCAGCTGTCAGGTTGGGGAGTGTGACCAGGAGGACTGGCCTCCAGTGCCGTAAGATCAACGACCTACACCAGCAGCACGAGTGAATAGACACCAATGGGACTTCCCATTGTAACCATCACATGCCGCCTCAGGACCTAAAGATGCCGACCAGGCCAGCTCCTCAGAGATCGGAGCGATCTTTTTAAAGGATGGACCAGCTTCCACATAATCCTACAGTATCCCCTATTGACCAGCAGAGTCCCCTCTTCCCCATTCGCAGGCATCAGCGCCCACCATCGCTGCTACCAGTATCTCCCCACCCAATGTTATCAGCGCCCGCAATGGGGTTGCCGTAAGGCCCCTCCCCATTTAAGAATTCCCCCTCTCAGGGCCCTCTTTCATGCACCCCCACTTACCCAATTCTTCCCCCTTCCATGGTCATGCCCCCTCTCAGGGCCATGCCTTGGCAGTGCCCCTTGGCAGCCTTGCAGTGCCTCGTTGCAATCTGGCCCGTTAGCACCCAGGCAGTGTCAATCTGCCAGTGCCAGGCCATGCCCCCAGCTACCTGAGAGCTCCAATGCCCTCGGCGCTCCCTGACATGGCCATCACATTTGGTCTCCATTTATGGAGCTCAGTAGTGATTCCCATCGGCCTCTGGCTGCGCCAGCAGGGACGGAGAATCCCAGGATTCAGAAAGCTCCAGCTTTGAATAGTCTGAGCATGTTTATAATAACAATAATAATCTTTATTGTCACAAGTAGGCTCACATCCACACTGCAATGAAGTTACTGTGAAAAGCTCCTGGTCGTCACATTCCGGCACCTGTTCGGGTACACAGAGGGAGAATTCAGAATGTCCAAATTAACTAACAGCACGTCTTTCGGGCTTTGTGAGAGGAAACCGGAACACCCGGAGGAAACCCACGCAGACGCGAGTAGAACGTGCAGACTCCACACAGACAGTGATCCAAGCTGGGAATCGAACCTGGGACCCTAGCGCAGTGAAGCAACAGTGCTAACCACTGTGCTATCTATTTTAACATAGAATTTACAGTGCAGAAGGAGGCCATTCGGCCCATCGAGACTGCACCGGCTCTTGGAAAGAGCACCCTACCCAAGGTCAACACCTCCACCCGATCCCCATAACCCAATAACCCCACCCAACACTAAGGACAATTTTGAACACTAAGGGCAATTTATCATGGCCAATCCACCTAACCTGCACATCTTTGGACTGTGGGAGGAAACCGGAGCACCCGGAGGAAACCCACGCACACACGGGGAGGATGTGCAGACTCCGCACAGACAGTGACCCAAGCCAAACCTGGGACCCTGGAGCTGTGAAGCAATTGTGCTAACCACCATGCTACCGTGCTGCCCCTTCAATGCTCATTTAAGTATGCTCAGCTGGTTCAGGCCCTCATGTTAGGTGCTGCGGACCGGGAGCATCATGCTCCATTTGCGCCCGTCCCGGACCTCGTTTCAGGGCTCACTTACTGTTCTCCAGGAATAGTGGGAGGTTCACCAGGTCAAACGTGGGGAGAGTTGCACCCTGTACGGCAATGAACAAACAGCAGTGACTGTCAGGAGATCATTTTCATCCTGATTTTTAATTGTTCTGATAGGTACTTTGCTTATTTTAGGTTCCATTCTAAGTTGACTGTCAGCAACCTTTTAACTTTTCTTTGCAAGTTTGCCCTCCTTGTTTTATTTCTTTCTGTTGACAGATAGAAAGTAAAATATTTGTCTTCAGGCATGAGTTCCTTTTATCCCTGAACATGAGAACTAATGTTGCAACCATAGTGATGAATGGCAATAGACTGCTGAACCTGTATTTGATCTGAATTCTCTGATTGGGAGATTCTCCTGCCAGCGAGGAATCGCCTCTCATTTGCACTCACACTGGGAATGAGAATCCAGAGAAATTCACAATCCCTTGCCATGTAAAGTTATGCAAGGCAGAAATTGCGAGGGATTCCCTCGTGAATCCTGCTTTTGGGTTGCCATTTTGAGCAGGCGGCCTGATGTTGAGGTCTGGCAGCTGGGGCGCCTCTCGCCTGCAATGGAACTCCGCGCCCCCCCACCCCCCGCTCCCCACAGTGACCCAGCCGCCCCCACCGGAGACTCCCACCAGAGACCCCCACCCATAAGAGAACCCGCAAACAGACCCCCCCCCCCCCCACCCCACACACACTCCATAAGAGAGATCCCTGCCTGGAAGCCCCCCATGACAGAAACGTCTGCTTGGAAGCTAGAGAACAATCCAGGCAGAGACAGTGAAAAAAGAATCACTGCTTTAAAACTTACCTGTGCCCTCTACCTGTTGACTCAAGCAGAGGAGGCAGCACCTGTAAATTCCTGGAAAAGGAAAACCACATCAGCTGGGTTAAACCCCTCAGAACTTTGTTCTGCAAGGCATAATTTACATCAATGGGAAATTACTAGACGGTGATTGCATAGAACTAGCTGTATGGATTGTTTAATCTTATTTCCCTGAATGCTTCAGCGGCACGGTAACACAGTGGTTAGCAATGTTGCTTCACAGCTCCAGGGTCCTAGTTCCAATTCCCGGCTTGGGTCACTGCCTGTGCGGAGTCTGCACGTTCTCCCCGTGTCTGTGTGGGTTTCCTCCGTGTGCTCCGGTTTCCTCCCACAGTCCAAAGATGTGCAGGTTAGGTGGATTGATCATGCTAAATTGGCTCTTAGTGTCCAAAAAGGTTAGGTGGGGTTACTGGGTTATGGAATTGGAGTGGATTTGTGGGCTTAAGTTTGGTGCTCTTTGCAAGGGCCGGTGCAGACTCGATAGACTGACTGTCCGACTGCACTGTAAATTCTATGACTCTATGATATCAGTTAGACTGCTGTGCAACTAACCGCATAGTTTAGAAACATCTAGTTAAAATTTCGAGCTTTTGGACCACATCAAAGGCTGTTAAGTACTTTCTGCAGAGAAAACAGGAAGTGAGAGCACTTAACTGCCTTTGACATGGTAGAAGACTTTGTGTAGATTTCTTTCTAACCATCCATAATAACTGGAAACATCATCCTGGATTGATGTAACACAGACTGTGAGAGGATGGAAAATGGGGGGGGGGGGGGGTGAAGGATAGCGATGATGGACTAAGCCATGTGCTACATGAAACTGGCAATGATAAGGGCCTCCCTGGTTTGATAGATCCTCCCCGCTGCCGCCTGTCCTCCAGCCTCCTGCTGGTCCTCCAGTTCCTCCCCAGGATCGTCCTCCAGCACTTTGTGGTCCAGCAGTCCCCTCATCATCCTTGTCCGCCTCCTCAGAAGTATCCACTTGTTGCTCCTTCATCACCTCCAGAACATTGTCTTTCTGCTCTGTCAGGTTGTGGAGAACACAGCAGATCACCACAAAGTGTGCAACCCTCTGGTGTACTGCGGGGCACCACCAGTGTGGTTGTGGCATCAGAACTGCATGTTGAGCAGGCTGGAGACTTGGGCGGAGAGATGGCAGATGGAGTTTAATCCGGACAAATGTGAGGTAATGCATTTTGGAGGTCTAATACAGGTAGGGAATATACAGTAAATGGTAGAACCCTCAAGAGTATTGACAGTCAGAGAGATCTAGGTGTACAGGTCCACAGGTCACTGAAAGTGGCAACACAGGTGGAGAAGGTAGTCAAGAAGGCATACGGCATGCTTGCCTTCATTGGCTGGGGCATTGAGTATAAAAATTGGCAAGTCATGTTGCAGCTGTATAGAACATTAGTTAGGCCACACTTGGAGTATAGTGTTCAATTTTGGTCGCCACACTATCAGAAGGATGTGGAGGCTTTGGACAGGGTGCAGAAGAGATTTACCGGGATGTTCCCTGGTATGGAGGGCATTAGCTATGAGGAGCGGTTGAATAAACTCGGTTTGTTCTCACTGGAACGAAGGAGGTTGAGGGGTGACCTGATAGAGGTCTACAAAATTATGAGGGGCATAGACAGAGTGGATAGTCAGAGACTTTTTCCCAGGGTAGAGGGGTCAATTACTAGGGGGCATAGGTTTAAGGTGCGAGCGGCAAGGTTTAGAGGAGATCTACGAGGCACGTTTTTTACACAGGGGTAGTGGGTGCCTGGAACTCGCTATCGGAGGAGGTGGTGGAAGCAGGGACGATAGTGACATTTAAGAGGAGTCTTGACAAATACATGAATAGGATGGGAATAGAGGGATACAGACCCCGGAAGTGTAGAAGATTTTAGTTTAGACAGGCACATGGTGGGCGCAGGCTTGGAGGGCCGAAGGGCCTGTTCCTGTGCTGTACGTCGCTTTGTTTTTTGTTCTTTGTTGATGCACCGCTCAATGACAGGCTGGGTGGCCGTATGGGTCTCTTTGTACCCTATTTCTGCATCGGTCACTGGCCTCCATACTGGCGTCATTAGCCAAGTCCTAAGCAGGCATCGCTTATCCCCAAGAGCCAACCACCCTTCTTGGGGTGGACCTCGAAGCGGCTGTGGATGTCTGACTGCCCCAGGACATAGCTATCGTGGACACTCTCTGGGAGTCATGCACGCACGTGCATGCTCATTATGTGTTGGTCACACACAAGCTGTATGTTCAGGAAGTGGAACCCCTTCCTGTTAATGTAGGGCACTCCCAGCTGGCCTGGTGAGCACAAGACGATGTGCGAGCAGTCTATCAGCCCCTGGACCTGGGACATCCCGGCGATGGTGGATTATCCTGCTGCCCAGGCATCTTGTTGGGCTTGGTCCGTGTCAAAGTTTATATAATTTTCTGCCCAGGCAAATAGGTCATCCGTGACCTGTCAGATGCACCTATGGGCTGTGGCCTGAGAGATGCAACACAGAGCATCGAGCCCTGGAATGATCCTGAGGTGTAGAAGTTCAGGGCTGCAGTGACCTTGACGGCCACCGGGAGCGGGTGTCCTCCTCCTCCTAGTGATGCCAAGTCAACAAGGATATGGCACAGTGCCGGACCATCCCCTTGTTGAGGCGGAGCCTCCTGCAGCACATGCTGCCTGTCATCTGCTCGAATGACCAGCGATGCCTGTACACTCTGGGCCATTGCAGGCCTCCTACTCTGGGTCTCATCCTGGCCTGATGGGCAGCCGGATCTTCAGGGTGTGGGGTGGGGCTGTTGATGCTGCTGCTGCCACCGCCATCTCTGGCGGCTGGCTGCCCGGCCTGCCAGCAGCATCACAAGGGCAAGTTCCACAGGGTCTAAAATATTGTCCATACCGATCAATATCTGTAAGGAATTGGGAGAGGGTGTTAGACTGACAAACAGTGATGTCTTTCATCCTGGGACCCTCCATTCCCTCATTGATTCCTCCCCCCCCCCCCACCGCATTGGGAACGCCATGCCCACGCACACCTGGCTGCAGCGGGGCTCCCACTCACCGGACCCCAGAGCCTGAACCCCTGACACCCGCACATAATGTTACCTGGAGTGGGTGCTGGTCCTATCCCCATTGCAATCATCCACCCCCCGGCCATGGACATGTCCCGGGCCTGAGACCCAGCCCCTGGGTGTTCGGATGTTGGCTCCTGCATCAGTGGGGTTGCCTCCTGCAATGTTCAGGCACAGTGTCCCGGCATCATGGTCTAATTCGGATGCTAGGCAATAACACCCACATGCTAACTGGCACGTCTACCCACGGAAATCCACTTGTGATATGTGAAGTGCTCACTTAACCACAATTGCCAATATCCTATTAGCAATAGCCTTCATCCGCAAGGTCAGAGGCCTCAGCAGTCTGTGGGATTTAAGGGATGTTGGTGGGGTAAACAGGAAGGGACTAGTATTCTCTCTGGATTGGGTACACACAGGGGTTTCCCCCCCAGCAGAAATCCGCTCCCTCAGCTCTGATACCCCACCCCCATGGTGGGCCACACCACCTGAGCCTGGACTCCCCTAGGTTGCCCCCGTTTGCCCCCCCCACCCCCTTCCAAGCACGGGGACAGCTAGCCCAGAGCCCCCGTCTCTTTGCCTGTGAACGAAGATGGCTACTCACCTCCTCGGGTCCCCGCATCAGCTCATCCACCAGGAGTACAAATTGGTGCCACGCGACCACTTGCTGGGGAGGCGACTATGGCGGGATCCCAATCTGGCTCGCCTACGGGAGCTGGCCAGTTGCATCGCGAACGGTTTGGTGCCCGGCGTGGGTCTTGGTTTTGGCCTCTCTCACTATTTACTGGCGTCGTTGCCCTCTCGCTCGAGCACAACGAGGCCACTGAATTGCACCCTTAGAAATATTTTGGTTGAATTCCCCCTATTATGCCACAAAGCGACCTTCCTGGCCAATCATTTACATACAAACAAACAAATTAGGAGCAGGAGTCGGCCATTCGGTCCTTCAAATCTGTTCTGTCATTCAATAAGATCATGGTTGATCTGATTGTGGCCTCAAATTCACATTCTGTCGACCCCCCAATATCTTTGAAGCAAAACTGAACAAGAGACAGCTAACATTCACCAAGGATAATTAAGATCATATGGATTAAAAATTTGACTTTTCTTTAACTGTTTGGTAGGTGGAAAGCAGGCGTGTGAACAAATTGCTCCTGAAATGTTTCCATCCTCGGATTTCTGAAATGCGTCCAGTCCAGATGACTTTACAGGCTTCACTATCAGCGGCCTAAATCAAGCATTGGTGATCTTTCATATCAACAAAAAAAAAACCTGTGGAGGAGTACTAGGGATGTGGTAATTTTTCTGAACTAGCAATCCAGATTCCCAGGCTAATGCCAAGGAAACCTTGGCATTCCCCTTGGTAGGCGATGGAATTTACATTTAATTAATAAAATCTGGAATTGAGAGCTAGTCCCAGTAATGATGAAGTAATCATTACTTCATTAGTCATTCACCCCGCATCTGCATGAGTTTCCTCCAGGTGCTCTGGTTTCTTCCCATAGTCCAAAGATGTGCAAGTTTGGTGGATTGGCCATGCTACATTGTCCCTTGGTGTCCAAAGATGTGCAAGTTAGGTGGGGTTACATTGATAGGGCGGGGGAGTGGGCCTAGGTAGGTTGCTTTTTCGGAGGGTCGGTGGCGACTTAATTGCCAAATGGCGCCTTCTGCTCTGTAGGAATCCTATGGTTCTATGGATTTAATGGTGATAATTGATTGTTGTAAAATCCCATCACTAATGCCCTTCATAGAACCATAGAACCCCGAGAGTGCAGAAGGAGGCTATTCGGCCCATCGAGTGTGCACCAACCTTCTAATAGAGCACGCTACCTAGGGCCACTCCCCTGCCCTATCCCCACAACCATACCTAACCTGCACATCCTTGGACACTAAGGGGCAATTCAGAATGGCCATTCCACCTTACCTCCACATCTTTGGACTGTGGGAGGAAACCGAAACACCCGGAGGAACGCCACGCAGACACAGGGAGAACATATGAACTTCACACAGACAGTCACCCAAGGCCGGAATCAAAACCAGGTCCCTGACTTGTGAGGCAGCAGTGCTAACCACTGTGCCACCACTCCGCTCTTGTGAGAAGAAAAACTGCCATCCTTACCTAGTCTGATCTACATGTGACTCGGTACCCATAGTAATGTTTCATAGATTCATAGATTTCATAGAATTTACAGTGCAGAAGGAGGTCATTCGGTCCTTCAAGTCTGCACCAGCTCTTGGAAAGAGCACCCTACCCAAGCCCACACCTCCACACTATCCCCATAACCCAGTAATCCCAATTTTGAACACTAAGGGCAATTTATCATGGCCAATCCACCTAACGTGCACATCTTTGGACGATGGAAGGAAACCGGAGCCCCCGGAGTAAACCCACGCAGACACGGAGAGAACGGGGAGACTCTGCACAGACAGTGACCCAAGCCAGGAATCGAACCTGAGACCCTGGAGCTGTGAAGCAATTGTGCTAACCACTCTGCTACCATGCTGCCCTATGTGGTTGATTCTTAACTGCCTTCCGAAATGGCCCATCAAGCCACTTCTGTTCAAGGGCATTTAGGGATGTGACCAGCGATGGCCACATCCCAAGAAAGAATAAAGACAAAAACCCTTTGCCAAATTGGACTTCCTGGAGTGGATTCGGCCTAGCAAATACCTATCACCAAAATGATAAGAAAAAAAACAAGGATAGCTACAAAGTTCCTCCCATGCCTATGGTCACTGCTGATCTACAAGTGGCCTTCCATCCTGTTGTTCAGCCCCTTGCTCCCAGGACTAATAAAAGCTGCTGCTGAGACAGGCAGTGGGAAATAAATCAGCCAGATTGACAGCTTGAAAAAATTATTTTAATGAGACCTGAAGCCAGCATGTGCGACTTGGGCCTCCTGTTAGGGCACGCACACTTCGTTATACATCCCCCAAAAATGGCTCACAACAAATTTTCTCCCTTTGTATTTAACAAAGAAAGAATTACACCTCCAAAAAGACAAATAACGTAATTCTGACAGGCTGAATGTTTCTCTTTACGTGTTTCCTTGTACATAATTTACTTGTTCGATTTTCTTTTCATCCTTTAAACCTGTTCAATCCTAAAATTCATCAGATGACATCTCAGCATAAAATGTCGATTTGTCTAATGGTTAGACAGGTCAGGACACCGCAATGTTACTGGAAATTGCAGTTTTAAAATCTAAATTATATTGAAACTAAATTTATAAAAACTCTGGGTTTGGCAAGAATCCATCCCTGACAATTCATCAACACTAATGATCCCTTTTCATTGATTTTGTGGGTGGGTTGTATCTCTGTTAACTTCATTTAGTTTGTCATTATTCTTTCTCTTTGTTTTGATGTAAGCTGACCACAAGGCTTCATTATAATTTAAATTCTCGGTTAGCCAGGATTTTCCCCTTTGAGGCCCAGCAGCATGTGTAGCTGTTTATGACCGTGGTTCTACTTTTAAAACGTACTTTACTAATCCATCTTTCCTTTTACATTATTCACAGTTCTATGAAAGGGAAGTTTCACAAATAATTCTATAGATATAAAACTATTGAGCTGATTACCAGGAACAACTCCCAGGGCAAATAACCTGAATCATTAACTGAAGATATGCAATTTTAGATGCTATCGTTTGTGAAACAGGAAAATGTTGCGGTTCAGCTCCAGTCTTTTCAGAAACATCCTTTTCATTAAACAACACATCTGAGGAAGATATTATTCTGAAAAATTAAATGGAAGCAAAAGACTGAGGAGCCACATGCCACTGTTTATTTAATGCACACTTTCTGCTTACAAACTAAAGTTAATCCTTACGTTACAACAATAAAAACAAACTAAAATTTCTGACCAAACACAAGACATTTGCTTACCTCTCCAAACAACAGAGTAAAATGGAGGATCTTATCCAAGCCTCTGATACCCTATCCAGATCCCTCACAGAGTGTTTATTCATTGTTGACATTTGTTTATTGCAGAGTTGCTTTTAATATTGCGTCAGTGAATCACATTGCCCACCCAGTGTTTCTGCTTACAGGATTTGATTCCATTATATTGAAGTTTCTTTTGTCGAAATCAGTCTGTAAAATGTTTTGTGACCATCAAACAAGTGAAAGCGTTGTTAGACATACGGTTTGATCAAAATCACTGCACTAAACGATTTGTACAGTTCTCTCTATCTTCTTTAAAATAGTTACTCCTTTGCCTATTTTTTTTCTGTTTCTTCATTATGACATGTGTCTCCATTATGTATTTTGCTCCCAAGCCTACAGCAATGTTTCCAAGCACAGGGGGCTGTGAAAAGGTGCACGAGAGCAATGTTAGATAGTTGGAGCTCAAAATCTCTTTTTTTTCCCGTTTAGGAAACAGCTAGTCCACTTTTAACTTTCATAACCAATGGCGGTGACTGGAAGGGAGCATGAGGGGAGGAAACGGGATCAAACGTTATTTACTGGAAGCAGGGGAGGGGCAAAACAAGAAGGATATCTTGCAAAAGATGCTCTTTTGTTTGCTGTACACCAGGCTATTATCTCGGTTAGCTTGGACTTTTTTGTTTGAAGCCCAACAGGAAATATACCTGTTTATCTGTGGTAAAAACAATTTGAGGTGAATAAATGTTACCATATCTTTCCTGCTACTTTAATCACAGTTCTATGACATTAGGCGCTCACAAAAAGGGGCCATTGTCTGCATACGTACACGTTTTTAGATGTTTTAATTTACAAACAGAACATTGTTATGGTCTTGCTTACTTTTCATGAGATCACACATCTGAGGAATGGGTAACATTCTGATAATTGCAAAATCGGAAGGCCTATAAGTCAATGTTCACTTAATGAAAGTTATGGCCACATGTGGTTAATTTTTCAACTTTTATTTTACATTTACTGTAACAATTATGTGGGCGAAGGGGCTGTATAAAGTGATTTGCATGTTCTTAATTTTTGTCCTCCCGTTCTGATCTATTTACATAAAGTTTGGCAGAGGCTAGACAACATGTAGTCAAGGGGGGTAGGAGTGAACAGCAAAACCTTATTTTAAAAATGCAGCAAAGGGAAATAGAAAAGTGACAAAGAAGAGCTGGCTAGCCATATCTGGGAAGAGAGTCAGCCTGACTCCCAGGGGTGAAGCACCCCCATTATAAAGTCAAAGCCAAAGATGGGAGGTATGAAAGGAGATAGATAAGTCTATAAAGTATGTAGTGTTGGTACATTAAATATAATAAGATGTCTTATTAAAGTAATTAATGATAAACAAATAAGAACCAAGTTAGAACTGATATTTGAGATCTTCCAGCTATTGTTGCTGGTGGGAACCTCCAGTCCCACTACCGGTGCACCTCCATTGTTTCTACTGGAACATCGGAACTTCTGTACCAGTGCCTACTGCAAGATTGATCCATCTCTACATGCTTCTCCCATTGTGGAAGTCAGGGCTACTGGGAAAGGACATTACCCTGCACTAGCTTCAGAGTGCTAACCTCTCTGAAGGAATACACCATTGGGTTTTTGGTTCTAGGCTCTGGACTCGATTGAAACAATAATGTCCTGTACCCATTTCATGGTAGAATAGTGGTTAGCACAATTGCTTCACAGCTCCAGGGTCCCAGGTTCGATTCCCAGCTTGGGTCACTGTCTGTGAGGAGTCAGCATGTTCTCCCCATGTGTGCGTGGGTTTCCTCCGGGTGCTCTGTTTTGCTCCCACAGTCCAAAGAGGTGCAGGTGGATTGGCCATGCTAAATTGCCCTTAGTGTTCAAAATTGCCCTTAGTGTCGGGTGGGGTTACTGGATAGGGTGGATGTGGGCGAATTAAGCAGGCTGCTCTTTCCAAGAGCCGGTGCAGACTCGATGGGCCGAATGGCCTCCTTCTGCACTTCAAATTCTATGAATTCCTGTATTCCTCTTTTACTGTATGAATGCAGGGGGGGGGGGGGGGGCAGTGGGGCATTGCAAACCCTTTTTCTATGTTTTGAGTGTGTGGAATATAAACTAGCCCTCTGATTTTACCCTATCATGAGTTTGCGGTCAGGTTATTAATAGAGGGTTTGGATCATTCCAAAAGGGAAAGGTTTATGGGCCTGAATTTCACGGCTGCTGGGTGAGCACAGTCGGCAGGCTCAGGGTGAATGTGGAAACTGCCCCCCTGCGACATTGTGTTGCAAACGCAGTTTCTCTCTGGGTGGCCAGTAAAAGCCTGTCCAGCTTGAACCGAGTCTTCTTGTTAGGCTGACAGGCCAGGTGACGGTGGGAGCTACTTGTTTAAAATATGCAGAGGCAGCTCCCTGAAGGCAGCCAGGTGTTGTGGAGGAGGCTGATGGAGTTGTCAGGATGGAATCGAATAACTGTCTTGTTGTGCTGTCATGGCCATAGCATCCGGTGGGCACAGAAGTTGGGAAGGCAAGTCTGGGGGGCACTCTGCCCCCTGTTTATCAGCCGAGTCCCTAGGCATACTGGTCAAGGTCATTGCCAAACGTGACGTTCTGGTGCCAAGAGTTAGCAAAAGGAGGCCACCGCCTCTAACAAAGAAGGCCTGGGCAGAGATGGTCACCCAAGTCAGCAGGCACAACGTGGTGCACCGCATCTGGATACAGTGCCACAAAAGGTTTAATAATCTTCCTGTGTGGAGATGTGTAGTTGTGTGCCTATTCCTTGTGATGCTCAGGGGTTTAAAAGTGTGTGTGTCAGCCGACACTGTAGCCTGCACCAGGCAGGCTGGGGGCTTGTCCACTAGGCCTGACTGCATTGAAGTGTGAGGTGTGATACACTGATGTGGCCCACAACCTGGTTTTCAGGTGAGGGGTGGGGGATGTGGCGGGGAGACATCATTCTGCCGAGTGTATAAGAATGGACAGAGGGGAGTCGAACTTACTAGACCTCACCCATTATGAGATGGTACCCTGGAGCTGGAATGGCATCGCAGAGCTCGCTCCATCAGTGATGGAGAGGAAGGTAAGAATGCAGCGTACAGATATGAGGCTGGTGGAGAGTGCAAACAGTGTGTGCCCCTGTTACCTGAAATGGAATTGTCAAAGCAAGAGTGCCCACTGGTCCTCCAACTACGATGGCACCATTATGCAGTTCTCCACTGTCTCACCAGCCCACCCAGCACGTAAATTGACTATTATGATGATTGAATGTACTGACATTGCATTCCTCCCTCAGATGCAACATCCTCTAGTGGTTCCAGAGACCCAAGGCCCCTTTTAACTCCTGAGGGGGACGCACAGACAGACGGACCTGTGTCACACCCTGCCTCTGAACCAGAAAGCAGTGCAGAGATAAGTACAGCGATTCTGATGGCAGTGCACAGTGGGGAGGGCAAGGCATGATGGCATCAGGAGCTGGCAGGGGCACGGTATGCCCAGGGCGCTGGTAGTCAGAGACCATCCTCAGTCTGAGGCAGAAGACAAGCCTCTGTGTCATCAATCTGGCGGCAGATGCTGGATGTCCAGAGGGATGCGTGGGGAGATCTGGCGGTGATCCCAGAAGTTCTGCGTGTCATGGTCTCTGCCATGGAGAAGTCTATGTGGAGCTTGAGTTCTGCGTTAACCCTGAACTCCGAGCGCACAGCCTCTTCCATTGAGAGAGTGGCAACTCTCACTCTCATGAAGAGGCAGCTCTAGGAGCAGAATGGGTTTAAGCACAACAGGCGCTTTTCACAGATGACGTTATTGTCATTCCTATTTCAAAACTCTCTTGATAGTGTAATCATTACTACTAGAAAATG
The DNA here is from genome assembly GCF_047496885.1 of Scyliorhinus torazame. Taxonomy (NCBI): domain Eukaryota; kingdom Metazoa; phylum Chordata; class Chondrichthyes; order Carcharhiniformes; family Scyliorhinidae; genus Scyliorhinus; species Scyliorhinus torazame. The sequence continues at coordinate 72,402,854 of NC_092717.1, forward strand.
CTGTGCCTGTTTCCTGTTTCTTATATTGACTTTGTTGTAATGACCTGAGTATGTGTGATGATTCGTTCAGGTGTGGAAGTCCACTGGGGCTTTGAACTTTATTGCGTAGGTTGCAGTTGGAATTTGGGGTCCTGCATTTGCACAGCACAAATATCTTGTACAGAGCTTGTACAGCATAAGCTGGAATCACTGCCCTGTCAGCCTAGCTGAAGGTTTGCATTGTCAAGGCCTCCATGGTGTCCCTGCCTCCCTGAATCTGTCTCCTTGTCCTCACCCTGTGTCTGCCCAGCCTCCTCATCAGACCCAACAGTAGATCCTCAGCCTCCAGTGGGTCCCCATTCACCAGAGCCACTGATCAGTCCAGGCATCTGAAACGCACCTTCAGCAGCCCAATGGCCCTCTCTCCCACTCTCCTAGTGGAGGCGTAACTCCTGTTGAATCTCTCCTCAATCTCAGTTCCCGGTTGTGGGAGTTGGGTAATGAGCCACCTTTTCAGAGGATAGCTCTTGTCTCCCAGGAGCCATCCAGCCAAACAAGCAGGAGCCACAAACAACCTTGGCACTGTGAGTGTGGTAGGATGTAAGTGCCACGCAAGCTCTGGGTCAATGGCCACAAACGTGCACGGTCTGTGCCTTGAGGTTGCAGATAATCTGGATGTTTATACAGTTCACAAAGGCCACATGAGTGCAGACACTGGCAGCCAGGATGCATGAGATACCTGCAATTGCTGCAGAACCTTTGGATCTCTCAACGTCACTGACCTCATCTATCCAGTAATGAGTGAACGTCATCGTCCATGATACGGTAAGCGTGATGCAGCAGTGGGCAGCAGATTGCGACACACCACACAGATCCCCGACAACCTCTGGAAAGAGCCAGTGGCTTAGAGGTCGAAGGCCACTGTGACCTGCAGAGCCCTGGCACAGGGTGTTCACCCACACAGTTGGAGGAGATCACCAACCCAATCATCTGGTATATGGTGGTAACAGTGTTTCAAGTGAGGAGGAGTCTCCTTTGACACTGCACCTTGGGCATGTTGAAGTAGTTGGAGCACTGCCTGTACACCCTGGCTGCGGAGTAATGGCACCTCCCGCGGAGCTTTCTGTCTTTCACTCCCTGATGGCCCTGCTGCCCCTGTAGGCACTGTGCCCACCCATCTCCTCCCACACGTCACTCGCTGGATGCTGCCTGCAGTCACCTGACCTCCTCTCCCACCTGACCCTTTCATCCACCTCAAAGTGGGTCGAACCAACTGAGTATACAATGCCGATGATCAGAAATGCACAAGGCACTGAGTCATGTACCAAAGCGCACACTTTGCTGAAGTTGTCAAAAAAAGATGGAACGATAAAGTATTTCTGTAAATACATGGAAACCTCACAACTCAAATACACTTCACAGTAATAGGCTTCAACCTTAAGAGACAGAGCCTTTGATCCAGGGAGCTTTTATCCTGCCCCCGGATGAGAACTCAAGAAAAATATATTGATTTCCCTCACGTGTTGCCTGTGCAGTGACCACAAAAACGGGCAATGTAATATTGCTTTCAGATGGTAAATTAATGATCTCAAAGGGCCCTTTAAGTGTTGACGGGCAGGCTTCCATCCCTTGCACTTGTTCGCCGATTCTAATATTGGCGTAATTACATCAGGACGCATGCCCGACATCTGTTTGCGTCATCTCACACAAATGGATGGCACAATGGCACAGTGGTTAGCACAGCCTTACAGTGCCAGGGACCCGGGTTCAATTCCAACCTTGGGTGACTGTCTGTGTGGAGTTTGCATTTCCCCCCGTGTGTGCGTGGGTTTCCTCCGGGTGCTCCGGTTTCCTCCCACAGTCCAAAGATGTGCAGGTTAGCTGAGGTTATGGGGTTAGGGTGGGGAAGTGAGCCTAGGGGGAGTGGGCCGAGGTAGGATGCTCTTTCAGAGGGTCGATGCAGAGGCGATGGGCTGAATGGCCTCCTTCTGCACTATAGGAATTCTATGATTCTATGAATATCCAGTCTGGCACTAGCATTTGAACTTATCGTGTAAAATTCTGAATGTCGTGGGGGAAATTAAAATCCCTTTTCTGTTTCCCACAGGATGGTGAGAGGAGGAATCACAGCTGTTTAAATTAAACCCCCACTTGTCTGTGACATATGTCGTGGGCCTCCTTTCCTCCTGCCCTCTGAACACACAAAATAACCATGCCATCTGTTAGCTCACATCAGCAGCTGTGTTGGGGATTTCGCATTTGCTGCTTTTCCCATGTGACACAGGAGTTAAGGAAAACTATAAAAATCTATGCTTATTTAACAAAAACTTTCTGCTTCCACAATTATGTAAATAATAAATATAATGTTATAATATAAATATAAATGCTGAGTTTAAAGCTGGAGTGAAATAATTTTTATTGTACAGCTGTTAATATAGTGGACATAAACGTGGAAAATATCTTTAGTCATAAATGTATTTACGTGAAACAGAGACTAAGGGACGAAATCTTCCAGCTGTTCATGCCGGTGGGATCTTCCGATCCTGTTGGTGACGCTGTGAATTCAATGGGAAATCCCATCGGCGGGACCAGTTAATCCCGTCGCTGGCCCATGGTGGACCGCTACCTACTGCCGAGAAACATGCCGCGGGGATGCCAGAGAATCTTGCCCTAGATCACACCAGTCCTGAATGGGCAACATTTACAATGTCAGTGTGCAGACAAATCCACAAGGAGAGAGGCATCTAGAGTGCCAAATTGCACCTGCTTCAGTCCTTTAGCCCTGACTCTGCGAATACTGGTGAGATCAGAGGAATTACTTCATTAACTGTCATTAGTGGCGGCCTGTTCCACGAAGGGTACATCTAAGGCACTCACCATTGTTGAGAGTCTGAAGGGTCCAGCCCAAGTATCTGGGGCGGGATTCTCCAATCCCGCGGCAGAGTGTCCACGCCGTTGTAAACACCGTCGCATTTTACGATGGCATGAACGGGCCGACTCGACGACTAACTCTGGCTCGCAAAAGGGGCCAGCACGGCACTGGAGCGGTTCACACCACTCCAGCTGCTGGTCCCGGCCTGAACTGTGTGCTGCGGGATCCACGCATGCGCAGTGGCACCGGCGCCAACGCACACATGCGCAGTGCCTTCCTTCAATGCGCCGGCCCCGACGCAACATGGCGCAGGACTACAGGGGCCGTCGCGTAGGAAAGGAGGCCCCCTGCCAGAGAGGCCGGCCCGCCGATTGGTGGGCCCCGATCATGGGCCAGGCCATATCGGAGTCCCCCCTGGGGTCGGACCCCCTCTCCCCCTCCCCAACAGGCTGCCCTCCGACCCTTCCACGCTGATGTCCCGCTGGCTGAGAGCAGGTTTGGACGGTGCCGCTGGGACTTGGCGTTTTCACGACGGCCGCTCGGCTCATTCAGGGACCAGAATCGGCGGACCGGCCGCATAGACGACCCTCAACTGGCGCCGTGCCAACCACGCCGGCGCCAATGGTGCCGCGTAGAATCGCGTGCCGGCGTGGCGCGATTCGCGCCAGGCACGGGGATTCTCTGGCCCGGCCCCGGGCTGAGAGAATCCCGCCCCCGATTTTGAGAAGATTCTGGATAGCCCAGTCTCCTCAGAAAATTGTTACCACTGCCCCATGGCCTCCTCTCTGCAAAGCGGCATGCCTTACAAAATAAAACGGTTTAACAAAAATAAAACTGAAATTTCTCTTTGGTAATTTTCATGTTCCAAGACTTTGGTCTAAATCTGCAGGTGGATTCCATATCCACCAACTGACAGACATCTGCCTCATTGCCGGAGGGCTGCGAAGGTTTGGGGTAGGTCAAACTTTGTCTCCCAGCACTCATCCCAGAAATTCCAATCCATGGCTGATATCTGGCCACCCCAACAGTCTCCAGCCAAAGGCATGATGGGAAAGTGAGAGAGGCCTCAGATTTAAGGAAGGCTTTTGTTTGCATTTTTGGATGTGAGAAATTGTACACTTGTGAAGGATCCCATCTGGAACCTTCCTATCTCAATTGCTAACTCAACTGCTGCTTATATCTAGCACATTCCCATTCTTATCTGATGAAAAATAGAACTCTGACAGGTTTATGGTGAGTCATTATGAATATAAAGATCTATTTATACTTTAAACATCTGTCAAGTGGGATTGGTGACATGGAACCAAACTGTTTTTACAATATATGACACATATAATTGCTTACAGGGGATTTTCTACACACTTCCCCTTTCCCAATATTGTGGCTGCAATAGTTACTTTTATTATTCGGCACTTAGAATTTTATGTATTTTTACGAAGCAAAGGCTGCAGGTTATCTTTCCAGCTTAAACTGTTTGGTTGAGCATGACTATGAGAAACACAGTTTTAAGTTTCCCTCTCATTTTTTAAAGACTCGTAGATTCTGGAGCTCACGGTAAACGTTGACCAGTTTCAGAGTACAACCAAGAGTAACTAAAGCTCTGTCAGGGCAGCACGGGAGCACAGTGGTTAGCACTGTGGCTTCACAGCTCTAGAGTCCGAGGTTCGATTCCCCGCTGGGTCACTGTCTGTGCGGAGTCTGCACGTACTCCCCGTGTCTGCGTGGGTTTCCTCCGGGTGCTCCGGTTTCCTCCCACAATCCAAAGACATGCAGGTTAGGTGGATTGGCCACGATAAATTGCCCTTAGTGTCCAAAAAGGTTAGGAGGGGTTATTGGGTTACGGGGATAGGGTGGAAGTGAGGGCTTAAGTGGGTCGGTGCAGACTCGATGGGCTGAATGGTCTCCTTCTGCACTGTATGTTCTATGTTCTGTCAATGTCATTGTGTCCATTTCAATATCAGCTTTTTACATTTGTTGGATCGTATTCCTTCTTGAGTTTCTTAACATATTTGAAAAATCACTTTCCCCAATCGATCTTATAACAATCTCTCAGTGCTTTGTACAATTTCTTCCTTTCCTTAAGAAAGCTGGATGATCTTTGCAGCATAACCTTAAACACTGGAAATATTGGACCATACAATTTGCAATGTCTGTTCATGTTACCAGTTTCACTTTACTGGACTGAGGTTAATTATTCCAATTAACAGAGGCTGGCCAACTGATCTTTGGCTCAGTTTGAAGATACTGAACCAGGCATTTTAAATAACTTTTGATATTTCTACTTGCGCAAACAAAGACTGATGAAAAAACCCATCCAACCGTTTGGCAGGGATTTGGGTTGTAGAGAAATGAATAGCTGCTGCCATAAACTGAGAAGGAGATGGTTCATTGACAAGAATCATAAGGTATTCAAAATAAGAGTATGGCAAGATCACTATCATTAAACTTTAGACATATTGATTGATAAGGTAAGCCCATTGCATTTTCGCATACTCATAGTAAATCCTTTGTGATCTTGCCTACACAATCTCTGATAAACTTATTGGTTCTTCCTACCCCATCTCCTGTACATCCATGTCCTTTAAGTCACTGTTGTTATCCAGCCTTCGTCCCCATTGCCCCATCTCTCCATTCATTGCTCTGCCGCTCCTCCCTCACTCTACACCTTGAGATACTTACTCAACAATACCCATCTCGTGGTCCGAGCCTTCACTCAACCCCCGTCATCCTTCCTCTCCTGGCTCAACACAGCTTTCTTTACACCTATTTGCAGTTTTGGATAGTTGTGTACTAAATATTCTTCATAATTGTTGCTTTGTTGCTCCTCGCAAGAGCTGCAAAGAACTAATCTCACTCTTCCCATACTAAACACTCGGGATAACTATCCACAGGCTCTTGTGCTTGCATTCCAACCTTTGTTCAGAAAGCAATTAAATGAAAAATAAAGTTCATCTTACTGACTCCAATAATTTAAATGATATATAAATGTATGTGAACAGGCAGATGACAAGTGAAATTTCTCTACTTGCTGAATCACTGTTAACAAAGAACAAAGAACAAAGAACAAAGAAACGTAAAGCACAAGAACAGGCCCCTCGACCCTCCAAGCCCGTGCCGACCATGCTGCCCGTCTAAACTAAAATCTTCTACACCTTCCTGGGTCAGTATTCCTCTATTCCCATCCTATTCATGTATTTGTCAAGATGCCCCTTAAATGTCACTATCGTCCCTGCTTCCACCACCTCCTCCGGCAGCGGGTCCCAGGCACCCACTACCCTCTGTGTAAAATACTTGCCTCGTACATCTCCTCTAAACCTTGCCCCTCGCACCTTAAACCTATGCCCCCTAGTAATTGACCTCTCTACCCTGGGAAAAAGCCTCTGACTATCCACTCTGCCGATGCCCCTCATAACTTTGTAGACCTCTATCAGGTCGCCCCTCAACCTCTGTCGTTCCAGTGAGAACAAACCAAGTTTATTCAACCGCTCCTCATAGCTAATGCCCTCCATACCAGGCAACATTCTGGTAAATCTCTTCTGCACCCTCTCTAAAGCCTCCACATCCTTCTGGTAGTGTGGCGACCAGAATTGAACACTATACTCCAAGTGTGGCCTAACTAAGGTTCTATACAGCTGCAACATGACTTGTCAATTCTTATACTCAATGCCCCGGCCAATGAAGGCAAGTATGCCGTATGCCTTCTTGACTACCTTCTCCACCTGTGTTGCCCTTTTCAATGACCTGTGGACCTGTACACCTAGATCTTTCCGACTGCCAATACTCTTGAGAGTTCTACTGTTGCTAACTTTAATAGGCTCTTAATTTGTTGCTCGTTGCGTCTTTACTTAATTTGCTCTGTTTCTAGAACCTTTGCTCTAGAGTCGCCGGGTATCTTTATGATATCGCCACGAGGTTCAAGTTCAAGTACTGATCAATAACTCGACACACCAATTAGTAAGATACAAATCAGAACACATTTATTATACACAGTCAATCACTACTCATGCATAAAACTCTACTTACTAGACTATCTCTATCACTAAAAGGCCTATACTGAGCTTTGGGACTGGCCCACCAGGTCAGGGGAACAAATGGCCTTTCCTTTGATTCTGAGTCTGCAGGATTCAAAGCTGGTATGGACTGGTAGCTAGGAGCGCCTATCTCGTAGCGAGCGTTGACTGGAGACTTACTTGGTTGCTGCGGCATCTAGGCAGGTCACTGTCAAGGGTTGTTTTGTGCTGCTGAGTGACCCTGCCAAGAAGGACGAATTGAACTTGGGGACTCTATAGTCCCCAGGGGCTTCCCGCCGTTCGGGGCGGACCCCGTATCTGGTTCCAAGTGATTGGACTACGTTCCGATCACTTGGATCGATTTCTCCAATACTGGAGCTGTTCCCTGATCGCTGGGCGGTCCCTGAGTGTCCGTTGGCCTTCCTTTGTCTTGGCTCCTGCTGGCGCCGAGGAGTCTGGCTTGGCCTTATTCACCTTTCATGTTTCAATTGTTCCCGGGGATCGCTCATTAATATGCAGATGGCTGTGAGTTTCAGTGCTGTCTGGGTTTCTGCAAGTTCTAATACACAGGAGACTTTGCACTTGCTAGTTTTTCCTGGCTTGGCTGAATTTCCCTGCATTCTTTGCGGATCTCCATTTTAAGTCGGGAAGTGGCCAACCCAGGTGGCTACACACCCTCCTTGTGATCCCTAACGCGAAGGGTGAAGGATCACATAACTGCGTTGTCTTCACTTCCTGACCCAGCGAGCACTCTTTCCATGGCCTCTACACTGACCATAACTATGTATGAAAATGTTTAACGAACAATTCTAAGTGGCGCTATGTCACAACAGGAACATGCATTACAACATAAAAAAACGGTACCTCTAACTATCCTCAATAAACTATCCAAACTCAAACAATCAAAAATAATCTACAACACTTTAAATGTACAAATAGCAGCAACACAAGTTTCTCTGGCTTGGCAGTCAAGCACAGAGGTTTACATTCTCTCAGTTGTCTTAATTCACAAAATGACGCCTGAACGAATGTTCTTTATTGTAGATCAAGGGGTTCGGGGTCCTGGTGATAACCGAAAATAGGGGATCTTATCCTGTATACCGGGGTGCGAGAGCGGTAGGCTCTCCTTCGCCATTTCCTCATGCGGATTGTCTGCACGATGCTGCAGAATATCGCCAGTACTAGAAGGGATTCAATTACGTATGAAAGGGAGTACCATGTTATAAACGTATCACACCATGATGGTGTGTTGTTACTTGGCACTGGGCTCTGGGTGCTATGGGGAAGTGAATCATTGACTGCCGGGGGGGGTTGGGGTCAAGGGATTCGCATTCGCGCGTAACTTCTGTAAAATTCTGTAAATCAAGAATAGTTTCTGTTACTATCTTGTTTAATATCTTTGTACATTAGCATGTCTGTCTTTTAGTGCCAATTTCCTTTTATAATTGGTCACCGTGTGTGACACCCTCATTTTTTTTTAAACCGAAAATTTGGACTAGACATCTAAGAAAATACTGCCATACTGCGAGCCGTCTCACAGCCTGTGTGATTTACCACCCTAGTGTTTGAGGATGTAAATAGCAGAGGGAAGCAACCATAGGTTGCCAAAACCAAACAAAAGAATTCTGAACATAATGATCCAAAAATGGGGTGCGTATGGGCCGCGGCGGGTAAGATTTGGATGGAATCCCCGGGTAGGACGGTGATCAATGCCGTGTGTGCTCTACCCGAGCGTAGTTGACCAGAGGGGGGTCCTCAGGCAGGGCGGAGACCAATGCCGTTTCTCCACTGCCTGAGCAACCGGCAAGAACGGGCAAAAATGTAGTCATCGTGAGGGGGTTGCTGTAAAGGCCCTACCGTCGAACCAGAAGAGCAGTTATGAACGGGGGTCTGGCAAGCTCTCAGCGGTTTCTGCCGATAAGCGTGCTTGCAAGTTTTCACAGGTTTCTGCCGACAAATATGGCTTGTGGCCGTGGAACTTCCGAGTTTACAAACAACACTTAACGATAACATTAACGAACAAACATTGAACAACATGCTGCAGGTTCCATCAAAAAGGACACCGTTTCTCCCAAGCGGTTCCTTTTAAAACATCATCTGGACACCTCAGTTATGAGTTGCGAACAGGGTCGCAAAGGGGTTCTCGTTTTGGGAGTCAGACTCAATGTCATCCTCTTCTCCCGGATGCCATACTCATGAATGGATGAGGGTTGCTAAAGCTGCATGGTGTGACTTAGGGTCCATCTCGTCGTTTCAGACGAGCCTGTACGAATTGTCACGGTGCCAAATAGTGGTGTCTAATTCCGTGGGGACGGAGTCGGGGTCGTCATTGTAGGGCGGTGGTCTTTGGTGAGGTTAGTTGAGGAATGTGATCAGGAAGGGATCACTCGAATCGTGTTCAGATTTGCTGGGTGTGGGGCCTGTTGCATGGGGATAGTAGAGAGGCGTGCTGTGGCTAATACCTGTGTCACAATCGCTGTCGCTGCTGCTGTTGTCTGTGGGCGTTCCGGGGCGGAGTCTAGAGTTCGGGGGTGGAGTTGAGGTTGAGTCCATGGATGGGGTGGACGTGTTGGGGGAGGGTGGGGATACGTTGGCTGTGGGCAGGGTGTGGTCTGCTGCGTCGAGCATGACGTGGTGTGTGGGGTTAGACTGCGAGCCATATGCCTTGAGCTGGTTAATATGGAACCACGCGGTCTTCCCGTTGGGGTACTTAATTTTATACACGGAGGGGCTTACTTTGTCCGCAACGGAGTACGGACCAGAATACTTTGGTGACAGGAACGTGCTGGGGTTGTAAATGGAGAGCATGACCTGCTGTCCTACTTCAAACTCAGTCGCATGCACTGTCTTGTCGAAACAGGCCTTGCTCTGTTTCTTCCTGGTGCCTCATCTTACTGCGGCTGCTAGCTGAGCCGTTTTTACATTTTCAACTAATTGTTTTACTGTGTTCTCGTGTGTGAGGGCCGTCACTTCGGGGCTGGTCAAGTCAAGTCCTAATAAAAATTCTGTGCCTTTCATGGGGCGTCCGGTCATGAGAGTGTGTGTGGTGTATCCTGTGGATGTCGAAACAGTGTTACGTAAAAACATTAGTGCAAAAGGGAGGACTGAATCCCAAGTGGTGGTGTTCTGTTGGACCATTTTTCTGAGGGTTGCCTTTAGGGTCCGATTCATTCGCTCCACGATACCACTGGACTGGGGGTTGTATGCGATGTGGAATTTTTGGGTAATGCCAAATATCGTGAGGACGTTCTTCATGACACGTCCCGTAAAATGGGAACCTTGGTCGGATTCAATGCTGCGGGGAAGTCCCCATCTTGTAAAGATGTGGTGGTTTAAAATCTTAGCGGTAGTCTTTGCCGTGTTAGTTCTAGATGGGAATGCTTCTACCCATTTCGTAAATGTGTCTATCACAACTAAGACATACTTGTGACCATTCCTGCTGGGGGGAATGGTCCTATAAAATCAATCTGGAGGTTAGTCCAGGGCCCATTAACGGCTCGGGTGAGGCTAAGCTGAGCTTTCTTTGCATATCTGTCCGGATTGTTTTGGGCACAGATAAGGCAATTTTCAACATAGTGCGTGACGTCATCCTTTAAATTCGACCACCAACAGAGTTGCCTGAGGTGGACTGTAGTGGGGTCAATTCCCTGATGCCCATGACTATCATGGAACAAACAAATAAGCTCATTCCTGTCCTGTTCTGGAACCACATAAAGGGTGTCTTTTAGGATCACACCATCATGTGTGGTCAGTGCATTTTTAAACTTTTCGTATGGGGCTGGAAAGCTTCCTTTTAAAATCTCCCTGAGATTACTGTCTTGCTTCTGGGCCTGTATTAAATCCTCGATATTAGTCTGTGAGACCTGAACTGCATTCACTGGGGCGCTTTCGGGGGGTGTCCAAAAATGTCCATGCCTGGAACCTGTTTTAGCCAGTGCGTCGGCTTTTACATTTCCAGGTGGGGAGGAACAGTGGTGACTTCGAACTTTAACGATGCCAAATATCCTGTCCTGTGCTTTGTCTAAAATGTGCCGGAGCAATGGGGCTGAAGGGAAGGGTTTTCCAACTGCAGAAACAAATCCTCTTGCTTTCCACAGGGGTAGGAATTCTGTGAGGCTGTTACAGATATAGAGGCTGTCCGAGTATATGTCTGCTGGGCTGTTAAAGGAATCTGGGTGATCAACAATGTACGTAATGGCTGCTAGTTCTGCCGTCTGCGTGCCTAAGTGTCCTGGTAGTTTTAAGGAGATTTCTTCTAGGGCTCGTCCCTGTGCGTCCTCAACATAGATGCCGCATCCTGTAATGCGCTTCCCGTCTAATACAGTGGAAGAACCATCCACATATATTCTCAAAGGTGCGCTCGTGTCTGTGTGCTGGGGGCTCTGGGGTGAACTACCTATCTTTCTGGGGGGTGTTTTCGCGATAAAGGTGCCTGTGTTGTGGTGCGGTGAGATGATTTCACATTCGTGGGAGGTGCCTGGGTACTGAAGGCTGTCGGCTGGGTCTTGGTCCTTTTTACAGTGATGTCCCATCCCTGCAAAAGAAGGGTCCATCTGGCTGCTCTAATCTGGCTTACTGTACCGTCCTTAAGTTGTCCGTCTAGTAAAAGTTGGGTGGGGGGGGGGTGCTCCGTGAGGATTGTGATGGGGTTTAGTCTGGTGATGTATGAGAAGTATTGAACTGCCCAGAAAACTGCGAGCAAGTGCCTTTCCCTGCTCCACAGGATCTAAAACTCTGGAGGCGTAAGCCACGGGTCTTAACTGTTCGTGCCGTTCCTGGAGGAGCACGGCTGAAAGGGTGCGATCTGTGCTAGCTATCTCTATAACATAGGGGGAAAGCGGGTCTGGAACCTGTAGTGCGGGGGCTGCAATGAGTGCGCGCTTTAAAACATCTACAGCATCCGTGTGCTGCGGAAGCCATTCCCAGGAGTTCCCAGAGAGGTGCTGCCTTGGTGGCGAAACCGTCAATATGGTTTCGGCAGTAGCCAACCAGTCCTAAAAACGACCGGAGGGCTGAAACATTCTGGGGAAGGGGCAATTTGACAATCAAGTCAATTATTTTATGCTTGATCTCACGTTTACCATGCGTGATAATCATTCCCAAATATACCACTTTGTCTTCCAAAAGTTGGGCCTTTTTGGGGTTCACTTTGCATCCAATCTGCTGCAGGAGTTCGGCCACAAGCTCGATGTGCTCTGCCTTGGTGTCTGTCTGCAGTAATAGGTCGTCCACATACTGGACCAGGCATTCGGGGCGAGAAAAGTTCGATAAACCATTTGCCAGCTGTCGGTGGAAAATGGAGGGGGAGTTGTGGAATCCTTGTGGAAGGCATGTCCATGTGTACTGCTGACCTTTAAAAGTGAAGGCAAATTCATACTGGCACACTTTTGCCAATGGAGTGGACCAGAATCCGTTACTGATGTCCAAAACTAAAATATTGTGAGTTGAGTCCCTGTTTGAGCATGGTCTCGGGACTTGTGGCTACCGTGGGGGCTGCTGCGGGGGTGACTTTGTTGAGTTCCCGGTAATCGATGGTCAGTCGCCATGATCCATCGGGCTTTCTCACTGGCCAAATCGGGGCATTATTAGTGGAGGCTACTGATCTAAGTACGCCTTGTTCTAATAAGCTGTCAATAACCTTTGAGATTTCTCACTCTGCCTCTTGGGGAAATCCGTATTGCTTCTGGGGTCTAGGGTCAAGTCCTATTATTTGAACCGAACCAGCCATTCTGTCGCAGTCATGTTTATGACTTGCAAATGCGGTCCTGTTCTTTTGGAGAACTGCCCTAACCTATTTCTCTGCACGAATCGTGGTCGGGTCAAACCAAAAATTGCTGACTGCGCTAATCTTATTAGCATACTCACCTACTGTGAGCGTTGCGGGGGCTCTTGCTGACTTTGTCATTTTCCAGACACATTGATTTACTGGGTCAAATGAAAGGTTGTGGGAGTTCATGAAATCAATGCACAAAATGTGTTCTGCTGTGTGGTCCAGATCGACCAAAACTATGGGGTGTTTTGTTGTAATGTTGCCAATTTGAATGGGTACAGGGGCTGTGATGTGTCCCTGTTGCGAGTGGCCTGTGAAGCCGCTGAGGGTGATTGTGGCTGTATTGGGCCACGTGTCTTTTTGGAACATGGTGGAGGAATTTATTGTGGTGCGGGACCCTCCTGTGTCCCAGAGAAATTTGATGGGCGGTCCCCGTATTACCGCTGCAATTACTGGTCGGCCGGACCTATCCCAAAGGGATATCCAAAGCAGACCCAACTGGGGGAGCCCGAACAACGTCAGTCATAGAAAATACATAGAAAATACAGCACAGAACAGGCCCTTCGGCCCACGATGTTGTGCCGAACCTTTGTCCTAGATTAATCATAGATTATCATTGAATTTACAGTGCAGAAGGAGGCCATTCTCTGCACCGGCTCTTGGAAAGAGCACCCTACCCAAACTCAACACCTCCACCCAACACCAAGGGCAATTTGGACATTAAGGGCAATTTATCATTGGCCAATTCACCTAACCCGCACATCTTTGGATTGTGGGAGGAAACCGGAGCACCCGGTGGAAACCCACGCAGACACGGGGAGGACGTGCAGACTCCGCACAGACAGTGACCCAAGCCGGAATCGAACCTGGGACCCTGGAGCTGTGAAGCAATTGTGCTATCCACAATGCTACCGTGCTGCCCTTGAGAACAAATAAATCTACACTATATCATTTAACCGTAATCCATGTACCTATCCAATAGCTGCTTGAAGGTCCCTAATGTTTCCGACTCAACTACTTCCACAGGCAGTGCATTACATGCCCCCACTACTCTCTGGGTAAAGAACCTACCTCTGATATCCCTCCTATATCTTCCACCTTTCACCTTAAATTTATGTCCCCTTGTAATGGTGTGTTCCACCCGGGGAAAAAGTCTCTGACTGTCTACTCTATCTATTCCCCTGATCATCTTATAAACCTCTATCAAGTCGCCCCTCATCCTTCTCCGTTCTAATGAGAAAAGGCCTAGCACCCTCAACCTTTCCTCGTAAGACCGACTCTCCATTCCAGGCAACATCCTGGTAAATCTTCTTTGCACCTTTTCCAAAGCTTCCACATCCTTCCTAAAATTAGGCGACCAGAACTGTACACAGTACTCCAAATGTGGCCTTACCAAAGTTTTGTACAGCTGCATCATCACCTCACGGCTCTTAAATTCAATCCCTCTGTTAATGAACGCGAGCACACCATAGGCCTTCTTCACAGCTCTATCCACTTGAGTGGCAACTTTCAAAGATGTATGAACATAGACCCCAAGATCTCTCTGCTCCTCCACATTGCCAAGAACTCTACCGTTAACCCTGTATTCCGCATTCATATTTGTCCTTCCAAAATGGACAACCTCACACTTTTCAGGGTTAAACTCCATCTGCCACTTCTCAGCCCAGCTCTGCATCCTATCTATGTCTCTTTGCAGCCGACAACAGCCCTCCTTACTATCCACAACTCCACCAATCTTCGTATCGTCTGCAAATTTACTGACCCACCCTTCAACTCCCTCATCCAAGTCATTAATGAAAATCACAAACAGCAGAGGACCCAGAACTGATCCCTGCGGTACGCCACTGGTAACTGGGATCCAGGCTGAATATTTGCCATCCACCACCACTCTCTGACTTCTATCGGTTAGCCAGTTCGTTATCCAACTGGCCAAATTTCCCACTATCCCATGCCTCCTTACTTTCTGCATAAGCCTACCATGGGGAACTTTATCAAATGCCTTACTAAAATCCATGTACACTACATCCACTGCTTTACCTTCATCCACATGCTTGGTCACCTCCTCAAAGAATTCAATAAGATTTGTAAGGCAAGACCTACCCCTCACAAATCCGTGCTGACTATCCCTAATCAAGCAGTGTCTTTCCAGATGCTCAGAAATCCTATCCTTCAGTACCCTTTCCATTACTTTGCCTACCACTGAAGTAAGACTAACTGGCCTGTAATTCCCAGGGTTATCCCTAGTCCCTTTTTTGAACAGGGGCACGACATTCGCCACTCTCCAATCCCCTGGTACCACCCCTGTTGACAGTGAGGACGAAAAGATCATTGCCAACGGCTCTGCAATTTCATCTCTTGCTTCCCATAGAATCCTTGGATATATCCCGTCAGGCCCGGGGGACTTATCTATCCTCAAGTTTTTCAAAATGCCGAACACATCTTCCTTCCTAACAAGTATTTCCTCGAGCTTACCAATCTGTTTCACACTGTCCTCTCCAACAATATCGCCCCTCTCATTTGTAAATACAGAAGAAAAGTACTCGTTCAAGACCTCTCCTATCTCTTCAGACTCAATACACAATCTCCCGCTACTGTCCTTGATCGGACCTACCCTCGCTCTAGTCATTCTCATATTTCTCACATATGTGTAAAAGGCCTTGGGGCTTTCCTTGATCCTACCCGCCAAAGATTGTTCATGCCCTCTCTTAGCTCTCCTAATCCCTTTCTTCAGTTCCCTCCTGGCTATCTTGTATCCCTCCAATGCCCTGTCTGAACCTTGTTTCCTCAGCCTTACATAAGTCACCTTTTTCCTCTTAACAAGACAATCAACCTCTCTTGTCAACCATGGTTCCCTCACTCGACCATCTCTTCCCTGCCTGACAGGGACATACATATCAAGGACACGTAGCACCTGTTCCTTGAACAAGTTCCACATTTCACTTGTGCCCTTCCCTGCCAGCCTATGTTCCCAACTTATGCACTTCAATTCGTGTCTGACAACATCGTATTTACCCTTCCCCCAATTGTAAACCTTGCCCTGTTGCACGTACCTATCCCTTTCCATTACTAAAGTGAAAGTCACAGAATTGTGGTCACTATCTCCAAAATGCTCCCCCACTAACAAATCTATCACTTGCCCTGGCTCATTACCCAGTACTAAATCCAATATTGCCCCTCCTCTGGTCGGACAATCTACATACTGCGTTAGAAAAGCTTCCTGGACACACTGCACAAACACCATCCCATCCAAACTATTTGATCTAAAGAGTTTCCACTCAATATTTGGGAAGTTAAAGTCGCCCATGACTACTACCCTATGACTTCTGCACCTTTCCAAAATCTGTTTCCCAATCTGTTCCTCCACATCTCTGCTACTATTGGGGGGCCTATAGAAAACTCCTAACAAGGTGACTGCTCCTTTCCTATTTCTGACTTCAACCCATACTACCTCAGTAGGCTGATACTCCTCGAACTGCCTTTCTGCAGCTGTTATACTATCTCTAATTAATAATGCCACCCCGCCACCTCTTTTACCACCCTCCCTAATCTTATTGAAACATCTATAACCAGGGACCTCCAACAACCATTTCTACCCCTCTTCTATCCAAGTTTCCGTGATGGCCACCACATCGTAGTCCCAAGTACCGATCCATGCCTTAAGTTCACCCACCTTATTCCTGATGCTTCTTGTGTTGAAGTATACACACTTCAACCCCTTTCCGTGCCTGCAAGTACTCTCCTTTGTCAGTGTTCCCTTCCCCACTGCCTCATTACACGCTTTGGCGTCCTGAATATCGGCTACCTTAGTTGCTGGACTACAAATCCGGTTCCCATTCCCCAGCCAAATTAGTTTAAACCCTCCCGAAGAGTACTAGAAAACCTCCCTCCCAGGATATTGGTGCCCCTCTGGTTAAGATGCAACCCGTCCTGCTTGTACAGGTCCCACCTTCCCCAGAATGCGCTCCAATTATCCAAATACCTGAAGCCCTCCCTCCTACACCATTCATACTCCTACAGTCATAGAACATAGAACATAGAATGATACAGCGCAGTACAGGCCCTTCGGCCCACGATGTTGCACTGAAACAAAAGCCATCTAACCTACACTATGCCATTATCATCCATATGCTTATCCAATAAACTTTTAAATGCCCTCAATGTTGGAGAGTTCACTACTGTTGCAGGTAGGGCATTCCACGGCCTCACCACTCTTTGCGTAAAGAACCTACCTCTGACCTCTGTCCTATATCTATTACCCCTCAGTTTAAAGCTATGTCCCCTCGTGCCAGCCACTTCCATCCGCGGGTGAAGGCTCTCACTGTCCACCCTATCTAACCCCCTGATCATTTTGTATGCCTCTATTAAGTCTCCTCTTAACCTTCTTCTCTCCAACGAAAACAACCTCAAGTCCATCAGCCTTTCCTCATAAGATTTTCCCTCCATACCAGGCAACATCCTATTAAATCTCCTCTGCACCCACTCCAAAGCCTTCACGTCCTTCCTATAATGCGGTGACCAGAACTGTACGCAATACTCCAAATGCGGCCGTACCAGAGTTTTGTACATCTGCAACATCACCTCCTGACTCCGGAACTCAATCGCTCTACCAATAAAGGCCAACACTCCATAGGCCTTCTTCACAACCCTATCAACCTGGGTGGCAACTTTCAGGGATCTATGTACCTGGACACCTAGATCCCTCTGCTCATCCACACTTCCAAGAACTTTACCATTAGCCAAATATTCCGCATTCCTGTTATTCCTTCCAAAGTGAATCACCTCACACTTCTCTACATTAAACTCCATTTGCCACCTCTCAGCCCAGCTCTGCAGCTTATCTATGTCCCTCTGTAACCTGCTACATCCTTCCACACTGTCGACAACACCATCGACTTTAGTGTCGTCTGCAAATTTACTCACCCACCCTTCTCCGCCTTCCTCTAGGTCATTGATAAAAATGACAAACAGCAACGGCCCCAGAACAGATCCTTGTGGTACGCCACTTGTAACTGAACTCCATTCTGAACATTTCCCATCAGCCACCACCCTCTGTTCCGTTCAGGTCTGTCTGGTCTGAAAAGGTGCTTACACTATGTATTGGCTTTGTCATGTTACTATTTAGAGTGGCTGCCTGCTGGGTTCTCTGTGGCTTTCGTGGGGCATTGCACTCTCGTGCAAAGTGACCTAATTGTCCACAGTTGCAACAATCCTGTGGTTTCTGTGGGGGGCTGTTCATGCCTTCGTTCACCCATGCGCGGTTCTGGTGCGTTTTAACTGCTTGGATATCCGCCTCTGCCTGCTGTTCATCGGGTTTCCTAATTGCGGGTTTGTTTTGGACAGATTGCTCCCAGGGGTGGGACAACCTTTTTAAAACCCATTTTTCGTTGTGCGCTTCTTCCGAGGGGTCATAATTGGTACAAACTTTTTGGCCTGCCTCTGTGGCATGGGAGATAAGGGTACGGGTCCATTTGGCCATGTTGTCTGGGGACAAATGGGCACGGTCTAAGTTGCCAAAAACGGCTGTAAAATGAATCCACAGGCGTCCAGCAAACGCTGTGGGGTGTTCGGTTGTCTTCTGCCTGCACTTATTCAGGCCTTCTACTGGGTCACCTCTGTTATAGCCGATCGCATCTAGGATCGCCGTGTGCAGCTCTGCAAGGATGCCTCCTCCTACATTCTGTGGGTCGGGAAGGGCTGCTACAACCGGAGGGTCTATGCACAAAACTGTGAGCTTCACTTGCTCACGCTCATCCAGGCCGTACATGGTCGCCTGCTGCTTCACTCTAGCAAAGAAGTGGTGGGGGTCTGAGGTGGGGAGGAACGGGGAGAATCTTTTCGCACGTGTCCTGTAATTGGGTCACGGTTAAGGGGGTGGTGTAAAGGAATTCCACATCTCCTTCCGATGTGACTGTGCGGTGGGTAGTTACTGGATTCATGGGTGCCTGATCTATCTGCTTTGTGGGGGGTTGGGGTGCTTTTCTCTTTTGGGGCTTTCCTTGCACACATGTTCCCTGTACATATCTCTGCGCGGTTTTTTAAATTTCGTCTTCCTCATCTAAAGGTGCTCTGAAACCCATTTTGCACTGAAAGCAAAGACTGCAGTTCCGCAATCTGCTTGCTGCATTTCGCATGATCTAATGAGCTTTGTCTGTGCTCCGTGGTGGCAGCATGGAGTGCTCTTAATGCTGCCTTTAGATCGCTGCACTGCCTTTGCAATGCCTCTACCTGTTTCTCTGTCTCTTCTCTTTCCAGGACTGCACGTTGCGTGTCCTGATAGGCCTTACCGTATTGAGTTTGGAAGCTGCTCAGATGCGCTAGACAAGACTGGTGTGCACTCTTGGCATCATCCACCTCTCCGTCCTTTGCTGCCAACTTCCTTCTTAAATCTATATTCTCCCTCTCGATCTCACTGACATCGACCTTGCTCATTTGATGTCTCTCTTCTATCTCTTTGCGGAGATTCCGAACGACCTCCTCTGTGCCTTGCAATTGTGCCAAACAGGACATGATTGCCATCAGCTTGCGAGCTTTCCCTAAGCTTTTCTTATGGATCTCTGACAGGTTCTCCCACCAAGTATGTCCTATACTCCCGGGTCCTGTTTCCTCATTATCACAGAATTCACTCCAAAGGGGCCATCCTTTCCCTTTGAGATGTTTTCTGATCTCTTCTTCCCAAACAGGACACTGTCCTACTCTGCTGCTGGTCACTGTGACCTCGAATTCCTGGGGGTTCATAAGGCGTTCCATTGCCTTCATTGCCAATTTCTCATTTCTGAATGCTTTCTTTAAAAATTTGGAACGAGGGGTACTAAGGCGGTGCTGTAAACACGGGTACGGCGTTCGCTATTTTCCGGAATACAAACTCCCGACAGTTTATCGCAACACAAATCTATCAGTTTTACCTTATAGCCCTGTTGGTTACGCATGCATTAACATGCTTCCGAATTATGAGGATTGACCAGAACTGCTTGAACACTTGTGGTTATTCTGTTCCCAATTGGATTCTCAATTCAAATTTTGGGTTCTCCCGGAGTGGTTAGGCCACTTCTAAGTCGGGTCCCGTCAGGATGTCGCCAGTAAATGTTGCTAACTTTGGTTGGCTCTTAATTTGTTGCTCGTTGCGTCTTTACTTAATTTGCTCTGTTTCTATAACCTTTGCTCTCGAGTCGCCAGGTATCTTTATGATACCGCCACGAGGTTCAAGTTCAAGAACTGATCAATAACTCGACACACCAATTAGTAAGATTCAAATCAAAACACATTTATTATACACAGTCAATCACTACTCATGCATAAAACTCTACTAACTAGACTATCTCTATCACTAAAAGGCCTATACTTAGCTTTGGGACTGGCCCACCAGGTCAGGGGACAAATGGCCTTTCCTTCGATTCGAAGTCTGCAGGATTCAAAGCTGATATGGACTGGTAGCTAGGAGCGCCTATCTCGTAGTGTGTGTTGACTGGAGACTTACTTGGTTTCTGCGGCATCTAGGCAGGTCACTATCAAGAGTTGTTTCATGCTGCTGAGTGACCCTGCCAAGAAGACCGAATTGAACTTGGGGACTCTATTTTATAGTCCCCAGGGGCTTCGCGCCGTTCGGGGCGGACCCCGTATCTGGTTCCAAGTGATTGGACTACGTTCCGATCACTTAGATCGATTTCTCCAATACTGGAGCCGTTCCCTGATCGCTGGGTGGTCCCTGAGTGTCCGTTGGCCTTCCTTTGTCTTGGCTCCTGCTGGCGCCGAGGAGTCTGGCTTGGCCTTATTCACCTTTCATGTTTCAATTGTTCCCGGGGATCGCTCATTAGTATGCGGATGGCTGTGAGTTCCAGCGCTGTCTGGGTTTCTGCAAGTTCTAATACACAGGAGACTTTGCACTTGCCAGTTTTTCCTGGCTTGGCTGAATTTCCCTGCATTCTTTGCGGATCTGCATTTTAAGTCGGGAAGTGGCCAACCCAGGTGGCTACACTACCATTCACTGTATATTCCCTACCTGCATTAGACCTTCCAAAATGCATATTCCCTACCTGTATTAGACCTTCCAAAATGCATATTTCCTACCTGCATTAGACCTTCCAAAATGCATATTTCCTACCTGCATTAGACCTTCCAAAATTCATATTCCCTACCTACATTAGACCTTCCAAAATGCATATTCCCTACCTGTATTAGACCTTCCAAAATGCATATTTCCTACCTGCATTAGACCTTCCAAAATTAACTGAGCTGGCTGGTTGGAACAGAGTAGAAATCAGGCACTAGCAGCTTAACTGACAGGCAGGAGAACTGAAACCAATGCTTTGATATTAATGGGGAGTCAGGAATGATGCAGGAGAGACGGAAACATGCTGAACATCAAGGTCTCTTGAGCATCTTGCCTTTTTGCTTGGCAAATGTCCAAATGGAGTGCCTTGCAGCAAGTGGCATGGAACGCCAGGGGCATGATGATGTCCTTTGATACGGTGCACCAAACTGGGAAAGGGCTCCCCTCGATGAATGGTAATGCTGCAGAGAAGCAATTGGGAAGATAGGGCAGTCAGAGGTCAAGGAGGGTCAGTGAGCGGGAGGGTGTGACCGGGAGTGTCAGAGATGCGGAGAGTCAGTGATTGGGGGCATAAGTGATGAGGTGGGTCTAAAATCGGGAGGGTCAGGGATTAGGTAGGTCAGCGATTGGGAGGGTCAGTAATTGGGAGAGTCAGTGATTGGGATAGTGATTGGGAAGGTCAGAGATTGGGAGAGTCAGTGATTGGGAAGGTCAGTGATTGGGAGGGTGAGGGGTGGGGGTCAGTGATCAGGAGGATGGGGGGATGAGATTAGGAGGTTTGGGGGGGTCAGTGATAGGGGAGCATTGGGGGGATCAGTAATCAGGAGGAAGGAGGGGGTCGGTGGTCGGGAGGATGGGGGTGTCAGTAATCAGGAGAATGGGGGCTGTGCCAGTGATCGGGAGGATGGGGGGGTCAGTGATTGGGATGGTCAGTGATTGGGAATGTCAGTGATTGGCAGGGTCAGTGTTTGGGTGGGTCAGCGATTGGGAGGAGCAGTGATTGGCAGGGTCTGTGATGGGAGGGTCAGTGTTTGGGAGGGTCAGTAATTGGGTGGGACAGCGATTGGGAGGAGCAGTGATTGGGAGGGTCAGCGATTGGGAAGGTCTGTGATTGGGAGGGTCAGTGATTGGGAGGGTCAGTTATTGGGGGGGACAGCGATTGGGAGGGTCGGTGTTTGGGAGAGTCAGTGAATGGTGGGTCAGCGATTGGGATGGTCAGTGATTGGGAAAGTCAGCGATTGGGAGGGTCAGTGATTGGGAGAGTCAGTGGTTGGAAAAGTCAGTGAGTGGGAGGGACAGTGATCAGGAGAGTCAGTGATTGGGAAGGTCAGTGATTGGGAAAGTCAGTGATTGGGAGAGTCAGTGATTGGGAAGGTCAGTGATTGGGAAAGTCAGTGATTGGGAAGGTCAGTGATTGGGAGGGTTGGTGATTGGGAAAGTCAGTGATTGGGAGGGACAGTGATCGGGAGAGTCAGTGATTGGGAAGGTCAGTGATTGGGAAAGTCAGTGATTGGATGGGTCAGTGATTGGAAGGGTCAGTGATTGGGAGGGTCAGTGATTGGGAGGGCCAGTGATTGGAAGGGTCAGTGATTGGGAAAGTCCGTGATTGGGAAAGTCTGTGATTGGGAATGTCAGTGATTGGAAGGGTCAGTGATTGGGAGAGTCAGTGATTAGGAAGGTCAGTGAATGGGAGGGCTGGTGATTGGGAAAGTCAGTGATTGGGAGGGACAGTGACCGGGAGAGTCAGTGATTGGGAAGGTCAGTGATTGGGAAAGTCAGTGATTGGGAGGGACAGTGAATCGGATGGTCAGTGATTGGGAAAGCCAGTGATTGGGAAGGTGAATGATTGGGAGGGTCAGGGAGTGGGAAGGTCAGTGATTGGGAGGGTCAGTGATCGGGAAGGTCAGTGATTGGGAGGGTCAGTGATTGGGAGAATTAGTGATTGGGAGGGGCAGTGAATGTGAGGGTCAGCATTTGGGAGGGTCTGTTATTGGGAGGGTCAGTGATTGGGATGGTCAGTGATTGGGATGGTCAGTGATTAGGATGGTCAGTGATTAGGAAAGTCAGTGATTGGGAAGGTCAGTGATTGGGAAAGTCAGTGATTGGCAAGGTCAGTGATTGGAAGGGGCAGTGATTTGGAGGGTCAGCGATTGGGAGGGTCTGTGATTTGGTGGGTCAGTGATTGGGAGGGTCAGTTATTGGGTGGGACAGCGTTTGGGATGGTCAGTGCTTGGTAAAGTCAGTGATTGGGAGGGTCAGTGATAGGGAGGGTCAGTGATTGGGAGGGTCAGCGATTGGGGGGGCCTGTGATTGGGAGGGTCAGTGATTGGGATGGTCAGTGATTACGATGGTCAGTGATTGGGATGGTCAGTGATTGGGAAAGTCAGTGATTGGGAAGGTCAGTGACTGGGAGGGTCAGTGATTGGAGGGTCAGTGATTGGGAGGGTCAGTGATTGGGAGGGACAGCGATTGGGAGGGTCAGTGATTGGGAGGGTCACTGAATGGTGGGACAGCGATTGGGATGGTCAGTGATTGGGAAAGTCAGTGATTGGGAGGATCAGTGATTGGGAGGGACAGTGATTGGGATGGTCAGTGATTGGGAGGGTCAGTTATTGGGTGGGACAGCGATTGGGAGGGTCAGTGATTGGGAGGGTCAGTGAATGGTGGGACAGCGATTGGGATGGTCACTGATTGGGAAGGTCAGTGATTGGGAGAGTCAGTGATTGGGAAAGTCAGTGATTGGGAGGGACAGTGATCGGGAGAGTCAGTGATTGGGAAGGTCAGTGATTGGGAAAGTCAGTGATTGGGAGGGTCAGTGATTGGGAGAGTCAGTGATTGGAAAAGTCAGTGAGTAGGAGGGACAGTGATCAGGAGAGTCAGTGATAGGGAGAGTCAGTGATTGGGAAGGTCAGTGATTGGGAAAGTCAGTGATTGGATGGGTCAGTGATTGGAAGGGTCAGTGATTGGGAGGGTCAGTGATTGGGAGGGTCAGTGATTGGGAGGGTCAGTGATTGGAAGTGCCAGTGATTGGGAAAGTCCGTGATTGGGAAAGTCCGTGATTGGGAAAGTCAGTGATTGGAAGGGTCAGTGATTGGGAGAGTCAGTGATAAGGAATGTCAGTGATTGGGAGTGTTGGTGATTGGGAGGGTCAGTGATTGGGAGGGTCAGTGATTGGAAGGGTCAGTGATTGGGAAAGTCCGTGATTGGGAAAGTCAGTGATTGGAAGGGTCAGTGATTGGGAGAGTCAGTGATTAGGAAGGTCAGTGATTGGAAGGGTTGGTGATTGGGAAAGTCAGTGATTGGGAGGGACAGTGATCGGAGGAGTCAGTGATTGGGAAGGTCAGTGATTGGGAAAGTCAGTGATTGGGAGGGTCAGTGATTGGGAGAGGCAGTGATTGGGAAGGTCAGTGATTGGGAGGGACAGTGAATCGGATGGTCAGTGATTGGGAAAGCCAGTGATTGGGAAGGGGAATGATTGGGAGGGTCAGTGAGTGGGAAGGTCAGTGATTGGGAGGGTCTGTGATTGGGAGGGTCAGTGATCGGGAAGGTCAGTGATTGGGAGGGTCAGTGATTGTGAGGGTTAGTGATTGGGAGGGGCAGTGATTGTGAGGGGCAGCATTTGGGAGGGTCTGTTATTGGGAGGGTCAGTGATTGGGATGGTCAGTGATTGGGATGGTCAGTGATTAGGATGGTCAGTGATTAGGAAAGTCAGTGATTGGGAAGGTCAGTGATTGGGAAAGTCAGTGATTGCCAAGGTCAGTGATTGGAAGGGGCAATGATTTGGAGGGTCAGCGATTGGGAGGGTCTGTGATTTGGAGGGTCAGTGATTGGGAGGGTCAGTTATTGGGTGGGACAGCGTTTGGGATGGTCAGTGCTTGGTAAAGTCAGTGATTGGGAGGGTCAGTGATAGGGAGGGTCAGTGATTGGGAGGGTCAGCGATTGGGGGGGTCTGTGATTGGGAGGGTCAGTGATTGGGAGGGTCAGTGATTGGGATGGTCAGTGATTGGGTTGGTCAGTGATTGGGAAAGTCAGTGATTGGGAAGGTCAGTGATTGGGAGGGTCAGTGATTTGGAGGGTCAGCGATTGGGAGGGTCAGTGATTGGGTGGGACAGCGATTGGGAGGGTCAGTGATTGGGAGGGTCACTGAATGGTGGGACAGCGATTGGGATGGTCAGTGATTGGGAAAGTCAGTGATTGGGAGGATCAGTGATTGGGAGGGACAGTGATTGGGATGGTCAGTGATTGGGAGGGTCAGCTATTGGGTGGGACAGCGATTGGGAGGGTCAGTGATTGGGAGGGTCAGTGAATGATGGGACAGCGATCGGGAGAGTCAGTGATTGGGAAGGTCAGTGATTGGGAAAGTCAGTGATTGGGAAAGTCAGTGATTGGAAGGGTCAGTGAATGGGAGGGTCAGTGATTGGAAGGGTCAGTGATAGGGAAAGTCCGTGATTGGGAAAGTCCGTGATTGGGAAAGTCAGTGATTGGAAGGGTCAGTGAATGGGAGAGTCAGTGATAAGGAATGTCAGTGATTGGGAGTGTTGGTGATTGGGAAAGTCAGTGATTGGATGGGTCAGTGATTGGAAGGGTCAGTGATTGGGAGGGTCAGTGATTGGGAGGGTCAGTGATTAGAAGGGTCAGTGATTGGGAAAGTCCGTGATTGGGAAAGTCAGTGATTGGAAGGGTCAGTGATTGGGAGAGTCAGTGATTCGGAAGGTCAGTGATTGGAAGGGTTGGTGATTGCGAAAGTGAGTGATTGGGAGGGACAGTGATCGGGAGAGTCAGTGATTGGGAAGGTCAGTGATTGGGAAAGTCAGTGATTGGGAGGGTCAGTGATTGGGAGAGGCAGTGATTGGTAAGGTCAGTGATTGGGAGGGACAGTGAATCGGATGGTCAGTGATTGGGAAAGCCAGTGATTGGGAAGGTGAATGATTGGGAGGGTCAGTGAGTGGGAAGGTCAGTGATTGGGAGTGTCTGTGATTGGGAGGGTCAGTGATTGGGAGGGTTAGTGATTGGGAGGGGCAGTGATTGCGAGGCTCAGCATTTGGGAGGGTCTGTTATTGGGAGGGTCAGTGATTGGGATGGTCAGTGATTGGAATGGTCAGTGATTAGGATGGTCAGTGATTGGGAAAGTCAGTGATTGGGAAGGTCAGTGATTGGGAAAGTCAGTGATTGGGAAGGTCAGTGATTGGAAGGGGCAGTGATTTGGAGGGTCAGCGATTGGGAGGGTCTGTGATTGGAAGGGTCAGTGATTGGGAGGGAAAGTTATTGGGTGGGACAGCGTTTGGGGGGGTCTGTGATTGGGAGGGTCAGTGATTGGGATGGTCAGTGATTGGGATGGTCAGTGATTGGGATGGTCAGTGATTGGGAAAGTCAGTGATTGGGAAAGTGAGTGATTGGGAAAGTCAGTGAGTAGGAGGGACAGTGATCAGGAGAGTCAGTGATTGGGAAGGTCAGTGATTGGGAGAGTCAGTGATTGGAAAAGTCAGTGAGTAGGAGGGACAGTGATCAGGAGAGTCAGTGATTGGGAAGGTCAGTGATTGGGAAAGTCAGTGATTGAGAGGGTCAGTGATTGGGAGAGTCAGTGATTGGGAAGGTCAATGATTGGGAAAGTCAGTGATTGGGAGGGTCAGTGATTGGGAGGGTTGGTGATTGGGAAAGTCAGTGATTGGGAGGGTCAGTGATTGGGAGAGTCAGTGACTGGGAGAGTCAGTGATTGGGAAGGTCAGTGATTGGGAAAGTCAGTGATTGGGAAGGTCAATGATTGGGAGGGTCAGTGAGTGGGAAGGTCAGTGATTGGGAGGGTCTGTGATTGGGAGGGTCAGTGATCGGGAAGGTCAGCGATTGGGATGGTCAGTGTTTGGGATGGTCAGTGATTGGGAAAGTCAGTGATTGGGAAGGTCAGTGATTGGGAGGGTCAGTGATTGGGAGGGTCAGCGATTGGGAGGGTCAGTGATTGGGTGGGGCAGCGATTGGGATGGTCAGTGGTTGGGATAGTCAGTGATTGGGCGGGTCAGTGATTGGGAGGGTCAGTGATTGGGAGGGTCAGTGATTGGGAGGGTCAGTGATTGGGAGGGTCAGTGATTGGGAGGGTCAGTAATTGGGTGGGACAGCGATTGGGAGGGTCAGTGATTGGGAGGGTTAGTGAATGGTGGGAGAGCGATTGGGATAGTCAGTGACGGGGGGGGACAGTTATCGGGTGGGTCAGAGATTGGGAAAGTCAGTGATGGGAAAGTCTGTGATTGGGAGCGACAGTGATTGGGAAAGTCAGTGATTGGGAGGGACAGAGAATCGGATGGTCAGTGATTGGGAAAGTCAGTGACAGGGAGGGTTAGTGATTGGGGGAGACAGCGATTGGGAGGGTCGGTGATTGGGAAGGTCAGTGAATGGTGCGACAGCTATTCGGATGGTCAGTGATTGGGAGGGACAGTGATCGGGAGAGTCAGTGATTGGGAGGATCAGTGAATGGTGGGACAGCGATTGGGACAGTCAGTGATTGGGAAGGTCAGTAATTGGGAGAGTCAGTGATTGGGAAAGTCAGTGATTGGGAAAGTCAGTGATTGAGAGGGACAGTGATCGGGAGAGTCAGTGATTGGGAAGGTCAGTGATTGGGAAAGTCAGTGATTGGGAGGGTCAGTAATTGGGAGGGTTGGTGATTGGGAAAGTCAGTGATTGGGAGGGACAGTGATCGGGAGAGTCAGTGATTGGGAAGGTCAGTGATTGGGAAAGTCAGTGATTGGGACGGTCAATGATTGGGAAAGTCAGTGATTGGGAGGGTCAGTAATTGGGAGGGTTGGTGATTGGGAAAGTCAGTGATTGGCATGGACAGTGATTGGGAGAGTCAGTGATTGGGAAGGTCAGTGATTGGGAAAGTCAGTGATTGGGACGGTCAGTGATTGGGAGAGTCAGTGATTGGGAAGGTCAGTGATTGGGAGGGACAGTGAATTGGATGGTCAGTGATTGGGAAAGTCAGTGATTGGGAAGGTCTATGATTGGGAGGGTCAGTGATCGGGAAGGTCAGTGATAGTGAGGGTCAGTGATTGGGAGGGTCAGTGATTGGGAGGGTTAGTATTGGGAGGGGCAGTGATTGGGAGGATCAGCATTTGGGAGGGTCTGTTATTGGGAGGGTCAGTGATTGGGAGGGTCAGTGATTGGGATGGTCAGTGATTAGGAGGGTCAGTGATTTTAAGGGTCAGTGATTTGGAGGGTCAGCGATTGGGAGGGTCAATGATTGGGTGGAACAGCGATTGGGAGGGTCAGTGATTGGGTGGGACAGCGATTGGGAGGGTCAGTGATTGGGAGGGTCAGTGATCAGGAGGGTCAGTGATTGGGAAAGTCAGTGATTGGGAAAGTCAGTGAATCGGATTGTCAGTGATTGGGAAAGTCAGTGATTGGAAGGGTCAGTGATTGGGAAAGTCAGTGACTGGGAGAGTCAGTGATTGGAAGGGTCAGCGATTGGGAGGGTCAGTGATTGGGAGGGTCAGTGAATTGTGGGAGAGCGATTGGGATAGTCAGTGATGGGGGGACAGTTATCGGGAGGGTCAGTGATTGGGAGGGTCAGTGATCGGGAGGGTCAGTGATTGGGAGGGTCAGTGATTGGGAGGGTCAGTGTTTGGGAAAGTCAGTGATTGGGAAAGTCAGTGATTGGGACGGCCAGTGATTGGGAAAGTCAGTGATTGGGAAAGTCAGTGATTGGGAAAGTCAGTGATTGGGAAAGTCAGTGATTGGGAGGGTCAGTGATTGGGAGAGTCAGTGATTGGGAAGGTCAGTGATTGGGAAAGTCAGTGATTGGGACGGTCAGTGATTGGGAAGGTCAGTGATTGGGAGGGACAGTGAATTGGATGGTCAGTGATTGGGAAAGTCAGTGATTGGGAAGGTCAATGATTGGGAGAGTCAGTGAGTGGAAAGGTCAGTGCTTGGGAGGGTCTGTGATTGGGAGGGTCAGTGCTCGGGAAGGTCAGTGATTGGGAGAGTCAGTGATTGGGAAAGTCAGTGATTGGCAAGGTCAGTGATTGGGAGGGGCAGTGATTTGGAGGGCCAGCGATTGGGAGGGTCTGTGATTGGGAGGGTCAGTGATTGGGAGGGTCGGTTATTGGGTGGGACAGCGATTGGGAGGGTCAGTGATTGGGAGGGTCATTGAATGGTGGGACAACGATTGGGATGGTCAGTGATTGGGAAAGTCAGTGTTTGGGAGGGTCAGTGATTGGGAGGGTCAGTGATTGGGAGGGTCAGCGATTGGGAGGGTCTGTGATTGGGAGGGTCAGTGATTGGGATGGTCAGTGATTGGGATGGTCAGTGATTGGGATGGTCAGTGATTGGGATGGTCACTGATTGGGAAAGTCAGTGATTGGGAAGGTCAGTGATTGGGAGGGTCAGTGATTTGGAGGGTCAGCGATTGGGAGGGTCAGTGATTGGATGGAACAGCGATTGGGAGGGTCACTGAATGGTGGGACAGCGATTGGGATGGTCAGTGATTGGGAAAGTCAGTGATTGGGAGGGTCAGTGATTCGGAGGGAAAGTGATTGGGATGGTCAGTGATTGGGAGGGTCAGTTATTGGGTGGGACAGCGATTGGGAGGGTCAGTGATTGGGAGGGTCAGTGAATGGTGGGACAGCGATTGGAATGGTCAGTGACGGGGGGGGGGGGGGGGACAGTGATCGCGAGGGCCAGTGATTGGGAAAGTCACTGATTGGGAGGGTCAGTGATTGGGAAAGTCAGTGATTGGGAGGGACAGTGAATCGGATGGTCAGTGATTGGGAAAGTCAGTGATTGGGAGGGTCAGTGATTGGGAAAGTCAGTGATTGGGAGGGTCAGTGATTGGAAGGGTCAGCGATTGGGAGGGTCAGTGATTGGGAGGGTCAGTAAATGGTGGGAGAGCGATTGGGATAGTTGAAGGGGGGACAGTTATCGGGAGGGTCAGTGATTGGGAGGGTCAGTGATCGGGAGGGTCAGTGATTGGGAAAGTCAGTGATAGGGAAAGTCAGTGATTGGGACGGACAGTGATTGGGAAAGTCAGTGATTGGGAATGTCAGTGATTGGGAGGGACAGTGATTGGGAAAGTCAGTGATAGGGAAAGTCAGTGATTGGGACGGATAGTGATTGGGAAAGTCAGTGATTGGGAAAGTCAGTGATTGGGAGGGACAGTGATCGGGAGAGTCAGTGATGGGGAAGGTCAGTGATTGGGAAAGCCAGTGATTGGGAAGGTGAATGATTGGGAGGGTCAGTGAGTGGGAAGGTCAGTGATTGGGAGGGTCAGTGAATCGGATGGTCAGTGATTGGGAAAGTCAGTGATTGGGAAGGTCAATGATTGGGAGGGTCAGTGAGTGGGAAGGTCAGTGATTGGGAGGGTCTGTGATTGGGAGGGTCAGTGATCGGGAAGGTCAGCGATTGGGATGGTCAGTGTTTGGGATGGTCAGTGATTGGGAAAGTCAGTGATTGGGAAGGTCAGTGATTGGGAGGGTCAGTGATTGGGAGGGTCAGCGATTGGGAGGGTCAGTGATTGGGTGGGGCAGCGATTGGGATGGTCAGTGGTTGGGATAGTCAGTGATTGGGCGGGTCAGTGATTGGGAGGGTCAGTGATTGGGAGGGTCAGTGATTGGGAGGGTCAGTGATTGGGAGGGTCAGTGATTGGGAGGGTCAGTAATTGGGTGGGACAGCGATTGGGAGGGTCAGTGATTGGGAGGGTTAGTGAATGGTGGGAGAGCGATTGGGATAGTCAGTGACGGGGGGGGACAGTTATCGGGTGGGTCAGAGATTGGGAAAGTCAGTGATGGGAAAGTCTGTGATTGGGAGCGACAGTGATTGGGAAAGTCAGTGATTGGGAGGGACAGAGAATCGGATGGTCAGTGATTGGGAAAGTCAGTGACAGGGAGGGTTAGTGATTGGGGGAGACAGCGATTGGGAGGGTCGGTGATTGGGAAGGTCAGTGAATGGTGCGACAGCTATTCGGATGGTCAGTGATTGGGAGGGACAGTGATCGGGAGAGTCAGTGATTGGGAGGATCAGTGAATGGTGGGACAGCGATTGGGACAGTCAGTGATTGGGAAGGTCAGTAATTGGGAGAGTCAGTGATTGGGAAAGTCAGTGATTGGGAAAGTCAGTGATTGAGAGGGACAGTGATCGGGAGAGTCAGTGATTGGGAAGGTCAGTGATTGGGAAAGTCAGTGATTGGGAGGGTCAGTAATTGGGAGGGTTGGTGATTGGGAAAGTCAGTGATTGGGAGGGACAGTGATCGGGAGAGTCAGTGATTGGGAAGGTCAGTGATTGGGAAAGTCAGTGATTGGGACGGTCAATGATTGGGAAAGTCAGTGATTGGGAGGGTCAGTAATTGGGAGGGTTGGTGATTGGGAAAGTCAGTGATTGGCATGGACAGTGATTGGGAGAGTCAGTGATTGGGAAGGTCAGTGATTGGGAAAGTCAGTGATTGGGACGGTCAGTGATTGGGAGAGTCAGTGATTGGGAAGGTCAGTGATTGGGAGGGACAGTGAATTGGATGGTCAGTGATTGGGAAAGTCAGTGATTGGGAAGGTCTATGATTGGGAGGGTCAGTGATCGGGAAGGTCAGTGATAGTGAGGGTCAGTGATTGGGAGGGTCAGTGATTGGGAGGGTTAGTATTGGGAGGGGCAGTGATTGGGAGGATCAGCATTTGGGAGGGTCTGTTATTGGGAGGGTCAGTGATTGGGAGGGTCAGTGATTGGGATGGTCAGTGATTAGGAGGGTCAGTGATTTTAAGGGTCAGTGATTTGGAGGGTCAGCGATTGGGAGGGTCAATGATTGGGTGGAACAGCGATTGGGAGGGTCAGTGATTGGGTGGGACAGCGATTGGGAGGGTCAGTGATTGGGAGGGTCAGTGATCAGGAGGGTCAGTGATTGGGAAAGTCAGTGATAGGGAAAGTCAGTGATTGGGACGGACAGTGATTGGGAAAGTCAGTGATTGGGAATGTCAGTGATTGGGAGGGACAGTGATTGGGAAAGTCAGTGATAGGGAAAGTCAGTGATTGGGACGGATAGTGATTGGGAAAGTCAGTGATTGGGAAAGTCAGTGATTGGGAGGGACAGTGATCGGGAGAGTCAGTGATGGGGAAGGTCAGTGATTGGGAAAGCCAGTGATTGGGAAGGTGAATGATTGGGAGGGTCAGTGAGTGGGAAGGTCAGTGATTGGGAGGGTCAGTGAATCGGATGGTCAGTGATTGGGAAAGTCAGTGATTGGGAAGGTCAATGATTGGGAGGGTCAGTGAGTGGGAAGGTCAGTGATTGGGAGGGTCTGTGATTGGGAGGGTCAGTGATCGGGAAGGTCAGCGATTGGGATGGTCAGTGTTTGGGATGGTCAGTGATTGGGAAAGTCAGTGATTGGGAAGGTCAGTGATTGGGAGGGTCAGTGATTGGGAGGGTCAGCGATTGGGAGGGTCAGTGATTGGGTGGGGCAGCGATTGGGATGGTCAGTGGTTGGGATAGTCAGTGATTGGGCGGGTCAGTGATTGGGAGGGTCAGTGATTGGGAGGGTCAGTGATTGGGAGGGTCAGTGATTGGGAGGGTCAGTGATTGGGAGGGTCAGTAATTGGGTGGGACAGCGATTGGGAGGGTCAGTGATTGGGAGGGTTAGTGAATGGTGGGAGAGCGATTGGGATAGTCAGTGACGGGGGGGGACAGTTATCGGGTGGGTCAGAGATTGGGAAAGTCAGTGATGGGAAAGTCTGTGATTGGGAGCGACAGTGATTGGGAAAGTCAGTGATTGGGAGGGACAGAGAATCGGATGGTCAGTGATTGGGAAAGTCAGTGACAGGGAGGGTTAGTGATTGGGGGAGACAGCGATTGGGAGGGTCGGTGATTGGGAAGGTCAGTGAATGGTGCGACAGCTATTCGGATGGTCAGTGATTGGGAGGGACAGTGATCGGGAGAGTCAGTGATTGGGAGGATCAGTGAATGGTGGGACAGCGATTGGGACAGTCAGTGATTGGGAAGGTCAGTAATTGGGAGAGTCAGTGATTGGGAAAGTCAGTGATTGGGAAAGTCAGTGATTGAGAGGGACAGTGATCGGGAGAGTCAGTGATTGGGAAGGTCAGTGATTGGGAAAGTCAGTGATTGGGAGGGTCAGTAATTGGGAGGGTTGGTGATTGGGAAAGTCAGTGATTGGGAGGGACAGTGATCGGGAGAGTCAGTGATTGGGAAGGTCAGTGATTGGGAAAGTCAGTGATTGGGACGGTCAATGATTGGGAAAGTCAGTGATTGGGAGGGTCAGTAATTGGGAGGGTTGGTGATTGGGAAAGTCAGTGATTGGCATGGACAGTGATTGGGAGAGTCAGTGATTGGGAAGGTCAGTGATTGGGAAAGTCAGTGATTGGGACGGTCAGTGATTGGGAGAGTCAGTGATTGGGAAGGTCAGTGATTGGGAGGGACAGTGAATTGGATGGTCAGTGATTGGGAAAGTCAGTGATTGGGAAGGTCTATGATTGGGAGGGTCAGTGATCGGGAAGGTCAGTGATAGTGAGGGTCAGTGATTGGGAGGGTCAGTGATTGGGAGGGTTAGTATTGGGAGGGGCAGTGATTGGGAGGATCAGCATTTGGGAGGGTCTGTTATTGGGAGGGTCAGTGATTGGGAGGGTCAGTGATTGGGATGGTCAGTGATTAGGAGGGTCAGTGATTTTAAGGGTCAGTGATTTGGAGGGTCAGCGATTGGGAGGGTCAATGATTGGGTGGAACAGCGATTGGGAGGGTCAGTGATTGGGTGGGACAGCGATTGGGAGGGTCAGTGATTGGGAGGGTCAGTGATCAGGAGGGTCAGTGATTGGGAAAGTCAGTGATTGGGAAAGTCAGTGAATCGGATTGTCAGTGATTGGGAAAGTCAGTGATTGGAAGGGTCAGTGATTGGGAAAGTCAGTGACTGGGAGAGTCAGTGATTGGAAGGGTCAGCGATTGGGAGGGTCAGTGATTGGGAGGGTCAGTGAATTGTGGGAGAGCGATTGGGATAGTCAGTGATGGGGGGACAGTTATCGGGAGGGTCAGTGATTGGGAGGGTCAGTGATCGGGAGGGTCAGTGATTGGGAGGGTCAGTGATTGGGAGGGTCAGTGTTTGGGAAAGTCAGTGATTGGGAAAGTCAGTGATTGGGAAAGTCAGTGATTGGGAAAGTCAGTGATTGGGAAAGTCAGTGATTGGGAAAGTCAGTGATTGGGAGGGTCAGTGATTGGGAGAGTCAGTGATTGGGAGAGTCAGTGATTGGGAAAGTCAGTGATTGGGACGGTCAGTGATTGGGAAGGTCAGTGATTGGGAGGGACAGTGAATTGGATGGTCAGTGATTGGGAAAGTCAGTGATTGGGAAGGTCAATGATTGGGAGAGTCAGTGAGTGGAAAGGTCAGTGCTTGGGAGGGTCTGTGATTGGGAGGGTCAGTGCTCGGGAAGGTCAGTGATTGGGAGAGTCAGTGATTGGGAAAGTCAGTGATTGGCAAGGTCAGTGATTGGGAGGGGCAGTGATTTGGAGGGCCAGCGATTGGGAGGGTCTGTGATTGGGAGGGTCAGTGATTGGGAGGGTCGGTTATTGGGTGGGACAGCGATTGGGAGGGTCAGTGATTGGGAGGGTCATTGAATGGTGGGACAACGATTGGGATGGTCAGTGATTGGGAAAGTCAGTGTTTGGGAGGGTCAGTGATTGGGAGGGTCAGTGATTGGGAGGGTCAGCGATTGGGAGGGTCTGTGATTGGGAGGGTCAGTGATTGGGATGGTCAGTGATTGGGATGGTCAGTGATTGGGATGGTCAGTGATTGGGATGGTCACTGATTGGGAAAGTCAGTGATTGGGAAGGTCAGTGATTGGGAGGGTCAGTGATTTGGAGGGTCAGCGATTGGGAGGGTCAGTGATTGGATGGAACAGCGATTGGGAGGGTCACTGAATGGTGGGACAGCGATTGGGATGGTCAGTGATTGGGAAAGTCAGTGATTGGGAGGGTCAGTGATTCGGAGGGAAAGTGATTGGGATGGTCAGTGATTGGGAGGGTCAGTTATTGGGTGGGACAGCGATTGGGAGGGTCAGTGATTGGGAGGGTCAGTGAATGGTGGGACAGCGATTGGAATGGTCAGTGACGGGGGGGGGGGGGGACAGTGATCGCGAGGGCCAGTGATTGGGAAAGTCACTGATTGGGAGGGTCAGTGATTGGGAAAGTCAGTGATTGGGAGGGACAGTGAATCGGATGGTCAGTGATTGGGAAAGTCAGTGATTGGGAGGGTCAGTGATTGGGAAAGTCAGTGATTGGGAGGGTCAGTGATTGGAAGGGTCAGCGATTGGGAGGGTCAGTGATTGGGAGGGTCAGTAAATGGTGGGAGAGCGATTGGGATAGTTGAAGGGGGGACAGTTATCGGGAGGGTCAGTGATTGGGAGGGTCAGTGATCGGGAGGGTCAGTGATTGGGAAAGTCAGTGATAGGGAAAGTCAGTGATTGGGACGGACAGTGATTGGGAAAGTCAGTGATTGGGAATGTCAGTGATCGGGAGGGTCAGTGATTGGGAAAGTCAGTGATTGGGAAAGTCAGTGATTGGGAGGGACAGTGATCGGGAGAGTCAGTGATGGGGAAGGTCAGTGATTGGGAAAGCCAGTGATTGGGAAGGTGAATGATTGTGAGTGTCTGTGATTGGGAGGGTCAGTGATCGGGAAGGTCAGTGATTGGGAGGGTCAGTGATTGGGAGGGTCAGTGATTGGGATGGTCAGTGATTGGGAAGGTCAGTGATTGGGAAAGTCAGTGATTGGCAAGGTCAGTGATTGGAAGGGGCAGTGATTTGGAGGGTCAGCGATTGGGAGGGTCTGTGACTGGAAGGGTCAGTGATTGGGAGGGTCAGTTATTGGGTGGGACAGCGTTTGGGGGGGTCTGTGATTGGGAGGGTCAGTGATTGGGATGGTCAGTGATTGGGATGGTCAGTGATTGGGATGGTCAGTGATTGGGAAAGTCAGTGATTGGGAAAGTCAGTGATTGGCAAGGTCAGTGATTGGAAGGGGCAGTGATTTGGAGGGTCAGCGATTGGGAGGGTCTGTGATTGGAAGGGTCAGTGATTGGGAGGGTCAGTTATTGGGTGGGACAGCGTTTGGGGGGGTCTGTGATTGGGAGAGTCAGTGATTGGGATGGTCAGTGATTGGGATGGTCAGTGATTGGGAAAGTCAGTGATTGGGAAAGTCAGTGATTGGGAAGGTCAGTGATTGGGAGGGTCAGTGATTGGGAGGGTCAGTGATTTGGAGGGTCAGCGATTGGGAGGGTCAGTGATTGGGTGGGACGGCGATTGGGAGGGTCAGTGATTGGGAGGGTCACTGAATGGTGGGACAGCGATTGGGATGGTCAGTGATTGGAAAGTCAGTGATTGGGAGGATCAGTGATTGGGAGGGACAGTGATTGGGATGGTCAGTGATTGGGAAAGTCAGTGATTGGGAGGGACAGTGATCGGGAGAGTCAGTGATTGGGAAGGTCAGTGATTGGGAGAGTCAGTGATTGGAAAAGTCAGTGAGTAGGAGGGACAGTGATCAGGTGAGTCAGTGATTGGGAAGGTCAGTGATTGGGAAAGTCAGTGATTGAGAGGGTCAGTGATTGGGAGAGTCAGTGATTGGGAAGGTCAATGATTGGGAAAGTCAGTGATTGGGAGGGTCAGTGATTGGGAGGGTTGGTGATTGGGAAAGTCAGTGATTGGGAGGGTCAGTGATTGGGAGAGTCAGTGACTGGGAGAGTCAGTGATTGGGAAGGTCAGTGATTGGGAAAGTCAGTGATTGGGAAGGTCAATGATTGGGAGGGTCAGTGAGTGGGAAGGTCAGTGATTGGGAGGGTCTGTGATTGGGAGGGTCAGTGATCGGGAAGGTCAGCGATTGGGATGGTCAGTGTTTGGGATGGTCAGTGATTGGGAAAGTCAGTGATTGGGAAGGTCAGTGATTGGGAGGGTCAGTGATTTGGAGGGTCAGCGATTGGGAG
The DNA here is from genome assembly GCF_047496885.1 of Scyliorhinus torazame. Taxonomy (NCBI): domain Eukaryota; kingdom Metazoa; phylum Chordata; class Chondrichthyes; order Carcharhiniformes; family Scyliorhinidae; genus Scyliorhinus; species Scyliorhinus torazame. The sequence continues at coordinate 72,439,465 of NC_092717.1, forward strand.
GGTCAGTGATTGGGTGGGGCAGCGATTGGGATGGTCAGTGGTTGGGATAGTCAGTGATTGGGAGGGTCAGTGATTGGGAGGGTCAGTGATTGGGAGGGTCAGTGATTGGGAGGGACAGTGATTGGGAGGGTCAGTGATTGGGAGGGTCAGTGATTGGGAGGGTCAGTGATTGGGTGGGACAGCGATTGGGAGGGTCAGTGATTGGGAGGGTTAGTGAATGGTGGGAGAGCGATTGGGATAGTCAGTGACGGGGGGGGACAGTTATCGGGTGGGTCAGAGATTGGGAGGGTCAGTGATCGGGAGGGTCAGTGATTGGGAAAGTCAGTGATGGGAAAGTCTGTGATTGGGAGCGACAGTGATTGGGAAAGTCAGTGATTGGGAGGGACAGAGAATCGGATGGTCACAGATTGGGAAGGTCAGTGATTGGGAGGGTCAGTGATTTGGAGGGTCAGCGATTGGGAGGGTCAGTGATTGGATGGAACAGCGATTGGGAGGGTCACTGAATGGTGGGGCAGCGATTGGGATGGTCAGTGATTGGGAAAGTCAGTGATTGGGAGGGTCAGTGATTCGGAGGGAAAGTGATTGGGATGGTCAGTGATTGGGAGGGTCAGTTATTGGGTGGGACAGCGATTGGGAGGGTCAGTGATTGGGAGGGTCAGTGAATGGTGGGACAGCGATTGGAATGGTCAGTGACGGGGGGGGGGGACAGTGATCGCGAGGGCCAGTGATTGGGAAAGTCACTGATTGGGAGGGTCAGTGATGGGGAAAGTCAGTGATTGGGAGGGACAGCGAATCGGATGGTCAGTGATTGGGAAAGTCAGTGATTGGGAGGGTCAGTGATTGGGAAAGTCAGTGATTGGGAGGGTCAGTGATTGGAAGGGTCAGCGATTGGGAGGGTCAGTGATTGGGAGGGTCAGTAAATGGTGGGAGAGCGATTGGGATAGTTGAAGGGGGGACAGTTATCGGGAGGGTCAGTGATTGGGAGGGTCAGTGATCGGGAGGGTCAGTGATTGGGAAAGTCAGTGATAGGGAAAGTCAGTGATTGGGACGGACAGTGATTGGGAAAGTCAGTGATTGGGAATGTCAGTGATTGGGAGGGACAGTGATTGGGAAAGTCAGTGATAGGGAAAGTCAGTGATTGGGACGGATAGTGATTGGGAAAGTCAGTGATTGGGAAAGTCAGTGATTGGGAGGGACAGTGATCGGGAGAGTCAGTGATGGGGAAGGTCAGTGATTGGGAAAGTCAGTCATTGGGAGGGTCAGTGATTGGGCGAGTCAGTGATTGGAAAAGACAGTGAGTGGGAGGGACAGTGATCAGGAGAGTCAGTGATTGGGAAGGTCAGTGATTGGGAAAGTCAGAGATTGGGAAGGTCAGTGATTGGGAGGGACAGTGAATTGGATGGTCAGTGATTGGGAAAGGTCAATGATTGGGAGGATCAGTGAGTGGGAAGGTCAGTGATTGGGAGGGTCTGTGATTGGGAGGGTCAGTGATCGGGAAGGTCAGTGATTGGGAAGGTCAGTGACTGGGAGGGTCAGTGACTGGGAGGGTTAATGATGGGGAGGGGCAGTGATTGAGAGGGTCAACATTTGGGAGGGTCTGTGATTGGGAGGGTCAGTGATTGGGAGGGTCAGTGATTGGGATGGTCAGTGATTGGGATGATCAGTGATTAGGATGGTCAGTGATTGGGAAAGTCAGTGATTGGGAAGGTCAGTGATTGGGAAGGTCAATGATTGGCAAGGTCAGTGATTGGGAGGGGCAGTGATTTGGAGGGTCAGTGATTGGAAGGGTCTGTGATTGGGAGGGTCAGTGATTGGGAGGGTCTGTGATTGGGAGGGTCAGTGAATGGTGGGACAGCGATTGGGATGGTCAGTGATTGGGAAAGTCAGTGATTGGGAGGGTCAGTGATTGGGAGGGTCAGTGATTGGGAGGGTCAGCAATTGGGAGGGTCTGTGATTGCGATGGTCAGTGATTGGGAAATTCAGTGATTGGGAAGGTCAGTGATTGCGATGGTCAGTTATTGGGAAATTCAGTGATTGGGAAGGTCAGTAATTGGGAGGGTCAGTGATTTGGAGGGTCAGCGATTGGGAGGATCAGTGATTTGGTGCGACAGCGATTGTGAATGTCACTGAATGGTGGGACAGCGATTGGGATGGTCAGTGATGGGGGGACAGTTATCGGGAGGGTCAGTGATTGGGAGGGTCAGTGATCGGGAGGGTCAGTGATTGGGAGGGTCAGTGATTGGGAGGGTCAGTGTTTGGGAAAGTCAGTGATTGGGAAAGTCAGTGATTGGGACGGCCAGTGATTGGGAAAGTCAGTGATTGGGAAAGTCAGTGATTGGGAAAGTCAGTGATTGGGAAAGTCAGTGCTTGGGAGGGTCAGTGATTGGGAGAGTCAGTGATTGGGAAGGTCAGTGATTGGGAAAGTCAGTGATTGGGACGGTCAGTGATTGGGAAGGTCAGTGATTGGGAGGGACAGTGAATTGGATGGTCAGTGATTGGGAAAGTCAGTGATTGGGAAGGTCAATGATTGGGAGAGTCAGTGAGTGGAAAGGTCAGTGCTTGGGAGGGTCTGTGATTGGGAGGGTCAGTGCTCGGGAAGGTCAGTGATTGGGAGAGTCAGTGATTGGGAAAGTCAGTGATTGGCAAGGTCAGTGATTGGGAGGGGCAGTGATTTGGAGGGCCAGCGATTGGGAGGGTCTGTGATTGGGAGGGTCAGTGATTGGGAGGGTCGGTTATTGGGTGGGACAGCGATTGGGAGGGTCAGTGATTGGGAGGGTCATTGAATGGTGGGACAACGATTGGGATGGTCAGTGATTGGGAAAGTCAGTGTTTGGGAGGGTCAGTGATTGGGAGGGTCAGTGATTGGGAGGGTCAGCGATTGGGAGGGTCTGTGATTGGGAGGGTCAGTGATTGGGATGGTCAGTGATTGGGATGGTCAGTGATTGGGATGGTCAGTGATTGGGATGGTCACTGATTGGGAAAGTCAGTGATTGGGAAGGTCAGTGATTGGGAGGGTCAGTGATTTGGAGGGTCAGCGATTGGGAGGGTCAGTGATTGGATGGAACAGCGATTGGGAGGGTCACTGAATGGTGGGACAGCGATTGGGATGGTCAGTGATTGGGAAAGTCAGTGATTGGGAGGGTCAGTGATTCGGAGGGAAAGTGATTGGGATGGTCAGTGATTGGGAGGGTCAGTTATTGGGTGGGACAGCGATTGGGAGGGTCAGTGATTGGGAGGGTCAGTGAATGGTGGGACAGCGATTGGAATGGTCAGTGACGGGGGGGGGGGGGGGACAGTGATCGCGAGGGCCAGTGATTGGGAAAGTCACTGATTGGGAGGGTCAGTGATTGGGAAAGTCAGTGATTGGGAGGGACAGTGAATCGGATGGTCAGTGATTGGGAAAGTCAGTGATTGGGAGGGTCAGTGATTGGGAAAGTCAGTGATTGGGAGGGTCAGTGATTGGAAGGGTCAGCGATTGGGAGGGTCAGTGATTGGGAGGGTCAGTAAATGGTGGGAGAGCGATTGGGAGAGTTGAAGGGGGGACAGTTATCGGGAGGGTCAGTGATTGGGAGGGTCAGTGATCGGGAGGGTCAGTGATTGGGAAAGTCAGTGATAGGGAAAGTCAGTGATTGGGACGGACAGTGATTGGGAAAGTCAGTGATTGGGAATGTCAGTGATTGGGAGGGACAGTGATTGGGAAAGTCAGTGATAGGGAAAGTCAGTGATTGGGACGGATAGTGATTGGGAAAGTCAGTGATTGGGAAAGTCAGTGATTGGGAGGGACAGTGATCGGGAGAGTCAGTGATGGGGAAGGTCAGTGATTGGGAAAGCCAGTGATTGGGAAGGTGAATGATTGGGAGGGTCAGTGAGTGGGAAGGTCAGTGATTGGGAGGGTCAGTGAATCGGATGGTCAGTGATTGGGAAAGCCAGTGATTGGGAAGGTGAATGATTGTGAGTGTCTGTGATTGGGAGGGTCAGTGATCGGGAAGGTCAGTGATTGGGAGGGTCAGTGATTGGGAGGGTCAGTGATTGGGAGGGTTAGTGATTGGGAGGGGCAGTGATTGCGAGGGTCAGCATTTGGGAGGGTCTGTTATTGGGAGGGTCAGTGATTGGGATGGTCAGTGATTGGGATGGTCAGTGATTAGGATGGTCAGTGATTGGGAAAGTCAGTGATTGGGAAGGTCAGTGATTGGGAAAGTCAGTGATTGGCAAGGTCAGTGATTGGAAGGGGCAATGATTTGGAGGGTCAGCGATTGGGAGGGTCTGTGACTGGAAGGGTCAGTGATTGGGAGGGTCAGTTATTGGGTGGGACAGCGTTTGGGGGGGTCTGTGATTGGGAGGGTCAGTGATTGGGATGGTCAGTGATTGGGATGGTCAGTGATTGGGATGGTCAGTGATTGGGAAAGTCAGTGATTGGGAAAGTCAGTGATTGGCAAGGTCAGTGATTGGAAGGGGCAGTGATTTGGAGGGTCAGCGATTGGGAGGGTCTGTGATTGGAAGGGTCAGTGATTGGGAGGGTCAGTTATTGGGTGGGACAGCGTTTGGGGGGGTCTGTGATTGGGAGAGTCAGTGATTGGGATGGTCAGTGATTGGGATGGTCAGTGATTGGGATGGTCAGTGATTGGGAAAGTCAGTGATTGGGAAAGTCAGTGATTGGGAAGGTCAGTGATTGGGAGGGTCAGTGATTGGGAGGGTCAGTGATTTGGAGGGTCAGCGATTGGGAGGGTCAGTGATTGGGTGGGACGGCGATTGGGAGGGTCAGTGATTGGGAGGGTCACTGAATGGTGGGACAGCGATTGGGATGGTCAGTGATTGGAAAGTCAGTGATTGGGAGGATCAGTGATTGGGAGGGACAGTGATTGGGATGGTCAGTGATTGGGAAAGTCAGTGATTGGGAGGGACAGTGATCGGGAGAGTCAGTGATTGGGAAGGTCAGTGATTGGGAGAGTCAGTGATTGGAAAAGTCAGTGAGTAGGAGGGACAGTGATCAGGTGAGTCAGTGATTGGGAAGGTCAGTGATTGGGAAAGTCAGTGATTGAGAGGGTCAGTGATTGGGAGAGTCAGTGATTGGGAAGGTCAATGATTGGGAAAGTCAGTGATTGGGAGGGTCAGTGATTGGGAGGGTTGGTGATTGCGAAAGTCAGTGATTGGGAGGGTCAGTGATTGGGAGAGTCAGTGACTGGGAGAGTCAGTGATTGGGAAGGTCAGTGATTGGGAAAGTCAGTGATTGGGAAGGTCAATGATTGGGAGGGTCAGTGAGTGGGAAGGTCAGTGATTGGGAGGGTCTGTGATTGGGAGGGTCAGTGATCGGGAAGGTCAGCGATTGGGATGGTCAGTGTTTGGGATGGTCAGTGATTGGGAAAGTCAGTGATTGGGAAGGTCAGTGATTGGGAGGGTCAGTGATTTGGAGGGTCAGCGATTGGGAGGGTCAGTGATTGGGTGGGGCAGCGATTGGGATGGTCAGTGGTTGGGATAGTCAGTGATTGGGAGGGTCAGTGATTGGGAGGGTCAGTGATTGGGAGGGTCAGTGATTGGGAAAGTCAGTGATTGGGAAGGTCAGTGATTGGGAGGGTCAGTGATTTGGAGGGTCAGCGATTGGGAGGGTCAGTGATTGGATGGAACAGCGATTGGGAGGGTCACTGAATGGTGGGACAGCGATTGGGATGGTCAGTGATTGGGAAAGTCAGTGATTGGGAGGGTCAGTGATTCGGAGGGAAAGTGATTGGGATGGTCAGTGATTGGGAGGGTCAGTTATTGGGTGGGACAGCGATTGGGAGGGTCAGTGATTGGGAGGGTCAGTGAATGGTGGGACAGCGATTGGAATGGTCAGTGACGGGGGGGGGGGGGGACAGTGATCGCGAGGGCCAGTGATTGGGAAAGTCACTGATTGGGAGGGTCAGTGATTGGGAAAGTCAGTGATTGGGAGGGACAGTGAATCGGATGGTCAGTGATTGGGAAAGTCAGTGATTGGGAGGGTCAGTGATTGGGAAAGTCAGTGATTGGGAGGGTCAGTGATTGGAAGGGTCAGCGATTGGGAGGGTCAGTGATTGGGAGGGTCAGTAAATGGTGGGAGAGCGATTGGGATAGTTGAAGGGGGGACAGTTATCGGGAGGGTCAGTGATTGGGAGGGTCAGTGATCGGGAGGGTCAGTGATTGGGAAAGTCAGTGATAGGGAAAGTCAGTGATTGGGACGGACAGTGATTGGGAAAGTCAGTGATTGGGAATGTCAGTGATTGGGAATGTCAGTGATTGGGAGGGACAGTGATTGGGAAAGTCAGTGATAGGGAAAGTCAGTGATTGGGACGGATAGTGATTGGGAAAGTCAGTGATTGGGAAAGTCAGTGATTGGGAGGGACAGTGATCGGGAGAGTCAGTGATGGGGAAGGTCAGTGATTGGGAAAGCCAGTGATTGGGAAGGTGAATGATTGGGAGGGTCAGTGAGTGGGAAGGTCAGTGATTGGGAGGGTCAGTGAATCGGATGGTCAGTGATTGGGAAAGCCAGTGATTGGGAAGGTGAATGATTGTGAGTGTCTGTGATTGGGAGGGTCAGTGATCGGGAAGGTCAGTGATTGGGAGGGTCAGTGATTGGGAGGGTCAGTGATTGGGAGGGTTAGTGATTGGGAGGGGCAGTGATTGCGAGGGTCAGCATTTGGGAGGGTCTGTTATTGGGAGGGTCAGTGATTGGGATGGTCAGTGATTGGGATGGTCAGTGATTAGGATGGTCAGTGATTGGGAAAGTCAGTGATTGGGAAGGTCAGTGATTGGGAAAGTCAGTGATTGGCAAGGTCAGTGATTGGAAGGGGCAGTGATTTGGAGGGTCAGCGATTGGGAGGGTCTGTGACTGGAAGGGTCAGTGATTGGGAGGGTCAGTTATTGGGTGGGACAGCGTTTGGGGGGGTCTGTGATTGGGAGGGTCAGTGATTGGGATGGTCAGTGATTGGGATGGTCAGTGATTGGGATGGTCAGTGATTGGGAAAGTCAGTGATTGGGAAAGTCAGTGATTGGCAAGGTCAGTGATTGGAAGGGGCAGTGATTTGGAGGGTCAGCGATTGGGAGGGTCTGTGATTGGAAGGGTCAGTGATTGGGAGGGTCAGTTATTGGGTGGGACAGCGTTTGGGGGGGTCTGTGATTGGGAGAGTCAGTGATTGGGATGGTCAGTGATTGGGATGGTCAGTGATTGGGATGGTCAGTGATTGGGAAAGTCAGTGATTGGGAAAGTCAGTGATTGGGAAGGTCAGTGATTGGGAGGGTCAGTGATTGGGAGGGTCAGTGATTTGGAGGGTCAGCGATTGGGAGGGTCAGTGATTGGGTGGGACGGCGATTGGGAGGGTCAGTGATTGGGAGGGTCACTGAATGGTGGGACAGCGATTGGGATGGTCAGTGATTGGAAAGTCAGTGATTGGGAGGATCAGTGATTGGGAGGGACAGTGATTGGGATGGTCAGTGATTGGGAAAGTCAGTGATTGGGAGGGACAGTGATCGGGAGAGTCAGTGATTGGGAAGGTCAGTGATTGGGAGAGTCAGTGATTGGAAAAGTCAGTGAGTAGGAGGGACAGTGATCAGGTGAGTCAGTGATTGGGAAGGTCAGTGATTGGGAAAGTCAGTGATTGAGAGGGTCAGTGATTGGGAGAGTCAGTGATTGGGAAGGTCAATGATTGGGAAAGTCAGTGATTGGGAGGGTCAGTGATTGGGAGGGTTGGTGATTGCGAAAGTCAGTGATTGGGAGGGTCAGTGATTGGGAGAGTCAGTGACTGGGAGAGTCAGTGATTGGGAAGGTCAGTGATTGGGAAAGTCAGTGATTGGGAAGGTCAATGATTGGGAGGGTCAGTGAGTGGGAAGGTCAGTGATTGGGAGGGTCTGTGATTGGGAGGGTCAGTGATCGGGAAGGTCAGCGATTGGGATGGTCAGTGTTTGGGATGGTCAGTGATTGGGAAAGTCAGTGATTGGGAAGGTCAGTGATTGGGAGGGTCAGTGATTTGGAGGGTCAGCGATTGGGAGGGTCAGTGATTGGGTGGGGCAGCGATTGGGATGGTCAGTGGTTGGGATAGTCAGTGATTGGGAGGGTCAGTGATTGGGAGGGTCAGTGATTGGGAGGGTCAGTGATTGGGAGGGTCAGTGATTGGGAGGGACAGTGATTGGGAGGGTCAGTGATTGGGAGGGTCAGTGATTGGGAGGGTCAGTGATTGGGTGGGACAGCGATTGGGAGGGTCAGTGATTGGGAGGGTTAGTGAATGGTGGGAGAGCGATTGGGATAGTCAGTGACGGGGGGGGACAGTTATCGGGTGGGTCAGAGATTGGGAGGGTCAGTGATCGGGAGGGTCAGTGATTGGGAAAGTCAGTGATGGGAAAGTCTGTGATTGGGAGCGACAGTGATTGGGAAAGTCAGTGATTGGGAGGGACAGAGAATCGGATGGTCACAGATTGGGAAGGTCAGTGATTGGGAGGGTCAGTGATTTGGAGGGTCAGCGATTGGGAGGGTCAGTGATTGGATGGAACAGCGATTGGGAGGGTCACTGAATGGTGGGGCAGCGATTGGGATGGTCAGTGATTGGGAAAGTCAGTGATTGGGAGGGTCAGTGATTCGGAGGGAAAGTGATTGGGATGGTCAGTGATTGGGAGGGTCAGTTATTGGGTGGGACAGCGATTCGGAGGGTCAGTGATTGGGAGGGTCAGTGAATGGTGGGACAGCGATTGGAATGGTCAGTGACGGGGGGGGGGGACAGTGATCGCGAGGGCCAGTGATTGGGAAAGTCACTGATTGGGAGGGTCAGTGATGGGGAAAGTCAGTGATTGGGAGGGACAGCGAATCGGATGGTCAGTGATTGGGAAAGTCAGTGATTGGGAGGGTCAGTGATTGGGAAAGTCAGTGATTGGGAGGGTCAGTGATTGGAAGGGTCAGCGATTGGGAGGGTCAGTGATTGGGAGGGTCAGTAAATGGTGGGAGAGCGATTGGGATAGTTGAAGGGGGGACAGTTATCGGGAGGGTCAGTGATTGGGAGGGTCAGTGATCGGGAGGGTCAGTGATTGGGAAAGTCAGTGATAGGGAAAGTCAGTGATTGGGACGGACAGTGATTGGGAAAGTCAGTGATTGGGAGGGACAGTGATTGGGAAAGTCAGTGATAGGGAAAGTCAGTGATTGGGACGGATAGTGATTGGGAAAGTCAGTGATTGGGAAAGTCAGTGATTGGGAGGGACAGTGATCGGGAGAGTCAGTGATGGGGAAGGTCAGTGATTGGGAAAGTCAGTCATTGGGAGGGTCAGTGATTGGGCGAGTCAGTGATTGGAAAAGACAGTGAGTGGGAGGGACAGTGATCAGGAGAGTCAGTGATTGGGAAGGTCAGTGATTGGGAAAGTCAGAGATTGGGAAGGTCAGTGATTGGGAGGGACAGTGAATTGGATGGTCAGTGATTGGGAAAGGTCAATGATTGGGAGGATCAGTGAGTGGGAAGGTCAGTGATTGGGAGGGTCTGTGATTGGGAGGGTCAGTGATCGGGAAGGTCAGTGATTGGGAAGGTCAGTGACTGGGAGGGTCAGTGACTGGGAGGGTTAATGATGGGGAGGGGCAGTGATTGAGAGGGTCAACATTTGGGAGGGTCTGTGATTGGGAGGGTCAGTGATTGGGAGGGTCAGTGATTGGGATGGTCAGTGATTGGGATGATCAGTGATTAGGATGGTCAGTGATTGGGAAAGTCAGTGATTGGGAAGGTCAGTGATTGGGAAGGTCAATGATTGGCAAGGTCAGTGATTGGGAGGGGCAGTGATTTGGAGGGTCAGTGATTGGAAGGGTCTGTGATTGGGAGGGTCAGTGATTGGGAGGGTCTGTGATTGGGAGGGTCAGTGAATGGTGGGACAGCGATTGGGATGGTCAGTGATTGGGAAAGTCAGTGATTGGGAGGGTCAGTGATTGGGAGGGTCAGTGATTGGGAGGGTCAGCAATTGGGAGGGTCTGTGATTGCGATGGTCAGTGATTGGGAAATTCAGTGATTGGGAAGGTCAGTGATTGCGATGGTCAGTTATTGGGAAATTCAGTGATTGGGAAGGTCAGTAATTGGGAGGGTCAGTGATTTGGAGGGTCAGCGATTGGGAGGATCAGTGATTTGGTGCGACAGCGATTGTGAATGTCACTGAATGGTGGGACAGCGATTGGGATGGTCAGTGATTGGGAAAGTCAGTGATTGGGAGGGTCAGTGATTGGGAGGGACAGTGATTGGGATGGTCAGTGATTGGGAGGGTCAATTATTGGGTGGGACAGAGATTGGGAGGGTCAGTGATTGGGAGGGTCAGTGAATGGTGGGACAGTGATTGGGAGGGTCACTGAATGGTGGGACAGCGATTGGGATGGTCAGTGATTGGGAAAGTCAGTGATTGGGAGGGTCAGTGATTGGGAGGGACAGTGATTGGGATGGTCAGTGATTGGGAGGGTCAATTATTGGGATGGTCAGTGATTGGGATGGTCAATTATTGGGATGGTCAGTGATTGGGATGGTCAGTGATTGGGATGGTCAGTGATTGGGAAAGTCAGTGATTGGGAAGGTCAGAAATTGGATGGGTCAGTGATTGGGTGGGTCAGTGATTGGGAAGTTCAGTGATTGAGAAGGTCAGTGATTGGGAAAGTCAGTGATTGGGAGGGTCAGTGATTGGGAAGTTCAGTGATTGCGAAGGTCATTGATTGGGAGAGTCAGTGATTGGGACGGTCAGTGATTGGGAGGGTCAGTGATTGGGAGGGTCAGTGATTGGGAGGGTCAGTGATTGGGAGGGTCAGTGATTGGGAGGGTCAGTGATTGGGAGGGTCAGTGATTGGGAGGGTCAGTGATTGGGAGGGTCAGTGATTGGGAGGGTCAGTGATTGGTAGGGTCAGTGATTGCGAAGTTCACTGATTGCGAAGGTCATTGATTGGGAGTGTCAGTGATTGGGAGAGTCAGTGATTGGGAGGGTCAGTGAATGGGAGGGTCAGTGATTGGGAGGGTCAGTGATTGTGAGGGTCAGTGATTGGGAGCGTCAGTGATTAGGAAGGTCAGTTATTGGGTGGGACAGCAATTGGGATGGTCAGTGATTGTGGGGGACAGTGATCGGGAGGGTCAGTGATTGGGACGGTCAGTGATTGGGAAAGTCAGTGATTGAGAGGGACAGTGATCGGGAGTGTCAGTGATTGCGAAAGTCAGTGATTGGGAGGGACAGCGAATCGGATGGTCAGTGATTGGGAGGGTCAGTGATTGGGAAAGTCAGTGATTGGGAAGGTCAGTGATTGGCAGACGACACAAAGTTTGGTGGAATTGCGGATAGCGATGAGGACTGTCAGAGGATACAGCAGGATTTAGATTGTTTGGAGACATGGGCAGAGAGATGGCAGATGGAGTTTAATCCGGACAAATGTGAGGTAATGCATTTTGGAAGGTCTAATGCAGGTAGGGAATATACAGTGAATGGTAGAACCCTGAAGAGTATTGAAAGTCAAAGATATCTAGGAGTACAGGTCCACAGGTCGTTGAAAGGGGCAACACAGGTGGAGAAGGTAGTCAAGAAGGCATACGGCATGCTAGCCTTCATTGGCCGGGGCATTGAGGATAAGAATTGGCAAGTCATGTTGCAGCTGTATAGAATCTCAGTTAGGCCACACTTGGAGTATAGTGTTCAATTCTGGTCGCCACACTACCAGAAGGATGTGCAGGCTTTAGAGAGGGTGCAGAAGAGATTTACCAGAATGTTGCCTGGAATGGAGGGTATTAGCTATGAGGAGCGGTTGAATGAACACAGTTTGTTCTCACTGGAACGAAGGAGGTTGAGGGGAGACCTGACAGAGGTCTACAAAATTATGAGGGGCATAGACAGAGTGGATAGTCAGAGGCTTTTCCCCAGGGTAGAGGGGTCAATTACTAGGGGGCATAGGTTTAAGGTGAGAGGGGCAAGTTTAGAGTAGATGTACGAGGCATGTTTTTTACGCAGAGGGTAGTGGGTGCCTGGAACTCGCTACCGGAGGAGGTGGTGGAAGCAGCGACGATAGTGACATTTAAGGGGCATCTTGACAAATACATGAATAGGATGGGAATACAGGGATACAGACCCAGGAAGTGTAGAAGATTGTAGTTTAGTCGGGCAGCATGGTCGGCACCGGCTTGGAGGGCCGAAGGGCCTGTTCCTGTGCTGTACATTTCTTTGTTCTTTGTTGTTCTTGATTGAGATGGTCAGTGATTGAGATGGTCAGTGATTGGGACGGACAGTGATTGGGAAAGTCAGTGATTGGGAATGTCAGTGATTGGGAGGGACAGTGATTGGGAAAGTCAGTGATGGGGAAGGTCAGTGATTGGGAAAGTCAGTCATTGGGAGGGTCAGTGATTGGGCGAGTCAGTGATTGGAAAAGACAGTGAGTGGGAGGGACAGTGATCAGGAGAGTCAGTGATTGGGAAGGTCAGTGATTGGGAAAGTCAGAGATTGGGAAGGTCAGTGATTGGGAGGGACAGTGAATTGGATGGTCAGTGATTGGGAAAGGTCAATGATTGGGAGGATCAGTGAGTGGGAAGGTCAGTGATTGGGAGGGTCTGTGATTGGGAGGGTCAGTGATCGGGAAGGTCAGTGATTGGGAAGGTCAGTGACTGGGAGGGTCAGTGACTGGGAGGGTTAATGATTGGGAGGGGCAGTGATTGAGAGGGTCAACATTTGGGAGGGTCTGTGATTGGGAGGGTCAGTGATTGGGAGGGTCAGTGATTGGGATGGTCAGTGATTGGGATGATCAGTGATTAGGATGGTCAGTGATTGGGAAAGTCAGTGATTGGGAAGGTCAGTGATTGGGAAGGTCAATGATTGGCAAGGTCAGTGATTGGGAGGGGCAGTGATTTGGAGGGTCAGTGATTGGAAGGGTCTGTGATTGGGAGGGTCAGTGATTGGGAGGGTCTGTGATTGGGAGGGTCAGTGAATGGTGGGACAGCGATTGGGATGGTCAGTGATTGGGAAAGTCAGTGATTGGGAGGGTCAGTGATTGGGAGGGTCAGTGATTGGGAGGGTCAGCAATTGGGAGGGTCTGTGATTGCGATGGTCAGTGATTGGGAAATTCAGTGATTGGGAAGGTCAGTGATTGCGATGGTCAGTTATTGGGAAATTCAGTGATTGGGAAGGTCAGTAATTGGGAGGGTCAGTGATTTGGAGGGTCAGCGATTGGGAGGGTCAGTGATTTGGTGCGACAGCGATTGTGAATGTCACTGAATGGTGGGACAGCGATTGGGATGGTCAGTGATTGGGAAAGTCAGTGATTGGGAGGGTCAGTGATTGGGAGGGACAGTGATTGGGATGGTCAGTGATTGGGAGGGTCAATTATTGGGTGGGACAGAGATTGGGAGGGTAAGTGATTGGGAGGGTCAGTGAATGGTGGGACAGCGATTGGGAGGGTCACAGAATGGTGGGACAGCGATTGGGATGGTCAGTGATTGGGAAAGTCAGTGATTGGGAGGGTCAGTGATTGGGAGGGACAGTGATTGGGATGGTCAGTGATTGGGAGGGTCAATTATTGGGATGGTCAGTGATTGGGATGGTCAGTGATTGGGATGGTCAGTGATTGGGAAAGTCAGTGATTGGGAAGGTCAGTAATTGGATGGGTCAGTGATTGGGTGGGTCAGTGATTGGGAAGTTCAGTGATTGAGAAGGTCAGTGATTGGGAAAGTCAGTGATTGGGAGGGTCAGTGATTGGGAAGTTCAGTGATTGCGAAGGTCATTGATTGGGAGAGTCAGTGATTGGGAGGGTCAGTGATTGGGAGGGTCAGTGATTGGGAGGGTCAGTGATTGGTAGGGTCAGTGATTGCGAAGTTCAGTGATTGCGAAGGTCATTGATTGGGAGTGTCAGTGATTGGGAGAGTCAGTGATTGGGAGGGTCAGTGAATGGGAGGGTCAGTGATTGTGAGGGTCAGTGATTGGGAGCGTCAGTGATTAGGAAGGTCAGTTATTGGGTGGGACAGCAATTGGGATGGTCAGTGATTGTGGGGGACAGTGATCGGGAGGGTCAGTGATTGGGACGGTCAGTGATTGGGAAAGTCAGTGATTGAGAGGGACAGTGATCGGGAGTGTCAGTGATTGCGAAAGTCAGTGATTGGGAGGGACAGCGAATCGGATGGTCAGTGATTGGGAGGGTCAGTGATTGGGAAAGTCAGTGATTGGGAAGGTCAATGATTGGGAAAGTCAGTGATTGGCAGACGACACAAAGTTTGGTGGAATTGCGGATAGCGATGAGGACTGTCAGAGGATACAGCAGGATTTAGATTGTTTGGAGACATGGGCAGAGAGATGGCAGATGGAGTTTAATCCGGACAAATGTGAGGTAATGCATTTTGGAAGGTCTAATGCAGGTAGGGAATATACAGTGAATGGTAGAACCCTGAAGAGTATTGAAAGTCAAAGATATCTAGGAGTACAGGTCCACAGGTCGTTGAAAGGGGCAACACAGGTGGAGAAGGTAGTCAAGAAGGCATACGGCATGCTAGCCTTCATTGGCCGGGGCATTGAGGATAAGAATTGGCAAGTCATGTTGCAGCTGTATAGAATCTCAGTTAGGCCACACTTGGAGTATAGTGTTCAATTCTGGTCGCCACACTACCAGAAGGATGTGCAGGCTTTAGAGAGGGTGCAGAAGAGATTTACCAGAATGTTGCCTGGAATGGAGGGTATTAGCTATGAGGAGCGGTTGAATGAACACAGTTTGTTCTCACTGGAACGAAGGAGGTTGAGGGGAGACCTGACAGAGGTCTACAAAATTATGAGGGGCATAGACAGAGTGGATAGTCAGAGGCTTTTCCCCAGGGTAGAGGGGTCAATTACTAGGGGGCATAGGTTTAAGGTGAGAGGGGCAAGTTTAGAGTAGATGTACGAGGCATGTTTTTTACGCAGAGGGTAGTGGGTGCCTGGAACTCGCTACCGGAGGAGGTGGTGGAAGCAGCGACGATAGTGACATTTAAGGGGCATCTTGACAAATACATGAATAGGATGGGAATACAGGGATACAGACCCAGGAAGTGTAGAAGATTGTAGTTTAGTCGGGCAGCATGGTCGGCACCGGCTTGGAGGGCCGAAGGGCCTGTTCCTGTGCTGTACATTTCTTTGTTCTTTGTTGTTCTTGATTGAGATGGTCAGTGATTGAGATGGTCAGTGATTGGGAGAGTCAGTGATTGGGATAGTCAGTGATTCAGATGATCAGTGATTGGGAAGGTCAGTGATTGGGATGGTCAGTGATTGGGAAGTTCAGTGATTGGAAGGGTCAGTGATTGGGAAAGTCAGTGATTGGGAAGGTCAGTGATTGGGAGAGTCAGTGATTGGGTGAGTCAGTGATTGGGAAGGTCAGTGATTGGAAGGGTCAGTGATTGGTAGAGTCAGTGATTGGGAAGGTCAGTGATTGGGAGAGTCAGTGAATGGGAGAGTCAGTGATTGGGAAGTTCAGTGATTGGAAGGATCAGTGATTGGGAGAGTCAGTGATTGGAAGGGTCAGTGATTGGGAGGGTCAGTGATTGGAAGGGTCAGTGATTGGGAGGGTCAGTGATTGGGAGAGGCAGTGATTGGAAATCTCAGTGATTCGAAGGATCAGTGATTGGGAGACTCAGTGATTGGGAGGGTCAGTGATTGGGAGGGTCAGTGATTGGGAAAGTCAGTGATTCAGATGGTCAGTGATTGGGAAGGTCAGTGATTGGGATGGTCAGTTATTGGGAAGTTCAGTGATTGGAAGGGTCAGTGATTGAGAAGGTCAGTGATTGAGATGGTCAGTGATTGGGAGAGTCATTAATTGGGAAAGTCAGTGATTGGGAGGGACAGTGATCGGGAGAGTCAGTGATTGGGAAGGTCAGTGATTGGGAATGTCAGTCATTGGGAGGGTCAGTGATTGCGCGAGTCAGTGATTGGAAAAGTCAGTGAGTGGGAGGGACAGTGATCAGGAGAGTCAGTGATTGGGAAGGTCAGTGATTGGGAAAGTCAGTGATTGGGAGAGTCAGTGATTGGGAGAGTCAGTGGTTGGGAAGGTCAATGATTGGGAAAGTCAGTGATTGGGAGGGTCAGCGATTGGGAGGGTCTGTGATTGGAAGGGTCAGTGATTGGGGGGGTCAGTTATTGGGTGGGACAGCGTTTGGGGGGGTCTGTGATTGGGAGGGTCAGTGATTGGGATGGTCAGTGATTGGGATGGTCAGTGATTGGGATGGTCAGTGATTGGGAAAGTCAGTGATTGGGAAAGTCAGTGATTGGGAGGGACAGTGATCGGGAGAGTCAGTGATTGGGAAGGTCAGTGATTGGGAGAGTCAGTGATTGGAAAAGTCAGTGAGTAGGAGGGACAGTGATCAGGAGAGTCAGTGATTGGGAAGGTCAGTGATTGGGAAAGTCAGTGATTGAGAGGGTCAGTGATTGGGAGAGTCAGTGATTGGGAAGGTCAATGATTGGGAAAGTCAGTGATTGGGAGGGTCAGTGATTGGGAGGGTTGGTGATTGGGAAAGTCAGTGATTGGGAGGGTCAGTGATTGGGAGAGTCAGTGACTAGGAGAGTCAGTGATTGGGAAGGTCAGTGATTGGGAAAGTCAGTGATTGGGAAGGTCAATGATTGGGAGGGTCAGTGAGTGGGAAGGTCAGTGATTGGGAGGGTCTGTGATTGGGAGGGTCAGTGATCGGGAAGGTCAGCGATTGGGATGGTCAGTGTTTGGGATGGTCAGTGATTGGGAAAGTCAGTGATTGGGAAGGTCAGTGATTGGGAGGGTCAGTGATTTGGAGGGTCAGCGATTGGGAGGGTCAGTGATTGGGTGGGACAGCGATTGGGATGGTCAGTGGTTGGGA
The DNA here is from genome assembly GCF_047496885.1 of Scyliorhinus torazame. Classification (NCBI taxonomy): domain Eukaryota; kingdom Metazoa; phylum Chordata; class Chondrichthyes; order Carcharhiniformes; family Scyliorhinidae; genus Scyliorhinus; species Scyliorhinus torazame. The sequence goes on from NC_092717.1 coordinate 72,456,249, forward strand.
TAGTCAGTGATTGGGAGGGTCAGTGATTGGGAGGGTCAGTGATTGGGAGGGTCAGTGGTTGGGAAGGTCAATGATTGGGAAAGTCAGTGATTGGGAGGGTCAGCGATTGGGAGGGTCTGTGATTTGAAGGGTCAGTGATTGGGAGGGTCAGTTATTGGGTGGGACAGCGTTTGGGGGGGTCTGTGATTGGGAGGGTCAGTGATTGGGATGGTCAGTGATTGGGATGGTCAGTGATTGGGATGGTCAGTGATTGGGAAAGTCAGTGATTGGGAAAGTCAGTGATTGGGAAAGTCAGTGATTGGCAAGGTCAGTGATTGGAAGGGGCAGTGATTTGGAGGGTCAGCGATTGGGAGGGTCTGTGATTGGAAGGGTCAGTGATTGGGAGGGTCAGTTATTGGGTGGGACAGCGTTTGGGGGGGTCTGTGATTGGGAGGGTCAGTGATTGGGATGGTCAGTGATTGGGATGGTCAGTGATTGGGATGGTCAGTGATTGGGAAAGTCAGTGATTGGGAAAGTCAGTGATTGGGAAGGTCAGTGATTGGGAGGGTCAGTGATTGGGAGGGTCAGTGATTTGGAGGGTCAGCGATTGGGAGGGTCAGTGATTGGGTGGGACAGCGATTGGGAGGGTCAGTGATTGGGAGGGTCACTGAATGGTGGGACAGCGATTGGGATGGTCAGTGATTGGGAAAGTCAGTGATTGGGAGGATCAGTGATTGGGAGGGACAGTGATTGGGATGGTCAGTGATTGGGAAAGTTAGTGATTGGGAGGGACAGTGATCGGGAGAGTCAGTGATTGGGAAGGTCAGTGATTGGGAGAGTCAGTGATTGGAAAAGTCAGTGAGTAGGAGGGACAGTGATCAGGAGAGTCAGTGATTGGGAAGGTCAGTGATTGGGAAAGTCAGTGATTGAGAGGGTCAGTGATTGGGAGAGTCAGTGATTGGGAAGGTCAATGATTGGGAAAGTCAGTGATTGGGAGGGTCAGTGATTGGGAGGGTTGGTGATTGGGAAAGTCAGTGATTGGGAGGGTCAGTGATTGGGAGAGTCAGTGACTGGGAGAGTCAGTGATTGGGAAGGTCAGTGATTGGGAAAGTCAGTGATTGGGAAGGTCAATGATTGGGAGTGTCAGTGAGTGGGAAGGTCAGTGATTGGGAGGGTCTGTGATTGGGAGGGTCAGTGATCGGGAAGGTCAGCGATTGGGATGGTCAGTGTTTTGGATGGTCAGTGATTGGGAAAGTCAGTGATTGGGAAGGTCAGTGATTGGGAGGGTCAGTGATTTGGAGGGTCAGCGATTGGGAGGGTCAGTGATTGGGTGGGACAGCGATTGGGATGGTCAGTGGTTGGGATAGTCAGTGATTGGGAGGGTCAGTGATTGGGAGGGTCAGTGATTGGGAGGGTCAGTGATTGGGAGGGTCAGTGATTGGGAGGGTCAGTGATTGGGAGGGTCTGTAATTGGGTGGGACAGCGATTGGGAGGGTCAGTGATTGGGAGGGTTAGTGAATGCTGGGAGAGCGATTGGGATAGTCAGTGACGGGGGTGGACAGTTATCGGGTGGGTCAGAGATTGGGAGGGTCAGTGATCGGGAGGGTCAGTGATTGGGAAAGTCAGTGATGGGAAAGTCTGTGATTGGGAGCGACAGTGATTGGGAAAGTCAGTGATTGGGAGGGACAGAGAATCGGATGGTCAGTGATTGGGAAAGTCAGTGACAGGGAGGGTTAGTGATTGGGGGAGACAGCGATTGGGAGGGTCGGTGATTGGGAAGGTCAGTGAATGGTGCGACAGCTATTCGGATGGTCAGTGATTGGGAGGGACAGTGATCGGGAGAGTCAGTGATTGGGAGGATCAGTGAATGGTGGGACAGCGATTGGGACAGTCAGTGATTGGGAAGGTCAGTAATTGGGAGAGTCAGTGATTGGGAAAGTCAGTGATTGGGAAAGTCAGTGATTGAGAGGGACAGTGATCGGGAGAGTCAGTGATTGGGAAGGTCAGTGATTGGGAAAGTCAGTGATTGGGAGGGTCAGTAATTGGGAGGGTTGGTGATTGGGAAAGTCAGTGATTGGGAGGGACAGTGATCGGGAGAGTCAGTGATTGGGAAGGTCAGTGATTGGGAAAGTCAGTGATTGGGACGGTCAATGATTGGGAAAGTCAGTGATTGGGAGGGTCAGTAATTGGGAGGGTTGGTGATTGGGAAAGTCAGTGATTGGCATGGACAGTGATTGGGAGAGTCAGTGATTGGGAAGGTCAGTGATTGGGAAAGTCAGTGATTGGGACGGTCAGTGATTGGGAGAGTCAGTGATTGGGAAGGTCAGTGATTGGGAGGGACAGTGAATTGGATGGTCAGTGATTGGGAAAGTCAGTGATTGGGAAGGTCTATGATTGGGAGGGTCAGTGATCGGGAAGGTCAGTGATAGTGAGGGTCAGTGATTGGGAGGGTCAGTGATTGGGAGGGTTAGTATTGGGAGGGGCAGTGATTGGGAGGATCAGCATTTGGGAGGGTCTGTTATTGGGAGGGTCAGTGATTGGGAGGGTCAGTGATTGGGATGGTCAGTGATTAGGAGGGTCAGTGATTTTAAGGGTCAGTGATTTGGAGGGTCAGCGATTGGGAGGGTCAATGATTGGGTGGAACAGCGATTGGGAGGGTCAGTGATTGGGTGGGACAGCGATTGGGAGGGTCAGTGATTGGGAGGGTCAGTGATTGGGAGGGTCAGTGATCAGGAGGGTCAGTGATTGGGAAAGTCAGTGATTGGGAAAGTCAGTGAATCGGATTGTCAGTGATTGGGAAAGTCAGTGATTGGAAGGGTCAGTGATTGGGAAAGTCAGTGATTGGGAGAGTCAGTGATTGGAAGGGTCAGCGATTGGGAGGGTCAGTGATTGGGAGGGTCAGTGAATTGTGGGAGAGCGATTGGGATAGTCAGTGATGGGGGGACAGTTATCGGGAGGGTCAGTGATTGGGAGGGTCAGTGATCGGGAGGGTCAGTGATTGGGAGGGTCAGTGATTGGGAAAGTCAGTGATTGGGAAAGTCAGTGATTGGGACGGCCAGTGATTGGGAAAGTCAGTGATTGGGAAAGTCAGTGATTGGGAAAGTCAGTGATTGGGAGGGTCAGTGATTGGGAGAGTCAGTGATTGGGAAGGTCAGTGATTGGGAAAGTCAGTGATTGGGACGGTCAGTGATTGGGAAGGTCAGTGATTGGGAGGGACAGTGAATTGGATGGTCAGTGATTGGGAAAGTCAGTGATTGGGAAGGTCAATGATTGGGAGAGTCAGTGAGTGGAAAGGTCAGTGCTTGGGAGGGTCTGTGATTGGGAGGGTCAGTGCTCGGGAAGGTCAGTGATTGGGAGGGTCAGTGATTGGGAAAGTCAGTGATTGGCAAGGTCAGTGATTGGGAGGGGCAGTGATTTGGAGGGCCAGCGATTGGGAGGGTCTGTGATTGGGAGGGTCAGTGATTGGGAGGGTCGGTTATTGGGTGGGACAGCGATTGGGAGGGTCAGTGATTGGGAGGGTCATTGAATGGTGGGACAACGATTGGGATGGTCAGTGATTGGGAAAGTCAGTGTTTGGGAGGGTCAGTGATTGGGAGGGTCAGTGATTGTGAGGGTCAGCGATTGGGAGGGTCTGTGATTGGGAGGGTCAGTGATTGGGATGGTCAGTGATTGGGATGGTCAGTGATTGGGATGGTCAGTGATTGGGATGGTCACTGATTGGGAAAGTCAGTGATTGGGAAGGTCAGTGATTGGGAGGGTCAGTGATTTGGAGGGTCAGCGATTGGGAGGGTCAGTGATTGGATGGAACAGCGATTGGGAGGGTCACTGAATGGTGGGACAGCGATTGGGATGGTCAGTGATTGGGAAAGTCAGTGATTGGGAGGGTCAGTGATTCGGAGGGAAAGTGATTGGGATGGTCAGTGATTGGGAGGGTCAGTTATTGGGTGGGACAGCGATTGGGAGGGTCAGTGATTGGGAGGGTTAGTGAATGGTGGGACAGCGATTGGAATGGTCAGTGACGGGGGGGGGGACAGTGATCGCGAGGGCCAGTGATTGGGAAAGTCACTGATTGGGAGGGTCAGTGATTGGGAAAGTCAGTGATTGGGAGGGACAGTGAATCGGATGGTCAGTGATTGGGAAAGTCAGTGATTGGGAGGGTCAGTGATTGGGAAAGTCAGTGATTGGGAGGGTCAGTAAATGGTGGGAGAGCGATTGGGATAGTTGAAGGGGGGACAGTTATCGGGAGGGTCAGTGATTGGGAGGGTCAGTGATCGGGAGGGTCAGTGATTGGGAAAGTCAGTGATAGGGAAAGTCAGTGATTGGGACGGACAGTGATTGGGAAAGTCAGTGATTGGGAATGTCAGTGATTGGGAGGGACAGTGATTGGGAAAGTCAGTGATAGGGAAAGTCAGTGATAGGGAAAGTCAGTGATTGGGACGGATAGTGATTGGGAAAGTCAGTGATTGGGAAAGTCAGTGATTGGGAGGGACAGTGATCGGGAGAGTCAGTGATGGGGAAGGTCAGTGATTGGGAGGGACAGTGAATCGGATGGTCAGTGATTGGGAAAGCCAGTGATTGGGAAGGTGAATGATTGGGAGTGTCTGTGATTGGGAGGGTCAGTGATCGGGAAGGTCAGTGATTGGGAGGGTCAGTGATTGGGAGGGTCAGTGATTGGGAGGGTTAGTGATTGGGAGGGGCAGTGATTGCGAGGGTCAGCATTTGGGAGGGTCTGTTATTGGGAGGGTCAGTGATTGGGATGGTCAGTGATTGGGATGGTCAGTGATTAGGATGGTCAGTGATTGGGAAAGTCAGTGATTGGGAACGTCAGTGATTGGGAAAGTCAGTGATTGGCAAGGTCAGTGATTGGAAGGGGCAGTGATTTGGAGGGTCAGCGATTGGGAGGGTCTGTGACTGGAAGGGTCAGTGATTGGGAGGGTCAGTTATTGGGTGGGACAGCGTTTGGGGGGGTCTGTGATTGGGAGGGTCAGTGATTGGGATGGTCAGTGATTGGGATGGTCAGTGATTGGGATGGTCAGTGATTGGGAAAGTCAGTGATTGGGAAAGTCAGTGATTGGGAAGGTCAGTGATTGGGAGGGTCAGTGATTGGGAGGGTCAGTGATTTGGAGGGTCAGCGATTGGGAGGGTCAGTGATTGGGTGGGACAGCGATTGGGAGGGTCAGTGATTGGGAGGGTCACTGAATGGTGGGACAGCGATTGGGATGGTCAGTGATTGGAAAGTCAGTGATTGGGAGGATCAGTGATTGGGAGGGACAGTGATTGGGAGGGTCAGTGATCAGGAGGGTCAGTGATTGGGAAAGTCAGTGATTGGGAAAGTCAGTGAATCGGATTGTCAGTGATTGGGAAAGTCAGTGATTGGAAGGGTCAGTGATTGGGAAAGTCAGTGATTGGGAGAGTCAGTGATTGGAAGGGTCAGCGATTGGGAGGGTCAGTGATTGGGAGGGTCAGTGAATTGTGGGAGAGCGATTGGGATAGTCAGTGATGGGGGGACAGTTATCGGGAGGGTCAGTGATTGGGAGGGTCAGTGATCGGGAGGGTCAGTGATTGGGAGGGTCAGTGATTGGGAGGGTCAGTGATTGGGAAAGTCAGTGATTGGGAAAGTCAGTGATTGGGACGGCCAGTGATTGGGACGGCCAGTGATTGGGAAAGTCAGTGATTGGGAAAGTCAGTGATTGGGAAAGTCAGTGATTGGGAGGGTCAGTGATTGGGAGAGTCAGTGATTGGGAAGGTCAGTGATTGGGAAAGTCAGTGATTGGGACGGTCAGTGATTGGGAAGGTCAGTGATTGGGAGGGACAGTGAATTGGATGGTCAGTGATTGGGAAAGTCAGTGATTGGGAAGGTCAATGATTGGGAGAGTCAGTGAGTGGAAAGGTCAGTGCTTGGGAGGGTCTGTGATTGGGAGGGTCAGTGCTCGGGAACGTCAGTGATTGGGAGGGTCAGTGATTGGGAAAGTCAGTGATTGGCAAGGTCAGTGATTGGGAGGGGCAGTGATTTGGAGGGCCAGCGATTGGGAGGGTCTGTGATTGGGAGGGTCAGTGATTGGGAGGGTCGGTTATTGGGTGGGACAGCGATTGGGATGGTCAGTGATTGGGAGGGTCATTGAATGGTGGGACAACGATTGGGATGGTCAGTGATTGGGAAAGTCAGTGTTTGGGAGGGTCAGTGATTGGGAGGGTCAGTGATTGTGAGGGTCAGCGATTGGGAGGGTCTGTGATTGGGAGGGTCAGTGATTGGGATGGTCAGTGATTGGGATGGTCAGTGATTGGGAGGGTCAGTGAGTAGGAGGGACAGTGATCAGGTGAGTCAGTGATTGGGAAGGTCAGTGATTGGGAAAGTCAGTGATTGAGAGGGTCAGTGATTGGGAGAGTCAGTGATTGGGAAGGTCAATGATTGGGAAAGTCAGTGATTGGGAGGGTCAGTGATTGGGAGGGTTGGTGATTGGGAAAGTCAGTGATTGGGAGGGTCAGTGATTGGGAGAGTCAGTGACTGGGAGAGTCAGTGATTGGGAAGGTCAGTGATTGGGAAAGTCAGTGATTGGGAAGGTCAATGATTGGGAGGGTCAGTGAGTGGGAAGGTCAGTGATTGGGAGGGTCTGTGATAGGGAGGGTCAGTGATCGGGAAGGTCAGCGATTGGGATGGTCAGTGTTTGGGATGGTCAGTGATTGGGAAAGTCAGTGATTGGGAAGGTCAGTGATTGGGAGGGTCAGTGATTTGGAGGGTCAGCGATTGGGAGGGTCAGTGATTGGGTGGGGCAGCGATTGGGATGGTCAGTGGTTGGGATACTCAGTGATTGGGAGGGTCAGTGATTGGGAGGGTCAGTGATTGGGAGGGTCAGTGATTGGGAGGGTCAGTGATTGGGAGGGTCAGTGATTGGGAGGGTCAGTGATTGGGAGGGTCAGTGATTGGGTGGGACAGCGATTGGGAGGGTCAGTGATTGGGAGGGTTAGTGAATGGTGGGAGAGCGATTGGGATAGTCAGTGACGGGGGGGGACAGTTATCGGGTGGGTCAGAGATTGGGAGGGTCAGTGATCGGGAGGGTCAGTGATTGGGAAAGTCAGTGATGGGAAAGTCTGTGATTGGGAGCGACAGTGATTGGGAAAGTCAGTGATTGGGAGGGACAGAGAATCGGATGGTCACTGATTGGGAAAGTCAGTGATTGGGAAGGTCAGTGATTGGGAGGGTCAGTGATTTGGAGGGTCAGCGATTGGGAGGGTCAGTGATTGGATGGAACAGCGATTGGGAGGGTCACTGAATGGTGGGACAGCGATTGGGATGGTCAGTGATTGGGAAAGTCAGTGATTGGGAGGGTCAGTTATTCGGAGGGAAAGTGATTGGGATGGTCAGTGATTGGGAGGGTCAGTTATTGGGTGGGACAGCGATTGGGAGGGTCAGTGATTGGGAGGGTCAGTGAATGGTGGGACAGCGATTGGAATGGTCAGTGACGGGGAGGGGGGGGGACAGTGATCGCGAGGGCCAGTGATTGGGAAAGTCACTGATTGGGAGGGTCAGTGATTGGGAAAGTCAGTGATTGGGAGGGACAGCGAATCGGATGGTCAGTGATTGGGAAAGTCAGTGATTGGGAGGGTCAGTGATTGGGAAAGTCAGTGATTGGGAGGGTCAGTGATTGGAAGGGTCAGCGATTGGGAGGGTCAGTGATTGGGAGGGACAGTAAATGGTGGGAGAGCGATTGGGATAGTTGAAGGGGGGACATTTATCGGGAGGGTCAGTGATTGGGAGGGTCAGTGATCGGGAGGGTCAGTGATTGGGAAAGTCAGTGATAGGGAAAGTCAGTGATTGGGACGGACAGTGATTGGGAAAGTCAGTGATTGGGAATGTCAGTGATTGGGAGGGACAGTGATTGGGAAAGTCAGTGATAGGGAAAGTCAGTGATTGGGACGGATAGTGATTGGGAAAGTCAGTGATTGGGAAAGTCAGTGATTGGGAGGGACAGTGATCGGGAGAGTCAGTGATGGGGAAGGTCAGTGATTGGGAAAGTCAGTCATTGGGAGGGTCAGTGATTGGGCGAGTCAGTGATTGGAAAAGACAGTGAGTGGGAGGGACAGTGATCAGGAGAGTCAGTGATTGGGAAGGTCAGTGATTGGGAAAGTCAGAGATTGGGAAGGTCAGTGATTGGGAGGGACAGTGAATTGGATGGTCAGTGATTGGGAAAGGTCAATGATTGGGAGGATCAGTGAGTGGGAAGGTCAGTGATTGGGAGGGTCTGTGATTGGGAGGGTCAGTGATCGGGAAGTTCAGTGATTGGGAAGGTCAGTGACTGGGAGGGTTAATGATTGGGAGGGGCAGTGATTGGGAGGGTCAACATTTGGGAGGGTCTGTGATTGGGAGGGTCAGTGATTGGGAGGGTCAGTGATTGGGAGGGTCAGTGATTGGGATGGTCAGTGATTGGGATGATCAGTGATTAGGATGGTCAGTGATTGGGAAAGTCAGTGATTGGGAAGGTCAGTGATTGGGAAGGTCAATGATTGGCAAGGTCAGTGATTGGGAGGGGCAGTGATTTGGAGGGTCAGTGATTGGAAGGGTCTGTGATTGGGAGGGTCAGTGATTGGGAGGGTCTGTGATTGGGAGGGTCGGTGAATGGTGGGACAGCGATTGGGATGGTCAGTGATTGGGAAAGTCAGTGATTGGGAGGGTCAGTGATTGGGAGGGTCAGTGATTGGGAGGGTCAGCAATTGGGAGGGTCTGTGATTGCGATGGTCAGTGATTGGGAAATTCAGTGATTGGGAAGGTCAGTGATTGCGATGGTCAGTGATTGGGAAATTTAGTGATTGGGAAGGTCAATAATTGGGAGGGTCAGTGATTTGGAGGATCAGCGATTGGGAGGGTCAGTGATTTGGTGCGACAGCGATTGTGAATGTCACTGAATGGTGGGACAGCGATTGGGATGGTCAGTGATTGGGAAAGTCAGTGATTGGGAGGGTCAGTGATTGGGAGGGACAGTGATTGGGATGGTCAGTGATTGGGAGGGTCAATTATTGGGTGGGACAGAGATTGGGAGGGTCAGTGATTGGGAGGGTCAGTGAATGGTGGGACAGCGATTGGGAGGGTCACTGAATGGTGGGACAGCGATTGGGATGGTCAGTGATTGGGAAAGTCAGTGATTGGGAGGGTCAGTGATTGGGAGGGACAGTGATTTGGATGGTCAGTGATTGGGAGGGTCAATTATTGGGATGGTCAGTGATTGGGATGGTCAGTGATTGGGATGGTCAGTGATTGGGAAAGTCAGTGATTGGGAAGGTCAGTAATTGGATGGGTCAGTGATTGGGTGGGTCAGTGATTGGGAAGTTCAGTGATTGAGAAGGTCAGTGATTGGGAAAGTCAGTGATTGGGAGGGTCAGTGATTGGGAAGTTCAGTGATTGGGAGGGTCAGTGATTGGGAGGGTCAGTGATTGGGAGGGTCAGTGATTGGTAGGGTCAGTGATTGCGAAGTTCAGTGATTGCGAAGGTCATTGATTGGGAGGGTCAGTGATTGGGAGGGTCAGTGATTGGTAGGGTCAGTGATTGCGAAGTTCAGTGATTGCGAAGGTCATTGATTGGGAGTGTCAGTGATTGGGAGAGTCAGTGATTGGGAGGGTCAGTGAATGGGAGGGTCAGTGAATGGGAGGGTCAGTGATTGGGAGGGTCAGTGATTGTGAGGGTCAGTGATTGGGTGCGTCAGTGATTAGGAAGGTCAGTTATTGGGTGGGACAGCAATTGGGATGGTCAGTGATTGTGGGGGACAGTGATCGGGAGGGTCAGTGATTGGGACGGTCAGTGATTGGGAAAGTCAGTGATTGAGAGGGACAGTGATCGGGAGTGTCAGTGATTGCGAAAGTCAGTGATTGGGAGGGACAGCGAATCGGATGGTCAGTGATTGGGAGGGTCAGTGATTGGGAAAGTCAGTGATTGGGAAGGTCAATGATTGGGAAAGTCAGTGATTGGCAGACGACACAAAGTTTGGTGGAATTGCGGATAGCGATGAGGACTGTCAGAGGATACAGCAGGATTTAGATTGTTTGGAGACATGGGCAGAGAGATGGCAGATGGAGTTTAATCCGGACAAATGTGAGGTAATGCATTTTGGAAGGTCTAATGCAGGTAGGGAATATACAGTGAATGGTAGAACCCTGAAGAGTATTGAAAGTCAAAGATATCTAGGAGTACAGGTCCACAGGTCATTGAAAGGGGCAACACAGGTGGAGAAGGTAGTCAAGAAGGCATACGGCATGCTAGCCTTCATTGGCCGGGGCATTGAGGATAAGAATTGGCAAGTCATGTTGCAGCTGTATAGAATCTCAGTTAGGCCACACTTGGAGTATAGTGTTCAATTCTGGTCGCCACACTACCAGAAGGATGTGCAGGCTTTAGAGAGGGTGCAGAAGAGATTTACCAGAATGTTGCCTGGAATGGAGGGTATTAGCTATGAGGAGCGGTTGAATGAACACAGTTTGTTCTCACTGGAACGAAGGAGGTTGAGGGGAGACCTGACAGAGGTCTACAAAATTATGAGGGGCATAGACAGAGTGGATAGTCAGAGGCTTTTCCCCAGGGTAGAGGGGTCAATTACTAGGGGGCATAGGTTTAAGGTGAGAGGGGCAAGTTTAGAGTAGATGTACGAGGCATGTTTTTTACGCAGAGGGTAGTGGGTGCCTGGAACTCGCTACCGGAGGAGGTGGTGGAAGCAGCGACGATAGTGACATTTAAGGGGCATCTTGACAAATACATGAATAGGATGGGAATACAGGGATACAGACCCAGGAAGTGTAGAAGATTGTAGTTTAGTCGGGCAGCATGGTCGGCACCGGCTTGGAGGGCCGAAGGGCCTGTTCCTGTGCTGTACATTTCTTTGTTCTTTGTTGTTCTTGATTGAGATGGTCAGTGATTGAGATGGTCAGTGATTGGGAGAGTCAGTGATTGGGAGAGTCAGTGATTGGGATAGTCAGTGATTCAGATGGTCAGTGATTGGGAAGGTCAGTGATTGGGATGGTCAGTGATTGGGAAGTTCAGTGATTGGAAGGGTCAGTGATTGGGAAAGTCAGTGATTGGGAAGGTCAGTGATTGGGAGAGCCAGTGATTGGGTGAGTCAGTGATTGGGAAGGTCAGTGATTGGAAGGGTCAGTGATTGGTAGAGTCAGTGATTGGGAAGGTCAGTGATTGGGAGAGTCAGTGAATGGGAGAGTCAGTGATTGGGAAGTTCAGTGATTGGAAGGGTCAGTGATTGGGAAAGTCAGTGATTGGGAAGGTCAGTGATTGGGAGCGCCAGTGATTGGGTGAGTCAGTGATTGGGAAGGTCAGTGATTGGAAGGGTCAGTGATTGGTAGAGTCAGTGATTGGGAAGGTCAGTGATTGGGAGAGTCAGTGAATGGGAGAGTCAGTGATTGGGAAGTTCAGTGATTGGAAGGATCAGTGATTGGGAGAGTCAGTGATTGGAAGGGTCAGTGATTGGGAGGGTCAGTGATTGGAAGGGTCAGTGATTGGGAGGGTCAGTGATTGGGAGAGGCAGTGATTGGAAATCTCAGTGATTCGAAGGATCAGTGATTGGGAGACTCAGTGATTGGGAGGGTCAGTGATTGGGAGGGTCAGTGATTGGGAAAGTCAGTGATTCAGATGGTCAGTGATTGGGAAGGTCAGTGATTGGGATGGTCAGTTATTGGGAAGTTCAGTGATTGGAAGGGTCAGTGATTGAGAAGGTCAGTGATTGAGATGGTCAGTGATTGGGAGAGTCATTGATTGGGAAAGTCAGTGATTGGGAGGGACAGTGATCGGGAGAGTCAGTGATTGGGAAGGTCAGTGATTGGGAATGTCAGTCATTGGGAGGGTCAGTGATTGCGCGAGTCAGTGATTGGAAAAGTCAGTGAGTGGGAGGGACAGTGATCAGGAGAGTCAGTGATTGGGAAGGTCAGTGATTGGGAATGTCAGTGATTGGGAGAGTCAGTGATTGGGAGAGTCAGTGGTTGGGAAGGTCAATGATTGGGAAAGTCAGTGATTGGGAGGGTCAGTGATTGGGAGGGTTGGTGATTGGGAAAGTCCGTGATTGGGAGGGACAGTGATCGGGAGAGTCAGTGATTGGGAAGGTCAGTGATTGGGACGGTCAGTGATTGGGAGAGTCAGAAATTGGGAAGGTCAGTGATTGGGAGGGACAGTGAATTGGATGGTCAGTGATTGGGAAAGTCAGTGATTGGGAAGGTCAATGATTGGGAGGATCAGTGAGTGGGAAGGTCAGTGATTGGGATGGTCAGTGATTGGGAAAGTCAGTGATTGAGAAGGTCAGTGATTGGATGGGTCAGTGATTGTGTGGGTCAGTGATTGGGAAGTTCAGTGATTGAGAAGGTCATTGATTGTGAAGGTCAGTGATTGGGTGAGTCAGTGATTGGAAGGGTCAGTGATTGGGAGAGTCAGTGATTGGAAGGGTCTGTGATTGGGATGGTCAGTGATTGGGATGGTCAGTGATTGGGATGGTCAGTGATTGGGAATGTCAGTGATTGGGAGGGTCATTGAATGGTGGGACAGCGATTGGGATGGTCAGTGATTGGGAAAGTCAGTGATTGGGAGGGTCAGTGATTGTGAGGGTCAGTGATTGGGAGGGTCAGCGATTGGGAGGGTCTGTGATTGGGAGGGTCAGTGATTGGGATGGTCAGTGATCGGGATGGTCAGTGATCGGGATGGTCACTGATTGGGAAAGTCAGTGATTGGGAAGGTCAGTGATTGGGAGGGTCAGTGATTTGGAGGGTCAGCGATTGGGAGGGTCAGTGATTGGGTGGAACAGCGATTGGGAGGGTCACTGAATGGTGGGACAGCGATTGGGATGGTCAGTGATTGGGAAAGTCAGTGATTGGGAGGGTCAGTGATTCGGAGTGAAAGTGATTGGGATGGTCAGTGATTGGGAGGGTCAGTGATTGGGAGGGTCAGTGAATGGTGGGACAGCGATTGGAATGGTCAGTGACGGGGGGGGACGACAGTGATCGCGAGGGCCAGTGATTGGGAAAGTCACTGATTGGGAGGGTCAGTGATTGGGAAAGTCAGTGATTGGGAGGGACAGTGAATCGGATGGTCAGTGATTGGGAAAGTCAGTGATTTGGAGGTTCAGTGATTGGGAAAGTCAGTGATTGGGAGAGTCAGTGATTGGAAGGGTCAGCGATTGGGAGGGTCAGTGATTGGGAGGGTCAGTAAATGGTGGGAGAGCGATTTGGATAGTCAGTGAAGGGGGGACAGTTATCGGGAGGGTCAGTGATTGGGAGGGTCAGTGATCGGGAGGGTCAGTGATTGGGAAAGTCAGTGATAGGGAAAGTCAGTGATTGGGACGGACAGTGATTGGGAAAGTCAGTGATTGGGAAAGTCAGTGATTGGGAGGGACAGTGATCGGGAGGGTCAGTGATTGGGAAAGTCAGTGATGGGGAAGGTCAGTGATTGGGAATGTCAGTCATTGGGAGGGTCAGTGATTGGGAGGGACAGTGAATTGGATGGTCAGTGATTGGGAAAGGTCAAAGATTGGGAGGATCAGTGAGTGGGAAGGTCAGTGATTGGGAGGGTCTGTGATTGGGAGGGTCAGTGATCGGGAAGGTCAGTGATTGGGAAGGTCAGTGATTGGGAGGGTCAGTGACTGGGAGGGTTAATGATTGGGAGGGGCAGTGATTGGGAGGGTCAACATTTGGGTGGGTCTGTGATTGGGAGGGTCAGTGATTGGGAGGGTCAGTGATTGGGATGGTCAGTGATTGGGATGATCATTGATTAGGATGGTCAGTGATTGGGAAAGTCAGTGATTGGGAAGGTCAGTGATTGGGAAGGTCAATGATTGGCAAGGTCAGTGATTGCGAGGGGCAGTGATTTGGAGGGTCAGTGAATGGAAGGGTCTGTGATTGGGAGGGTCAGTGATTGGGAGGGTCTGTGATTGGGAGGGTCAGTGAATGGTGGGACAGCGATTGGGATGGTCAGTGATTGGGAAAGTCAGTGATTGGGAGGGTCAGTGATTGGGAGGGTCAGTGATTGGGAGGGTCAGCGATTGGGAGGGTCTGTGATTGGGAGGGTCTGTGATTGGGAGGGTCAGTGATTGGGATGGTCAGTGATTGGGATGGTCAGTGATTGGGAAATTCAGTGATTGGGAAGGTCAGTGATTGCGATGGTCAGTGATTGGGAAATTCAGTGATTGGGAAGGTCAGTGATTGCGATGGTCAGTGATTGGGAAATTCAGTGATTGGGAAGGTCAGTGATTGGGAGGGTCAGGGATTTGGAGGGTCAGCGATTGGGAGGGTCAGTGATTTGGTGCGACAGCGATTGTGAGTGTCACTGAATGGTGGGACAGCGATTGGGATGGTCAGTGATTGGGAAAGTCAGTGATTGGGAGGGTCAGTGATTGGGAGGGACAGTGATTGGGATGGTCAGTGATTGGGAGGGTCAATTATTTGGTGGGACAGAGATTGGGAGGGTCAGTGATTGGGAGGGTCAGTGAATGGTGGGACAGCGATTGGGAGGGTCACTGAATGGTGGGACATAGATTGGGATGGTCAGTGATTGGGAAAGTCAGTGATTGGGAGGGTCAGTGATTGGGAGGGACAGTGATTGGGAGGGACAGTGATTGGGATGGTCAGTGATTGGGAGGGTCAATTATTGGGATGGTAAGTGATTGGGATGGTCAGTGATTGGGATGGTCAGTGATTGGGAAAGTCAGTGATTGGGAAGGTCAGTAATTGGATGGGTCAGTGATTGGGTGGGTCAGTGATTGGGAAGTTCAGTGATTGAGAAAGTCAGTGATTGGGAAAGTCAGTGATTGGGAGGGTCAGTGATTGGGAAGTTCAGTGATTGCGAAGGTCATTGATTGGGAGAGTCAGTGATTGGGAGGGTCAGTGATTGGGAGGGTCAGTGATTGGGAGGGTCAGTGATTGGGAGGATCAGTGATTGGGAGGGTCAGTGATTGGGAGGGTCAGTGATTGGTAGGGTCAGTGATTGCGAAGTTCAGTGATTGCGAAGGTCATTGATTGGGAGTGTCAGTGATTGGGAGAGTCAGTGATTGGGAGGGTCAGTGAATGGGAGGGTCAGTGATTGGGAAGGTCAGTGATTGTGAGGGTCAATGATTGGGAGGGTCTGTGATTAGGAATGTCAGTTATTGGGTGGGACAGCAATTGGGATGGTCAGTGATTGTGGGGGACAGTGATCGGGAGGGTCAGTGATTGGGACGGTCAGTGATTGGAAAGTCAGTGATTGAGAGGGACAGTGATCGGGAGTGTCAGTGATTGCGAAAGTCAGTGATTGGGAGGGACAGCGAATCGGATGGTCAGTGATTGGGAGAGTCAGTGATTGGGAAAGTCAGTGATTGGGAAGGTCAATGATTGGGAAAGTCAGTGATTGGCAGACTACACAAAGTTTGGTGGAATTGCGGATAGCGATGAGGACTGTCAGAGGATACAGCAGGATTTAGATTGTTTGAAGACATGGGCAGAGAGATGGCAGATGGAGTTTAATCCTGACAAATGTGAGGTAATGCATTTTGGAAGGTCTAATGCAGGTAGGGAAAATACAGTGAATGGTAGAACCCTCAAGAGTATTAAAAGTCAAAGAGATCTAGGAGTACAGGTCCACAGGTCATTGAAAGGGGCAACACAGGTGGAGAAGGTAGTCAAGAAGGCATACGGCATGCTAGCCTTCATTGGCCGGGGCATTGAGGATAAGAATTGGCAAGTCATGTTGCAGCTGTATAGAATCCCAGTTAGGCCACACTTGGAGTATAGTGTTCAATTCTGGTCGCCACACTACCAGAAGGATGTGGAGGCTTTAGAGAGGGTGCAGAAGAGATTTACCAGAATGTTGCCTGGTATGGAGGGCATTAGCTATGAGGAGCGGTTGAATGAACTCGGTTTGTTCTCACTGGAACGAAGGAGGTTGAGGGGAGACCTGACAGAGGTCTACAAAATTATGAGGGGCATAGACAGAGTGGATAGTCAGAGGCTTTTCCCCAGGGTAGAGGTGTCAATTACTATGGGGCATAGATTTAAGGTGAGAGGGGCAAGTTTAGAGTAGATGTACGAGGCATGTTTTTTACGCAGAGGGTAGTGGGTGCCTGGAACTCGCTACCGGAGGAGGTGGTGGAAGCAGCGACGATAGTGACATTTAAGGGGCATCTTGACAAATACATGAATAGGATGGGAATAGAGGGATACAGACCCAGGAAGTGTAGAAGATTGTAGTTTAGTCGGGCAGCATGGTCGGCACCGGCTTGGAGGGCCGAAGGGCCTGTTCCTGTGCTGTACATTTCTTTGTTCTTTGTTGTTCTTGATTGAGATGGTCAGTGATTGAGATGGTCAGTGATTGGGAGAGTCAGTGATTGGGATAGTCAGTGATTCAGATGGTCAGTGATTGGGAATGTCAGTGATTGGGATGGTCAGTGATTGGGAGAGTCAGTGATTGGGATAGTCAGTGATTCAGATGGTCAGTGATTGGGAATGTCAGTGATTGGGAAGGTCAGTGATTGGGAAGTTCAGTGATTGGAAGGGTCAGTGATTGGGAAAGTCAGTGATTGGGAAGGTCAGTGATTGGGAGAGTCAGTGATTGGGTGAGTAAGTGATTGGGAAGGTCAGTGATTGGAAGGGTCAGTGATTGGTAGAGTCAGTGATTGGGAAGGTCAGTGATTGGGAGAGTCAGTGATTGGGAGAGTCAGTGATTGGGAAGTTCAGTGATTGGAAGGATCAGTGATTGGGAGAGTCAGTGATTGGGAGGGACAGTGATTGGAAGGGTCAGTGATTGGGAGGGTCAGTGATTGGAAGGGTCAGTGATTGGGAGGGTCAGTGATTGGGAGAGGCAGTGATTGGAAATCTCAGTGATTCGAAGGATCAGTGATTGGGAGACTCAGTGATTGGGAGGGTCAGTGATTGGGAGGGTCAGTGATTGGGAAAGTCAGTGATTCAGATGGTCAGTGATTGGGAAGGTCAGTGATTGGGATGGTCAGTGATTGGGAAGTTCAGTGATTGGAAGGGTCAGTGATTGAGAAGGTCAGTGATTGAGAAGGTCAGTGATTGAGATGGTCAGTGATTGGGAGAGTCATTGATTGGGAAAGTCAGTGATTGGGAGGGACAGTGATCGGGAGAGTCGGTGATTGGGAAGGTCAGTGATTGGGAAGGTCAGTCACTGGGAGGGTCAGTGATTGTAAGGGTCAGCGATTGGGAGGGTCAGTGAATGGGAGGGTCAGTAAATGGTGGGAGAGCGATTTGGATAGTCAGTGAAGGGGGGACAGTTATCGGGAGGGTCAGTGATTGGGAGGGTCAGTGATCGGGAGGGTCAGTGATCGGGAGGGTCAGTGATTGGGACGGACAGTGATTGGGAAAGTCAGTGATTGGGAAAGTCAGTGATTGGGAGGGACAGTGATCGGGAGGGTCAGTGATTGGGAAAGGTCAAAGATTGGGAGGATCAGTGAGTGGGAAGGTCAGTGATTGGGAGGGTCTGTGATTGGGAGGGTCAGTGATCGGGAAGGTCAGTGATTGGGAAGGTCAGTGATTGGGAGGGTCAGTGACTGGGAGGGTTAATGATTGGGAGGGGCAGTGATTGGGAGGGTCAACATTTGGGAGGGTCTGTGATTGGGAGGGTCAGTGATTGGGAGGGTCAGTGATTGGGATGGTCAGTGATTGGGATGATCATTGATTAGGATGGTCAGTGATTGGGAAAGTCAGTGATTGGGAAGGTCAGTGATTGGGAAGGTCAATGATTGGCAAGGTCAGTGATTGCGAGGGGCAGTGATTTGGAGGGTCAGTGAATGGAAGGGTCTGTGATTGGGAGGGTCAGTGATTGGGAGGGTCTGTGATTGGGAGGGTCAGTGAATGGTGGGACAGCGATTGGGATGGTCAGTGATTGGGAAAGTCAGTGATTGGGAGGGTCAGTGATTGGGAGGGTCAGTGATTGGGAGGGTCAGCGATTGGGAGGGTCTGTGATTGGGAGGGTCTGTGATTGGGAGGGTCAGTGATTGGGATGGTCAGTGATTGGGATGGTCAGTGATTGGGAAATTCAGTGATTGGGAAATTCAGTGATTGGGAAGGTCAGTGATTGCGATGGTCAGTGATTGGGAAATTCAGTGATTGGGAAGGTCAGTGATTGCGATGGTCAGTGATTGGGAAATTCAGTGATTGGGAAGGTCAGTGATTGGGAGGGTCAGGGATTTGGAGGGTCAGCGATTGGGAGGGTCAGTGATTTGGTGCGACAGCGATTGTGAGTGTCACTGAATGGTGGGACAGCGATTGGGATGGTCAGTGATTGGGAAAGTCAGTGATTGGGAGGGTCAGTGATTGGGAGGGACAGTGATTGGGATGGTCAGTGATTGGGAGGGTCAATTATTTGGTGGGACAGAGATTGGGAGGGTCAGTGATTGGGAGGGTCAGTGAATGGTGGGACAGCGATTGGGAGGGTCACTGAATGGTGGGACATCGATTGGGATGGTCAGTGATTGGGAAAGTCAGTGATTGGGAGGGTCAGTGATTGGGAGGGACAGTGATTGGGAGGGACAGTGATTGGGATGGTCAGTGATTGGGAGGGTCAATTATTGGGATGGTCAGTGATTGGGATGGTCAGTGATTGGGATGGTCAGTGATTGGGAAAGTCAGTGATTGGGAAGGTCAGTAATTGGATGGGTCAGTGATTGGGTGGGTCAGTGATTGGGAAGTTCAGTGATTGAGAAAGTCAGTGATTGGGAAAGTCAGTGATTGGGAGGGTCAGTGATTGGGAAGTTCAGTGATTGCGAAGGTCATTGATTGGGTGAGTCAGTGATTGGGAGAGTCAGTGATTGGGAGGGTCAGTGATTGGGAGGGTCAGTGATTGGGAGGATCAGTGATTGGGAGGGTCAGTGATTGGGAGGGTCAGTGATTGGTAGGGTCAGTGATTGCGAAGTTCAGTGATTGCGAAGGTTATTGATTGGGAGTGTCAGTGATTGGGAGAGTCAGTGATTGGGAGGGTCAGTGAATGGGAGGGTCAGTGATTGGGAAGGTCAGTGATTGTGAGGGTCAATGATTGGGAGGGTCAGTGATTAGGAAGGTCAGTTATTGGGTGGGACAGCAATTGGGATGGTCAGTGATTGTGGGGGACAGTGATCGGGAGGGTCAGTGATTGGGACGGTCAGTGATTGGAATGTCAGTGATTGAGAGGGACAGTGATCGGGAGTGTCAGTGATTGAGAGGGTCAGTGATTGCGAAAGTCAGTGATTGGGAGGGACAGCGAATCGGATGGTCAGTGATTGGGAGAGTCAGTGATTGGGAAAGTCAGTGATTGGGAAGGTCAATGATTGGGAAAGTCAGTGATTGGCAGACTACACAAAGTTTGGTGGAATTGCGGATAGCGATGAGGACTGTCAGAGGATACAGCAGGATTTAGATTGTTTGGAGACATGGGCAGAGAGATGGCAGATGGAGTTTAATCCGGACAAATGTGAGGTAATGCATTTTGGAAGGTCTAATGCAGGTAGGGAAAATACAGTGAATGGTAGAACCCTCAAGAGTATTAAAAGTCAAAGAGATCTAGGAGTACAGGTCCACAGGTCATTGAAAGGGGCAACACAGGTGGAGAAGGTAGTCAAGAAGGCATACGGCATGCTAGCCTTCATTGGCCGGGGCATTGAGGATAAGAATTGGCAAGTCATGTTGCAGCTGTATAGAATCCCAGTTAGGCCACACTTGGAGTATAGTGTTCAATTCTGGTCGCCACACTACCAGAAGGATGTGGAGGCTTTAGAGAGGGTGCAGAAGAGATTTACCAGAATGTTGCCTGGTATGGAGGGCATTAGCTATGAGGAGCGGTTGAATGAACTCGGTTTGTTCTCACTGGAACGAAGGAGGTTGAGGGGAGACCTGACAGAGGTCTACAAAATTATGAGGGGCATAGACAGAGTGGATAGTCAGAGGCTTTTCCCCAGGGTAGAGGTGTCAATTACTATGGGGCATAGATTTAAGGTGAGAGGGGCAAGTTTAGAGTAGATGTACGAGGCATGTTTTTTACGCAGAGGGTAGTGGGTGCCTGGAACTCGCTACCGGAGGAGGTGGTGGAAGCAGCGACGATAGTGACATTTAAGGGGCATCTTGACAAATACATGAATAGGATGGGAATAGAGGGATACAGACCCAGGAAGTGTAGAAGATTGTAGTTTAGTCGGGCAGCTTGGTCGGCACCGGCTTGGAGGGCCGAAGGGCCTGTTCCTGTGCTGTACATTTCTTTGTTCTTTGTTGTTCTTGATTGAGATGGTCAGTGATTGAGATGGTCAGTGATTGGGAGAGTCAGCGATTGGGATAGTCAGTGATTCAGATGGTCAGTGATTGGGAATGTCAGTGATTGGGATGGTCAGTGATTGGGAAGTTCAGTGATTGGAAGGGTCAGTGATTGGAAGGGTCAGTGATTGGGAAAGTCAGTGATTGGGAAGGTCAGTGATTGGGTGAGTAAGTGATTGGGAAGGTCAGTGATTGGAAGGGTCAGTGATTGGTAGAGTCAGTGATTGGGAAGGTCAGTGATTGGGAGAGTCAGTGATTGGGAGAGTCAGTGATTGGGAGAGTCAGTGATTGGGAAGTTCAGTGATTGGAAGGATCAGTGATTGGGAGAGTCAGTGATTGGGAGGGACAGTGATTGGAAGGGTCAGTGATTGGGAGGGTCAGTGATTGGAAGGGTCAGTGATTGGGAGGGTCAGTGATTGGGAGAGGCAGTGATTGGAAATCTCAGTGATTCGAAGGATCAGTGATTGGGAGACTCAGTGATTGGGAGGGTCAGTGATTGGGAGGGTCAGTGATTGGGAAAGTCAGTGATTCAGATGGTCAGTGATTGGGAAGGTCAGTGATTGGGATGGTCAGTGATTGGGAAGTTCAGTGATTGGAAGGGTCAGTGATTGAGAAGGTCAGTGATTGAGATGGTCAGTGATTGGGAGAGTCATTGATTGGGAAAGTCAGTGATTGGGAGGGACAGTGATCGGGAGAGTCGGTGATTGGGAAGGTCAGTGATTGGGAAGGTCAGTCATTGGGAGGGTCAGTGATTGGGCGAGTCAGTGATTGGGAGGGTCAGTGATTGGGAAAGTCAGTGATTCAGATGGTCAGTGATTGGGAAGGTCAGTGATTGGGATGGTCAGTGATTGGGAAGTTCAGTGATTGGAAGGGTCAGTGATTGAGAAGGTCAGTGATTGAGATGGTCAGTGATTGGTAGAGTCATTGATTGGGAAAGTCAGTGATTGGGAGGGACAGTGATCGGGAGAGTCGGTGATTGGGAAGGTCAGTGATTGGGAAGGTCAGTCATTGGGAGGGTCAGTGATTGGGCGAGTCAGTGATTGGAAAAGTCAGTGAGTGGGAGGGACAGTGATCAGGAGAGTCAGTGATTGGGAAGGTCAGTGATTGGGAAAGTCAGTGATTGGGAGTGTCAGTGATTGGGAGGGTTGGTGATTGGGAAAGTCCGTGATTGGGAGGGACAGTGATTGGGACGGTCAGTGATTGGGAGAGTCAGAAATTGGGAAGGTCAGTGATTGGGAGGGACAGTGAATTGGATGGTCAGTGATTGGGAAAGTCAGTGATTGGGAAGGTCAATGATTGGGAGGATCAGTGAGTGGGAAGGTCAGTGATTGGGATGGTCAGTGATTGGGAAAGTCAGTGATTGGGAAGGTCAGTGATTGGATGGGTCAGTGATTGGGTGGGTCAGTGATTGGGAAGTTCAGTGATTGAGAAGGTAATTGATTGTGAAGGTCAGTGATTGGGAAAGTCAGTGATTGGGAGGGTCAGTGATTGGGAGTGACAGTGAATTGGATGGTCAGTGATTGGGAAAGTCAGTGATTGGGAGAGTCAGTGATTGGAAGGGTCAGTGATTGGGAGAGTCAGTGATTGGAAGGGTCTGTGATTGGGATGGTCAGTGATTGGGATGGTCAGTGATTGGGAGAGTCCGTGATTGGGAGAGTCAGTGATTGGGAAGTTCAGTGATTGGAAGGATCAGTGATTGGGAGAGTCAGTGATTGGGAGGGTCAGTGATTGGAAGGGTCAGTGATTGGAAGGGTCAGTGATTGGGAGGGTCAGTGATTGGAAGGGTCAGTGATTGGGAGGGTCAGTGATTGGGAGAGGCAGTGATTGGAAATCTCAGTGATTCGAAGGATCAGTGATTGGGAGACTCAGTGATTGGGAGGGTCAGTGATTGGGAGGGTCAGTGATTGGGAGGGTCAGTGATTGGGAAAGTCAGTGATTCAGATTGTCAGTGATTGGGAAGGTCGGTGATTGGGATGGTCAGTGATTGGGAAGTTCAGTGATTGGAAGGGTCAGTGATTGAGAAGGTCAGTGATTGAGATGGTCAGTGATTGGGAGAGTCATTGATTGGGAAAGTCAGTGATTGGGAGGGACAGTGATCGGGAGAGTTGGTGATTGGGAAGGTCAGTGATTGGGAAGGTCAGTCATTGGGAGGGTCAGTGATTGGGCGAGTCAGTGATTGGAAAAGTCAGTGAGTGGGAGGGACAGTGATCAGGAGAGTCAGTGATTGGGAAGGTCAGTGATTGGGAAAGTCAGTGATTGGGAGAGTCAGTGATTGGGAGAGTCAGTGATTGGGAAGGTCAATGATTGGGAAAGTCAGTGATTGGGAGTGTCAGTGATTGGGAGGGTTGGTGATTGGGA
The DNA here is from genome assembly GCF_047496885.1 of Scyliorhinus torazame. Taxonomy (NCBI): domain Eukaryota; kingdom Metazoa; phylum Chordata; class Chondrichthyes; order Carcharhiniformes; family Scyliorhinidae; genus Scyliorhinus; species Scyliorhinus torazame. The sequence continues at coordinate 72,478,830 of NC_092717.1, forward strand.
AATTCCGTGATTGGGAGGGACAGTGATTGGGACGGTCAGTGATTGGGAGAGTCAGAAATTGGGAAGGTCAGTGATTGGGAGGGACAGTGAATTGGATGGTCAGTGATTGGGAAAGTCAGTGATTGGGAAGGTCAATGATTGGGAGGATCAGTGAGTGAGAAGGTCAGTGATTGGGATGGTCAGTGATTGGGATGGTCAGTGATTGGGTAGGTCAGTGATTGGATGGGTCAGTGATTGGGTGGGTCAGTGATTGGGAAGTTCAGTGATTGAGAAGGTCATTGATTGTGAAGGTCAGTGATTGGGAAAGTCAGTGATTGGGAGGGTCAGTGATTGGGAGTGACAGTGAATTGGATGGTCAGTGATTGGGAAAGTCAGTGATTGCGAGAGTCAGTGATTGGAAGGGTCAGTGACTGGGAGAGTCAGTGATTGGAAGGGTCTGTGATTGGGATGGTCAGTGATTGGGATGGTCAGTGATTGGGATTGTCAGTGATTGGGAATGTCAGTGATTGGGAAGGTCAGTGATTGGATGGGTCAGTGATTGTGAGGGTCAGTGATTGGGAAGTTCAGTGATTGCGAAGGTCATTGATTGGGAGTGTCAGTGATTGGGAGAGTCAATGATTGGGAGGGTCAGTGATTGGGAGGGTCAGTGATTGGGAGGGTCAGTGATTGTGAAGTTCAGTGATTGCGAAGGTCATTGATTGGGAGTGTCAGTGATTGGGAGGGTCAGTGATTGGGAGGGTCAGTGAATGGGAGGGTCAGTGAATGGGGGGGTCAGTGATTGGGAGGGTCAGTGATTGGGAGGGTCAGTGAATGGGAGGGTCAGTGATTGGGTGGGTCAGTGATTGGGAGGGTCAGTTATTGGGTGGTACAGCGATTGGGATGGTCAGTGATTGTGGGGGACAGTGATCGGGAGGGTCAGTGATTCGGACGGTCAGTGATTGGGAAAGTCAGTGATTGGGAAAGTCAGTGATTGAGAGGGACAGTGATTGGTAGGGACAGTGATCGAGAGTGTCAGTGATTGGGAGGGTCTGTGATTGCGAAAGTCAGTGATTGGGAGGGACAGCGAATCGGATGGTCAGTGATTGGGAAAGTCAGTGATTGGGAAGGTCAATGATTGGGAAAGTCAGTGATTGGCAGACGACACAAAGTTTGGTGGAATTGCGGATAGCGATGAGGACTGTCAGAGGATACAGCAGGATTTAGATTGTTTGGAGACTTGGGCAGAGAGATGGCAGATGGAGTTTAATCTGGACAAATGTGAGGGAATGCATTTTGGAAGGTCTAATGCAGGTAGGGAATATACAGTGAATGGTAGAACCCTCAAGAGTATTGAAAGTCAAAGAGATCTAGGAGTACAGGTCCACAGGTCATTGAAAGGGGCAACACAGGTGGAGAAGGTAGTCAAGAAGGCATACGGCATGCTTGCCTTCACTGGCCGGGGCATTGAGGATAAGAATTGGCAAGTCATGTTGCAGCTGTATAGAATCTCAGTTAGGCCACACTTGGAGTATAGTGTTCAATTCTGGTCGCCACACTACCAGAAGGATGTGGAGGCTTTAGAGAGGGTGCAGAAGAGATTTACCAGAATGTTGCCTGGTATGGAGGGCATTAGCTATGAGGAGCGGTTGAATGAACTCGGTTTGTTCTCACTGGAACTAAGGAGGTTGAGGGGAGACCTGACAGAGGTCTACAAAATTATGAGGGGCATAGACAGAGTGGATAGTCAGAGGCTTTTCCCCAGGGTAGAGGGGTCAATTACTAGGGGGCATAGGTTTAAGGTGAGAGGGGCAAGGTTTAGAGTAGATGTACGAGGCATGTTTTTTACGCAGAGGGTAGTGGGTGCCTGGAACTCGCTACCGGAGGAGGTGGTGGAAGCAGGGACGATAGTGACATTTAAGGGGCATCTTGACAAATACATGAATAGGATGGGAATAGAGGGATACGGACCCAGGAAGTGTAGAAGATTGTAGTTTAGTCGGGCAGCATGGTCGGCACGGGCTTGGAGGGCCAAAGGGCCTGTTCCTGTGCTGTACATTTCTTTGTTCTTTGTTCTTTGTTCTGAAATAGCCTCCCTAAACCTCTGTCTTTCTACATCTCTTCTCACTTAAGACCCTCCTGAAAAACCTATTGCTGTCTGAATATCTACATAGGTGGCCAGGTGTCAGATTTTATAATGATGTTCCTGGAACTGAAACACTTCGGTAAATTTTCAATGTTATTGGCATCACATGCATTCAAGTTACTGTTCCTCTACCTTTGAACAGTATTCATTGTTGTAATGTAGAAGCGTGTTGCTTCAAGCAGATATTGGCCTGAAATTGTTGTTCTTGATTGAGATGGTCAATGATTGAGATGGTCAGTGATTGGGAGAGTCAGTGATTGGGATAGTCAGTGATTCAGATAGTCAGTGATTGGGAAGATCAGTGATTGGGAAGGTCAGTGATTGGGAAGGTCAGTGATTGGGAAGTTCAGTGATTGGAAGGGTCAGTGATTGGGAGAGTCAGTGATTGGGAGAGTCAGTGATTGGGAAAGTCAGTGATTGGGAAGGTCAGTGATTGGGAGAGTCAGTGATTGGGTGAGTCAGTGATTGGGAAGGTCAGTGATTGGAAGTGTCAGTGATTGGTAGAGTCAGTGATTGGGAAGGTGAGTGATTGGGAGAGTCAGTGATTGGGAATCTCAGTGATTCGAAGGATCTGTGATTGGGAGAGTCAGTGATTGGGAGGGTCAGTGATTGGGACGGTTGGTGATTGGGAAAGTCAGTGATTGGGAGGGACAGTGATCGGGAGAGTTAGTGATTGGGAAGGTCAGTGATTGGGAAAGTCAGTGATTGGGTGGGTCAGTGATTGGGAGAGTCAGGGATTGGGAAGGTCAGTGATTGGGAGGAACAGTGAATCGGATGGTCAGTGATTGGGAAAGTCACTGATTGGGTAGGTCAGTGATTGGGAAAGTCAGTGATTGAGATGGTCAGTGATTGGGAGAGTCATTGATTGGGAAAGTCAGTGATTGGGAGGGTCAGTGATTGGGAGTGTCAGTGATTGGGTGGGTCAGCATTTGGGAGTGTCTGTGATTGGGAGGGTCAGTGATTGGGAAGGTCAGTGATTGGAAGGGTCAGTGATTGGAAGGGTTAGTGATTGGGAAAGTCAGTGATTGGGAAGGTCAGTGACTGGGAAGGTCAGTGATTGGAGGGGTCAGTGATTGGGAAGGCCAGTGATTGGGAGGGTCCCTGATTGTCAAATTAAGAGACTGGGAAGGTTAGTGATTGGGATGGTCACTGATTGGGAGGATCTGTGATCGGGACGATGGGGGGGGGTCAGTGATCAGGAGGATGGGAGGGTCAGTGATCGGGAGGATGGGGGTCGGTGATCAGGAGTTTGGAGGGGGTCAGTGATCAGGAGGATGGGGGGGTCGGTGATCAGGAGGATGGGGGGGTCAGTGATCAGGAGGATGGGGGGGTTAGTGATCGGGAGGGTGGTGGGGTCAGTGATTGGGAGGATGGGGGTCAGTGATCAGGAGGATGCGGGCGGTCAGTGATTAGGAGGATGGGAGGGTCAGTGGTCAGGAGGATGGGAGGGTCAGTGATCAGGAGGATGGGGGAGTCAGTGATCAGGAGGATGGGGGCGGTCAGTGATCAGCAGTATGGGGGGGTCAGTGATCGGGAGGATTTGGGGGTCAGTGATCGGGAGGATGGGGGGGTCAGTGATCGGGAGGGTGGGAGTCAGTGATCAGGAGGATGGGGAGGGTCAGTGATCAGGAGGATGGGGGGCAGTGATCAGGAGGATGGGAGAGTCAGTGATCGGGAGGATGGGGGGGTCAGTGATCGGGAGGTCTTGGGGGTCAGTGATTGGGGGGATGGGGGAGTCAGTGATCAGGATGATGGGGTGGTCAGTGATAGGGAGGATGGGGGGGTCAGTGATCAGGAGGATGGGGGGGTCAGTGATCGGGAGGATGGGGGGGGGTCAGTGATCAGGGGGATGGGGGGTCAGTGATCGGGAGGATGGGGGGGCTCAGTGATCGGGAGGATGGGGGGGTCAGTGATCAGGAGGATGGGAGAGTCAGTGATCGGGAGGATGGGGGGGTCAGTGATCGGGAGGTCTTGGGGGTCAGTGATCGGGGGGATGGGGGAGTCAGTGATCAGGATGATGGGGTGGTCAGTGATAGGGAGGAAGGGGGGGTCAGTGATCAGGAGGATGGGGGGGTCAGTGATCGGGAGGATGGGGGGGGCTCAGTGATCGGGAGGATGGGGGGGTCAGTGATCAGGAGGATGGGGGGGCCAGTGATCGGGAGGATGGTGGGGGTCAGTGATCGGGGGGATGTGGGGGTCAGTGATCGGGAGGATGGGGGAGTCAGTAATCGGGAGGATGGGGGGTCAGTGATCGGGAGGATGGTGGGGTCAGTGATCGGGAGGATTTGGGGGTCAGTGATCGGGAGGATGGTGGGGTCAGTGATCGGCAGGATGGGGAGGTCAGTGATCGGGAGGATGGGGGGGTCAGTGATCCGGAGGATGGGGGGGTCAGTGATCGGGAGGATGGTTGGGTCAGTGATCGGGAGGATGAGGGTGTCAGTGATCGGGAGGATGAGGGGTCAGTAATCGGGAGGATTAGGTGGGTCAGTGATCGAAAGGTTGGGGGGGTCAGTGACAGGGAGGATGGGGGGTGGGGTCAGTGACCGGAAGGATGGGGGGTCTGTGATAATGAGGGTGGGGAGTTCAGTGGTAAGACCATAAGACCATAAGACATAGGAGTGGAAGTAAGGTCATTCGGCCCATCGAGTCCACTCCACCATTCAATCATGGCTGATTTCAACTCCATTTACCCGCTCTCTCTCCATAGCTCTTAATTCCTCGAGAAATCAAGAATTTATCAACTTCTGTCTTAAAGACACTCAACGTCCCGGCCTCCACCGCCCTCTGTGGCAATGAATTCCACAGACCCACCATTCTCTGGCTGAAGAAATTTCCCCTCATCTCTGCTCTAAAGTGACTCCCTTTTATTCTAAGGCTGTGCCCCCGGGTCCTAGTCTCCCCTTCTAATGGAAACACCTTCCCTACATCCACCCTATCTAAGCCATTCATTATCTTGTAAGTTTCTATTAGATCTCCCCTCAACCTCCTAAACTCCAATGAATATAATCCCAGGATCCTCAGACGTTCATCGTATGTTAGGCCTACCATTCCTGGGATCATCCGTGTGAATTTCCGCTGGACCCGCTCCAGTGCCAGTATGTCCTTCCTGAGGTGTGAGGCCCAAAATTGCTCACAGTATTCTAAATGGGGCCTAACTAATGCTTTATAAAGCTTCAGAAGTACATCCCTGCTTTTATATTCCAAACCTCTTTAGATGAATGACAACATTGCATTTGCTTTCTTAATTACAGACTCAACCTGCAAGTTTACCTTTAGAGAATCCTGGACTAGGACTCCCAAGTCCCTTTGCACTTCAGCATTATGAATTTTGTCACCGTTTAGAAAATAGTCCACGCCTCTATTTTTTTTTCCAAAGTGCAAGACCTCGCACTTGCCCACGTTGAATTTCATCAGCCATTTCTTGGACCACTCTCCTAAACTGTCTAAATCTTTCTGAAGCCTCCCCACCTCCTCCATACTACCTGCCCCTCCACCTATCTTTGTATGATCGGCAAACTTAGCCAGAATGCCCTCAGTCCCGTCATCTAGATCGTTAATATATAAAGAGAACAGCTGTGGCCCCAACACTGAACCCTGCGGGACACCACTCGTCACCGGTTGCCATTCCGAAAAAGAATCTTTTATCCCAACTCTCTGCCTTCTGACTGACAGCCAATCGTCATTCCATGTTAGTACCTTGCCTCGAATACCATGGGCTCTTATTTTACTCAGGAGGATGGGGGGGTCAGTGATCGAGAGGATGGGGGGGGTCAGTGATCAGGGGGATGGGGGGGGTCAGTGATCGGGAGGATGGGGGGCTCAGTGATCGGGAGGATGGGGGGGTCAGTGATCAGGAGGATGGGGGGGTCAGTGATCGGGAGGATGGGGGGGTCAGTGATCGGGGGGATGGGGGGATCAGTGATCGGGAGGATGGGGGGCTCAGTGATCGGGAGGATGGGGGGGTCAGTGATCAGGAGGATGGGGGGTCAGTGATCAGGAGAATGGGGGAGCCAGTGAGCGGGAGGATGGTGGGCTCAATGATCGGGAGGATGGGGGGGTCAGTGATCGGGAGGATTTGGGGGTCAGTGATCGGGAGGATGGTGGGGTCAGTCATCGGGAGGATGGGGGGGGTCAGTGATCGGGAGGATAGGGGGGTCAGCGATCCGGAGGATGGGGGGGTCAGTGATCGGGAGGATGGTTGGCTCAGTGATCGCGAGGATGAGGGTGTCCGTGATCGGGAGGATGGGGGGTCAGTGATCGGGAGGATTAGGGGGGTCAGTGATCGAAAGGTTGGGGGGGTCAGTGACAGGGAGGATGGGGGGTGGGGTCAGTGACCGGAAGGATGGGGGGGTCTGTGATAATGAGGGTGGGGAGTTCAGTGGTAAGTCCATAAGACCATAAGACCATAAGACATAGGAGTGGAAGTAAGGTCATTCGGCCCATCGAGTCCACTCCACCATTCAACATGGCTGATTTCAACTCCATTTACCCGCTCTCTCTCCATAGCCCTTAATTCCTCGAGAAATCAAGAATTTATCAACTTCTGTCTTAAAGACACTCAACGTCCCGGCCTCCACCGCCCTCTGTGGCAATGAATTCCACAGACTCACCACTCTCTGGCTGAAGAAATTTCTCCTCATCTCTGTTCTAAAGTGACTCCCTTTTATTCTAAGGCTGTGCCCCCGGGTCCTAGTCTCCCCTGCTAATGGAAACAACTTCCCTACATCCACCCTATCTAAGCCATTCATTATTTTGTAAGTTTCTATTAGATCTCCCCTCAACCTCCTAAACTCCAATGAATATAATCCCAGGATCCTCAGACGTTCATCGTATCTTAGGCCTACCATTCCTGGGATCATCCGTGTTAATCTCCGCTGGACCCACTCCAGTGCCAGTATGTCCTTCCTGAGGTGTGGGGCCCAAAATTGCTCACAGTATTCTAAATGGGGCCTAACTAATGCTTTATAAAGCTTCAGAAGTACATCCCTGCTTTTATATTCCAAGCCTCTTTAGATGAATGACAACATTGCATTTGCTTTCTTAATTACGGACTCAACCTGCAAGTTTACCTTTAGAGAATCCTGGACTAGGACTCCCAAGTCCCTTTGCACTTCAGCATTATGAATTTTGTCACCGTTTAGAAAATAGTCCACGCCTCTATTTTTTTTTCCAAAGTGCAAGACCTCGCACTTGCCCACGTTGAATTTCATCAGCCATTTCTTGGACCACTCTCCTAAACTGTCTAAATCTTTCTGAAGCCTCCCCACCTCCTCCATACTACCTGCCCCTCCACCTATCTTTGTATCATCGACAAACTTAGCCAGAATGCCCTCAGTCCCGTCATCTAGATCGTTAATATATAAAGAGAACAGCTGTGGCCCCAACACTGAACCCTGCGGGACACCACGCGTCACCGGTTGCCATTCCGAAAAAGAACCTTTTATCCCAACTCTCTGCCTTCTGCCTGACAGCCAATCGTCATTCCATGTTAGTACCTTGCCTCGAATACCATGGGCCCTTATTTTACTCAGGAGGATGGGGGGGTCAGTGATCGGGGGATGGGGGGTGTCAGTGATCAGTCTTGTATCATGCTGCTTCGCGTAACACAGGCTGCTACTTGATGCAGTTTTAACTAAAGGATGCTCCAGATACTGAAATGAGTTCAACGTTTTTAATGAACTATTAACACAGTTCTCAAATGAGTTTGACTCTCTGCTAATCTAACTGTAGTAACTCAGTCTAACTGTGCCAGCTTGCTCTAAGCCACGTGCTGGGGTGTGATGCTGCTGATCAACCCTGTCTAACACTCTCGATGTGTGTCTGTGGAAAGAGACAGGGTGTGAGTGCCTCATCCCTTTTATAGTGTTTATGTCATGCCCCATTATGGTGATGCCACCTGAGTGTCCTGACTGCCCATTGGTTGTGTCCTATTCTTTGTGTTCATTGGTTCCATGTTTGCATATCATGACATCTCTCCCTTTTTTTTTAGATGTATATACATGTGAATGTTTCTGTCTAATGTGACTGACTGAGGAATACAGAACAGAACAAACAAAACAAATGCTCATAAGTCCAGTCTCTGAGGCTTGCGTCTGATCCTCGTCAACTGCCGGAGAGGTGGTGGAGGGGATGACGGTGTCTTGACAGGCGAGTGGGTGGCACGATTGGTGGCCTCGTAGTTCGAGATGTCTGGAGGTGGCAATTAAACATGTGGAAATGGAGGGGAAAGTGGTTGTGGGCAAGGAACACTTTGCAGTGCCCTTCGATTCCTTTGCACAATGGAGCCATCAGCCATACGTGTGACATAGGATCTGGGCGCGGCCTGTCGAACAACGACAGCCGGAGCGGACCACCCACCATCCGGTATCTTGATCCTGACCGTGTCTGCCGGGGATAGCACATCCAGATCGGTGGCATGTGCGTCATAGCCCTGCTTCTGGCTGTCGCGAAGCTGCTGCATCTTCTGCAGCATGGGGAGGTGATCAAGTTTGGGAAGGTGTATGGCTGGAAGCGTCGTCCGCAGGTTCCTGTTCATCAGCAGTTGAGCTGGCGACATGCCAGTGGACAAGGGAGTCGCCCGGTACGCAGGTAGTGCAAGGTGTATGTCGGAGGCGGAGTCCGAGGCCTTGCGGATGAGCTGCTTAACGATGTGTACCCCTTTTTCGACTTTGCCATTGGACTGCGGATAGTGCGGACTGGAGGTGACATGCCTGAAATTGTAGCTCTTGGCAAACGTGGACCATTCTCGACTGTGGAAGCACGGGCCATTGTCGCTCATGACGGTGTTCGGGATGCCATGCCATGAGAATGGCTCTTTACACGCTTTGATGACGGTCCTTGAGGTGAGGTCTGGCAGCTTCACACCCTCAGGATAGTTCAAAAGGTAATCGATGATTAAGATACTGTCGCGACCACTCGCGTGGAATAGGTCAATGCCAACCTGGGACCACGGAAAGGTCTCTAGGTCATGTGGTTGGAGCGTCTCCTTGCACTGCTCTGGTTGGAACCTCTGACAGGTTTTGCAGTTCAGGACCATGTCCGTGATGTCCTGGTTGATGCCGGGCCAGTAGACAGCTTGCCTGACCCTGCGCCTGCACTTTTCTACGCCCAGGTGTCCCTCATGAATCTCCCGCAGCACCATGCTCTGGAGACGTAGCGGGATGACTATCCTGTCCAGCTTGAGCAGGATGCCGTCGATCAGCATCAGGTCATCCTAGACATTGTAGAATTGAGGGCATTGCCCTTTCTGCCCGGTTTGCAACAGGGAGTCGTTGGCCGTCTCTTCTCGGATGAGAACGATCTTCTCATCTGTTGCCTGGAAAGTGCTTGCACACAGTTGTACCTGCAATTCAATGTGCTGGATGATCTCCAGTGGTTCACTGGGTGAGTCGACGGAGCGGGACAATGCATCGGCGATGATGAGCTCCTTGCCAGGTGTGTACACCAAATTGAAATCATACCTCCGGAGTTTGAGCAGAATTCTCTGCAAACGAAGCGTCATGTCATTCACGTCCTTGTGGATGATGTGGACCAGAGGCCTATGATCCGTCTCAACAGTAAATGTTGGCAAGCCGTAGACATAATCATGAAATTTGAGGATGTCGGTGAGAAGACGTAAACACTCCTTCTCAATTTGCACATATCTGGTCTCAGTGGGTGTCATTGCCCGTGACGCGTATGCTACTGGTACCCAGGATGACGTGTCGTCTCTTTGAAGCAACAGCGCCCCAATGCTAGCCTGTGCAAACACCATGCGGTAGCTAGTAAGTCTGGTCAGGCTAATACAAGGTCTCCAGTCAGTTCAGTATAGTGTCGACCCACAGCTGAACATGTATATCAGTTCTATCATTGAATAAAACAGTGTTGGATTTTCTCCAGTGTTAGACGTCTGCTTCTAGCTGCCCTGCATCAAGTGCAGTCCACATCGAACCAGTCAGCCTAACACATCAGGGGACTTTCATTGCCTCGATGGCTTTAATTTTGTCTGTGTCCGGGCGCACAGCGTGTCGCAAAATGTGATCGCCCAGGAACTTCAGCGTGGATGTCCCAAAACAGCACTTGGACCTGTTTAGCTTGAGGCCATGTTCATGTATGCTTCGGAATACTTTCTTGAGTCGCGACACATGTTGCTCTGGGGTTGTGGACCAGATTATGATATTGTCAATGTAGACACGAACCCCTTCTATTCCCTCCATCACCTGTTCCATGATGCGATGGAAAATCTCTGATGCCGAGATGATGCCAAATGGCATTCGGTTGCAGCAGAATCTGCCAAAAGGCGTGTTGAAGGTGCAGAGCCTTCTGCTGGATTCTTCAAGTTGGATTTGCCAAAATCCTTAGGATGCGTCCAAATTTGTGAAGAAGCGCGGGTGTGCCATCTCACTCGTGATTTCTTCCCTCTTCGGGATGGGGTAATGTTCACGCATAATGTTTTTGTTTAGATCCTTGGGGTCAGTGCAGATGCGTAGGTCCCCGAAGGTTTCTTTACGCACACCATCGAGCTGACCCAGTCGGTTAGTTCAGTGACCTTGGGGATGATGCCTTTTTGTTGTAGACTCATGAGCTCTGCCTTCATGCGCTCTCTCAGTGGAGCAGGGACACGGCGTGGTGCGTCGACCACTGGCTTCGCATCAGGCCGCAGTAGAATCTTGTACTCGTACGGCAGCCGGTCTATTCCGCTAAATACATCTGGGTACTGGGTTAAGATGTCATCGATGCTGGCCTGCAGATCCGAATGGGACGGCGTCATGGTGTAGACCCTTTGAAAAATGAAAATCGCTTATTGTCACAAGTAGGCTTCAAATGAAGTTACTGTGAAAAGCCCCTAGTCGCCACATTCCGACGCCTGTTCGGGGAGGCTGTTATGGGAATCGAACCGTGCTGCTGGCCTGCCTTGGTCTGCTTTCAAAGCCAGCGATTTAGCCCTGTGCTAAACAGCCCCTGGTTCTCTTGAAGTCCACCTGCAAAATCAGGTTGGCGGAGCCGGCTTGGGTCACTGTCTGTGAGGAATCTGCACATTCTCCCCGTGTCTGCGTGGGTTTCCTCCGGATGCTCTGGTTTTCTCCCATAAATCCCGAAAGACGTGCTTGTTAGGTGAACTGGACATTCTGAATTCTCCCTCTGTGTACCCAAACAGGCGCCGGAGTGTGACGACTGGGGATTTTCACAGTAACTTCATTCCAGTGTAATGTAAGCCTGACACTAATAAAGATTATTATTATTAATGACGGGTCACCATAACCAATGTGGCATGCTTAGGTTGGGACCTACCTTGATAGACGCCTGGAGCAGCAACTGGGGCCGGGAATCAATGTTGGAGTCAGGAGCTACAAGTGCAGCCTCATGATGTTGGAGCCAGGAGCTGCAGGTGGGGCCTCCAGCAGTCAGTGGAGCCTTCCACGGCCAGTGGAGTCCACCACAGCCAGTGGAGCCTTCCAGGGCCAGGGAAGCTCCTGCAGCCAGTGGAGCCTCCCACAGCCTGTGGGGCCATCCACAGCTAGTGGAGTCTACCACAGAAAGTGGAGTCTTCCATGGCCAGTGGAGCCTTCCACAGGCAGTGAAATATCCTATAGCCAGTGGAGGCTCACGCAGCTAATGGAGCCTCCCATAGTCAGTGAAACATCCTATAGCCAGTGGAGCCTCCCGCAGCCATTGGAGCTTTGATCCAGGGGAGCATTCAGCAGCATGCGTATGGCAGCAGTAGGTGGTGCTGCACGATGTAGAATCTTCCAGGGTTGATGACTCAATTGCAAGGGGGCACAGGTTCAAGGTGAGAGGGGGAAAGTTTAGGGGAGATGTGTGGGGAAAATTTTTCATGCAGAGGATGGTGGGTGCCTGGGAAAAGTTGCCAGTGGAGGTGATGGAGGCAGGCATGAGAGCAACATTTAAGATGTATCTTGATAGTCACATGAACAGGCGGGGAATCCTAGAATCATAGAATGTATAGTGCAGAAGGAGGCCATTCAGCCCATCAAGTCTGCACCGGCCCTTGGAAAGAGCACCCTACCCAAGCCCCACACCTCCACCCTATCCCCTTTATCCCCGTAACCCAACCTAACCTTTTTGGACACTCAGGGCAATTTAGGATGGCCATTCCACCGAACCTGCGCGTCTTTGGACTGTGGGAGGAAACCGGAGCACCCGGAGGACACGGGCAGACACGGGGAAAACGTGCAGACTCCGCACAGACAGTGACCCAAGCCGGGACCCTGGAATTGTGAAGCAACTGTGCTAACCACTGTGCTGCCGTGCTGGCCTGGAGGGATACAGATCGTTTGGGCAATAAGGTCTAAAAAAAGTAGGTCTAAATCAGGAATCTGGATCGGCGCAGGCTCATTGGGCCGAAGGGCCTGTTCCTGTGCTGTAAAGTTCTTTTTTCTTTGTGGATGGTTGGACTGAAGATGGGAAGGAGAGGCAGAAAGAGGTGAATGGGGTTTGATGCCAAAAAGGTGGGGTGCAGGGCAAGATGGAAGTCTTGGATGGAAGTCGTGGGGAAATGGAGTGGGGGTGAAGGAAGCAAAGTGGGGAAAGAATGGGACTGGGAGTGGGGGGCAGAGGATTCAGAGGGAGAGGTCAGTGGTGTCAATTGAATACTCTTGGGGGACAAAAACAAGGGAATTGGTGATCTGATGCTATAGTTACAGTTAAAGGAGGTGTTGGCAGCGTTAGGGTGGGAATGTGAGGGTCCTGAGATAATAAATGAAAGGGGCAGGTAGGGTTGTTGGAGGAGACAAAATGAAATGTGGATTTCTGGGGGTGGAAAGGACAAGGGGCTGGATTCTCTGCCCCCTGACGCCGAAATCGAGTCCGGCGTTGGGGCGGAGAACCCGTTTTAGCGCTGAAATCGGGAGCGGCGCCGGTTTTTAAATCCCCCCCCCCCCCCCCCCCTCCCCCCCCGAAAATTGCCGTACTGGTGAAGTACGCCGCGCCGAGTATCCACCGCCTCAGGCCATTGCCTAAGGCCCACCCTACGATGCTCCGTTGCCGACCGACCAAATTCCCGGCGCCGTGTGGTCTCACTGTCCCGGACCCTTGCGCGGCGGCTGCGGACTCAGTCTGGGGTCGCCACAGTCAGGGGAGATACAATCGGAGGGCGGGGGGGGTGGCGGGGTGGGCTTCAGTCGGGGCCGGGGGCAATGTGGATGGCCGATCCGGGACACGCGAGCGGCCGATGCGGGGCACTACATTGCCCGCCCAGGTCCGCGGCCTGAGTCCACCATGGAGCACGACGTGGCCACTGCAGGCTGTCGCCGTGCGCATGCATGGCCTCTGACCCGGAAGTGCTGGGGGCCGTATCAGCAGGTAGAGCTGCGAGCTCTATGACTGCTCCCTGCTAGCCCTCAGCAAAACTGGGAATCTGTGGCCTCTTGACGCCAGTTTTCCTGGCGTAAAAGACCACCATTTTCCCAACGGCGTGGGGACTTTGTCCCAAGAATGGAGAATCCAGCCCAAGATGTTTTGAGTAAGCTTCGAAAGACACGCACACCCTGGCTGCTCCAGACCTACCCAGTGCCTTGCAGTCCGGATATGGAAAAGCTGAATGGGAGTGAAGTCATTGGGTGGACAAAGCTGCCCGTCAGCAAAGCTGGACAATTGAAGGGATCTCCAACATCTCATTCTGACTAGGTAAAAGCTATTGTATCAAAAAGGGTTTTAAGAGCAAATGAACGGTTAATGTGATAGGTTTCTCACACATGGTTTGCAAGGACCATGGTAAAGTTTGAAGTCCCCTATACACGCATGATACTGGAGGGACATAGATCCAGACAAGATTGTCCCCTTAAATATATGGGATGTTCACAGGCATTAAGGTAAACAGATACATTGAAAAGACAACAGACCTCTTTCAAGTGCAACTGTCCATTAACAAGTGTGCATCAACGATAAGAAATGATAGTGCACCCATACAAACATGATGAAAACAGTACTTCTTAATGTTATCTGAACTGTCACCGCCTCTATGTGATTCTCCGATAGCCACAGCAGAGGTGGAGGCAGCCTGCTCACCACTGTGCTCTGTTGCCTTGGGCAGGTGTCTTCTGGAGCCTTGAGACCTGGAGGGTTCCAGATTAGTTTGGGTCTCCTGATCTAGGGTAGGTACACTCACTGTGGTTCCAGAGGCCGGAGCTGATGGGGTCCTAGACAAAGGGGACTTGAAACGGCCAGGCACCCCCAAAGAGTCCTGAATGGAAGTTCCAGGTGTGTCCGCTGTGGTAGTATGTATTGGGGGTCATGTGGGACTGGAAACCCTAATGTCATTGGCTGACAGATCCCGGGTCCTGGTTGGCCGTTGACCTCAAGCTCCGCCCTGAAGGCGAAGTATAAGAAGCCGGTGTCTTCCCCCGCATGCCAGTTTACTATCGGGATGCTGGGGAACAGACACGCTTAATAAAGCCTCATCGACTTCACTATATTCGTCTCATGGAGTCTTTGTGCGCTACAATTTATTAAGCGTGTCTAAAAAAGACTATGGAGCTCAGGATCATTCCAGAATGCCTGAGGATCAGCCCCCACGCAGTGAATGCGGCAGCAGCCTTCAAACACTGGCAGACTTGCTTCGAGGCCTACATCAGGACGACCACAGGCCGAGTCTCAGACGAACAAAAACTGCAGGTCCTGCACTCGAGGGTGAGCACGGAGATTTTCACCCTCATTGAAGACACCGACGATTTCCAGGCGGCGTTCGCAGCACTCAGAAGTCTCTACGTTCGCCCAGTTAACCAAATCTACGCTCGCTACCAGCTTGCGACGAGACGGCAAGCTCCCGGAGAATAGATGGACGAGTTCTACGCCGCGCTGCTGATTTTGGGACGAGCCTGCAGCTGCCCGTCGGTGAACGCAAACGAACACACGGACATGTTAATGCGCGACGCTTTTGTGGCAGGTATGCAATCCTCCCAAATCCGCCAAAGGCTTCTAGAAAAAGAGTCGCTAGGACTCTCAGAGGCACGGGCCCTAGCAGCCTCCCTAGACGTAGCCGCGCGTAATACCCGCGCCTACGGCCCCGACCGCGCGGCAGGCCATTGGGCCCCGTACGTACCCGTCGCGGCAAACCCACTACCCCCCCTCCCGGACGCCCCGCAGGCGCAGCCGCTCTGGGTCCCGACCACCGCGGTCCCGGGAGAACTGGGAGCCCTGCACGCTGCCTACGCTCCCCAACCCCCCTTCCCGCAGCCCACGTATGACCCGCCGCCGGCGCTACCGCTTTGGGTCCCGGCCAACACTCCCCACGGAGAGGAGGGGGTTTTTCGCGTCCCTAACGCCACCCTAACCCCCGTCCCGCGCCCCACGCCTGACCCGCCGGCGCCACCTACTTGGACCCTGACCACCGCTGTCCCCGGCGAGGGAGCTCCGCACGGTCCCAGCGCTCACGGCCCCACGCCTGACCCACCGGCGCCGCCGACCTGGGCCCCGACCACCGCTGTCCCCAGCAAGGGAGCTCTGCACGGTCCCAGCGCTCGCGGCCCCACGCCTGACCCGCCGGCGCCGCCGACCTGGGCCCCGACCACCGCTGTCCCCGGTGAGGGAGCTCCGTGCGGTCCTAGCACTCGCGGTCCAAGAGCTCGCGGTGAGGGAGCTCCGCGTGGTCCTAGCGCTCGCGGTCCTAGTGCTCGCATTGAGGGAGCTCCGCGCGGTCCTAGCGCTCGCGGTCCTAGCGCTCCCCAGCCCCCCCAGCACACCATGTGCGACCCGCAGACGCCGCCATTTTGGGTCCCGGCCACCACGAGGGGAGGAAGGGCGCCGCCATCTTGGACGACCCCAGACCTGTACGATGCATGGGGGCGGTCATTTTGTCCACCCCCGCCGCCATCTTGTGACCCCCCAGCCACGTGCGATGTATGGGGGCGGCCATTTTGTCCATCCCCGACGCCATCTTGGACGGCAACAACGGACCCCACCCCACTACTACAACCACGGCTCGCTTCGGTTACGCTCGATCAGGCTCGGCCCCGGACACTCCAGACGACGACGACAACGGTCCTAATTAACGGCCACGAGACGCCATGCCTAGTCGACTCCGGGAGCACGGAAAGCTTTATACACCCCGACACGGTAAGACGCTGTTCCTTGACCACCTATCCCAGCGCACAAAAGATTTGCCTAGCTGCAGGATCCCACTCCGTACAGATCCAGGGATTCTGCATAGTTACCCTAACGGTGCAGGGGAGGGAGTTCAAAAACTACAAACTTAACGTCCTTCCCCAACTCTGTGCCCCCACCTTGCTGGGATTAGATTTCCAATGTAATCTACAGAGCCTTGCGTTTAAATTCGGCGGCCCCATACCCCCACTCACTATCTGCGGCCTCGCTACCCTCAAGGTGCAACCCCCGTCCTTGTTTGCGAACCTCACCCCGGATTGCAAACCCGTCGCCACTAGGAGCAGACGGTACAGCGCCCAGGACCGGACCTTCATTCAGTCCGAAGTCCAGCGGCTACTAAAGGAGGGCATAATCCAGGCCAGCAATAGTCCCTGGAGAGCGCAGGTGGTAGTAGTGAAGACAGGGGAGAAACAAAGGATGGTCATAGACTAGACGCGTACCCTCTCCCCCGCATATCCGACATGGTCAATCGGATTGCCCAGTATAAAGTCTTCTCCACCGTGGACCTCAAGTCCACCTACCATCAGCTCCCCATCCGCCCAAGTGACCGCAAGTACACAGCCTTCGAGGCAGACGGGCGATTATACCATTTCCTACGGGTCCCTTTTGGCGTCACAAATGGGGTCTCGGTCTTCCAACGGGAGATGGACCGGATGGTTAATCAACATGGGTTACGGGCCACGTTCCCGTATCTCGACAATGTAACCATCTGCGGCCACGATCAGCAGGACCACGACGCCAACCTCCAAAAATTCCTCCAGACCGCCAAAGCCTTGAACCTCACGTACAATGAGGACAAGTGCGTTTTTAGTACCGACCGGCTAGCCATTCTGGGCTACATAGTACGCAATGGGATAATAGGCCCCGACCCCGAACGTATGCGCGCACTCATGGAATTTCCCCTCCCGCACTGCCCAAAAGCCCTGAAACGTTGCCTGGGGTTCTTTTCGTACTACGCCCAGTGGGTCCCCCAGTACGCAGACAAGGCCCGCCCCCTAATACAGACCACGACCTTCCCTCTGTCGACAGAGGCTTGCCAGGCCTTCAGCCGCATCAAAGCGGACATCGCAAAGGCCACGATGCGCACCATCGACGAGTCCCTCCCCTTCCAGGTCGAGAGCGACGCCTCCGACGTAGCTCTAGCGGCCACCCTTAACCAAGCGGGCAGACCCGTGGCCTTTTTCTCCCGAACCCTCCACGCCTCAGAAATCCGCCACTCCTCAGTGGAAAAGGAAGCCCAAGCCATAGTGGAAGCTGTGCGACATTGGAGGCATTACCTGGCCGGCAGGAGATTCACTCTCCTCACTGACCAACGGTCGGTAGCTTTCATGTTCGATAATGCACAGCGGGGCAAAATTAAAAATGACAAGATCTTAAGGTGGAGGATCGAGCTCTCCACCTTCAACTATGAGATCTTGTACCGGCCCGGAAAGCTGAACGAGCCGTCCGATGCCCTATCCCGCGGCACATGTGCCAACGCACAAATTGACCGCCTCCAAACCCTCCACGAGGACCTCTGCCACCCGGGGGTCACTCGGTTTTACCACTTCATCAAGTCCCGCAATCTCCCAAACTCTTTAGCAGAGGTCCGTACAGTCACAAGGGACTGCCACATCTGCGCGGAATGCAAGCCGCATTTTTTCAGGCCAGATGGAGCGCACCTGATTAAGGCTTCTCGCCCCTTTGAACGCCTCAGTCTCGATTTCAAAGGGCCCCTCCCCTCCACCGACCGCAACGCATATTTTCTTAATGTAGTGGACGAATACTCCCGCTTCCCTTTTGCCATTCCCTGCTCCGACATGACCGCGGCCACAGTCATTAAAGCCCTGAACAGCATCTTCACACTGTTCGGTTACCCCGCATACGTCCACAGCGACAGGGGTTCCTCTTTCATGAGTGACGAGCTGCGCCAGTTCCTGCTCAGCAAGGGCATAGCCTCAAGCAGGACGACCAGCTACAACCCCCGGGGGAACGGGCAAGTAGAAAGGGAGAACGGCACGGTCTGGAAGGCCGTCCTACTGGCCCTACGGTCCAGGGATCTCCCAGTTTCACGGTGGCAGGAGGTCCTCCCGGACGCTCTCCATTCCATCCGGTCGTTATTATGTACAAGCACTAATCAAACGCCGCACGAGCGTCTCCTTGTCTTCCCTAGGAGGTCCTCCTCTGGAACGTCGCTGCCGACCTGGCTGGCGGCCCCAGGACCCATCCTGCTCCGAAAGCATGTGCGGGCACATAAGGCGGACCCGTTGGTCGAAAGGGTTCACCTCCTCCACGCAAACCCCCAGTACGCCTACGTGGAGTACCCCGACGGCCGACAGGACACGGTCTCCCTGCGGGATCTGGCGCCCGCCGGCACCACGCACCCCCCCCCGACACCATCAACCCAACCGCCCCCCTTCCTGCCACCGCCGCACCCCGCGACCGCCCCCTTCCCAGGAGGATCAGTCCCCCTCCCCTTTGCACCGACAGCTGAAACCGTGCGGCTCCCGGAGGCGACAACACTGGTACAAGCACCACCACCACCGCCGGGGCCGAGGCGATCGACACGGACGACCAGATCGCCCGACCGACTCGTGGCGTCGATGTAAAACAAAGATGGACTGTTCAATGAACATTTTGTTTTTCCTATACCCTCTGTAAATAGTTGTAACAGGACGAAACTGTCCAATACTGTACTACCATGTAACTGTTCTATCCTCCCAGGACCAGCCCTGTAAACCCTTACCACCATACGAAGCATCACCCCGCCGGGTTCATTTTTGACAAGGGCTGAATGTGGTAGTATGTATTGGGGGTCATGTGGGACTGGAAGCCCTAATGTCATTGGCTGACAGATCCCGGGTCCTGGTTGGCCGTTGACCTCAACTCCGCCCTGAAGGCAAAGTATAAGAAGCCGGTGTCTTCCCCCGCATGCCAGTTTACTATCGGGCTGCTGGGGAACAGACACGCTTAATAAAGCCTCATCGACTTCACTATATTCGTCTCATGGAGTCTTTGTGCGCTACATCCGCCAAATGAACCTCCTCATTTTAGGTGGCCAAGGCCCCTCCCTAATTCTTTGAGCGAAAGGGGCACCTGGAGGGAGGTTGGGGTGCCCCACCCTTTCTTGTGTCGCTGCTGCAATACTCTCTCATGGCTACAGCAATAGAGTGTCGGTCCATGCATATCTCTGGGCATTCTGTTGGACCATGCTGTCCATGACATTCGCCATCCTCCCCACGGAGACCCCAATGAGCGCATATTTCAGTAGCAATTCATCAGAGAGCAGGCAGAAAGATTCCTTCGCCTTGTTGAAGGCCCCAGGTGCCTCTGTCTGATGTTTCCCCACCTCCTATGCATCTCCGGCATTTTGTCTATAATCATTCCCAGAGGTTCATCTTCTGAGTCAGACTTAGCTTGAGCACAGTGGGCTAAGACAGTTGGCTTGTAATGCAAGACCAGCAGTGCGGGTTCAATTCCTGTTCCAGCCTCCCTGAACAGGCGCCGGAATGTGGCAACTAGGGGCTTTTCACCGTAACTTCATTGAAGCCTACTTGTGACAATAAGTGACAATTATTATTATTATATTAGCTGAAGCCTCTTCCTCAGCAGTCCTCCGAGAGCCGGTGATCATTGCTGTGCCTGTCTCCTCCTGCTGCGGAGACAGTGCCAATGAGGGATCACCAGAGTGTGAGACCCTGCCTGAAACGAAACCTAGTATTCACCACAATGTGTTTCTCTGGGCTGGTGGAGGATGTCGAAGAGTGCAATGATGGCTCTACAAGTACAATGTCTTTGTTGTCCTCATCCTCCATACTCACCTGTGGGCTGGAGCTGGTGTTGGAGATGGGTTCGGGGTCTGGCCTCACCCTTTTCTTGCTGGCACCTGTAATCGAAAGAGGAGAGAGAGGAGTGACTGAATGGGCTGCCTCCAACATGGCACCAAACATGACCGTTAAGTTTTTATGTCCAGACAGTAAGCATGGTTCCTTGCTAGATGGAGGCCGGACGTCAACCTTGCCATCTGCATATGTACCGTCCCAAACCTCCGCTGCCAGTTTGGGTGCCCGCTTTTCGAATGATGCCAGCTTCCCAAGTTCAGCCTAGCCCCTTCCCTCTTATCGTGCATGTTGTGCATTAACTTGTGCTGCGTGAGGATAGAAGATGGTTTGAGAGCAATTGGGTTGTAGGTGGCATTTATATGATGCCACTCTCCAGCAACAATCCACTGGCTACTGTGTGTCATGTGAAAGATGCACTGCAACTAGCCCACAAGGGTTCTTCAGCAGTACTCGCCAGTGCAGTGAGCTCATGCAGATAGAATAAGACTGACAGGAGTATGGCATCAGCAAGAAATGCTCTAAGCCAATCACCACCACCCCCCCCAAGACAAAATGAGTTATCTGTGTAGCACAGTCAAAGACCTGCAACGCCTCTCGCTCTGCAGACTACATGGACTACAGTGGACCTATGAGGTGTCACCATACCAGTTTGAGGCATGCTTTTATGCATGGGCAGCACATATGCCTGCCATTGAGGTCCGTGTCTGAGTTCTCATTCAGTGAGATGTGAGATGAGTATGGGCAGTAGAGGGTTCACTTACCCTGGCGGGGTGGGTGAAATGAAATGAAAATCGCTTATTGTCACAAGTAGGCTTCAAATGAAGTTACTGTGAAAAGCCCCTAGTCGCCACATTCCGGCGCCTGTTCGGGGAGGCTATTATGGGAATTGAACCGTGCTGCTGGCCTGCCTTGGTCTGCTTTTAAAGCCAGCGATTTAGCCCTGTGCTAAACTGCCCTTGCCCGGATAAGGGCAGCACGGTAGCATTGTGGTTAGCACAATTGCTTCACAGCTCCAGGGTCCCAGGTTCGATTCCCGGCTTGGGTCACTGTCTGTGCGGAGTCTGCACATTCTCCTCGTGAGTGCATGGGTTTCCTCCGGGTGCTCCGGTTTCCTCCCACAGTCCAAAGATGTGCAGGTTAGGTGGATTGGCCATGCTAAATTGCCCTTAGTGTCCAAAATTGCCTTTAGTGTTGGGTGGGCTTACTGGGTTATGGGGATAGGGTGGAGGTGTGGACCTTGGATAGGGTGCTCTTTCCAAGAGCTGGTGCAGACCCGAAGGGCCGAATGACCTCCTTCTGCACTGTAAATTCTATGATCCCTTTCCTGCATGGAAGGATTGTCCTCTGGTGAATGCAGTTGGAACTCACATGCTGGCGACTGCCCCCCATGAAGCATCGGTGAGTTGTACAGGTCTCCACTGTTATGTTCTGTTTTTATTGTCGAGCAATTAATGCACACATGGTAAAGTCAATCAGATACAGAGCAAGTTATCATAGAGTTTCTTTAAACTCCACTGGAACTACCCCTATGGCTAGATGTGCTCTAATTATTACTGACACCACCTGCTGGTGGGAGGTCACACTGCTGAGTACATGCAATATTATCGACAGGCAAATCACCACATCCCCCATCCTTAGGAGATATTGATGTTTGTTTGCAAACATGATTGCTATCATTACTTTATATATTAGTAATATGCATAAAAATTATAACAGGTTTTTGTGAGGGCCACGAAGAATCCAGCACAAGTTGAAGGATTGAAAGAAATAACATTTATTTACAATAACATATATATGTACACAACATTAGCAGCAGTAACTCCCTTGCTGCTCATTCCTCGCGAGCTGGTTCCAAACTGGCCAGCTCTATTCATGCAGAGAATCTGCTAATGATTTCTCCGCCCCCCCTCATTGGGGAAGCTCATACTCCCTAAGGACTCTGGGATTGCCATTAGTCCCCAGACAGTGGTAAGCAGGCAGGTTATAACATCCCTCCCCCGCCCAAAATCCAAGGAATCCACCGAAGACCCTGGCGAAGGAGGACATACGACTCGTCTTGCCGCAGGCCGGACACCATTTGCACGAGGCGCTGGATCGGGCGGCATGTAATGAGACGGAGAACGGCGCTTCCGTGATGAACGGCGTAACGGTTGTACATCCAAGGCCCGTGGGCCCGAGGACTCGCCCTCTGAGACTCCTGTGTCTCCATCTCGGAGTCGGAGTCCGCTGCCTCCGTCATCTCTATCTCCACGCGGTTCTGCAATGACCTGCGCAGGCTTTGAGTGCGGCACCAGAGGAAGATTGTGAGCAATATTCTCCACTGTGTCTGGTCTCTGTGGCTGTAGAAATGAGCTCCGGGGGCAGGGAATCTTTGGAAGAGATGGTCTTCTGGACCGAACGTGGTCTACATGCTTGCGCTGGAGATGACCCTCGGCTTACACCTGGCAAGAGATAGGGCCCGTTCAGCGAAAGATAAAGCCAGGGACACACTGGGCACCACCAGCAAAATTCTGAACGAACACTGGGTCACCGAGCGCAAACTGCCAAATTGGCTGAAAACCATGTCTCTGCCGTTCTTGGGTGCGGCGTACTTTTGCGCCAATGTCGGGGAAAACCATGCTAAGGCAGGTGCAAATTCTCCGGCCCATTAGGGGTTCCGCGGGAGCTACCCCAGTCACCGCATGTGGAGTGGTCCTATATGAAAACAAAAAGCGAGGCAGTCTCGTGTCCACAGACCCGGAAGACTGCTTCTTTAGGCCCCGTTTGAATGTCTGCACTGCGCACTCTGCCAACCCATTGGAAGCCGGGTGGTATGGAGCGGTGCGGATATGGCATATGCCGTTCATCTTCATGAACCTCGCAAACTCCTCACTGGTGAACGGAGTGCTATTGTCCATGACCAGCACCTCGGGGAGGCCATGCGTACTAAAAGACAAACGCATCTTCTCGATTGTTGCGCAGGACGTTGTGCCTACCATCTTATGCACCTCTAACCATTTAGACTGGGCATCGATTAATAGAAGGAACATGGATCCTTGAAAAGGGCCGGCAAAATCCACATGCAAGCATGCCCAAGGCCGTCTGGCCATTCCCAGTGATGTAGGTGCGCGGCCGGTGGAAGCTTCTGATGCTCCTGGCAAATGGAGCAGTTTTGGGCCACCTTCTCAATGTCGGTGTCGAGGCCTGGCCACCAGACATAACTCCGGGCCAACTCATTTTGGTCACACCTGGATGCCCATTGTGCAAGTCCCTTAGTATTAGCTCCAGCCCTTTTTCCAGGACAATGACACGCGTCCCCCACAAGAGGATACCGTCTTCCATGCTAAATTCTGACAGCTTGCAGGAAAATGCTCGCAACTCGCCTGGGAGTTGTCTATTCTGCCCACCATATAGGACTATGTGCCGGGCCTTTGACAGGACTGGCTCCATCGGGGTCCACTCACGGATCTGTGATGCCGTGACAGGCAAGGAGTTCATAAAATTTAGGATTGCAACCACCTCACCTGCCGTGGGGGTCGACATGGGGCCGGTCGATAAAGGCAATCGGCTCAGTGCGTCGGCATTTGCTATCTGGGTTCCTGGTTTGTGCTCCAGAGAATACTCATAGGCAGCGAGCAACAAAGCCCAGCGCTGGATCCGTGCGGAAGCAATGGCAGTATTGGCTTATCCTCTCGGAAAAGTCCCAGCAGTGGCTTATGATCAGTCACGATAGTGAAGTGGCAGCCATACACATACTGGTGGAAGCGTTTCACTGCAAAGACCACCGCCAGGCCTTCCTTCTCGACCTGCGCGTACTTCTTTTCCACTGCAGTCAATGTGTGGGAGGCGAAAGCTATCGGACGCTCGGCCCAGTTCTCCATCTTGTGGGACAGGACGGCCCCAATACCATACGGGGATGCATCACACGTGATGAGCAAAGGCTTTCCAGGACCATAGTGGGTTAGTAACCCAGACGACAACAATTGTTGTTTTACCCGCCGGAAAGCGGTTTCTTGCGGCTGACCCCAAACCCAGGTGTGATTCTTCTTTAGCAGAAGGTGCAAAAGGGGCCAGTGTAGTTGCCAGATTGGGGAGGAACTTCCCGTAATAGTTTACGAGGCCGAGAAAAGAACGAAGATGCGAAGTGTCAGTCGGTGCAAGGACCTGTTGAATTGCGCGCACCTTCTCTGCGACGAGGTGCAAACCTTCGCGGTCCACCCAATAACCCAGGTAGACTACTTCCTTCGCCTGAAAGACGCACTTTGTACAACGTAAATCGACTCCAGCTTCTGAAAAGCGTCTAAGGACAGCCTCCAAATTTTCCAAATGTTCCTGCTCCGACGTCCCTGTAATCAAAACGTCGTCCAAGTAGACAGCGACACGCGGTAAACCTCTCAAGATGCTCACCATGACGCGTTGAAAAATAACGCAGGCAGAGGATACCCCAAAGGGCAACTCTGTACATTCATACAGGCCCTCGTGTGTATTAATAGTTACGTGTGGCCGGGAGGCAGGGTCCAGCTCCAACTGTAGGTAGGTGTGACTCATATCTAATTTCGTGAATGAGAGTCCGCCTGCAAGATTCGCGTAGAGATCCTCTATGCGAGGCATTAGATATCGGTCGAGCCGGGAGCCACTGTAAGTTTATAGCCGCATGTGGTAGTCACCACTGTTGTATTGTATATACCGTATATGTGGGGTATTACGGTAAGGCCCCTATACTACAGGTACGGGGGTAGATCCCAGTAGGCGGAGTATAAGTGTGTGGGCTCTCCGAGCTGCAGCCATTTCGGCAGCAGCTGCGGGAGGCTCCACATCTCTGCGTAATAAAGCCTCGATTACTCTCTACTCTCGTCTCGTCGTAATTGATAGTACATCAATTTATTACGCAGAGATGGATCTCCACACCAAGCCTGATTGCCTGCAGCTGCACCCTCAAGCAGACAATGCCAAGTTGGCCTTCGCACATTGGCCAGCTTGCTTTGAAGCATACATCGGATCTGCGACAGAACCACCCTCAGAGGCACAGAAGCTCCAGATCCTTTATACCCGGCTGAGCTCCGATATCTTTCCCCTCATCCAGGATGCGCCGACCTAAGCTGAGGCCATAGCGCTACTGAAGGAGAACTACACTCAGCAGACCAACAAAATCTACGCCAGGCATCTCCTGTCCACGCGACATCAACTCCCCGGTGAGCCTGTGGAAGATTTCTGGCATGCCCAGCAAGCCCTGGTTGAGAGACTGTGATTGCCAGGCCGTTTCGGCCGTTGAACATTCTGACCTGCTAGTTAGAAACGCGTTTGTTACGGGCATAGGGTCGGCCTACATCCACCAGCGCCTCTTAAAAGGGGCTACCCTCAACCTCGCAGCGACCAAGAAACTAGCGCACTCACTTACAGCCGCCTCACGCAATGTACATGCGTATGCCCCCGACCGCACGGCTCACCCCTCCTCGGCATCGTGGACCTTGCCAGTGAACACCCCACGTGGACCCCATCAGCGACAGCCCCCCAGCCAACCCCAGGCCTGCGCTGCGCGGCAGCCAACCAACCCCGGGGGACCCAAGTGCTACTTCTGCGGACAGACAAAACACCCCCGGCAGCGCTGCCCGGCGTGGAGCGTGCTCTGCAAGGCCTGCGGGAAGAAAGGACATTTCGCTGCTGTGTGCCACGCCCGCTCGATCGCCGCTATTGTCCCTGCACCCCTCACGTGCGACCTGTGGGCGCCGCCATCTTGCTCATCTCACAACACGTGCGGCCCGTGGGCGCCGGCATCTTCCCTGCCTCAGGACACGTGCGGCCCGTGGGCGCCGCCATCTTCCCCGCCTCAGGACCCCTGTTCGTCGGTCACCTCATTGGGCCACTCATCGCCTGCAACCGCCGCCGACCAGCCGCGATCGCCTCCATCACGATCGACCAGTCCCGACTGCACAACCTTGCCACCGCGTCGACGTGGTGATCCAGGGGTATTGCACCGCCGTCCTCACCATCCAGGGCGTAGAGTTCAGCGGCTTCCGGCTCTACATCCTCCCCGACCTCTGCGCTGCCTCGCTACTCGGCCTGGACTTCCAGTGCAACCTCCAGAGTCTAGCCCTGAAATTTGGCGGGCCCCTACCACCCCTTACTGTCTGCGGTCTCACGATCCTTAAGGCCAACCCGCCTTCTCTGTTTGCAAACCTCATCCCGGATTGCAAACCCGTCGCCACCAGGAGCAGACGGTACAGCGCCCAGGACAGGATCTTCATCAGGCCTGAGGTCCAGCGGCTGCTACGGGAAGGTATTAACGAGGCCCGCAACAGCCCCTGGAGAGCCCAAGTGGCAGTTCTGAAAACTGGGGAGCAAAACAGGATGGTCGTTGACTACAGTCAGACCATCAATCGGTACACGCAGCTCGACGCGTACCCCCTCCCACGCATATCTGATATGGTCAATCAGATTGCACAGTACCGGGTTTTTTCGACAGTGGACCTGAAATCTGCCTCCCACCACCTCCCCATTCGCAAGGCGGATCGCCCGTTCACCACGTTTGAAGCGGACGGCCGCCTTTACCACTTGCATAGGGTTCCCTTTGGCGTCACTATCGGGGTCTCGGTCTTCCAACGGGAGATGTACCAAATGGTTGACCGATACGGCTGCGGGCCACCTCCCCGTACCTGGATAACGTCACCATCTGCGGCCACGACCAGCAGGACCACGACGCTAACCTTTCCAAATTCCTCCACACTGCTAAACTCCTCAACCTAACCTACAACAAGGGGAAGTCCATGTTCAGCACAAACCGATTAGCCATCCTCGGCTATGTGGTCCAGAACGGAGTGCTAAGGCCCGACCCCGATCGCATGCGCCCCCTCATGGAACTCCCCCTTCCCCACTGCCCCAAAGCCCTCAAACAATGCCTGGGCTTCTTCTCGTACTACGCCCAGTGGGTCCCAAACTATGCAGACAAGGCCCGCCCACTCAGTCACTCCACCGTTTTCCCCCTGACAGCCGAGGCTCACCAGGCCTTCAACCATATCAAGGCCGACATCGCCAAGGCCGCGATGCACGCGGTCGACGAGACGCTCTCCTTCCAAGTCAAGAGCGATGCATTAGACGTCGCTCTAGCCGTCACCATCAACCAGGCAGGCAGGCCGTGGCATTCTTTTCCCGCACCCTCCATGCCTCTGAAATTCGGCACTCCTCCGTTGAAAAGAAGGTCCAAGCTATCGTTGAAGCTGTGCGGCATTGGAGGCATTACCTGGCCGGCAGGAGAGTCACTCTCCTCACTGACCAACGGTCGGTTGCCTTCATGTTCAACAACACACAGCGGGGTAAGATCAAAAATGATAAGATCTTGAGGTGGAGGATCGAGCTCTCCACCTACAATTACAAGATTTTGTATCACCCCGGTAAGCTGAACAAGCCCCCCGATGCCCTATCCCGAGGTACTTGTGCCAGCGCACAAGTGGACCGACTCCGGACCTTGCACGACGATCTCTGTCACGCAGGGGTCACCTGCTTTTATCACTTCATAAAGGCCCGCTGTCTGCCCTACTCCATTGAGGAAGTTGGGGCTATCACCAGAGACTGCCAGATCTGCGCGGAGTGTAAACCACACTTCTACCGGCCAGACCGAGCGCACCTGGTGAAGACCTCCCGCCCCTTTGAACGTCTTAGCGTGGACTTCAAAGGGCCCCTCCCCTCCACCGACCGAAACACGTACTTTCTTAATGTGGTCGACGAATATTCCTGATTCCCCTTCGCCGTCCCATGCCTCGATATGGCGTCTGCCACCATCAAAGCCCTCAACACCATCTTCTCTCTGTTCGGTCTCCCCGTTTACGTCGACAGCGACCGAGGATCCTCATTTATGAGCGATGAGCTGCACCAGTACCTGGTCAACAGGGGCATTGCCAGCAGGACGACCAGTTTCCACCCCCGGGGAAACAGGCAGGTGGAGCGGGAGAATGGGACGGTCTGGAAGGCCGTCCAGCTGGCCCTACGGTCCAGAAAACTCCCGGCCTCCTGCTGGCAGGAGGTCCTCCCCAATGCCCTTCACTCCATTTGGTCGCTCCTTTGCACGGTGACTAACGAAACTCCCCATGAACGTCTCTTTGCCTTCCCCAGGAAGTCCACCTCCGGGGTTTCGCTCCCAACGTGGCTGGCAGCTCCAGGACCCGTCCTCCTCCGCAAGCACGTGCGGCTACACAAGGCGGACCCGTTGGTTGAGAGGGTACAGCTACTTCACGCGAACCTGCAGTACGCCTGCATAGCCGCCAGACACAATCTCCCTCAGGGACCTGGAACCAGCTGGGTCCCCACACCCCCCCCCCCCCCCTGCCCCGGCGCCACCCTCCCTCCCCCAGCGCACCCCACCACAGCCCCTGCACCAGGACGATCCGTCCTCCCCTTAGTCCCACCCGGGGATGAAGATGAGGTTGACATGCTCCCGGAGTCACCGACGACCGAACCGACGGTGAAATCGCCACCAGAGCTGCGGTGCTCGCAACGACAGATCAAGGCACCCAATTGTCTGAATTTGTAAGCTTTTCCTTAAAATGTTAAACACCTGAATGTAAATAGTATTCCACCACCCCTGCTGGACTCTCTTTTAACAGGGGGTGAATGTGGTAGTCACCACTGTTGTATTGTATATACCGCATACGAGGGGTATTACGGTAAGACCCCTGTACTACAGGTACGGGGGTAGATCCCTGCCTGTTGGCTCTGCCCAGTAGGTGGAGTATAAATGTGTGGGCTCTCCGAGCTGCAGCCATTTCGGGAGGCTACACATCTCTGCATAATAAAGCCTCAATTACACTCTACTCTCGTCTCGTCGTAATTGGTAGTGCATCACCGCACAAGCGAACTGTGGCATCTGGCTTCATTACAGGTACAATTGGTGCTGCCCAGTCAGCGAAACGGACGGACCTGATAATACCTAAGGAATCCAAATGAGTGAGCTCCCCTTCTACCTTCTCGAGCAAGGCGTAAGGCACCGGGCGTGACCGGAAATAACGTGGTATGGCTCCTGGTTCGACTTGGATACGGGCTACGGCTCCTTTTGTTTTCCCCAAACCGGGCTGGAATACATCTAGGTACCATCCTAGTACCTCCGTCAACCCTCCAGAACCAGTTTGGAGGATGTGCTGCCACTGAAGCCACAAATGGTGCAACCAGTCCCGACCCAACAGGCTGGGCACGTGGCCACGCACCACGATAAGTGGGAGACGCCCCTCATGGCGTCCATAAACAACAAGGATCATTGTAGTTCGTGCAATGTCCAATGGTTCCCCCGTGTAGGTGGCCAACCTGGTATGTGTCGGTTAATGTAAGGGTCTGTATACCTTGCTTGATGCGGTCGAATGTCCTCTGGGCGATCACGGAGACCGCTGCGCCAGTGTCCAACTCCATCTCAAGCGGGTGACCATTGATCCATACTGTCACCTTAATGGGAGCCACACGGGGAGCTGCCATACAATGCAGGTGCAGGCAGCCGTCCTCCGTCTCCACGTCCTCAGGAGTAGTCGCCGCAGGTTCATCCAAATGGTAGGTACGGCCCCTGAGCTGGCCCCAGTTTCTGTTGGAACGACGGCGCCTCTGGCGCCCCCAGGACCAGCGTCCACGATGGGCTCGGTGCCCACAAGTCCGACACTGACATGGCTCCTCATCCATTGGTTCTGGAGTAGGCTCCCTTCGGGGAGGAACGTCCGGCGGCCACAGGCGTCGATCTGGACGCCGCCCCATCCAAGGTACCGCAGGTGTGCAGGGAGACGCTTTTGGACAGAAGGGGTTGTGCCCCAAGGCATGCACCTCCATTCCCTGTAGCTCCTGCACTCCCAGTTCTGCGCTCTCTCAGGACAATACTATTTGAATGGCTTGCTGAAAAGTCAATGTTGGCTCAGCTAACAAACTTTCTCTGGGTGGCCACATTGTTAATACCGCAAACCAAACGGTGTGTAACATTTCTGACAAGTCTCACCATAGTCACAGTACTCCGCAATCCTGCGTAGCCTGGATAGAAACTCTGCAAGGGATTCTCCTGGGGTCCTGTCAGCGGTATTAAACCGGTAACGCTGGACTTTCGTGGACGGAGTTGGGTTAACATGTTGCCCCACTAAGTTCACACGTTCATCAAACGTCTTGGTGTCCGGCGCAGCTGGGTACGTAAGGCTCCTAGTCACCCCAAACGTATGCGGGCCGCAGGCGGTGAGCAAAATTACCACCTGGTGCTCGTTTACGGTGATGTTGTTTGCTCGGAAATAGTAACACATGCGTTGTGCGTACTGGTTCCAGCTTTCCAGCGCAGCATCAAAAACATCCAAATGTCCGTACAGAGGCATGGTGTAATAGAAAACAACTTCCAACCTGTATCCAACAAAAATCCAGGGAGGTGGCTTCAGCAGCGTAGACAGCTATTCACTTTAACCTTCGTCGCCAGTTTTGTGAGGGCCACGAAGAATCCAGCACAAGTTGAAGGATAGAAAGAAATAACATTTAATTACAATAACATATATATATACAACAGCAGCAGCAACTCCTTGCTGCTCACTCCACTCTAGCTGGTTCCAAACTGGCCAGCTCTATTTATGCAGGGAATCTTCTAATGATTTCTCCACCCCCCTCGTTGGGAAAGCTCATACTCCCTAAAGATTGTGGGATTGCCATTAGTCCCCAACCAGTGGTAAGCAGGCAGGTTCTAACACAGGTTTAACTAAGGTGTCCAAGAACATGATATGCCTGCTCAGTACCCGTCCCTTTTGCACAGCTCATTGTGCCTCCCCGGTGATGACTTGGACTGTTGCCAGCCTTTTCAAAGACTGGTTTGCGTGCTGGTCTCTTGCTTCGTATCCTTTTTACTCTGTGCCTTTGGACGGCATGCATCAGTGATTGCCACACGTGTGTCACCAGCCACTTCTTTGTTCGTGTTTTCCAAAGATGACGTTTACTGCTTCGGTGCGTGTTTTTGTTTCTTCTGTCTCTGGCTTGTTAGTCATCATATTCCTTTCTTCTCTTTTGTTTTTGCCAGTGGGATGATCCAGCTCTCCCAGTCTTCTCCTCTTCCTCCTTCTTGTTCTAACAATTAGTTTGTGAATTATTTTCTTTTTATGTTTGGGCTTGGCTGCCCCTGTTTCGGTGCTGGTCTGCACACTGCTCAGAAGTATGCGGATGCTCAGGTGGAACCTGTGACCACGGTCAATTCTACGGCCTCAACTGGATGTTGGAGCGCCTCGCTTTCTGGTGCCTGGGTGGAGGTTAGATCTACGACAGCAGGTGCTGCCCCCTCTTGGCTCACTGGAGCAATGCTCAATGGCTCCTCATCACTGGAAATAACGATGGAGACACTTTCTGGTCATAGTGATCTAGGTGTTGGGTCATCCTGGTCTTTCTCGAGTAGATGTGTGTGATCCGTCAAGGTACACACTGAGATAGTCATCAGTTTGTCTGCTGACTCACACCCAGAGTCATCATTTTCAACATCATAACAGTTGGTCTCATTGTATTCATCATCAATATCTTCCCACTCATCTTCCGATGGGGTGACCTCGAGCAGCAGGTATTACCCGAGCCACTTCAGAGGCCTGAGACAACTCACCAAGTGCCTCTGGAGCAAATGTTTCTAAGACTGGTATGATGTTGTCTGTTTCTAGCTTGTTCAGTGGCTGGTCTTCCCTGGTATCAGCCACTGCGATCTCAGTTTTTATTAGGAGTGCGCCATCTCCGAGCTCCTGCCCATCTCAGTGTTTAGGGCGGTCTGGGGGACCCCATCGTCGTCACTCTCGCCAAACCACCGGAGCAGTACATCTTGGGCCTCTTCATCAAACCCATCATTGCTCCTGAAAAATAGATTTACAAACATTTCATACACGTCTTCATCTGACTCACGTTCGACGCCTTTGCTTTCCACCTCATCTTCGAGGTCAACATACATGTCTGCTTAGTACTCATCGTCGGATTCAGTGTCGTCTGCAATAATTCCTCCTGTAAAATACAATATTGCACATAAAATTATGTGTTCACGCAGGAGGCAGCCAATTACAAAGTCAGCCTCAAGTTTCGCTGCCGTGCTCTTATTTAGCATTCCATGCTGTGGAACTTCAGGAGGGCTGAAGAAATTAAAGAATGATTCATTTGGTACAGTTTTCGTAACTGTTTTGCGAGCGCTTCGACCTTTGTGCTTCGGCTTAGTTTAACTGTTTTCAACGTGATATTTTTGCCCTCCCTCCAGACAATCTTATGGCCTGTGCACCCCATGATTTCTAGTTCATCAAAGACTGAAGATTGAAGCTTGTCAGGCCGCGAGTCCATCTGGCATACTTTCATAATCACCTTGTTTGTGAAATACTCATTGGGCTCGAAGTAGACTCCAAAGTGAAGCTCCTCGGCTTCTCATGCTCTGAACATTTAACATTCACATCTTGTAGATGCTTTAATACGGGCTCGCCTTGTTCCTGTATCATGCCACTGAGCATATACACCTTCTTGAAGACTGTTAGCCAGAATTGCGGAATGTTCTCTGGCTCTTCCGTCTCTTGTCTGATTTGTCATCCTTTGCCTGGGTTTCTTCTGAATCCTCATCAAATGAGTGCACTATGATATCTTGTAAGGATCTGCAACATTTAATTATATACAGACAAAGAGGGTTACAGGAAGGGAGCTTAAAGTTCATAAGGTAAGTCTGTCACGTGACTTTCTAACTCCCGTCTCAATTTGACAATTGGCTTCTCCAAACTTCTCAGAAGCATCTGAGTCGTCAGCAGGGGCAGGCAAATTTATAGACTCCAAAGAAGTGGTCGTATTGAATACCTCCTCAACTCCTTCTGTGGCCCCTGATAATTCCCTTTGAGAAGATCTTGGTTCTAACACCACTGACTCTGTAAGTGGTACACTGGTAATTTGGACTGGATCTGTACGGCAGTTGCAGGGACAATACTTTCTCACCGTTTTAAACGATTGACATGTTTTTGCACTTCACGGCCTTGTAGGTCGATGACATAAAACACTGGGCCATTCCTGACAACAACACTTCCAGGTATCCATTCTGGCCGTCCTCCAAATTTTTGCACGTAAACAGTATCTTCCGTTTCAAACTAGCTGTCCCCCTTGGCTGCATCGTGATTGCCTTTCTCTGAGGGTTGTTTAAGTTCCACCCCACCCGGCAAATTTGGAAAAACAAGGTTGAACCGGGTCATCTGAGGTGGCCCCAATGATTGTTTATTGCACGAGAGCAAGAAGTCCACTAAAAGACACAGCAGTGGCGGGTTCGACTGTTCTTTCATTGACGCATTAAAAGTTTGGACTGCTCTTTCAGCCTAGCCCATTTGAATCAGGGTTGTATGGGGGCCATTCCATGTGCTGGATCCCATTGGACTTAATGGAAAGTGGAAACTCTCCATTATCTGAGATGTTCACCTCTGGTGTGTGTTAAGATTTGGCACAGTTTGTCAACGGTGGCTGCTGCAGGCATCAAACACATGAGCTGGACACCCATCCATTTGGAGTCGGCTTCTACAACAAATTTAAACATCATTCCAGCCACTCCCAGGGATGCAATCTAGCTGTCGGGGAAAGGGTGTGCTTAGTCTGACACTGCTCACAAAGGTTGACCATGCTTTCAACCTGCTTGTCGATCCCTGGCCAACAAACGAAACACCTGGCCAGCATTTTCATCATGGACTGGCCAGGATGCCCGCTGTGCAATTCTTCATAGATCATAGAATTTACAGTGCTGAAGAAGGCCTTTCGGCCCATCAAATCTGCACCGGCCCTTGGAAAGAGCACCCTTTCTAAGCCCACACCTCCACCCTATCCCTGAAACCCAGTAACCCCACTTAACCTTTTTTGGACACTAAGGGCAATTTAGCATGGCCAATCCACCTAACCCGCACATCTTTGGATTGTGAGAAGAAAGCAGAGCAGCTGGAGGAAACCCACGCTCACACGGGGAGAACGTGCTGACTCCACACAGACAGAAACCCAAGCCGGGAATCGAACCTGGGACTCTGGAGCGGTGAAGCAACTGTGCTAACCACTGTGCTACCGGTTGTTGCCTCAGGGGTGGCACTATCATTCTGCAACCCCACAGCTGAGCCCCATCCTCACAGGCGATTTCATCCCTACGTTACATATAGGGTCTGATTTGTTCTACTTAGGGCCAGCCAGTGAGAACCATGCTTTTTACCCTTCACAACAATGGGTCTCTGGTGGGTCAGGTCTTGAGATGGGCAGACAAAATAGGTGGAGTGTGAGAAAAGAATTCAGAGCCAGGGCGATCTCCTGTGGAATGGGTGTCGTGTTGTTCACCCTGCGGTAACACGGACTGCACACGATGCAGTTAAATGATCAAGCATATACCAAACGTAGGTGTTGGTTCAATATATGATTTATTGAACTTCAGTAACAAAGCACACAGCTGCCTGTGGGTTGACTCTCTACTCCTCTAAGTAAACTAACTCTAACTATTTATGATGTGGAGATGCCTGCGTTGGACTAACTATCGAGACCAGGCTAGCTCTGATCCACGTGTAGAAGGTGTTGAATGATTTGTACACCCTGACTGTCACTACAGTTGTCACCAGTGGAAAGAGGCAGAGTGCTGATGCCTCGTGTGTTTTGTAGTTGGAAGCCCCCTCTCTGGTGTTCTGTCTGGTGATTGGTTGTGTTCTGTTCTGTATGTTGATTGGCTCATCTGGGTGTCTGTCACTGCCTGCTTTTACCTCATGATGTGCATGGGTGCATATTATGACAATGGGAGGCTCAGATATTGTCTGTGGAAGTGGAAGCCTGCTCAAAGCATCAGCATTTGAGATCTGGATACCCAGTCTATGTTGAAAGGTATAAGAATATACAGACAACAGTAACGCCCATCATTGCATTCTGACAAATGCTATTGGCGGGACTGATTTATCGTCACAAAAAGTGGCAAGCAATGGTTTACAGTCCAAGGTGATGGCGAAGTGTTAGCTATAAACATATTGATGGAATTTCTTTTACAACATAAATGATGGCCAGACTTTCTTTTTCCATCTGGAAATATTTCCTTTCAGCATCCGACAGTGTTCTGGATGTGAAGGAGACAGGACTTTCCACACCACCTTCCATCCTGCGCGAGAGTACTGCACCAATGCCATAAAGTAATGCATCACACGTGACTACGATGGATTTATCTGGGTTGAAATGGACCAGCAAGGCCAATAAATGTTGGGTCTGTTTGACCTGATTGGAAGGCCTCCTCTGGAATCTTCCCACTTCCAACATTGGTGATTCTTCAACAGTTAATGTAGGGCTGCCAAAATGGCAGACAGGTTGGGTGAAAAGTGGCCGTAATAATTGACCATCCCTAAAAAGGACTTCAATTCCGACGTATTCCTTTTCTTGCCGTTATCTTATCTTCATGTGGGTGCAATCCCTTAGCATCAACTCTGAAACCTCATCAGCCTGGAACCTGCACTTCTCTCGCATTAACCGAATATCGGCTTCTTTAAACCTCTTGAGGACTTCTTCCAAATTTGCTCTGTGTTTCTTTGGCATTGCTTCCATCAGAAGGGCTTCCATCAGAAGGATATCAATCAGATACACGACAACCTTTGGAATGCCCTGTAATAGACTCTGCATTGTGCATTGAAATAAAGCTCTGGCAGATGAAATACCGAAGGGCAACCTCATGTATTGAAACAAGACTTTGTGGGCATTTATGGTGTTATAACCTGCCTCCTTACCATTGGCTGGGGACTACTGACAATCCCACAATCCTGTGGGAGTATGAGCTTTCCCAATGAGGGGGGCGGAGAAACCGTTAGTAAACTCCAAGTATAAATAAAGCTGGCCAGTTTGGAACCAGCAGGAAGGAGTGTGCAGCAAGGGAAGTTGCTGCCGCTGTTATATATATATGTTATTGTAAATAAATGTTATTACTTTGTATCCTTAAAACTCATGCTGGATTCTTCGTGGCTCTCACAAAACTGACGACGAGGGTTAAAGTGAATAGCTGTCTACACTGCTGAAGCCACCTCCCTGGATTTTTGTTGGATACAGGTTGGAAGTTGTTTTCTATTATACCATGCCTCTGTACGGACGTTTGGATGTTTTTGATGCTGCGCTGGAAAGCTGGAACCAGTACGCACAACGGATGCGTTACTATTTCCGGGCAAGCAATATCACCGAAAACGAGCGCCAGGTGGTCATATTGCTCACCACCTGCGGCCCGCATACGTTTAGGGTGATTAGGAGCCTTACGTACCCAGCTGCGCCGGACACCAAAACGTTTGATGAACTTGTGAATATAGTGGGGCAACATTTTAACCCAACCCCGTCCACGATAGTCCAGCGTTACCGGTTTAATACCGCTGAGAGGACCCCTGGAGAATCCCTTGCAGAGTTTCTATCCAGGCTACGCAGGATTGCGGAGTACTGTGACTATGGTGAGACCTTTTCAGAAATGTTACGCGACCGTTTGGTTTGCGGTATTAACAATGCTGCCACCAAGAGAAAGTTGTTAGCTGAGCCAACATTGACTTTTCAACAGGCCATTCAAATAGTATTGTCCCGAGAGAGCGCAGAACAAGGAGTGCAGGAGCTACAGGGAATGGAAGTTCATGCCTTGGGGCGCAACCCCTTCCGTCCGAAAACGTCCCCCCGCACTCCTGCGGTACCTTGGGCGAGGCGACATCCGGACCGACGCCAGTGGCCGTTGGACATTCCTCCCCGAAGGGAGCCTTCTCCAGAACGAAGAGATGAGGAGCCATGTCCGTGTCAGACTTGTAGGCACCGACCCCGTCGTGGACGGCGGTCCTGAGGGCGCCAGAGACGCCGTCGTTCCAACCGAAACTGGGACCAGCCCAGGGGCCGTAACTGGGACCAGCCCTTCCATGTGGATGAACCTGCGGCGACTACTCCTGAGGACGTTGAGACGGAGGACGACTGCCTGCAGCTGCATTGTGTGGCAGCTCCCCGTGTGGCCCCCATTAAGGTGACAGTACGGGTCAATGGTCACCCGCTTGAGATGGAGTTGGACACTGGCGCAGCGGTCTCCGTGATCGCCCAGAGGACATTCGACCGCATCAAGCAGGGTATACAGACCCTTACATTAACCGACTCACAGGCCAGGTTGGCCACCTACACGGGGGAACCACCGGGCATTGCAGGCACTACAATGACCCCTGTTGTTTATGGACGCCAGGAGGGCCGTTTCCCACTTATCGTGGTGCGGGCCATGGGCCCAGCCTGTTGGGTCGGGACTGGTTGCGCCATTTGCGGTTGCAATGGCAGCGCATCCTCCAAACATTTTCTGAAGGGTTGACTGAGGTGCTAGGACGATACCCAGATGTATTCCAGCCTGGTTTGGGGAAAATAAAAGGGGCCGTAGCCCGTATCCAATTCGAACCAGGAGCCACGCCGCGCTATTTCCGGGCACGTCCGGTGCCTTACGCCTTGCTCGAGAAGGTAGAAGGGGAGCTCACTCGTTTGGAGAGTTTGGGTATTATCAGGCCCGTCCGTTTTGCTGACTGGGCAGCACCAATTGTACCTGTAATGAAGCCAGATGCCACAGTTCGCTTGTGTGGCGACTATAAGCTTACAGTGAATACGGCTTCCCGACTCGGCCGATATCCAATGCCTCGCATAGAGGATCTCTACGCGAAGCTTGCAGGCGGACTCTCCTTCACAAAATTAGATATGAGTCATGCCTACCTACAGTTGGAGCTGGACCTTGCCTCCCGACCATATGTAACGATTAATACACACCGGGGCCTGTGTGAATATTCACGGTTGCCCTTTGGAGTATCCTCTTCCTGCGCTATGTTTCAATGTGTTATGGAGGGCATTTTGAGAGGTTTACCACGTGTTGCTGTCAACTTAGATGACGTTTTGATTACAGGGACGTCGGAGCAGGAACATTTGGAAAATTTGAAGGCTGTCCTTAGATGCTTTTCGGAGGCTGGAGTCCATTTACGTCGCACAAAGTGCGTATTTCAGGCAAAGGAAGTATTCTACCTAGGTTATCGGGTGGACCGCGAAGGTTTGCACCCCGTCGCAGAGAAGGTGCGTGCGATTCAACAGGCCCCCGCCCCGAATGACACTTCGCATCTTCATTCTTTTCTCGGTCTCGTAAACTATTACGGGAAGTTCCTCCCCAATCTGGCAACTACGCTGGCCCCGTTGCACCTTCTGCTAAAGAAAAATCACACCTGGGTTTGGGGTCAGCCGCAAGAAACCACTTTCCGGCGGGTAAAGCAACAATTGTCGTCGTCTGGGTTACTAACCCACTATGGTCCTGGAAAGCCTTTGCTCGTCACATGTGATGCATCCCCGTATGGTATTGGGGCCATCCTGTCCCACAGGATGGAGAACGGGGCCGAGCGACCGATAGCTTTCGCCTCCCGCACATTGACTGCAGCGGAGAAGAAGTACGCGCAGATCGAGAAGGAGGGCCTGGCAGTGGTTTTTGCGGTGAAACGCTTCCACCAGTACGTGTATGGCCGCCATTTCACTGTCGTGACTGATCATGAGCCTCTGCTGGGACTTTTCAGAGAGGATAAGCCAATACCGCCCATTGCTTCCGCACGGATCCAGCGCTGGGCTTTGTTGCTTGCTGCATACGAGTATTCTCTGGAGCACAAGCCAGGAATGCAGATAGCAAATGCCGACGCACTGAGCCGATTGCCTTTATCGACCGACTCCATGTCGACCCCCACGACCGGTGAGGTTGTTGCAACCCTAAATTTTATGGACACCTTGCCTGTCACGGCATCACAGATCCGTGAGTGGACCCAGACGGAGCCAGTCCTATCAAAGGTTCGGCACATAGTCCTGTATGGTGGGCAGCATAGACAGCTCCCAGGCGAGTTGCGGGCATTTTCCTCCAAGCTGTCAGAATTCAGCGTGGAAGACGGCATCCTCTTGTGGGGGACGCGTGTGATTGTCCCGGAAAAAGGCCAGGAGCTGATACTAACAGACTTGCACAATGGGCATCCAGATGTGCCCAAAATGAAAATGTTGGCCCGGAGTTATGTCTGGTGGCCAGGCCTCGACGCCGACATTGAGAAGGTGGCCCAAAACTGCTCCATTTGCCAGGAGCATCAGAAGCCTCCGCCGGCCGCGCCCCTACATCACTGGGAATGGCCAGGGCGGCCTTGGGCACGCTTGCATGCAGATTTCGCAGGCCCTTTTCAAGGATCGATGTTCCTTCTATTAGTCGACGCCCAGTCTAAATGGCGAGAGGTGCATAAGATGCAGGGGACAACGTCCTGCGCAACAATTGAAAAGATGCGTTTGTCCTTTAGTATTCATGGGCTCCCCGAGGTGCTGGTCACGGATAACGGCACTCCATTCATGAGTGAGGAGTTTGCGAGGTTCATGAAGATGAACGGCATACACCATATCCGCACTGCCCCATACCACCCGGCTTCAAATGGGTTGGCAGAGCGCGCAGTGCAGACATTCAAAAGAGGCCTAAAGAAGCAGTCTTCTGGATCAATGGACACGAGACTGGCTCGCTTTTTGTTTACGTACAGGACCACCCCCCATGTGGTGACTGGGGTAGCTCCCGCAGAACTCTTAATGGGCCGGAGACTTCGCACCCGCCTTAGTATGGTTTTCCCGGACATTGGCGCAAAAGTACGCCGCAGCCAAGAACGGCAGGGACAGGGATTTTCTCGGCATCGACCGATTCGGCAGTTTGCGCCCGGTGACCCAGTGTTCGTTCGGAATTTTGCTGGTGGTGCCCAGTGGGTTCCTGGCGTAATCTTTCGCCAAACGGGCCCTATATCTTGCCAGGTGCAAACCCAGGGTCGTCTCCAGCGCAAACATGTAGACCACATCCGGTCCAGAAGACTATCCCCTCCAAAGATTCCCCGCCCCCGGAGCTCATTTCTACAGCCGCAGAGACCAGAGACAAGGGAAAGTAGTCCTCACAATCTTCCACTGGTGCCTCACTCAAAGCCTGCGCAGGTCGTTACAGAACCGAATGGAGATAGAGACGCCGAGATGACAGAGGCAGCAGACTCTGACTCCGAGATGGAGACACAGGACGCATCAGAGGGGGAATCCTCGGGTCCACGGGCCGTGGATGTACAACCGTTACGCCGTTCATCACGGAAGCGCCAGTCTTCGTCTCGTTACACGCCGCCTGATCCAGCGCCGTGTGCAAATAGTGTCCGGCCTGCAGCAAAACGAGTCCGACGCCCTCCTTCGCCAGGGTCTTCGGTGGATTCCTTGGACTTTCGGGGGGGAGGGATGTTATAACCTGCCTGCTTACCATTGGCTGGGGACTAATGACAATCCCACAATTCTGTGGGAGTATGAGCTTCCCCAATAAGGGGGACGGAGAAACCATTAGTAAACTCCAAGTATAAATAAAGCTGGCCAGTTTGGAACCAGCAGGAAGGAGTGTGCAGCAAGGGAAGTTGCTGCCGCTGTTATATATATATGTCATTGTAAATAAATGTTATTACTTTGTATCCTTAAAACTCGTGCTGGATTCTTCGTGGCCCTCACAAAATATGGTGACAAACGTTCTTGATTCATCCTCCAGCTCAAGCTTCTGGTATGCATGGCTTCAATCCAGTTTAGTGTACTTGAGGCCTCCTGACATACCCTGGTAAGAGGATAGTTATTTACTTTAGCTGCCCTGTTTACAGTCATCTTGTAATCACCGTAGATTCAGGCGGTGCGGCTTCAACACTGGGAAGATTGGTGCTGCATATTCTGAAAATTGTACTGGAGTATTTACTCCCACGTCTTCCAGATGCTTCAGCTCCACCTCCACTTTTTGGTACAGAGCATAAGACGCAAAATAATTTTGCCGTTGCTTCCAGCTATACGTAGATCTTTGCTTTCACTCTTTTTATGCACCTGAACTCTCTCTGGGACCTGTGATACTTACTTAGTATGTCCTGGAAAACCATGTCTGTGATACAAAGAACAAAGAACAAAGAAAAATTACAGCACAGGGACAGGCCCTTCGGCCTTCCAAGCCTGCGCCGATCCAGATCCTCTATCTAAAACTGTCGCCTATTTTTTAAGGACCTGTATCCCTCTGCTCCCTGCCCATTCATGTATCTGCCTAGATACATCTTAAATGACGCTATCGTGCCCACCTCTATCACATTCCCGGCAATGCGTTCCAGGCACCCACCATGCTCTGCGTAAAGAGCTTTCCACGTAAATCTCCCTGAAACTTTTCCCCTCTCTCCTTGAACTCGTGACCCCTAGTGATTGAGTCCCCCACTCTGGGAAAAAGCTTCTTGCTATCCACCCTGTCTATACCTCTCATGATTTTGAAGACCTCAGTGAGGTCCCCCCTCAACCCCCGTCTTTCTAATGAAAATAATCCTAATCTACTCAACCTCTCTTCATAGCTAGCACCCTCCATACCAGGCAAAATCCTGGTGAACCTCCTCTGCACCTTCTCCAAAGCATCCACATCCTATTGGTAATGTGGCGACCAGAACTGTACGCAGTATTCAAAATGTGGCCGTACCAAAGTCTTATACAACTGTAACATGACCTGCCAACTCTTGTACTCAATACCCCTTCCGATGAAGGAAAGCATGCCTTCTTGACCACTCTATCGACCTGCGCAGCCACCTTCAGGGTACTATGGACCTGAACACCCAGATCTCTCTGTACATCAATTTTCCCCAGGGCTTTTTCATTTACCGTATAGTTCGTTCTTGAATTGGATCTTCCAAAATGCATCACCTCGCATTTACCTGGACTGAACGCCATCTGCCATTTCTCTGCCCAACTCTCCAATCTATCTATATTCTGCTGTATTCTCTGACAGTCCCCTTCACTATCTGCGACTCTACCAATCTTAGTGTCATCTGCAAACTTGTTAATCAGACCACCTATACCTTCTTCCAGATCATTTATGTATATCACAAACAACAGTGGTCCCAGCACGGATCCCTGTGGAACACCACTGGTCACAGTTCTCCATTTTGAGAAACTCCCTTCCACTACTACTCTCTGTATCTTGTTACCCAGCCAGTTCTTTATCCATCTAGCTAGTACACTCTGGACCCCATGAGACTTCACTTTCTCCATCAGCCTACCATGGGGAACGTTATCAAACGCCTTACTGATGTCCATGTACCTGACATCTACAGCCGTTCCCTCTTCAATCAACTTTGTCACTCCCTCAAAGAATACTATTAAGTTGGTAAGACATGACCTTCCCTGCACAAAACCATGTTGCCTATCACTGATAAGCCCATTTTCTCCCAAATGGGAATAGATCCTCCCTCAGTATCTTCTCCACTGTAAATTCTATGAAACAGTATTCTCCAGCAGCTTCCCTACCACTGACGTCAGGCTCACCGGTCTATAATTACCCGATTTATCCCTGCTACCCTTCTTAAAGAAGGGGACAACATTAGCAATTCTCCAGTCCTCCGATACTTCACCCGTGTTCAAGGATGCTGCAAAGATATCTGTTAAGGCCCCAGCTATTCCTCTCTCACTTCCCTCAGACACCTGGGATAGATCCCATCCGGACCTGGGGACTTGTCCACCTTAATGCCTTTTAGAATACCCAACACATCCTCCCTCCTTATGCCGACTTGACCTAGAGTAATCAAATATCTATCCCTAACCTCAACATCCGTCATGTCCCTCTCCTCGGTGAATACCGTGCAAAGTACTCATTAAGAATCTCACCCATTTTCTCTGACTCCACGCATAACTTTCCTCCTTTGTCCTTGAGTGGGCCAACCCTTTCTCTAGTTACCCTCTTGCTCCTTATATATGAATAAAAGGCTTTGGGATTTTCTTTAACCCTGTTTGCTAAAGATATTTCATGACCCTTTTTACCCCTCTTGATTCATCATTTCAGATTGGTCCTGAAGGACAGCAGAGGGCAGTAGAGCGGAGCTGCTGATTGGCTGTTGCGGGGAAACTTGCATACGCCGTTGTGCTCACCTTAACTTGAAGGTGTACCTGAGCAAGAGACACTAGCGGTTCAAGTGAAGACAGTAAGAGGTCTTACAACACCAGGTTAAAGTCCAACAGGTTTGTTTCGATATCACAAGCTTTTGGAGTGCTGCTCCTTCCTCTGACTTCTTACTGTGCTCACCCCAGTCCAACGTCGGCATCTCCACATCAAGTGAAGACAAGCAGAGGGCAGTAGAGCGGAGCTGCTGATTGGTGTTGCGGGGGAGATTTGCATACGCTGTTGTGCTCATCTTAACTTAAAGGTGGTTTGTGGAGGAGCTGTTGTCAAGTGACATTTACACCCGAAACACTTCTTCAGTGTTTCCGTCCCTACCCCCTCCTCTAACCAAAAAAAAAAAAAAACCGCTGTAAAGATCAAGAGGAAGGCTCGAGGGCAGGTAGAAATAGAAAGAAGTTGAACCGTGACATCACAGCCTGCAGGTGAGGGATTGGCTGGTGACTGGTAAGTAGGTTTTCTTTTATTTTCCCTCAGGTGTTATTGTGCGGAGCACAGAGGTTGCTGAGTGAGTGCTTGCTGAGAAGGGGAGTGAACAACAGGTAAGCTCTTTCTTTCTTTTTTTATCTAGAGGGGATGGCAGGGAAGGTAGTGCAATGTTCCGCCTGCAGAATGTTTGAGGTGAGGAATGCCGTCAGTGTCCCTGCTGATTTCATCTGTGGGAAGTGCTCCCATCTCCAGCTCCTCAGAAACTGCGTTAAGGAACTGGAGCTGGAGCTGGATGAACTTCGGATCATTCGGGAGGCAGAGGTGGTCATAGATAGAAGCTTCAGGGATGTAGTTACTCCGAAGAATAAAGATAGATGGGTGACGGTGAGAGGGGCTGGGAGGAAGCAATCAGTACAGGGATCCCCTGTGGTCGTTCCCCTTAGTAACAAGTATACCGCTTTGGATATTGTTGGGGGGGGGGAACTTAACAGGGGTAAGCCATGGGGTCCAGGTCTCTGGCACAGAGTCTGTCCCTGTTGCTCAGAAGGGAAGGGGGGAGAGGAGTTGAGCATTAAACATTGGAGACTCCTTGTTAGGGGGGTAGATTGGAGATTCTGTGGGAAGGAGAGAGACTCGCGGTTGGTGTGTTGCCTCCCAGGTGC
Source organism: Scyliorhinus torazame (assembly GCF_047496885.1). Lineage (NCBI taxonomy): Eukaryota > Metazoa > Chordata > Chondrichthyes > Carcharhiniformes > Scyliorhinidae > Scyliorhinus > Scyliorhinus torazame. The sequence goes on from NC_092717.1 coordinate 72,522,870, forward strand.
CAGGGTGCGTGATGTCTCGGATCGTGTTTTCGGGATCCTTAAGGGGGAGGGGGAGCAGCCCCAAGTCGTGGTCCGCATAGGTGCCAACGACATAGGTAGGAAAAGGGATAGGGATGTAAGGCAGGAATTCAGGGAGCTAGGGTGGAAACTTAGATCTAGGACAAACAGAGTTATTATCTCTGGGTTGTTACCCGTGCTACGTGATAGCGCGACGAGGAATAGGGAGAGAGAGGAGTTGAACACGTGGCTACAGGGGTGGTGCAGTAGGGAGGGTTTCAGATTTCTGGATAAATGGGGCTCATTCTGGGGTCGGTGGGACCTCTACAAACGGGATGGTCTACACCTGGACAAGAGGGGTACCAATATCCTGGGGGGGAAATTTGCTGATGCACTTCGGGAGGGTTTAAACTAGTTCAGCAGGGGCTTGGGAACCTGAATTGTATCTCCAGTATACAGGAGGTTGAGAGTAGTGAGGTCATGAGTAAGGTTTCAAAGTTGCAGGAGTGTACCGGCAGGCAGGAAGGTGGTTTAAAGTGTGTCTTCTTCAATGCCAGGAGCATCCGGAATAAGGTGGGTGAACTTGCGGCATGGGTTGGTACCTGGGACTTCGCTGTTGTGGACATTTCGGAGACATGGATAGAGCAGGGACAGGAATGGTTGTTGCAGGTGCCGGGGTTTAGATATTTCAGTAAGCTCAGGAAAGGTGGTAAAAGATGGGGAGGGGTGGCATTGCTAGTCAAGGACAGTATTACGGTGGCAGAAAGGACGTTTGATGAGGACTCGTCTACTGAGGTAGTATGAGCTGAGGTTAGAAACAGGAAAGGAGACGTCACCCTGTTAGGGGTTTTCTACAGGCCTCCGAAAAGTTCCAGAGATGTAGAGGAAAGGATTGTAGAGATGATTCTGGATAGGAGCGAAAGCAACTGGGTAGTTGGTACGGGGGACGTTAACTTTCCAAATATTGACTGGAAACGCTATAGTTTGAGTACTTTAGATGGGTCCGTTTTTGTCCAATGTGTGCAGGAGGGTTTCCTGACACAGTATGTAGATAGGCCAACGAGAGGCGAGGCCATCTTGAATTTGGTACTGGGTAATGAACCAGTCGATGGAGGCCCACCAGGCCTTCAGCCGCATCAAAGCAGACATTGCAAAGGCCACGATGCGCGCCATCGACGAGTCCCTCCCCTTCCAGGTCGAGAGCGACGCGTCCGACGTAGCTCTGGCCGCCACCCTCAACCAAGCGGGCAGACCCGAGGCCTTCTTCTCCCGTACCTCCACGCTTCCGAAATTCGCCATTCCTCGGTTGAAAAAGAGGCGCAAGTCATAGTAGAAGCTGTGCGACATTGGAGGCATTACCTGGCCAGCAGGAAATTCACTCTCCTCACTGACCAATGGTCGGTGGCGTTCATGTTTGATAATGCACAGCGGGGCAAGATAAAAAAACGACAAGATCTTGCGGTGGAGGATAGAACTCTCCGCCTACAACTACGAGATCTTGTATCGCCCCGGGAAGCTAAACGAGCCTACTGATGCCCTGTCCCGCGGCACCTGTGCCACCGCACAAGTGGACCGCTTCCGAGCCCTCCACGAGGACCTCTGCCACCCGGGGGTCACTCGCTCTTTCCACTTCATGAAGACCCGCAACCTGCCCTACTCCATTGAGGAGGTCAGGACAGCCACCAGGGACTGCCAAATCTGCGCAGAGTGCAAACCACACTTCTACCGGCCAGAGAGGGCGCACCTGATAAAGGCTTCCCGTCCCTTTGAATGCCTCAGCATGGACTTCAAAGACTCTTCGGCCTCCATGGCAGCTTCGTCGCCCCTAGACGGAGCTGGTGGGGCAAAAGGTTGACAAGAGAGGACAAAACAAGTTGTCTGTAGGGTGCGTCGGCGGGTGGGAGGGCCTAGGCAGGAGCGGCAGGAGGACTGACCCTCTAGCGAGGAGCTGTTGGGGGAGGGGGGGGGGGGGGGGGTGGCGGGCTGGACTCTTCCACCGACCACAACACGTATTTCCTGAACGTGATTGACGAGTACTCCCGGTTCCCATCCACCATCCCCTGCCCAGATATGACCGCAACCACCGTCTTCAAGGCCCTCCAGGGTATCTTTACACTGTTCGGTTTCCCTGCGTACATACACAGTGATAGGGGGTCCTCCTTTATGAGCGACGAACTGCGTCAATTCCTGCTCAACAGGGGCATCGCCTCAAGCAGTTACAACCCCCAGGGAAATGGGCAGGCAGAGAAGGAGAACGGAACGGTCTGGAAGACCGTCCTACTGGCCCTATGGTCCAGGGCCCTCCCAGTCTCCCGCTGGGCAGAAGTCCTCCCGGTGGCCCTCCACGCCATCCGGTCACTGCTCTGTACAGCTACCAACCAGACACCTCACGAACGTCTCCTTGTTTTCCCCAGGAAGTCCTCCTCCGGGACCTTGCTCACGACTTGGCTAGCAACACCCGGACCCATCCTGCTCCGAAAACACGTGCGGGCGCACAAGTCAGACCCATTGGTCGAGAGAGTCCACCTGCTGCACGCTAACCCCCAGCACACCTACGTGGCGTTCCCTGATGGCCGGCAAGATACGGTCTCCCTACGGGACCTGGCGCCCGCCGGAATCCCTCGCGCACCCGAACCAGCCCCCCCCCCCACTCCACAGCTCCTCGCTAGAGGGTCAGTCCTCCTGCCGCTCCTGCCTAGGCCCTCCCACCCACCGACGCCCCCTACAGGCAACTTGTCTTGTCCTCTCTTGTCAACCTTTTGCCCCACCAGCTCCGTCTAGGGGCGACGAAGCTGCCATGGAGGCCGAAGCCACACTCCCGGAGTCGCAGACGCCCGGACCCCCACCGGAATCACCACCGAGGCTCAGACGATCCAGGAGGACGACCAGGCCACTCGACCGACTGATTACCTCAGTATAACCGATCTGTAACTGTAAATAAACACTGAATGTATATATCTTCCACAAATGTAAATATTCTCTACAACCCTGTAAGGAGGTATCACAGTACCCCCATATCTGATTATACCATGTTAAATGCAATTGTAACCACTGGCTACCACCCCGGCCGGACTCTTTTTTAACAGGAGGTGAATGTGGTATTATCAGGTATTGCAGTACCCGAGAGGCTGAAGACCATTGGTTAAACCTAGGAGTTTACCATTGGCTGTTTTGTATGTAGCTCCACCCTGACAGGCAGGGTATAAGAACCGGTTCCGTCCCAGCAGCCCTCATTCTGTACCGAAGCTGCTGGGGAACAGTTCTAGTCTATTAAAGCCTTCAGTTATGTTACTATCTCGTTTTAATAGTAATTGATCGTGCATCAAAGACAAAGGGTGGTGGTTGATGGGAAATGTTCAGACTGGAGTCCAGTTACTAGTGGTGTACCACAAGGATCTGCTTGGCGGCCACTGCTGTTTGCCATTTTTATAAATGACCTGAAGGAGGGCGTAGAAGGATGGGTGAGTAAATTTGCAGATGACACGAAAGTCGGTGGAGTTGTGGACAGTGCAGAAGGATGTTACAAGTTACAGAAAGACATAGATAAGCTGCAGCGCTGGGCTGAGAGTTGGCAAATGGAGTTTAATACAGAAAAGTGTGAGGTGATTCATTTTGGAAGGAATAACAGGAAGACAGAGTACTGGGCTAATGGTAAGATTCTTGGAAGTGTGGATGAGCAGAGAGATCTCGGTGACCATGTACATAGATCCCTGAAAGTTGCCACCCAGGTTGAGAGGGTTGTGAAGAAGGTGTACGGTGTGTTAGCTTTCAGTGATAGAGGGATTGAGTTTCGGAGCCATGAGGTCATGTTGCAGCTGTACAAAACTCTGGTGCGGCCGCATTTGGAGTATTGCGTGCAATTCTGGTCACCGCATTATAGGAAGGATGTGGAAACATTGGAAAGGGTGCAGAGGAGATTTACCAGAATGTTGCCTGGTATGGAGGGAAGATCTTATGAGGAAAGGCTGAGGGACTTGAGGCTGTTTTCGTTAGAGAGAAGAAGGTTAAGAGGTGACTTAATTGAGGATACAAGATGATCAGAGGATTGGATAGGGTGGACAGTGAGAGCCTTCTTCCTCAGATGGTGATGTCTAGCACAAGGTGACATAGCTTTAAATTGAGGGGAGATAGATATAGGACAGATGTCAGAGGTAGGTTCTTTACTCGGAGAGTAATAAGGGCGTGGAATGCCCTGCCTGCAACAGTAGTGGACTCGCCAACACTAAGGGCATTCAAATGGTCATTGGATAGACATATGGACGATAAGGGAATAGTGTAGATGGTCTTTAGAGTGGTTTCACAGGTCGGCGCAACATCGAGGGCCGAAGGGCCTGTACTGCACTGTAATGTTCTATGTTCGATGCTCTATGTCCTACATTGCTGATATGCTTCCAAAGCTTTGTCTGTCTTCAGTCGCCTAGATCTTATGTATGCTTCCTTTTTCCTCTTAGCTAGTCTCACAATTTCACCTGTCATCCATGGTTCCCTAATCTTGCCATTTCTATCCCTCATTTTCACAGGGATATGTCTGTCCTGCACTTTAATCAACCTCTCTTTAAAAGCCTCCCACATATCAAATGTGGATTTACCTTCAAACAGCTGCTTCCAATCCACATTCCCCAACTCCTGCCAGGTTTTGGTATAGTTAGCCTTCCCCCAATTTAGCACTCTTCCTTTAGGACCACTCTCGTCTTTGTCCATGAGTATTCAAAAACTTACGGAATTGTGATCACTATTCCCAAAGTAATCCCCTACTGAAACTTCAACCACTTGGCCGGGATCATTCCCCAACACCAGGTCCAGTATGGCCCCTTCCCGAGTTGGACTATTTACATACTGCTCTAGAGAACCCTCCTGGATGCTCCTTACAAATTCTGCTCCATCTAGACCTCTAACACTAAGTGTATCCCAGTCAATGTTGGGAAAATTAAAATCTCCTATCACCACCACTCTGTTGCTCCTACATCTTTCCATAATCTGTTTACATATTTGTACCTCTATCGCATGCTCGCTGTTGGGAGGTCTGTAGTACAGCCCCAACATTTTTACTGCACCCTTCCTATTTCTGAGCTCTGCCCATATCACCTCACTGCTCAAGTCCTCCATAGTGCCCTCCTTCAGCACAACTGTGATATCCTCTATGACCAGTAATGCAACTCCTCCACCCCTTTTACCGCCCTCTCTATCCCGCCTGAAGCATCGATATCCTGGGATATTTAGTGCCAATCATGCCCTTCCTTCAACCAAGTCTCAGTAATAGCAATAACATCATACTCCCAGGTACTAATCCAAACCCTAAGTTCATCTGCCTTACCTATTATACTTCTTGCATTAAAACAAATGCACCTCAGACCATCAGTCCCTTCGCGTTCATCATCTGCTCCCTGCCTACTCTTCCCCTTAGTCACGCTGACTTTATGATCTAGTTCCTTACAGGCTTTAGTTACTACCACCTTACTGTCCACTAACCTCCTCATTTGGTTCCCATCCCCCTGCCACATGAGTTTAAACCCTCCCCAACAGCATTAGCAAAAGCATCCCCAAGGACATTGGTTCCAGTCCGGCCCAGCTGATGCTGAATATTTCTAGCCAATTTAGCTTGATATTCTTCAGCCAATCAAGCCACATGAGACTTGGCCTTTGTCCTTTCACTATGATTAAGGAAAGCTAGGCTGACTGCTGTTGGTACGATAGTGGTAGGATAGGTAACAGCACCTCCTCCACAATAGTCCTCAACACCGGGACCTCACAAGGATATGTGCTCAGTCCTCGACTGTACTCCCTATACACACAGGACTGTGTGGCAAGATTCAACTCCAATTTGATCTATAAATTTGCGGATGATACGACTGTGGTGGGTCATGTCTCAAACAATGACGAATCAGACTATAGAAGGGAGATAGATCACTTGGTTGCATGGTGTACCGAAAACAACCTCTTTCTAAATGTTGGTCAGACCAAGGAACTGATCATCGACTTCAGGAAGCGTATCATGACACACACCCCGACCCCCCCCATCTACATCAATGGTTCCGAAGTGGAGATGGTTGATAACTTTAAGTTCCTGGGGGGTCACCATTACCAACAATCTGTCCTGCTCCACTCACATTGATGCAACAGTCAAGAAAGCCCAACAATGTCTCTACTTCCTACGGAAGCTAAGGACATTCGGCATGTCTGCATCGACTCTCACAAACGTCTACAGATGTGCCACAGAGAGCATCCTTTCCGGCTGCATCACAGGTTGGTATGGCAACTGCTGGGACCAAGTTCGCAAGAAACTGCAGACTGTGGTGAACTCAGCCCAACGTATCACACAAGCTTGCCACCCTTCCATTGATTCTGTATACACCTCCCGCTGCCTCAGGAAGGCGGACAGCGTTATCAGAGGCCCCTCCCACCCAGGCATTGCCTTCTTCCAGACCCTTCCATCAGGCAGAAGATGCAGAAGTCTGAAGATCTGCACATCCAGACAGAGGAACAGCTTCTTCCCCACAGTTATTAGGACTGGATGCTGACTGAGGCTACTCGGACTGTTCCCTGTAAGAACACTATTCATGACGTCCAATGCTGCTCTGTCGATTATTTTTTTGTCTACTATGTACGTACTGTGTACGTTCCCTTGGCCGCAGAAAAATACTTTTCACTGTACTTCTGTACATGTGACAATAAATATCAATCAATCAATGCTTTAGTGGCCACAGAGAAGCCCAAACAAAAAAACTGGTTTATTGCAAAGTAAACCATATAAACAATATACTTCAGCTCCCAGCTGGTACAACACATCTGGGTTGGCTTTTATGCTAGAGTCCATTTATTCTGCAAATGGGCCCTCGTATTCAATGAAGTTCACAGGGAGGTTAATTTGTCCAACCCTATGGGCCTCGTTCGGGATATAACATCCCTCTCCCCAAAAGTGCAAAGGCCCTTTGGAGGAAGGTGGAGGAGGAGGGCATCTGCTCTTTATCACCCGTGGTTGCGTGTCTTATGGCTGTGAGGCTGGACCAGGCGGCGTTTATCTGGATAGCAGACGTTTCTTTGCTCATCGGCGCGGGGAGGAGGCACCACCACTGGCGGCCCTTCTCCGAATGTTTCACCGTCAGAAACGTCCGATGCCTGGGTCTCCATGTTGGAGCCAGGGTTCTCCACCTCCTGACAGGTCCCAAGGGGGCAACACCCTTGGATCCATTGGTACCATGGTTGGCTGACTAGAAACTGGAATCTTGGAGGAGCTTCACGTAGAGGTGGTCTCCTGCGTCTGAGGTGGTCAACATGCTTCTTCATCACTCAGTCTGGGACCCAAATCTGGTATGAAACTGGCCCTGTTTGTCGAACTACCATCCCTGGGATCCACTTGGCGCCGTCTCCAAAGTGACGAATGTAAACTGGGTTACCTGGTCTGAACCGTCAGGTCCACTTCTGCCCCGACTGCTGTGTACATTCCCGCCAATATCTGGGAACGAGAGGCTGAAGCCTATTAAAAGTCCTGCCAGCACGCTGCTGGTTGTGGCATGTGGGGTGGTACGGTAACAGAATATACATCTTGCCAGTCATGTCGAGAGACCCTGAGGCCTGTTTCTTCAAACTATTTTGAAACCAGACTATTTGAAGCTGGGTGGTACGGGGTCATACGGATGTGCCGCACCCCATTTGCCTCCATGAAAGCTCCAAACTCTTTGCAAGTAAAAGGTGATGCACGATCAATGACCACTAAAGCGAGGTTGTAGTCCAACTGAAGGCTTTAATAAGCTAGATGTTTCCCCCAGCAGCTCAGGTACAGAATGAGCGCTGCTGGGGCAGCACGGGTTCTTATACCCCGCCAATCAGGGCGAAGCTATCATACACTCTAACCAATAGAAAGCATACAGTTTCCACCAATGGTGCTTTAACCTATCAGGTACCGTAATACCTACAAGACCACATTCACCCCCTGTTAAAAAAGAGGACGGTGGCCTGAAACTACAAAACATGGCAACATTGTGTAATTAGTTATGGAGGTACCGTAATACTTCCGTACAGTGTTTAGTAACTATTTACAATTCTGATAGCTATGAACATTCGGTGTTTTATATTTACAGTTTACAATTAAAATGAAGCAATCAGTCAATCGGGTGCCCTGGTCGTCCTCTGCGATCGTCGGAGCTTCGGTGGTGACTCCGGTGGAGGCTCGGGCGTCTGTGACTCCGGGAGCGTGGCTTCGATCTCCATGGCAGCTTTGGCACCCCTGGACGACGCTGGTGGGGAAAGCGGTTGACCTGGGAAGGGAGCGTCTGCGGGGGGCTTCGGTGGGTGGGGGGGCCTAGATGGGGCCGGCGGAAGGACCGATCCTCCTGGAAGGTGCTGCGGTGGAGGGGAGGGTGGGACTGGTGGCTGGAATGTGCATGGGGTTCCGGCAGGCGCCAGGTCCCATAGGGAGACCGTATCATGTCGGCCGTCGGCCACGTAGGCGTACTGGGGGTTAGCATGGAGCAGATGGAGTCTCTCGACCAACGGGTCCGACTTGTGCGCCTGCCCGTGTTTTCGGAGCAGGATGGGTGCTGCCAGCCAGGTCGGGAGCGAGGCCGCAGAGGGGGACTTCCTGAGGAAGACAAGGAGACGTTCATTAGGTGTCTGATTGGTGGTCATACAAAGCAGTGACTGGATGGAGTAGAGGGTATCCGGGAGGACTTCTTGCCAGTGGGAGACTGGGAGGTTCCTGGACCGTAGGGCCAGTAGGACGGTCTTCCAGACCGTTCCGTTCTCCCTCTCTACCTGTCCGTTACCCCGGGGGTTGTAACTAGTCGTCCTGCTCGAGGCTATGCCCTTGCTGAGCAGGAATTGATGCAGTTTGTCGCTTATAAAGGAGGACCCCTATCACTGTGTATGTAAGCGGGGAACCCAAACAGTGCAAAGATGCTGTGGAGGGCCTTGATGACGGTGGTTGCGGTCATGTCAAAGAACAAGAACAAAGAAGAAAGAAAAGTACAGCACAGGAACAGGCCATTCGGCCCTCCAAGCCCGTGCCGACCATGCTGCCCGACTAAACTACAATCTTCTACACTTCCTGGGTCCGTATCTCTCTATTTCCATCCTATTCATGTATTAGTCAAGATGCCCCTTAAATGCCACTATCGTCCCTGCTTCCACCACCTCCTCCGGTAGCGAGTTCCAGGCACCCACTAACCTCTGTGTAAAAAACTTGCCTCGTACATCTACTCTAAACCTTGCCCCTCGCACCTTAAACCTATGCCCCCTAGTAATTGACCCCTCTACCCTGGGGAAAAGCCTCTGACTATCCACTGTCTATGCCTCACATAATTTTGTAGACCTCTATCAGGTCGCCCCTCAATCTCCGTCGTTCCAGTGAGAACAAACCGAGTTTATTCAACCGCTCCTCATAGCTAATGCCCTCCATACCAGGCAACATTTTGGTAAATCTCTTCTGCAGCCTCTCTAAAGCCTCCACATCCGTCTGGGAGTGTGGCGACCAGAATTGAACACTATACTCCAAGTGTGGCCTAACTAAGGTTCTATACAGCTGCAACATGACCTGTGTTGCCCCTTTCAGTGACCTGTGGACCTGTACACCTAAATCTCTCTGACTTTCAATACTTATGAGGGTTCTACCATTCACTGTATATTCCCTACCTGCATTAGACCTTCCAAAATGCATTACCTCACATTTGTCCGGATTAAACTCCATCTGCCATCTCTCCGCCCAAGTCTCCAAACAAACTAAATCCTGCTTTATCCTCTGACAGTCCTCATCGCTATCCGCAATTCCACCAACCTTTGTGTCATCTGCAAACTTACTAATCATAGAATTTTACAGTGCAGAAGGAGGCCATTCGGCCCATCGAGTCTGCACCGGCTCTTGGAAAGAGCACCTTACCCAAGGGTCCACACCTCCACCCTATCCCCATAGCCCAGTAACCCCACCCAACACTAACGCAAATTTTGGACACTAAGGGTAATTTAGCATGGCCAATCCACCTTACCTGCACATCTTTAGACTATGGGAGGAAACCGGAGCACCCGGAGGAAACCCACGCACACACGGGGAGGATGTGCAGACTCCGCACAGACAGTGACCCAAGCCTGAATCGAACCTGGGACCTTGGAGCTGTGAAGCAATTGTGCTAGCTACAATGCTACCGTGCTGCCCTCAGACCAGTTACATTTTCCTCCAAATCATTTATATATACTGCAAACAGCAAAGGTCCCAGCTCTGATCCCTGTGGAACACCACTAGTCACAGCCCTCCAATTAGAAAAGCATCCTTCCATTGCTCCTCTCTGCCTTCTATGACCTATCCAGTTCTGTATCCACCTTCCCAGCTCACCCCTGATCCTGTGACTTCACCTTTTGTACGAGTCTACCATGAGGGACCTTGTCAAAGGCCTTACTGAAGTCCATATAGACAACATCCACTGCCATATCTGCATCAATCATCTTTATGACCTCTTCGAAAAACTCTATCAAGTTAGTGAGACACGACCTCCCCTTCACAAAACCTTGCTGGGTCTCACTAATACGTCCATTTGCTTCTAAATGGGAGTAGATCTTGTCTCAAAGAATTCTCTCCAGTAATTTCCCTACCACTGACGTAAGGCTCACGGCCTGTAGTTCCCTGGATTATCCTTGCTACCCTTCTTAAACAGAGGAACAACATTGGCTATTCTCCAGTCCTCCGGGACATCACCTGAAGACAGTGAGGATCCAAAGATTTCTGTCAAGGCCTCAGCAATTTACTCTCTAGCCTCCTTCAGTATTCTGAGGTAGATCCCATCAGGCCCTGGGGACTTATCTACCTTAATATTTTTCAAGACGCCCAACACCTCGTCTTTTTGGATCTCAATGTGACCCAGGCTATCTACACACCCTACTCCAGACTCAACATCTACCAATTCCTTCTCTTTGGTGAATACTGATGCAAAGTATTCATTTAATACCTCGCCCATTTCCTCTGGCTCCACACATAGATTCCCTTGCCTATCCTTCAGTGGGCCAACCCTTTCCCTGGCTACCCTCTTGCTTTTTATGTACGTGTAAAAAGCCTTGGGATTTTCCTTAACCCTATTTGCCAATGACTTTTCATGACCCCTTCGAGCCCTCCTGACTCCTTGCTTAAGTTCCTTCCTACTTTCCTTATATTCCACACAGGCTTCATCTGTTCCCAGCCTTTTAGCCCTGACAAATGCCTCCTTTTTCGTTTTGACAAGGCCTACAATATCTCTCGTCATCCAAGGTTCCCGAAAATTGCCATATTTATCCTTCTTCCTCACATGAACATGCCAGTCCTGAATTCCTTTCAACTGACAGCACATGTCAGCACGGTAGCACAAGTGATGGGCAGCACGGTAGCACAAGTGATTAGCACTGTGGCTTCACAGTGCCAGGGTCCCAGGTTCGATTCCCCGCTGGGTCACTGTCTGTGCGGAGTTTGCACGTTCTCCCCGTGTCCGCGTGGGTTTCCTCCGGGTGCTCCGGTTTCCTCCCACAGTCCAAAGACGTGCAGGTTAGGTGGATTGGCCATGCTAAATTACCCGTAGTGTCCATAAGGGTTGGGAGGGGTTATTGGGTTGCGGGGATAAGGTGGAAGTGAGGGATTAATGTGGGTCGGTGCAGACCCGATGGGCCGAATGGCCTCCTTCTGCACTGTATGTTCTATGTAATCTATGTAATCTATGTAATCTATGACACTTGAAAGCCTCCCACATGTCAGATGTTGATTTACCCTCAAACGTCCGCCCCCAACCTAGGTTCTTCAGTTCCCGTCTAAGATTGTTATAATTGGCCTTCCCCCTATTTAGCACATTCACCCTAGGACCACTCTTATCCTTGTCCACCAGCACTTAAAAAATTACTGAATTGTGGTCACTGTTCCCGAAATGCTCCCCTACTGAAACTTCTACCAGTTGGCCGGGAGGCCTGTAGTAAACCCCCAACATTGTGACTGCACCCTTCTTATTCCTGATCTCTACCCATATAGCCTCACTGCTCCCTGAGGCGTCCTCCCGTAGTACAGCTGTGATATTCTCCCTAACCAGGAGCGCAACACCGCCACCCCTTTTACATCTCCCTCTATCCCGCCTGAAACATCTAAATCCTGGAACGTTTAGCTGCCAATCCTGCCCTTCCCTCAACCAGGTCTCTGTAATGGCAACAACATCATAGTTCCAAGTACTAATCCAACTCTAAATTCATCTGCCTTACCCGTAATACTTCTTGCATTAAAACATATGCACTTCAGGCCACCAGACCCGCTGTGTTCAGCAGCTTCACCCTGTCTGCTCTGCCTCAGAGCCATACTGGCCCTATTGCCTAGTTCTCCCTCAATGCTCTCACCTTCTGACCTATTGCTCCCGTGCCCACCTCCCGTGTGACACTAGCAAACCTCGCGGCCAGGATATTTATGCCTCTCCAGTTTAGATGCAACCCGTCCTTCTTATACAGGTCACACCTGCCCCGGAAGAGCTCCCAGTGGTCCAGATAACGGAAACCCTCCCTCCTACACCAGCTGTTTAGCCACGTGTTTAGCTGCTCTATCTTCCTATTTCTAGCCTCACTGGCACGAGGCACAGGGAGTAATCCCGAGATTGCAACCCTAGAGGTCCTGTGTTTTAACTTTCTGCCTAGCTCCCTGAACTCCTGCTGCAGGACCTCATGCTCCTTCCTGCCTATGTCGTTAGTATCAATATGTACAACGACCTCTGCCTGTTTGCCCTCCCCCTTCAGGATGCCCTCTACCCGTTCGGAGACATCCTGGACCCTGGCACCAGGGAGGCAACATACCATCCTGGAGTCTCTTTCACGTCCGCAGAAGCGCCTATCTGTGCCCCTGACTATAGAGTCCCTTATGACTATTGCTCTTCTGCGCTTTGACCCTCCCTTCTGAACATCAGAGCCAGCCGTGGTGCCACAGCTCTGGCTGCTGCTGTTTTCTCCTGATAGACTAGCCCCTCCCCCTCCCCCCCGACAGTATCCAAAAGGGTATACCTGTTCGAGAGGGGGCCAACCATCGGGGATCCCTGTACTGACTGCCTGCCCTTTCTGGTGGTCACCCATTTCTCTGCCTGCACTTTGGGTGTGACCACATTTATATAACTGCTATCTATGACGCTTTCCGCCACCTGCATGCTCCTAAGTGCATCCAACTGCCGCTCCAACCGAACCATGCGGTCTGTGAGGAGCTCCAGTTGGGTGCACTTTCTGCAGATGAAGCCATCCGGGACGCTGGAAGCCTTCCGGACCTGCCACATCTTACAGTCAGAGCACCCTACCCCTCTAATTGACATTGCGTCAATTAATTAGTAAATTAAATTTAAAAGTTTTTTAAAAAGTTACTGTTAACTATATGTTTCCTAGCACTAGATTTCTACTATAAATATGAAAGCTAAATACTGTCGGGGCAGGGGATGACGAATGGGAACTGGGAGTACTCGTCAATCACGTTCAGGAAGTACGTGTTGCGGTCGGTGGAGGGGAGGGGGCCTTTGAAGTCCATGCTGAGGCGTTCAAAGGGACTGGAAGCCTTTATCAGGTGCGCTTTCTCTGGTCGGTAGAAGTGCGGTTTGCACTCCACGCAGATTTGGCAGTCCCTGGTGGCTGTCCTGACCTCCTCGATGGAGTAGGGCAGGTTGGGGGTCTTGACAAAATGGAAAAAACGAGTGACCCCTGGGTGGCAGAGGTCCTCGTGGAGGGCTCGGAGGCGGTCGATTTGTGCGGTGGCACATGTGCCGCGGGACAGTGCGTCAGGAGGCTCGTTTAGCTTCCCGGGACGATACAAGATCTCGTAGTTGTAGGTGGAGAGTTTGATCCTCCACCGCAAGATCTTGTCGTTTTTGATCTTTCCCCGCTGTGCATTATCAAACATGAAAGCAACAGACCGTTGGTCAGTGAGGAGAGTGAATCTCCTGCCGGCCAAGTAATGCCTCCAATGTCGCACAGCTTCTACTATGGCCTGGGCCTCCTTTTCGACTGAGGAGTGGCGGATTTCGGAAGCATGGAGGGTATGAGAGAAGAAGGCCACGGGTCTGCCCACTTGGTTGAGGCTGGCCGCCAGAGCTACGTCAGACGCATTGCTCTCGACCTGTAAGGGGAGGGACTCGTCGATGGCGTGCATCGTGGCCTTTGCAATGTCTGCTTTGATGCGGCTGTAGGCCTGCCGGGCCTCTATCGACAGGGGAAAAACTGTGGATTGGATCAGGGGACGGCCTTGTCCGCATAGTTGGGGACCCACTGTGCGTAGTAGCTAAAAATCCCTAGGCAGCGCTTCAGGGCCTTGGAGCAGTGAGGGAGGGGGAACTCCATAAGGGGACGCATGCGTTCAGGGTTGGGGCCTATAATTCCATTTCACACTACGTAGCCGAGGATGGCTAGATGGTTGGTGCTAAACACGCATTTATCCTTGTTTTATGTAATGTTAAGGATTTTAGCGGTCTGGAGAAATTTTCGGAGGTTGGTGTCGTGGTCCTGCTGGTCATAGCCACAGATCGTGACATTATCGAGGTACGGGAATGTTGCCCATAAACCGTACCGGTCAACCATTCGGTCCATCTCGCGCTGGAAGACCGAGATGACACCGAAGGGAACCCTTATAGAACATAGAACATAGAACAAGACAGCGCAGTACAGGCCCTTCGGCCCACGATGTTGCACCAAAACAAAAGCCATCTAACCTACACTATACCATTATCATCCATATGTTTATCCAATAAACTTTTAAATGCCCTCAATGTTGGTGAGTTCACTACTGTTGCAGGTAGGGCATTCCACGGCCTCATCACTCTTTGCGTAAAGAACCTACCTCTGACCTCTGTCCTATATCTATTACCCCTCAGTTTAAAGCTATGTCCCCTCGTGCCAGCCATTTCCATCCGCGGGAGAGGGCTCTCACTGTCCACCCTATCTAACCCCCTGATCATTTTGTATGCCTCTATTAAGTCTCCTCTTAACCTTCTTCTCTCCAATGAAAACAACCTCAAGTCCATCAGCCTTTCCTCATAAGATTTTCCCTCCATACCAGGCAACATCCTGGTAAATCTCCTCTGCACCCGCTCCAAAGCCTCCACGTCCTTCCTATAATGCGGTGACCAGAACTGTACGCAATACTCCAAATGCGGCCGTACCAGAGTTCTGTACAGCTGCAACATGACCTCCCGACTCCGGAACTCAATCCCTCTACCAATAAAGGCCAACACTCCATAGGCCTTCTTCACAACCCTATCAACCTGGGTGGCAACTTTCAGGGATCTATGTACATGGACACCTAGATCCCTCTGCTCATCCACACTTTCAAGAACTTTACCATTAGCCAAATATTCCGCATTCCTGTTATTCCTTCCAAAGTGAATCACCTCACACTTCTCTACATTAAACTCCATTTGCCACCTCTCAGCCCAGCTCTGCAGCTTATCAATATCCCTCTGTAACCTGCTACATCCTTCCACACTATCGACAACACCACCGACTTTAGTATCGTCTGCAAATTTACTCACCCACCCTTCTGCGCCTTCCTCTAGGTCATTGATAAAAATGACAAACAGCAACGGCCCCAGAACAGATCCTTGTGGTACTCCACTTGTGACTGTACTCCATTCTGAACATTTCCCATCAACCACCACCCTCTGTCTTCTTTCAGCTAGCCAATTTCTGATCCACATCTCTAAATCACCCTCAATCCCCAGCCTCCGTATTTTTTGCAATAGCCTACCTTGGGGAACCTTATCAAACGCTTTGCTGAAATCCATATACACCACATCAACTGCTCTACCCTCGTCTACCTGTTCAGTCACCTTCTCAAAGAACTCAATAAGGTTTGTGAGGCATGACCTACCCTTCACAAAGCCATGCTGACTATCCCTGATCATATTATTCCTATCTAGATGATTATGAATCTTGTCTCTTATAATCCCCTCCAAGACTTTACCCACTACAGACGTGAGGCTCGCCGGCCGATAGTTGCCGGGGTTGTCTCTGCTCCCCTTTTTGAACAAAGGGACTACATTTGCTGTCCTCCAGTCCTCTGGCACTATTCCTGTAGCCAATGATGACATAAAAATCAAAGCCAAAGGTCCAGCAATCTCTTCCCTGGCCTCCCAGAGAATCCTAGGATAAATCCCATCAGGTCCCGGGGACTTATCTATTTTCAGCCTGTCCAGAATTGCCAACACCTCTTCCCTACGTACCTCAATGCCATCTATTCTATTAGCCTGGGGCTCAGCATTCTCCTCCACAACATTATCTTTTTCCTGAGTGAATACTGACGAAAAATATTCATTTAGTATCTCACCTATCTTTTCAGACTCCACACACAATTTCCCATCCCTGTCCTTGACTGGTCCTACTCTTTCCCTTGTCATTCGCTTATTCCTGACATACCTATAGAAAGCTTTTGGGTTTTCCTTGATCCTTCCTGCCAAATACTTCTCATGTCCCCTCCTTGCTCGTCTTAGCTCTCTCTTTAGATCCTTCCTCGCTACCTTGTAACTATCCATCGCCCCAACTGAAACTTCACACCTCATCTTCACATAGGCCTCCTTCTTCCTCTTAACAAGAGATTCCACTTCCTTGGTAAACCACGGTTCCCTCGCTCGACGCCTTCCTCCCTGCCTGACCGGTACATACTTATCAAGAACACGCAGTAGCTGATCCTTGAACAAGCCCCACTTATCCAGTTTGCCCAACACTTGCAGCCTACTTCTCCACCTTATCCTCCCCAAGTCACGTCTAATGGCATCATAATTTCCCTTCCCCCAGCTATAACTCTTGCCCTGCGGTGTATACTTATCCCTTTCCATCATTAACGTAAACGTCACCGAATTGTGGTCACTGTCCCCAAAGTGCTCTCCTACCTCCAAATCCAACACCTGGCCTGGTTCATTACCCAAAACCAAATCCAACGTGGCCTCGCCTCTTGTTGACCTGTCAACATATTGTTTCAGGAAACCCTCCTGCACACACTGTACAAAAAACGACCCATCTATTGTACTCGAACTATATCTTTTCCAGTCAATATTTGGAAAGTTAAAGTCTCCCATAATAACTACCCTGTTACTTTCGCTCTTATCCAGAATCATCTTCGCCATCCTTTCCTCTACATCCCTAGAACTATTAGGAGGCCTATAGAAGACTCCCAACAGGGTGACCTCTCCTTTCCTGTTTCTAACTTCAGCCCATACTACCTTGGAAGATGAGTCCCCATCTAGCATCCTCTCCGCCACCGTAATACTGCTCTTGACTAGCAGCGCCACACCTCCCCCTCTTTTGCCTCCTTCTCTGAGCTTACTAAAACACCTAAACCCCGGAACCTGCAACATCCATTCCTGTCCCTGCTCTATCCATGTCTCCGAAATGGCCACAACGTCAAAGTCCCAGGTACCAACCCATGCTGCCAGTTCCCCTACCTTGTTTCGTATACTCCTGGCATTGAAGTAGACACACTTCAAACCACCTACCTGAACACTGGCCCCCTCCTGCGACGTCAAATCTGTGCTCCTGCCCTCTATACTCTCATTCTCCCTTACCCTAAAACTACAATCCAGGTTCCCATGCCCCTGCTGCATTAGTTTAAACCCCCCCAAAGAGCACTACCAAATCTCCCCCCCAGGATATTTGTGCCCCTCAGGTTCAGATGTAGACCATCCTGTCTGTAGAGGTCCCACCTTCCCCAGAAAGAGCCCCAGTTATCCAGAAATCTGAATCCTTCCCGCCTGCACCATCCCTGTAGCCACGTGTTTAAATGCTCTCTCTCCCTATTCCTCATCTCACTATCACGTGGCACGGGCAACAACCCAGAGATAACAACTCTGTTTGTTCTAGTTCTGAGCTTCCATCCTAGTTCCCTGAAAGCCTGCCTGACATCCTTGTCCCCTTTCCTACCTATGTCGTTAGTGCCAATGTGGACCACGACTTGGGGCTGCTCCCCCTCCCCCCTAAGGACCCGGAAAACATGATCCGAGACATCACGTACCCTTGCACCTGGGAGGCAACATACCAAACGTGAGTCTCTCACGCTCCCACAAAATCTCCTATCTGTGCCCCTGACTATAGAGTCCCCAATTACTAACGCTCTGCTCTTCTCCCCCCTTCCCTTCTGAGCAACAGGGACAGACTCCGTGCCAGAGGCCTGTACCCCATGGCTTACCCCTGGTAAGTCCCACCCCCACAAGTATCCAAAGCGGTATACTTGTTTCTCAGGGGAACGACCGCAGGGGATCCCTGCACTGACTGCTTTTTCCCAGTCCCTTAAGAAGTGATAGAGCCGCCCATCTGCTCGAAGGCAGTGTATTTGCGGTCACTAGGGCGGATGGGGAGCTGGTGGTAGGCGGACTTGAGATCCACCGTGGAGATGACCTTATAATGCGCGATCCTGTTTACCAGGTCGGATATGCGTGGGAGAGGGCACGCGTCCAGCTGCATAAATCTGTTGATGGTCTGACTGTAGTCGATGTCCATCCTATGCTTCTCCCCGGTCTTTACCACCACTACTTGAGCTCTCCAGGGGCTGTTACTGGCTTCAATGACCCCTTCCCTCAATAGCCTTTGGACCTCTGACCTGATAAAGATCTGGTCTTCGGCACTGTAGCGTCTGCTCCTGGTGGCGACGGGGTGAGGTTCGCAAACAGGGAAGGCGGGTCGACCTTAAGGGTCTCGAGGCTTCAGATAGTAAGGGGGCGGGTATAGAGCCGCCGAATTGGAAGGTCAGACATTGAAGTTTACACTGGAATTCTAAACACCGGAGTGTAGCCGCGCAGAGGTGGGGAAGGACGTAGAGACGGAAATTTTTGAACACCCTTCCCTGGACTGTGAGGTTTGCTAAACAAAACCCCTTTATCTCCACTGAGTGTGAACCGGAAGCCAGGGAGATTTTTTGATTAATGGGGTGGATGAGGAGAGAACAGCGCCTTACCGTGTCGGGGTGTATGAAGCTCTCCGTGCTCCCAGAGTCGATTAAGCAGGACGTCTCGTGCCCGTTGATGAATACGGTCGTCGTAGTAGTTGAGAGTGTTCGACGCCGGGACTGATCCAGAGTCACCGAGGCTAATCGCAGCAGTTGAGAGTTCTCTTGGGGCAGTGCGTGGACAGCCGAGCTGGGGTCTTGGGGTTCATCAAAGATGCCGTCTCCCATTGGTCGCACATGGCTGGGGGTGGACAAAATGGCGGCGCCCATCCCTCCAACGTGGCGTCCGGAACAAGATGACAGCGCCCGGGGTCTGCACATGGCCCTAGAATATGAAGATGGCGGCGACTGCTGGCCGCACGGGGCCTGTGGAAAAGTTAGTGGTTCGGTCCGCATACACCGCCAGAGACCGCGGCAACCGCCCGGGCCTGGCATACCCCCACAAAATGGCCCTTTTTGCCGCATCCCTTGCAGGTGGATGCGCGGGCCGGGCAGCGCTGACGGGGGTGCTTGGCCTGCCCGCAAAAGTAGCAGCGGTGCCCCTCGGGGTTGCCAGTCCACCTTGCAGCGCAGACCTGTGGGGGAATGGGGGAAGTCTCGGGGTCGGCCGCGGAGGGGTTCCACGCTGCCCAGGGGGTTGCTGCGTGGTCGGGAACACAAGCGCGGGCGTTCCTGGAGGACACGTCCAGGGAGCCTGCAAGGGCCCATGCCTCCCTGAGACTCAGGGTGTCCTTTTCTAACAGGCGCTGGCGGATTTGTGACGATAGCATATCTGCCACAAAAGCGTCCCGGACTAAGAGTTCCGTGTGTTCGCTCGCCGAAACTTGCGGGCAGCCGCAGCTTCTGCCCAACACCAGGAGTGCACAGTAGAATTCCTCCAGTGATTCCCCAGAGGTTTGTCGCCTTGTTGCAAGCAGGCGCCGGGCGTAGACCTGGTTTACCGGGCGAATATAGTGTCCTTTTAGCAGCTCTATTGCTGCATCGAAGTCTTCCGCTTCCTTGATGAGGGTGTAAATCTCCGGGCTCACCCTTGAGTGCAGGATGTGCAGTTTCTGCACTCCCGTGGGTGCGTTTAAAGTGCCCCAGCCAGTGCTTAAAGATTGCCGCTGAGTTCGCCGCATGGGGGCTAAGTTGCAGACACTCCGGCTTGATTCGGAGCTCCATCCTTTCTTCTTAAAAACTAGCTTATTAAATTGATGCACGATCAATGACCACTGAATCGAGGTTGTAGTCCTACTGAAGGCTTTAACAAGCTAGATGTTTCCCCCAGCAGCTCAGGTACAGAATGAAGGCTGCTGGGGCGGCACGGATTCTTATACCCCACCTATCAGGGCGGAGCTATCATACATTCTAACCAATAGAAAGCATACATTTTCAACCAATGGTACTTTAGCCTATCAGGTACTGTAATACCTATAATACCACAAAAGGTATGCCCTTATCGGTGAGCAACACCTCTGGGATACTGTGTGTACTGAACGGGAGTCACAGTTTTTCAAGCATCGCCTTCGAAGTAGTGAATGACATCCTGTGGACCTCCAGTCACTTTGAATGGACATTCACAACAACTAAAAACATGGAGCCCTGGAAATGACCGGCAATGTCGGTATGACGCTGCACCTAAGGACAACCTGGCCATTCCCAAGGGTGAAGAGGTAGGTGGAAGTTTTTGCTGCTCCTGGCAAACACCGTACTGCTGAGTCAGTCGTTCTATCTCAGTTAGCATCCAGGCCTGGCCATCAGATGTAGCTCCGGGTAAGCTTTTTCATTATTGACATATCTGAGTGCACATTGTACAGACCTCTCAATATAAAGTCCTGTCCCTTATGCGGTCCACAACACAAGTGCCTGATAAAAGAATGTTGCCTTCAACACTGAACTCTGATATTTTTGTCGAGAAAGCCTTTAACACGCTAGGCAGTTTAAGTTATTGACCATCATCCACTCACGTATTTGGGCTGGTGTGACTAACAACATATCCCTGAAGTTCAATGTGACTACCACTTTGTCTGCTCTGGGAGGAGTCGGGGGTCGTGTCAGCAGTGGAAGTTTACTCAGTGCATCTGCGTTCGTGATTTGTGTGCCCGGTCGATGCTCGAACGCGTACTCATATACTGCTAACAAAAGGGCCCATCTCTGGATATGGATGGACGTGATGGGCAGGATAGCCTTATCCTCCATTAAGAGTCCCAACAATAGAACATAGAACATAGAACAATACAGTGCAGTACAGGCCCTTCGGCCCACGATGTTGCACCGAAACAAAAGCCATCTAATCTACACTATGCCATTATCATCCATATGTTTATCCAATAAACTTTTAAATGCCCTCAATGTTGGCGAGTTCACTACTGTAGCAGGTAGGGCATTCCACGGCCTCACTACTCTTTGCGTAAAGAACCTACCTCTGACCTCTGTCCTATATCTATTACCCCTCAGTTTAAAGTTATGTCCCCTCGTGCCAGCCATATCCATCCGCGGGAGAAGGCTCTCACTGTCCACCCTATCCAACCCCCTGATCATTTTGTATGCCTCTATTAAGTCTCCTCTTAACCTTCTTCTCTCCAACGAAAACAACCTCAAGTCCGTCAGCCTTTCCTCATAAGATTTTCCCTCCATACCAGGCAACATCCTGGTAAATCTCCTCTGCACCCGCTCCAAAGCCTCCACGTCCTTCCTATAATGCGGTGACCAGAACTGTACTCAATACTCCAAATGCGGCCGGACCAGAGTTCTGTACAGCTGCAACATGACCTCCCGACTCCGGAACTCAATCCCTCTACCAATAAAGGCCAACACTCCATAGGCCTTCTTCACAACCCTATCAACCTGGGTGGCAACTTTCAGGGATCTATGTACATGGACACCTAGATCCCTCTGCTCATCCACACTTTCAAGAACTTCACCATTAGCCAAATATTCCGCATTCCTGTTATTCCTTCCAAAGTGAATCACCTCACACTTCTCTACATTAAACTCCATTTGCCACCTCTCAGCCCAGCTCTGCAGCTTATCTATATCCCTCTGTAACCTGCTACATCCTTCCACACTATCGACAACACCACCGACTTTAGTATCGTCTGCAAATTTACTCACCCACCCTTCTGCGCCTTCCTCTAGGTCATTGATAAAAATGACAAACAGCAACGGCCCCAGAACAGATCCTTGTGGTACTCCACTTGTGACTGTACTCCATTCTGAACATTTCCCATCAACCACCACCCTCTGTCTTCTTTCAGCTAGCCAATTTCTGATCCACATCTCTAAATCACCCTCAATCCCCAGCCTCCGTATTTTTTGCAATAGCCTACCGTGGGGAACCTTATCAAACGCTTTGCTGAAATCCATATACACCACATCAACTGCTCTACCCTCGTCTACCTGTTCAGTCACCTTCTCAAAGAACTCAATAAGGTTTGTGAGGCATGACCTACCCTTCACAAAGCCATGCTGACTATCCCTGATCATATTATTCCTATCTAGATGATTATAAATCTTGTCCCTTATAATCCCCTCCAAGACTTTACCCACTACAGACGTGAGGCTCACCGGCCTATAGTTGCCGGGGTTGTCTCTGCTCCCCTTTTTGAACAAAGGGACCACATTTGCTGTCCTCCAGTCCTCTGGCACTATTCCTGTAGCCAATGATGACATAAAAATCAAAGCCAAAGGTCCAGCAATCTCTTCCCTGGCCTCCCATAGAATCCTAGGATAAATCCCATCAGGTCCCGGGGACTTATCTATTTTCAGCCTGTCCAGAATTGCCAACACCTCTTCCCTACGTACCTCAATGCCATCTATTCTATTAGCCTGGGGCTCAGCATTCTCCTCCACAACATTATCTTTTTCCTGAGTGAATACTGACGAAAAATATTCATTTAGTATCTCGCCTATCTCTTCAGACTCCACACACAATTTCCCATCCCTGTCCTTGACTGGTCCTACTCTTTCCCTAGTCATTCGCTTATTCCTGACATACCTATAGAAAGCTTTTGGGTTTTCCTTGATCCTTCCTGCCAAATACTTCTCATGTCTCCTCCTTGCTCGTCTTAGCTCTCTCTTTAGATCCTTCCTCGCTACCTTGTAACTATCCATCGCCCCAACCGAAACTTCACACTTCATCTTCACATAGGCCTTCTTCTTCCTCTTAACAAGAGATTCCACTTCCTTGGTAAACCACGGTTCCCTCGCTCGACGCCTTCCTCCCTGTCTGACCGGTACATACTTATCAAGAACACGCAGTAGCTGATCCTTGAACAAGCCCCACTTATCCAGTGTGCCCAACACTTGCAGCCTACTTCTCCACCTTATCCCCCCCAAGTCACGTCTAATGGCATCATAATTGCCCTTCCCCCAGCTATAACTCTTGCCCTGCGGTGTATACTTATCCCTTTCCATCATTAACGTAAACATCACCGAATTGTGGTCACTGTCCCCAAAGTGCTCTCCTACCTCCAAATCCAACACCTGGCCTGGTTCATTACCCAAAACCAAATCCAACGTGGCCTCGCCTCTTGTTGGCCTGTCAACATATTGTTTCAGGAAACCCTCCTGCACACACTGTACAAAAAACGACCCATCTATTGTACTCGAACTATATCTTTTCCAGTCAATATTTGGAAAGTTAAAGTCTCCCATAATAACTACCCTGTTACTTTCGCTCATATCCAGAATCATCTTCGCCATCCTTTCCTCTACATCCCTAGAACTATTAGGAGGCCTATAAAAAACTCCCAACAGGGTGACCTCTCCTTTCCTGTTTCTAACTTCAGCCAATACTACCTCGGAAGAAGAGTCCCCATCTAGCATCCTCTCCGCCACCGTAATACTGCTCTTGACTAGCAGCGCCACACCTCCCCCTCTTTTGCCTCCTTCTCTGAGCTTACTAAAACACCTAAACCCCGGAACCTGCAACATCCATTCCTGTCCCTGCTCTATCCATGTCTCCGAAATGGCCACAACATCGAAGTCCCAGGTACCAACCCACGCTGCCAGTTCCCCTACCTTGTTTCGTATACTCCTGGCATTGAAGTAGACACACTTCAAACCACCTACCTGAACGCTGGCCCCCTCCTGCGACGTCAAATCTGTGCTCCTGACCTCTATACTCTCATTCTCCCTTACCCTAAAACTACAATCCAGGTTCCCATGCCCCTGCTGCATTTATACTTTGTGGTCCGTCAGTATTGTAAATCGATGCCCATACACGTATTGATGGAACTTTTTAATGGCGAAAACTACAGCCAATTCTTCCTTCTCAATTTGTGCGTAGTTCCTCTCTGCCACAGCCAGTGTCCTGGAGGCAATGTGGCAACATGGCGGCAATGCCGTACGGCGACACGTCGCATGTGGTCACCAGTGATTTGGCAGAATCGTAGTACATCAGCAGGCTGGATGAAGTCAGTTTCCTCTTTACCTGAGTAAACGCCTCTTCTTCCTGTGGGGTGGGGGGGGGGGGGGGGGGGCGGTCGAGCAGGGCTGCGAGTCCAGGGATGAAATTACCATAGTGATTCACAGGCCCCAGAAACAAGCACAACTCAGTTGTGTTCTCTGGTGTGGGGGCCTGTTGGATTGCTCGCACCTTCTCTTCCACCGGGTGTAGTCCATCCCAGTCTACCCGGTACCCGGAGTAAATGACCTCCCTGGCGAGGAAAATGCACTTCCCTCTTTTTAGACGGCTGCCTGATTCTGAAAAGCAGCAGAGTACCTCGACTACGCTGCTCAAGTGTTCTCGCTTTGTCGTACCCATGATCCATATGTTACCCAAATAAACCCCCACTCGTGACAGGCCCCTCAAATCTTTTTCCATGATGCGCTGGAAAATGGCGCAGGCTAATGATACACTCAAAGACAATCTAGTGTATTCATAAAGGCCCCTGTGGGTATTTCAGGTCACGTTTTGTCAGGACTCAGGGTCTAACTTCAGCTGAAGATAGGCATGACTCATGTCAAGCTTTGTAAATGAATAACCACCAGCCATACAAGTCCTCGATGCGTGGCATCAGATCCAATCGAGTTGCCCTATTTACCGTCAACTTATAATCGCCACAAAGTCGAACAGTTTTCTCCAGTTTGAGGACAGGGACTACCAGTGCTGCGTAATCGACGCATTTTACCGGCCGAGCAATCCCTAGGCCCTTTAGTCGGCTGATCTCTGCCTCAACCTTCGTCAGTAGTGCATAGGGGACTGGGCGGGCCTGAAAATATTTAGGCTGTGCTTCAGACTCGACATGAAGTTTTACCAAGGCTCCCGTGATTTTCCCCGGCTCGGTTTGGGAAACTTTGGGGTATTTCCCCAGCACCTCACAGAGGCCTCCAGTACTCAACTGAAAAATCTACTGCCAATCTAGGCGAAGGCGTTGCAGCCAATCGCAGCCTAACAGTCTAGGGCCTTGTCCTTTTACCACAATCAATGGCAGTCTCACAGATTGCTGTCCGTAAATCACCAGGATCATCATCGTTTCAGCTATGGCAGGCGATTCCCTCTGTCTGTGACCAGTCTTGCCTCCACATCATGTAAAGGCAACAGTTGTACTCCTGACTGAAGTTTTTCAAACCTTTGTTTACTGATGGCCGAGACTGTGGATCTCTTGTCCAATTCCATTATGAGAGGGTGACCGTTGACTTGAACGGTGAAATGAAATGAAAATGAAATGAAATGAAATTAAGTGATCCTAATGGGAGAAACTTTGGGTACCGCAATGCAGTTCACCTAAATGTATTCATCGTCAGCCTGTTCCAAATGAAAAGGTACGTGCTTTGGAATGCGCCTACCCCTGGTGGGATGGCAGGTTTGCTGGCCACCCTGTTGCTTTAGCTCCCTGCGGTTTCTCCGCCACATGCCCCACATCGTCTGGGATTCCCCTTTACGGATTCAAGGGACGTATCTGGCCTAGTCAGTGCGGTCCTAGATCCGTAGCCCTGGCCTCGGTGGTGTTTGCCGCAAGGCGGGGTTCTGGAGGTTCCAACCTGGGGGGCGCTGAATGCCGGAAGGGGGTACGTCCCGCACTGTTTACTTCCAATCCTTGGAGTTCCTGTACTCACTTTTCTGCACTTTCTCTTGAAAGTGAATTTTTTATGGCATTCTTAAGCCTAATAATGACTTGCCAGTAACTTTTGTTGGGTCGCATATTATTCACGCCACAAATCAAATGGTCCCGCATCATCTTGGGAAGGGAAGGACCTGAGTCTCACAATTCAGCTTGTTTCCTCTAACGCATTAAGAACGTGGTAACAGACTCCCCTGGAGTCCTCTCAGCCATGTTAAACCGGTAATGTCGTACGATGACCCACGGCTTGGGCTTATAATGGTTTGCCACTAGTGCTACCAGCTCTTCAAAGGTCTTGGAATCCGGGCTCCTGGGTACATGAGGCTTTTTATCATGCTGAAGGTGGGGGCTCCACAGGCAGTCAATATTATTACTGTCTGTCGCTCATCACCACTTTTAGCGGGAGCCCTGAAAAAGTGTTGCATACACTTTTGTACTGCGTCCAATCTTCCACGCTAGCAACAAATACATCAAGTCTCCAGAAAGAGCGCCATTTTGAAATCAGTGCAGACCTTGGGCGAAATTTTCCGTAATCAGCGTGACCGCGTCAAAAACGGCGCAAATCAGTCCGGCATCGCACCGCCCCAAAGGTGCGGAATCCTCCGCATCTTGACCGGCCGAGCCCTAACCTTGAGGGGCTAGGCTCGCGCCGGACTGATTTCCGCTCCGCCAGCTGGCGGGAAAGGTCTTTGGTGCCCCGCCAGCTGGCGCGGAAATGACTTTGCCGGGCGGCGCATGCGCGGGGGTGTCAGCAGCCGCTCATGGCATCCCCACGCATGTGCAGTGGAGGGGGTCTCTTCCGCCTCCGCCATGGTGGAGACCGTGGCGAAGGCGGAAGGGAAAGAGTGCCCCCACGGCACAGGCCCGCCCGCGGATCGGTGGGCCCCGATCGTGGGCCAGGCCACCGTGGGGCCACCCCCAGGGGCCAGATCACCCCGCGCCCCACCCCAGGACCCCAGAGCCCGCCCGCGCCGCCTTGTCTCGCCGATAAGAGAGGTGGTTTAATCCACGCCGGCAGGACAGGCATTCTAGCAGCGGGACTTTGGCCCATCCGGGCCGGAGAATCGCCGGGGGGGCCCGCAAACCGGCGCTGCACGATTCCCGCCCCCACCGAATCTCCGGTGCCGGAGAATTCGGCAACCGGCGGGGGCGGGATTCACGCCAGCCCCCGGCGATTCTCCGACCCGGCGGGGGGTCGGAGAATCTCGCCCCTTATTCTGGTGGTGCGGTCGGAGATGACCGCTGTTCCAACAGTTAGCAGCGCCAACAGTAGCTCCACTTTTACCCTCATCGCCAATTTAGTAGCCAAAGTGGTGTCCAAATGAGAGACGTGATGAAAATTGGTTTAAGCAAAGTAAACAATATACACAGTACACTTCAGCTCCCAGCCAGGACTACACTCATTTGGGCCAGCTTTTACTGCAGAGTTCATTTATTCCGCTGATGGGCCCTGCCCCTCAGCGGGGAAACTCATATGTAACGAGGCTCACGAGGAGGCTAATCATTCCATCCCCGTAGGTCTCATGCAGATTATAACAGATGTCATCCACAATATCTTCCATGCCTCCCCAACATAGGTGGCTAAAATGGCCAATGTACTGCTGAGATTAACAAGCTGCAGCCCTCCCTACTGATACCTAAACGCTTGTTCACCCACTAATGTGGTATCCGGACCTGTCCATCTTAAGTGGACTGCCTTTGACGACAAGAACAATTTTGATTGGGGGGCGGTGTTTTGTTTAATCTCACCATGTTGAGTTTATGTACTTCAGACGTGTCTTCAGGGTCTTCTTCAAGCTTAGTCACTGGAGTCGCCGATATTTATTTTTGGGAGTAATCTGTCTAACCCTGTACTTGGCTGGTATATGGCCTTTTTTAAATTACATCTGAAACAGATGAATTCTTCACACTTGCATCTGTCTTGGGAATGATCTCCCCCACAATGGTAACAAGCCTCTAAACCATGTGACTGCCAGTCACTTCTCCCCTTCTCTGGCTCCGCTGCTCCCTCATTCCGGGAACGTCGAGCGACCGCCGCTTCCCGCCACTACTGATTCACCTCGCTTTGCACACCTTGTAATTCAAAAGCACTTTGTTAAGTGCTGAGCCAACTCAGCCGCTTTGTACAAGGATATCTTTGTTTCTGACAGCAGCCTCTTCTGAATATTTAAGTTGTTAACTCCAAAGGTCAAAACGTAACATGTCGCTAAAAGAAGTACCAAATTTGTAATGTTCAGCCATTTGTTAAAGTCTGGCTACAAAAGCGGATACCGTTTCTCTTGGACCTCTAATAGCTGAAAGGAATTTACAGTGCTGCATAATAATTGTTTATAATAATAATCTTTATTGCCACAAGTAGGCTTACATTAACACTGAAGTTACTGTGAAATGCCCCTAGTCGCCACATTCCGGCGCCTGTTCGGGTACACAGGGAGAATTCAGAATGTCCAATTCTCCTAACAGCACGTCTTTCGGGACTTGTGGGAGGAAACTGGAGCACCTGGAGGAGGTCGGGGATTGTAATGGTCCCTCACTAGTTGCACCAATTGATCAATTGATCTTGGAGCCCAGAGCCCCCGGAGATGCTAAGCTTCTCACAAAGTTATATGTTTATGGGCTGTAAACTGTTACTTTCTGTTTATCTTCTGCCGTGATTTCATTGACAGCAAAAAAGTACCAAAGCCTTTTGACATATTGGCACCCAGATCCGCACCCAGGCTAACGTTCGCACATCTGTCCCCGTAGATTCCAGGCGGGTCACATGGCCTGCGAAGGATCGCTCCTTAAAGAGGCCGTGCTACCACAAGCAATACTTCCAGCGAAGCATTGCTGTATCTGGGTGCCGTGTGTAGAATCTGCCGGGCAAGAAACATCATAGGCCACACGATAGGCTATAAAGAAAGATTTATTAAGATACACTACTAATCTCCCACGCCCCAAAGGGTCACCCTCCTCGACCTGCACACAGACCGGATTTTTACACTGTGGAGCTTTCCCTGTTAAGGGGGAAGCTCCTCCCCCAATTACTGGGGGAGTTAATAGTCTTTATGAATTAATGGGAACCGGATGGTGCACAGTCCCCTACTTCCTAGGGGGTCATAACACTGTGCCCCTTGGGTCCTGTGTTCCATGTCCAGGCCCATAAGAGTGTGATAAGAGTGCGCTAAAGCAATATCTGTCTGGGTGTCTTTTAATTAAGGATATGATGGTGGAGTACGTGGCGTCCTGCCTACCTCACCGCAAACAGCATCAGGAAACCCCTGGTGCCGCATAAAAGCTTGATCCAGAAGGTAAGATCGCAGGGGGTTGGGGTAGAATACTCGATTGGATTGAGGGTTGGCTGATTGACAGAAAGCAGAAGATCGGTTAAATAGGGCCTTCTCTGGCTGGCGAACTGTAACTAGCGGGGTGCCGCAGGGGTCAGTCCTCAGACCTCAACTGTTTACAATCTATATAAGTGATCTGCAAGCAGGGACAGAGTGTAACATAGCAAAATTTGTGGATGATACTAAAATAGGTGGGAAAGCAGGCAGTGAAGAGGAGATACAGATTTTACAGATAGATATAGATAGGCTAGGAGATTGGGCCAAAATTTGGCAGATAGAGTTTAATGTGGATAAGTGTGAAGTTATCCATTTTGGCAAATTATTATCTAAATCTAAGCAGATTTATCTGGGCAGAGGGATCTGGGTGTCTTTGTTCATGAATCGCAGAAAGTCTGTCTGCAGGTACAAAATGTAATAAAAAAGGCAAATGGAATGTTAGCATTTATTCTAAAAGGACTGGAGTATAAACGTAGAGAGGTGTTGTTGCAATTGTAGAGGGTGTTGGTGAGACCACATCTGGAATAGTGTGTCCAGTTTTGGTCTCCTTATTTGAGGAAGGATGTGGTGGCATTGGAGGCAGTTCAGAGGAGGTTCACCAGATTGATTCTGGGGATGAAAGGGTTGATGTATGAGGAGAGATTAAACAGATTGGGCTTATACTCGCTGGAGTTTAGAAGGTTGAGAGGGGATCTGATTGAGGTATAAGATACTAAAAGGGATTGATAAAGTAAATGTAGCCCAAATGTTCCCCCTTGTAGAGCAATCTAGAATGAGAGGTCACAGATATAGGTTGAGAGGCGGTAGATTTAAAACTGAGATGAGGAGGAACTACTTCTCACAGAGGGTGGTGAATTTGCAGAACTCGCTGCCCCATAGTGCGGTGGAATCTGAATCATTAAATGGTTTCGAGAGGGAGATAGATATATTTCTGATTAAAAAATTGGTTAAAGGGAACAGATAGGGAGGTGCCTTTGAGACCAGGAAGAGATCAGCCATGATCTGATTGACTGGCGGAGCAGGCTCGAAGGATTGAATTGCCTACTTCTGCTCCGAATTCCTATGTTCCTGGCTGCATCATTAATGTCCCCAGCATTACACAATTTCCCACTGTTCTCCATGGCAGACAACACTCTTACTTCCCGCCCCCACTACAGGGCTCAGGCCCCAAGCTGTAAATCCCAGAGCAGTAAATCCCAGCTTATAAAATAATGAAAATGGCAAATTTTATTTAATAGTTAAGTTGTCTGGTTATCAAAAACTGTTTTCTCATTAAACAATGGTCACCAAACAGAACCAAACATTTAGTTTCAGGGTTGGGTCTAGTTGTCAGCTGAATTGTACCAATTTTGCAATGTCACTGTTCTTAGTTTCGAGACAAACCATCAATAATGATACATTTTCCAGAACTTTGTGCCTCCGACTGCTGATTTATGCAAACAACACCTACAGAACTGAATTATTTCCTCCTGTGCTCATTTTCTCATTTCTGTATTTTTATTTCCCTATTTGACTTTCCACATACTAAGTTCGAACTTGCCTTTGTCATCCACTTCTGGTTATGATTGTTCTTCCCCTCATCTCATGTGTTTTGCTTACAATTGATCTTTATCTGAATGTTGTTACAAGCGACAGGCCCGTTGTTGTTTATTGCCGTCTGTCGGCCTAGCCCAGACTCATTGTCCACTTGCCTTGATGCAGAACCTACAACCCTCGGAGTTCCAGAGCATTTCTTTTATCTTTTTTGCCTGCATGACTCGAATCCACCTTCCTCTGCTTGGTCAAAGGTTAACAACTTCAGGGAAGAGGTTCATTCATGACATTTACCTCAACCACAGTTTGAGTCGCAACAGGGAGGAATTTAGGTTTAGAAAAAGCCCTAAATTTACAGAACTAAACCTTGAAATTAAATAAAGTTTTGTTTACATTCCACTAATGTCCCTTTGAAGTAAATTTAGTGTTGGACTCCACTCCAGAAAGGACTGGTCAGTTTAAATCCAACACAGCCTCTAAAACATCGACTTTGTCTAGACGTTGCCACTTCTGATTGGATTTGGGATCAGTGCTGGATGAGCATGGGATTATTCTGACTGGTACATATCTAAGAGTTGGGAACGATAATGGCAGGATGTACACTGCGTTTCAGTTGTAGTGGAGGCTGCAAATTGTTGAATCAGAATCTGCTCTGTGTAAATGAATGGAGTGATATATGGGGCCAGCAGAGTGATTTTATTTTGCCGATGTAAACATGGCTGGAAGGCAAATGCCTTCAGGAGGTTTTGACACCAAGTTCAGAAGCTCTTGTTTATGTATCAGACTGATTCTCTTCTGCTATTGCTGTGTGGTATAATATTATCAAGTGGTGTGGGAATTTAATAGACATTCACTATCAGCCTCAAACATTCCTAAATTAGGTTTAGCATGGTGCAGAACTGTTTCTGTTCATTCATAGGATGCAGGTATCGCTGGCTAGGCCAGCAGTTATTGCCCATCTCGAATTCCCTTGAGAAGGTGGTGGTAAGCTGACTTCTTGAATAATAATAATAATCCTTATTAGTGTCACAAGTAAGCTTGCATTAACACTGCAATGAAAATCCCCTAGTCGCCACACTTGGGCGTCTGTTCGGGTACAACGAGGAAGAATTGAGAATTTCTAATTCACCTAACAGCACGTCTCTTGGGACTTGAGAATGAGAATGATAATCGCTTATTGTCACAAGTAGGCTGCAGTGAAGTTACTGTGAAAAGCCCCTAGTCGCCAATTCTGCCGCCTGTTTGGGGAGGCTGGTATAGGAATTGAACCCGCGGTGCTGGCATTAGAATCATAGAATCATAGAAGTTTACAGCATGGAAACAGGCCCTTCGGCCCAACCAGTCCATGCCGCCCAGTTTTTACCATTAAGCTAGTCCCAGTTGCTCGCACTTGGCCCATAACCCTCTATACCCATCTTACCCATGTAACTATCTAAATGCTTTTTAAAAGACACAATTGTACCCGCTTCTACTACTACCTCTGGCAGCACATTCCAGACACTCACTGCCCTCTGAGTGAAGAAATTGCCCCTCTGGGCCCTTCTGAATCTCTCCCCTCTCACCTTAAACCTATGCCCTCTAGTTTTAGACTCCCCTACCTTTGGGAAAAGATGTTGACTATCTACCTTATCTATGCCCCTCATTATTTTATAGACCTCTATAAGATCACCCCTAAGCCTCCTACGCTCCAGGGAAAAAAGTCCCAGTCTATCCAGCCTCTCCTTATAACTCAAACCATCAAGTCCGGTAACATCCTAGTAAATCTTTTCGGCACTCTTTCTAGTTTAATAATATCCTTTCTATAATAGGGTGACCAGGGGCGAAATTCTCCGTTTTCGGCGGAAAGTCCGCCGATCGGCGCAAAAAACGGCGCAAATACGACATCGGAAAAATGGGTCGAAAGTCTCCGGCCCGAAATGGGCTAGCAGCGACGTAACGGGATCCGCGCTTGCGCAGTGGTTCACGCCGTGCAGCGTCATATGCGCCGCACGGCGTGACGGCTCATAAGGCCCCGCTGCTCCCCCCCACCCGACCGCAACAACCGACCGCAACACCCGACTGGATGGCTGGCCGCCGCTCAGCCCCGAGGTTCGAGTCACGGGATGTGGAGGCGCTCCTGGATGCGGTGGAGCAGAGGAGGGATGCCCTGTATCCCGGGCACGGCCGCAGAGTTGCCCCACGCCACAGCCGGCGTCTGTGGAGGGAAGTGGCAGAGGCCGTCACCGCTGCGGCCCTGACACCACGGACAGGCACCCAGTGCCACAAGAAGGTGAACGACCTCGTCAGAGCAGGCAGGTTGAGCCTCCCCATATCCCCCCTCCCCCATATCCCCCCTCCCCCATATCCCCCCTCGCACATATCGCCCATACCCCCCCTCCCCATATGCCCCATATCCCCCCTCCCTCATATCCCCCCTCCCCCATATCCCCCTCCCCATATCCCCCCTCCCCATATCCCCCTTCCCCCATATCCCCCCTCCCCATATCACCCTTCCCCATATCCCCCCCTCCCCCATATCTCCCCTCCCCCATATCCCCCCTCCCCCATTTTCCCCTCCCTCATATCCCCCTTCCCCCCTCCCCATATCCCCCCTTCCCCCATATCCCCCCTCCCCCATATCCCCCCTCCCCCATATCCCCCCTCCCCCATATCCCCCCTCCCCCATATCCCCCCTCCACCCTATCCCCCCCTCCCCCATATCCCCCCATCCCCCATATCCCCCCTCCCACCATATCCCCCCTTCCCCCATATCCCCCCTCCCCCATATCCCCCCTCCCCCATATCCCCCATATGCCCCCTGCCCCATATCCCCCTTCCCCCATATCCCCCCTCCCCCATATCCCCCCGCCCCCATATCCCCCCTCCCCCATATCCACCCTCCCAATATCCTCCCTCCCACATATCCCCACTCCCCCATATCCCCCCTGCCCCATATCCCCCCTTCCCCCATATCCCCCCTCCCCATATCCCCCCTTCCCCCATATCCCCCCTCCCCATATCCCCCCGCCCCCATATCCCCCCTCCCCCATATCCCCCCTCCCAATATCCTCCCTCCCACATATCCCCACTCCCCCATATCCCCCCTCCCCATATCCCCCTCCCCCATATCCCCCCTTCCCCCATATCCACCCCTCCCCCATATCCCCCCTCCCCCATATCCCCCCTCCCCATATCCCCCATATCACCCCCTCCCCCATTAAACCCCCTCTCCATATCCCCCCTCCCCCATATCCCCCCTTCCCCCATATCCCCCTCCCCCATATCCCCCCTCCCCCATATCCCCAAGTGAATCCAGCCCTAACCTTAACCTCTGCAATGCACGCGCAACCGATGGCGTGCATTCATATACCTGCCTAACACTGTTGCCTTTTACCCCTGCCACCTCTCCCCCCCACACAGGATAAGCGCGCACACAACAATAGGGAGCATGTGAGGACTGGAGGAGGCCCCGCTGATGAGAGGCCACTGACCGAACACGAGGAGAGGGCCCTGGAACTGGCTGGCGGACCTGACGACCGGGAGGTTGCTGATGCAGAGGTCGGGGGGCGTAGTAGCAAGTGAGCCACCGACAGCCCGTCCCCATATCCCCCCTCCCCTATATCCCCCTCCCCCATATCACCTGATCACTGCCTGATGTCTAACCATGCATGCTTCATTGTGTATCGCAGGACCAAACGTCCAGGCACCCATCCCCGCAGATGCAGACCGCCCGCAGGATGCCCCTCGGAGGCCACGGGAGACGGAGAGACACGAACCCTCCAGCATGCGACGCCCGCAGGATGCCCCTTGGAGGCGACGGGAGACGGAGAGACACGGACCCTCCAGCATGCGACGCCCGCAGGATGCCCCTCGGAGGCCACGGGAGACGGAGAGACCCGGACCCTCCAGCATGCGATGCCCGCAGGATGCCCCTCGGAGGCCACGGGAGACGGAGAGACCCAGATCCTCCAGCATGCGACGCCCGCAGGATGCCCCTCGGAGGCCACGGGAGACGGAGAGACCCGCACCCTCCAGCATGCGACGCCCGCAGGATGCCCCTCGCACACCACGGGAGACGGAGAGACCTGGAGCAACAGGGAGACGACACCCCCGTCACGTGCGGGAGCGACCACCCAGCGACGAGGGGGGCAGCCACAGGCCCCTGTCACATCCGAGCCAGGACACCACTACCCAGGACACCACTACCCAGGACACCACTACCCGGGACACCACTACCCGGGACACCACTACCCGGGACAGCACTGCCCAGGACACCTCTACCCGGGACAGCACTACCCAGGAAGACGACATACCGGACAGTGACTCAGAGTGGATGGGTGGAGACGAACCCCACCCCAAAGTGCCATGGACTCAGAGTGGGACGAAGAGCACGACACAACGCCACTGCTGTCACCAACACCCTCCACCATCGCAGAAACACTCACCTCGGTTGGGCACTTTAGTGATGAGGCGTCTGCTACACTCACTGGTGCGCGCACAACACAGCCGTCCCGGTACAGCAGGTGGAGGTAGGAGCAGCAGAGGGGCCGGGCGGTCGGAGGGCAGCCCAGCCCAAGCGAACATCTGCCGCCCAGATGGATCCCGGGTTCCTGGAGTTACCACACCCACACATAGATCCGATGCAACCACCGACCCGGAGACGAGCGAAGAGGGTGACGGGCGGCTTGCGGCGGCTGCAGTCGCAGGTGGAGGAGTCCACCCGCGTCCAGGAGCTGGGAGTGGTGCCGGTCATGCGTGCCACCCAAGCTGACACCGCACGGGTGGCGTCCGCGGTGGAGGCAATGGGTGCGACGGTGTCAGACATGGGGAACGGTTTGCGAGGCCTGGGGCTTTCCGTGCAGGCGGCGTCTGTGGCCCAGGAAATGGCTGCCCTCTCACAGGAGGCCATGAGCCAGTGCCAGCGCCAGATGGCAGAGGCGCTCAACGCCATAGCCCAGTCTCTGCAGGCCATGGCCCAGTCTCAGCAGGCCATGGCCCAGTCTCTGCAGGCCATCGCTGAGGGCATCGGCGCCAGTGGCCGTGTGCGAGCCGGCATCGCACTGTCACAGACAGGGTTTGCCAACCCCCTGGGCTCCATGGCTGCAAACCTGCAGACCCCTGTCGATACCAGCATGGGCCTCCAGGACTGGCAGCGCCAGATGTCGGGGGGGGCGTCGGATGGCCAGTCCGTTCGCATCCCCCATCCATGTAGAGGACTGGGGGCCATCGGGCACCCCGAGGGAGGAGGAGGTGGTGTGGTCCGTCCCGGCTCCCCCTGTAGGGGAGGTCCCAGTACACCGCGACACCTCGAACTCCCCCCCTTCCGTCCCAGGTGCATCGGGTGGGCAACGGGCAGGACAGGCTGGCAGCTCGCCATCCCAGTCGCCCGGGCCGCAGCCTGGCCCATCTAGGTCAGGACGCCCCAGGAAACGGCCGCCAAAGGGATCCCGTGTCAGAGGGCAGGAATCACAGGAGTCCACCTCCAGTTCTGCTGTACCGTCTGGGGAACCACGTAGACGTAGTCAAAGGGCCCGTAAGGCCAAACAATTAGACACTGAGTAAGTTGGCACGGGTGCAGGGCACAGATAAGTTTTAGGGGCTAGGGCACGTGCATGAACTCCTTTGGTTATTAAAGTCAATGTTACACCTACAGAAGCTGCCTTTGTGCTCTGTCCAAAGCGTGCGGGGGTGTCATGTACGTTGAGCGCAAGTGTGTGTGTGAGGGGTGGTCTTACCTCAGCCCCTGGGCCGCCATCAACATCCCCCGGGCAGAGGACGGGACCGTGCGCTGCAGTGTCACAGCCGCATGCAGGGATGGTCCGGGTGGATGGTGGTACTGTGGCCATGGGTCAGACATAGTCCAACGATGTAGAGCCAGGAGCTCACCGCAGGGCGGGTTGTCATCATCCTCGATGGCCTGCAATAGACACGCGTCCACCCGCAACTGTGTGAGCCCGGACCGTTGTGCCGCAGGTGGATTGGCAATGGGGGGGGGGTGGTGTGCATGCGGGTGGGGTGGGTGGGGTTGGGGAGGAGGGTGAGGGTTCTGGGTGGGTGGATGGGTGGGGGGTGTGGGTGGTCGGCTGTTGCCATGGTGTGCGGTCTGTGGCCATACTACCCGATTCCCACGCCCATCTAGTCAGTGAAGCGGGCGGCTATCAGTCTGTCCCATGCCCGCTGGGCCAGCCGGTAATGGTGGACAGCCACCCGCCTGTGTCTACCCCATCTGCCCTGACCATTACCCCCATCCCCCTCATCTGGGGAGGACTGCGCCTCTTCCTGCTGCTCCTCCACTCCGCCCTCCTCTGCCTGCGGCACATCGCCCCTCTGCTGGGCTATGTTGTGCAGGACGCAACACACCACAATGATGTGGCCGACCCTATCTGACCGATACTGGAGGGCGCCCCCAGAGAGGTCCAGGCACCTGAAACGCATCTTCAGCACACCAAAGCACCTCTCTATCACTCCCCTTGTCGCTACATGGGCATCATTGTAGCGGTTCTCCGCCTCATTGCGTGGCCTCCGTATAGGCGTCATCAGCCACGATCGCAATGGGTAGCCCCTGTCGCCCAGCAACCAGCCCCTCAGCCGGCGATGGCGTCCCTCGTACATGCCGGGGATGGATGACCGCGACAACACGTATGAGTCGTGTACACTGCCTGGGTAACGGGCGCAGACGTGCAGGATCATCATGCGGTGGTCGCAGACCACCTGTATGTTCATCGAATAGGTCCCCTTCCTATTGGTGAACACGGCCCTGTTATCTGCAGGTGGCCGCACGGCGACGTGCATCCCATCGATCGCGCCATGGCATATAGGGCATCTGTCACTGCCCGGTTGCACCGATGCACCGATGCACCGGTGTCTGCGATATGCCGGACAGGTCCCCATTCGGTGCCTGGAATGACCCCGTTGCATAAAAGTTCAGGGCCACCGTAACCTTGACGGACACGGGGAGAGGGTGTCCCCCGCCAGTGCCACGCGGTGACAGGTGTGCCAGCAGGTGGCAGATGTGTGCCACGGTTTCCCGCCTCATCCGGAGTCTCCTCCTGCATTCCCGGTCCGTGAGGTCCTGGTATGACTGCCGGGGCCGGTACACACGGGGCGCCCTCGGGTGCCTCCGTTGCCGTGGGGCCGCGACGTCCTCCTCCCCCTCCTCGTCCTGTCGGTCAGGTGTCCCTCCAGCCTGGGCGGCTGCCGCCTGTCCCTCTGCGGCAGCCTGCGCCGTCTCTCTGGCACGCTCCTCATCCTCCTCCTCCTCCTCATCCAGGGCAACATAGACATGAGCGGCTGCCGCCACGGCGGCCAACATCGCTGGATGATC
Source organism: Scyliorhinus torazame (assembly GCF_047496885.1). Taxonomy (NCBI): domain Eukaryota; kingdom Metazoa; phylum Chordata; class Chondrichthyes; order Carcharhiniformes; family Scyliorhinidae; genus Scyliorhinus; species Scyliorhinus torazame. The sequence goes on from NC_092717.1 coordinate 72,560,958, forward strand.
GGAAAACATGACGGCCTGGTGGGGGGTAGGGGAACGACGACATGTCATCATTGCCCATATCCCCTCCTCCCCCCAGCCAGGTGGCATGGACCGCATTGGTCCAACTGTTGGAGGCTGGCACCTGGCCAGGTGGACCAACTCACTTGCCCTCGCATCCCCCTCCCCGGCACGGACCCCCCCCCCCCCCAACCTCCACCCTGGCACGGACCCCCCATCCACCTCCCCGGCACGGACCCCCCCCCAACCTCCACCCCGGCATGGACCCCCCCCCAACCTCCACCCTGGCACGGATCCACCCCCATCTCCACCCCGGCACGGACCCCCCCCCAACCTCCACCCCGGCACGGACCCCCCCAACCTCCACCCCGGCACGGACCCCCCCCCAACCTCCACCCCGGCACGGACCCCCCCACCAACCTCCACCCCGGCACGGACCCCCCATCCCCCTCCCCGGCACGGACCCCCCCCAACCTCCACCCCGGCACGGACCCCCCCCCAACCTCCACCCCGGCACGGACCCCCCCCCCCAACCTCCACCCCGGCACGGACCCCCCATCCCCCTCCCCGGCACGGACCCCCCCCCCCAACCTCCACCCCGGCACGGACCCCCTCCCGGCACTCCCCCGGAGCCCAGCCTACTCTAACCACCCCCCCACCCCCCCCCCCCCCCCCCTCCCACCCACCGCACACACACACACAACCCGAGATACACCTCTCCTCACACATTCAGCCTGCGGCCACGCCATCGCCTGCCCAGAGCCAACCCCCCAGGCCGTCACTCACCTCCACGCTGGTCGGCGTGAACCTGGAGCACAGGTTCACGCCGATGAAAAGGAGGTTTAATTTACGTCGACGTGAACGGTCATCACGTCGACGGGACTTCGGCCCATCCGGAAGGGAGAATATCGGCAGGCCGAAAATCGGCTGCCTTGCGCAGACCCGTGACATTCTCCGACGGCAGCGGCGACATTAACGCCCCGCTGACTTTTCTCCCTTCGGAGACTTCGGCAACCGGCGGGGGCGGGATTCACGGCGGCCAACGGCCATTCTCCGACCCTCTGGGGGTTCGGAGAATGACGCCCCAGAACTGCACACAGTATTCCAAGTGTGGCCGTACGAATGTCTTGTACAACTTCAACAAGACGTCCCAACTCGTGTATTCAATGTTCTGACCAATGAAACCAAGCATGCCGAATGCCTTCTTCACCACCCTGTCCACCTGCGACTCCACCTTCAAGGAGCTATGAACCTGTACTCCTAGATCTCTTTGTTCTATAACTCTCCCCAACGCCATACCATTAACTGAGTAGGCCTTGGCCTGATTCGATCTGCCAAAATGCATCACCTCACATTTACCTAAATTAAACTCCACCTGCCATTCGTCGGCCCACTGGCCTAATTGATCAAGATCCCGTTGCAATCCTAGATAACCTTCTTCACTATCCACTGTGCCACCAATCTTGGTGTCATCTGCAAACTTACTAACCATGCCTCCTAAATTCTCATTGGCATTGTTCTGCATTACAAGCCAGCTGCTTAGCCCACTGTGCTAAACCAGCCCCGGAAACCGTGAGAGGAAACCGGAGCACCCGGAGGAAACCCATGCAGACACGGGGAGAACGTGCAGACTCTGCACAGACAGTGACCCAAGCCGAAAATCAAACCCGGGTCCCTGGCGCTGCAAAGCAACAGTGCTACCCACTGTGCCACCGTACCACGCTTCAGTCCATGTGCAGGTACACCCACAGACTACACCCACAGACCAACAATTCCACACCCCAACCCCCCAGACATGGGATCTCGCCACACTACGGCGAGATCCCAATTTTGTGTACGGGAGCGGGCCGGTTGCATCGCAAACGGATTGGCGTCTGGCACAGTTCTCATTTTTGGCCTCTCCCACTATTCACCGGCTTTGTCGTGCTCTCGTGTAACAAAGCCACTGAATCATGCCCTCACTCTTTCTTTAACTCAAGAGAGCCTGGTTGAATTGGCTCCTTTTAAAACATGAATGTTGCGACCGGGGAAAGAGATCAGCAAAGGGAAGAGATCCTTTTTACATTAACGTTGTTGCGACTAACCGATGAGGCTGAATAAAAAAAGGGAACCAATTCATCCCTCCTCACCCGGGGCATAACAATTTGGGGCATCCTAGCCAGACAGTAACGAATTGAAGAATCTCGCCCAGGTTAACAAATTTTGGGGAAGCTCATGTGGGGACCAGTCATAACAGGAGTCATGTATCAATTAGTTTTTTTTAAATTTAGTGTGTCCAACTATTTTTTTTCCAATTAAGGGGCAATTTAGCGTGGCCAATCCACCTACCCTGCACATCTTTTTGGGTTGTGGGGATGTGACCCACACAGACACGGGGAGAATGTGCAAACTCCACACGGACAGTGACCCAGGGCCGAGATCGAACCTGGGACCTCGGTGCCATGAGGGAGCAGTGCTAAACACTGCGCCACCTTGTCGCTCTATCGATTAGTTCAATTACATCTTGTTCCCAGCTATGAATTCTTGCCTCTGTTTTATTTTGAATGCTACATACCTTGCTGTACAGGTAATTTGATTTACTTGAATAATTGTTCCTTTTATTTTACCCTCTACTTCTGTATACGTCTATACTTCTGCTTTATATCTGTATTTTTTCTCTACCTGGTTAGTTTTAGGGCTGTTCTTTTCTTTGATCTGACAGTATGATCACAAAACCAGATATGCATTAATGGATGGGGAAACTTTGTAATTGATGAAAACAGTAGGTTCATCAGCTGGGTGATTTGATACAGTCAGTGAGATCTTGAATTTTGAGCGAAACTGCAATCTATCTGTATACCAGAGCCTTCTTCTGCTGTTGCCAGCTGCCAATGTGTAAAGGAATATAAATGTTTTATTTTGCTGGCTTCAAGCCACCTACTTAGTGGTAACATGAACAGCAGGCTGACTGCTGTTCCTGACATTCCCGATGCCAGCTTGGAAGGATCCAGAGGCAAAGTGGCTGAACGCAGGTTGGAAGGGTTTGTTTTAACCCTCAGGAAGGGTGGGTTATGGGGATGGATGGAATGGGAAAAATCTTGAAAATTCTCAAACACGAGCCTGTCTCCAACCTGGCCTCTTCTAGTGTTGACAGGAGAAGGCCAGTGGGTGGATGACGAATCCATTCTCTGGAGGCAGATTGGTCACTTAAGTTTTTTAGTGAAGCTGCTTGCTTCCATTTTTGTTTAATGGAGGCCGGGATTCTTGTCATGAAAAAGACAATGAGAAGGAATGGACCAATGAGGTAAATGCATTAACAGCGCTGCTTGTGGACTCAGAGGAGCTGGAGCATTTCCCGAGGACCAACAAGATTACCTTTATGTGATTAAATCCCTATGATGGACTACTCTCCCCACCCTCCATATCTGATTCTCCGTCCGCTATCCCATTCATACTCTGTGATGTCAAACGTTCCTTATTCCTTCGCCCGATGTCAAACGTTCCTTATTCCTGGCTATTTTCCCGCCCGAGAGCTTGTCCACCTGGCTGTCAAGCAGGAACCCGTTGGGAAGTTCAAAAGACGCTTTGCCATCAAGTTTGGCAGGACATGTGGGGAAATCTTGTGGCTCCGATCCAAAGGTCTTACCCTGCACTCTCTTCCCCAGTACCAAGTAAGTATTGGGCCAGAGACGCAAAGGGCTTCAGTGGCCTTCGGTGCGACAGACAATGCACTAGCTGTGTGTCTTGCTGCAGGAATCAACACAAATCTATCGCAGTCACGATAGAGAAATCTGGCCCTCTTAGATAAGTACAGGTATCTTTACCTTGGTTTCTAAATAGGAACAAGGGCGTTTGGAGCAGTAGACCATTTGGTCCTTTGAGCCTGCTTCTTCCAGTTGATAAGACGATGGCTGATTTGTTGGTGGTCTTGTCTCCACTTTCCTGTCTGCTCCCCCACTCACCCACCCATAATCCTTGTCAATCAAAAAATCTACCTAATTCGGCCTGGAATAAATTCAATGACCCGACCTTCAGTACTTTCTGTGGAAGAGAATTCCACAGACTAAAGATGCTTGGAGAAATTAAAGTTCTCTTCATCTCCGTTTCAAAAGAGAATGATCTTGGGCGGGATTCTCCGGTCGCCGACGCCAAAATCGCGTTCGACGATTGGCCGGAGAAAACCCGATCCAGACGAAATTGGGGGCGGCACCGCTTTCACGATGCTCCACTCCTCAAAAGTGGCGAGTCGACGGCCTCAGGATGTTGCCTGAGGCCCACCCCCCGATGCTCGGCTCCGACCGTCGAGTTCCCGACGGCGTGGGTCTCTCATGGTCTCACCTGCCGGGAACTCGGCGTGGCGGCTGCGGACTCAGTCCAGTGCCACCACAGTTGGGGGGGCGATCCAAGGGCAGGGGTGACTTTGTCAGGGGCTGGGGGCACTGTTGGAGGGTGGCCGGGTCCGCGCCTGACCGGCGGCACGTTGCATGGCGTGGCCGCTGCAGGCCGCCACCGTGCGCATGTGCGGCCACGGACCCGGCAATTCTCCGGGCCGCATCGGCAGCTAGAGCCGTGTGCTCTACGCTGCTCGGCTGCTAGCACGCAGCCAAACGGAGGATCGGTGGCCGTTTTGTGCCGAACATAGCCTCACAACCAGAGAATCCCGCCCCTTGAAAATCTCAGCAGGTCTGGCAGCATCTGTAGGGAGAGAAAAGAGCTAACATTTCAAATCCAGGTGACTCTTTGTCAAGGGTCAGATACCTGAGAACCCCACCGCCTGGAGGTTCCCCTCCAAGTCACTCACCACCCCGACTTGGAAATATATCGCCGTTCCTTCACTGTCGCTGGGGCAAAATCCTGGAACATCCTCTGTAACAGGACAGTGGATGTATCTCCACCTGAAGAACTGCAGCAGCATCACCACCTTCTGATGGGCAATAAGGGATGGGCAATAAATGCTGGCCTTACCATAGATGCCCACATCCCGTAAATTAAATTTGAAAAAAAAGTGCTTCCTAGCATTTCTGCTGTATGGTCTTGCTCTCATTTTTAAACTATACCCCTAGTTTTAGAATTTCCATCCAGTGGGAATAGTTTATCTTTATCTAACTTGTCTTTCCCTGTTAATAGCTTGAATACCTCGGTCAGATCATCCTTTAACCTGGGAGGGCATGGCATAATGGCATTATCACTTCTATTAGTCATTCAGAGGCCCACAGTCATGCTCTGGGGACTTGGGTTCAAATCCCACCATGGCAAATGGCAAAATTTGAATTCAATAAAAACTGGAATAAAAAGTCTAAAATGCAACCATGAAAAGTCATTGTTGGTTGTCCTACAAACCCAAATGGTTCACTTTTGTCCTTTAGGGAACAACATCTGTTGTCCTCACCTGGTCTGGCCTACACGTGACTGCAGATCCACAGAAATATGGTTGACTCTTAAATGCCCTCAGGGATGGGCAATAAATGCTGGCTCACATCCCATGAACAAATAAGAACACCCTATAAATTCGAGTGAAAACAGGTCTAATCTGAGTAATCTCACTTGTAACCTACCCCCTGCAGTCAGGCATCATTTTTGTAAACCTATGTTGCACTCCCTCCAAGGCCAAAACATCCTTCCTCAGGTGTGGTGCATTAAATCTTATGTTCCTACATAAAGTTCACAATGAGCATGCCTCAATCTATCTCATCTTCAGGCAACTGCAGTTATGTCCATTCTTGCCTCCTCATGATGCTACTCCTCTTCCTCTAATGAGACTGCAATTGCCAAAAGAATTCCCCTTTAGAAAAAAGTCCTTGGGGTGAATTCTTTCATCTGGGACTAAACCCTCTGGTGGGAACAGGGAGTGTTTCCTGCTGCGGAGGCAAATGAGAACCATGCCAAATCTTCCAGCCCTGACCTTATTAATTATGCAAATGGCGATTTAACGTCACATTCCGTGATGGGGTGGACTTGATTGTACACGATCGCTGTCATATCTGGTGCCATATTGAAAAGGCGCCAACATCAGTGACTCACTGTTGTAAAAGAAGACGGACCTCCTGAAGTTGGATCTCCAGGACACACTGAGTCTGGAAGATGGAGATCCTCAATGACACTGAAGCTGGAAGATCCTGCTGATAGATCCTCCTCCCAGCCACTGCTATGATGTTCCAGGATCCAGGGTCACTGGCTGTCTCCATCCCAACCTCCAGAGGGAGCCCTGGCATTTTACAGATAAGCCCTGACTTTTGCATGCCTCGTTGTTACTGACATGTTCTGGATCGGCAGGTTTTGCCGCGCCACTGAGAATTGGGCTTCGGGGAATATTCTGATCAGGACTTCATCTTTACACCAATAGCAGATGCAAATCAGCTTCAAGCTAGCCACCAGTGGGTTTCACGATCTACCATGGTGGGCACCAATGGAAGATGCTACAGGAAATTCATACTGGCGTAAAACTAATTTCTGGGCTTCTCGCCAAATTCTCCCCCCCACCCACCATTGGACCTGCTGGTGGGGGCATGGGAGAATTCCACACAAGGGGCGTCATTCTCCGACCCCCCGCCGGGTCGGAGAATCGCCGGGGGCTGGCGTGAATCCCGCCCCTGCCGGTTGCCGAATTCTCCGGCACCGGATATTCAGCGGGGGGCGGGAATCGCGCCACGCCGGTTGGCGGGCCACCCCCGGCGACTCTCCGGCCCGGATGGGCCGAAGTCCCTCTGCTAGAATGCCTGTCCCGCCGGCGTGGATTAAACCACCTCTCTTACCAGCAGGACAAGGCGGCGCGGGCGGGCTCCGGGGTCCTGGGGGGCGATCTGGCCCTGGGGGGGCCCCCATGGTGGCCTGGCCCGCGATCGGGGCCCACCGATCCGCGGGCGGGCCTGTGCTGTGGGGGCACTCTTTTCCTTCCGCCTTCGCCACGGTCTCCACCATGGCGGAGGCGGAAGAGACCCCCTCCAGTGCGCATGCGCGGGGATGCCGTGAGCGGCCGCTGACGCTCCCGCGCATGCGCTGCCCGGCAAAGTCATTTCCGCGCCAGCTGGCGGGGCACCAAAGGCCTATCCCGCCAGCTGGCGGGGCGGAAATCAGTCCGGCGCGTGCCTAGCCCCTCAAGGTAAGGAGATGCGGAGGACTCCGCACCTTTGGGGCGGCGCGATGCCGGACTGATTCACGCCGTTTTTGGCGCCGGTCGGCGGACATCGCGCCGATTGCGGAGAATTTCACCCAAGATCTTTAACATAATCTAACTAAACAAAGGCTACTGCATAATTCCAAGAGAATATCTTCCAACTTTTGCAATGCCTCAATTGAGAGAAGTTGAAGATCCCTTTAAATATGCTGGAACTGATTAGCTTATAACTGATATAGGTTGAGGAAGTAATGATACAGTTGCCAAATATTCATAGTATTCATAGAATTTACAGTGTTGAAGGAGGCCATTCAGCTAATCGAGTCTGCACCAGCCCTTGGAAAGAGCATCCCACTTAAGCCCACACCTCCACCCTATTCCTGTAACCCCACCTAACCTTTTTTGGACACTAAGGGCAATTTATCATGGCCAATTCACCTACCGCGCACATCTTTGGACTGTGGGAGGAAACCGGAGCACCCGGAGGAAACTCACGCACACACGGGGAGAATGTGCAGACTCCACACGGAGAGTGACCCAAGCCGGGAGTCGAACCTGGGACCCTGGAGCTGTGAAGCAATTGTGCTAACCACTGTGCTACTGAAGCAGGCTTGAGAGCCCTGCAATATTTTAATCCCCTATTACCATTTATTTATTATCCCCTACCTCAACTTGCATCTGTTTCTGGCAGGTGTCTGGCTGATGGAATCCAGGACCAGCTGACAATCAGAATGCCTGAACCTCCGTCCCACATCTGGCTAACATTTTCCACCAATGCCTCACCCATGGCAAGCAGGCATGGGCAATAAATGTTCGCATTGCCAGTGACATCTACATCCCATGAAAGAAGCAAAATACTTTCTTGTTCAGTTCAAACAGATTGGAGGCATTTGTTATTCATGAGCTTCAAACTTGGACGGTAAATATGACTGCAGGGAGAAAAGATTGAGTAAAAGTGAATGGTCTAAGTTGCACTTAGAAATTGAGCAAATCTAAATTATTTTACTTAAGCAGTGTATTCCCTATTTAGGCTCAGATTTAAAATTTCATATTCTAAAGTACTGGTGTTAGTGCTTTTATCAATTTTCAAATTTCTCATTTACCTCTTTTTATAAGCTTGAGTTGAGTGCAATGTTAAACTGGTGTTATGTTATTCTGTAAATTAAGCCCCAAACTTCAAAGCAAAAAGAGTGATATATATAATTTACTTCATCATTTTTTTTCTGTCATAAAGATTGGCATGAATTCAACTGGTGCGATTATATAAAAGGAGAAGTTTTCAGAAGTTTTCACAGTGAAGTTGCATTCAACTATTTGCTCAATGCACAGAAATGATTTGAATTTGCCTCTGCACCTTAATGGTAAGTACTACAGACTATTTCTGTTCATCAGCATTTATTTCAATTGGACCATATGGCAAGGTTAATGAATATTTATTTCCATCACTGTTTTAATATACTTTATTGGTAATGTTTTTCAGAAAAAGCCACCCAACATTTTCAGTTATAATGTTGATGAATATGTATTGAGTTGGAAAGCAGGACGAAAGTATTAACGGCAAAAACTAGATCTACTGTCAGTTGTGCATTATGTAGTCAAGTAAATTTCAAACAGATATTGGTAAAAAAATGTCTTTACACAAATGCTAGTCAAAATTGTATGTATCTATTGGATAATGTAGTCAAGTCCCTATCAAGGGATGAAGTTCATAGAATTCCTTTTTTTAATAAGAATCTTTATTATTGTCACAAGTAGGCTTACATTAACACTGCAATGAAGTTACTGTGAAACTCCCCTAGTTGCCACATTCCAGCGCCTGTTCGAGTACACAGAGGGAGAATGTCCAATTCACCTAAAAGCACATATTTTAGGACTTGTGGGAGGAAACCGGAGCACTCGGAGGAAACCCACGCAGACACAGGGAGAACGTGCAGACTCCGCACACTCATCGAATTCCTACAGCGCAGAAGGAGGCCATTTGGCCCATCGAGTCTGCATCGACCCTCTGAAAAAGCACGCTACCTAGGCCCAATCCATCGACAAAACGCCAACTAACCTGCGCATCTTTGGACACGATGGGACAAATTAGCATGGCAAATCCACCTAACCTGTACATCTTTGGAATGCGGGAGGAAACCGGAGCACCTGAGGGTGAAAGTACAAACTGCACACAGGCAGTCACTGGGGGCCAGAATTGAACCTGGGTCACTGGAGCTGTGAGGCAGCAGTGCTAACCACTGTGTCACTGTGTCACTGTGTCGGTTTGATAAGTCAGAAGATCTTTCCTCATCCCTGATCTTTTGCTGTATTTTCCAGTGTTCCAATCAGTTAACGCATTTTTCCAGTTCTTTACTCCTTCATAAATTGTCTGACCAGAAACAATGAATTGTTCTATTTTCTGGTTAGATTTTAGTGAGTGAGTCTTCATGTGTTCTCATTGTGAACAGAGTAGAAGTGGATTGTACCCATCGACCTGATATACAAAAATTAAATTTCAACCATATATACCATTCATTAATGTGATGTTTAGGGCTCGATTCTCCGGCCTCATTGCGCTCTCGTTCAAGCGAAATGAGGCCTGTGAATAGCGGGAGAGGCTGAAAATGAGAACCGCGCCAGGTGCCAAACAGTTTGAGGAACACCCGGCCCACTCCCGTAGGCAAAAGCGGGATCTCACCGTAGCGTGGCAAGAAACCAATAATCACCACTTAAACTCTATTTGCATACAATTAACAGGAGCCACCACATATCCAAGGGCTTCCTATGATTCATCAGCCTCCCCAGCAAGTGGTCACATTGGCGCCAATCAGTACTCCTTTTGAAAAATGTGAATCTGGGGGAAGAGCTTCAGTGGGGAGCCGAGGAAGTGAATAGCTATCGTTGCTTACGCGCGAAGAGCCCGGGGGTGCTGGGCTGGCATCCCAGTGCTTGCTGGAGATTGGCGGCCCTCGGCTGGGTGCAGGGTGGGGGCACCCCCTGGAGGGGTGGGCCGCCATGGGAGGGGGGTGTGGTAGTCACTACTGTTGTATTGTATATACTGCATACGAGGGTATTACGGTAAGGCCCCTGCACTACAGGTATGGGGGTTGATCCCTGCCTGCTGGCTCCACCCACAAGGCAGAGTATAAATGTGTGGGTTCTCCGAGCTGCAGCCATTTCAGCAGCAGCTGCGGGAGGCTCCACATCTCTGCGTAATAAAGCCTCGATTACTCTCTACTCTACCGGGGTCTCGGTCTTCCAATGGGAGATAGACCGAATGGTTGACCGGTACGGACTGCGGGCCACTTTCCCGTACCTGGATAACGTTACCATCTGCGGCTACGACCAGCAGGACCACAACACTAATCTTTCCAAATTTCTCCACACCGCCAAACTCCTCAACCTAACCTACAACAAGGAGAAGTGCGTGTTCATCACAAACCGATTAGCCATCCTCGGCTATGTGGTTCAGAATGGAGTTCTAGGGCCCGACCCCGATCGCATGCGCCTCCTCCTGGAACTCCCCATTCCCCACTGCCCCAAGGCCATCAAACGATGCCTGGGGTTCTTTTTGTACCACGCCCAGTGGGTCCCTAACTATGCGGACAAGGCCCGCCCACTCATCCACTCCACAGTTTTTCCCCTGACGGCCGAGGCTCCCCAGGCCTTCAACCGTATCAAGGCCGACATCACCAAGGCCGCGATGCAGGCGGTCGATGAGACGCTCCCCTTCCAAGTCAAGAGCGATGCATCAGACGTTGCTCTGGCCGCCACCCTCAACCAGGCAGGTAGGGCATTCTTTTCCCGTACCCTCCATGCCTTCAAATTTTGGCACTCCTCTGTCGAAAAGGAGGCCCAAGCTATCATCATAGATTATCATAGAATTTACAGTGCAGAAGGAGGCCATTCGGCCCATCTATCGTCGAAGCTGTGCGGCATTGGAGGCATTTTCTGGCCGGCAGAAGATTCACTTTCCTCACTGACCAACGGTCGGTTGCCTTCATGTTTAACAACACACAGCGGGGTAAAATCAAAAATGATAAGATCTTGAGCTGGAGGATCGAGCTCTCTGATGCACTATCAATTACGACGAGATGAGAGTAGAATGTAATCGAGGCTTTATTACACAGAGATGTATGGCCTCCTACAGCAGCTTACGAAATGGCTGCTGTTCGGAAAGCACACACATTTATACTCCGCCTCCTGGGCGGAGCAAGCAGGCAGGGATCTACCCCCGTACCTGTAGTACAGGGGCCTTACCGTAATACCCACGGAGTGGGATCCGGAGGCCAGGGAGATTCTTTGGTGTACCGTGAGGGAGCAGCGCCTTACCCTACCGGGGTGGATGAAGCTCTCAGTGCTCCCGGAGTCCAAAAGGCACAATTTCTCGTGCCTGTCGACCTTCACCTTTGTCGAAGCGGTCGCGAGATTGTGCGGTTGAGACTGGTCGATCGTGTCCGAGGCGAGGCTGGTCGGCGGCGGTTGCAGGCGATGAGCGGCCCGATGAGGTGCCCGACAGGCAGGGGTCCTGAGACGGGTAAGATGGCGGTGCCCACTGGCCGCGCGTGTCCTGGGGCAGGCAGGATTGCGGTGCCCATTGGTTTTGAGGTGATCAAGATGGCGGCGCCCACGGTCCGCACGTGTTGTGAGTGAAGCAAGATGGCGGCGCCCACTGGCACGTGGTCTGAGGAGAGGAAGATGGTGGCGCCCACTGACCGCATCTGGGGGGTGCCGGGACAATAGCGGCGATTGAGCGGGCCTGGCACTGCAGCGAAATGTCCCTTCTTGCCACAGGCCTTGCAGAGCGCGCTCCGCGCCGGGCAGCACTGCCGGGGGTGTTTTGTCTGTCCGCAGAAGGTTCCCCCGGGGTTGATTTGCTGCCGCGCGGCGTAGGCTTGCAGTTGGCTGAGGGCGGTCGCTGATGGGGTCCACGATGGGGTGGCCGCTGGCGGGGTCCACGATGCACAGGCGGGGTGGGCCGTGCGGTCGGGGGCATAAGCCTGTACGTTGCGTGAGGCAACCGTGAGCAAGCGCACTAGTTTCTTGGTCGCTGCGAGGTCAAGCGTGGCCCCTTCTAAGAGGCGCTGGCGGATGTTATGACCCTATGCCCGTAACAAACACGTCTCTCATTAGCAGGTTCGAATGTTCAGTGGCCAAAACGGCCTGGCAGTCACAGTCTCTCACCAGGGTGAGAAGGGCACGCCAGAAATCTTCCACAGATTCACCGGGGAGTTGATGCCGCGTGGACAGGAGGTGCCTGGTGTAGATCTTGTTGGTCTGCTGAGTGTAATTCTCCTTCAGCAGCGCCACAGTCTCTGCATAGGTAGGCGCGTCCTGGACGAGGGGAAAAACGTTGGAGCTCAGCCGCGTGTACAGAATCTGGAACTTCTGTGCTTCTGAGATTGGGTCTGGCGCAGACCCGATGTAAGCTTCAAAACAGGCTAGCCAATGTTCGAAGTCTTTTTTGGCGTTGTCTGCTTGAGGATGCAGCTGCAGGCGATCCGGCTTGATGCGGAGGTCCATCTCTGAAAAATCTCAGTGTAATAAATTGATGCACTATCAATTACGACGAGACGAGATCAGAATGTAATCGAGGCTTTATTACACAGGGATGTGTGGCCTCCTACAGCAGCTTACAAAATGGCTGCTGTTCGGAGAGCACACACATTTATACTCCGCCTACTGGGCAGAGCCAGCAGGCAGGGGTCTACCCCCGTACCTGTAGTACAGGGGCCTTACCGTAATACCCATATATACAATATAATACAACAGTGATGAAGACCACACTCTCCACCTACAATTACGAGATTTTGTATCGCCCCGGTAAGCTCAACGAGCCCCCCGATGCCCTATCCCGAGGTACATGTGCCAGCGCACAAGTGGACAGACTCCGGACCGTGCACGACGATGTCTGTCACCCAGGGGTCACCCACTTTTATCACTTCATAAAGGCCCGCAATCTGCCCTACTCCATTGAGGAAGTCAGGGCTATCACCAGAGACTGCCAGGTCTGCGCGGAGTGTAAACCGCACTTCTACCGGCCAGACCGTGCATGCCTGGTGAAGACCTCCCGCCCCTTTGAACGCCTCAGCGTGGACTACAAAGGGCCCCTCCCCTCCACCGACCGCAACACGTACTTTCTTAATGTGGTCGACGAATATTCCAGATTCCCCTTCGCCATCCCATGCCCCGATATGACGTCTGCCACCGTCATCAAAGCCCTCAACACCATCTTCGCTCTGTTCGGTTTCCCTGCCTACATCCACAGCGACCGGGGATCCTCATTTATGAGCGATGAGCTGCGCCAGTACCTGCTCAACAGGGGCATTGCCTCGAGCAGGACGACCAGCTACAACCCCTGGGGAAACGGGCAGGTGGAGTGCAAGAATGGGACCGTCTGGAAGGCCGTCCAGCTGGCCCTACGGTGCAGAAATATCCCGGCCTCCCGCTGGCAGGAGGTCCTCCCCGACGCACTTCACTCCATTTGGTCGCTCCTGTGCACTGCGACTAACGACTAACGAAACTCCCCATGAACGTCTCTTGGCCTTCCCCAGGAAGTCCACCTCCGGGGTTTCGCTCCCAACATGGCTGGCAGCTCCAGGACCCGTTCTCCTCCGCAAGCACGTCTCCCTCAGGGACCTGGCGCCAGCTGGGTCTCCAACTCCCCCCCCCCCCCCCCCCCCCCCGCTCTGCCCCGGCGCCACCCTCCCTCCTCCCGGCGCACCATAGCACCCGTTCCAGGACCATCCGTCCTCCCCTTAGTCCCACCCGGGGATGAAGATGAGGTCGACACGCTCCCGGAGTCGCCGACGACCGAACCGACGGTGATATCGCCACCAGAACTGCGGCGCTCGCAACGATGGATCAAGGCGCCCGATCGTCTAAATTTGTAACCTCTTTCTTAAATTTTAAACAACCTGTGTGTAAATAGTTTTCCACCACCCCCGCTGGACTCTTTTTTAACAGGGGATGAATATGATAGCCATCACTGTTGTATTGTATATACTGGGACAAGGGTATTACGGTAAGGCCCCTGTACTACAGGTATGTGGGTAGATCCCTGCCTGCTGGCTCCGCCCAGGAGGCGGAGTATAAATGTGTGCGCTCTCCGAGCTGCAGCCATTTTGGCAGCAGCTGCGGGAGGCTACACATTTCTGCGTAATAAAGCCTCGATTACTCTCTACTCTTGTCTCGTCGTAATTGATAGTGCATCAGTGGGAAGGGGAGGGAGAGAGAGGGGAGGCGCTGGGGGAGGCCTGGAGAGATGGTCCAAGTGTTCGAAAATTGGACTGCATTGTAGAAGAAAGTGACAGAGGTTGTGCTCAAAGGTTTTGAATGTGCCACAGGTATCGTACAAGTCCCCACTCTCGATGGTGCTGCCCCATTCTCCACACCACCTCCTCATCCTCTACCTCCCCCCCCCCCCAGTGCCTTCAGTGATCCTCTACGTGCTTCAGGTTCCTAGCTCTACCACTGTGTGTAAATGTGTCCCCAGGATGCACATCTGAGGTGGAGGAAGCCAGCTGCTTCCCTCGTCCAGTGGCCTTTGATGCCCCAAGGCTTCAATGTAATGCCTTCTGATGCACTGGATGACAGCAAGGATCATAATGGCTTCCTGGACAGACAGAGGGCTAGATTCTCCGATTTTGACGCTGGCGTAGGAACGGTGGCGGCTTACGACCGAATCCCCCCCACAAAGCGGCGACCAATCCTCCATCTGGTGGGGGGCTAGCAGGCACGCAGCGTGGAGCCCCCGGCTCCAGCTGTGGATATGGCCGGAGAATTGCCGGGTCCGTGGCCGTGCATGCGCATGGCGATCTGCGGTAACCGTGCCGTACAACATGGTGCCCGCCGCACGCGGACTCGGCCTGCCAAATAGTGCCCCCCTTTGGCCAGGCTTGCCAACTTGGACCACCCCCACCAGTGCCCCCAGCCCCCGCTGAAGACCCCCGCCCCCCCCTCCCCCCGCCAGATGGCCCCCATCTGACTGCGGCGGCGCTGGATTCAGCCTGCAGCTGCCATGCCAGGTTCAGGAAAATAAATAGCATGAGTGTCCCACGCCGTCGGGAACACGGCCCATCGGGGCGGAGCATCGGGGGGAGGGCCTCAGGTGACTTCCTGAGGCCTTCCTGATGGTACGCGACGTACGCTGCGAATATGCCATTTGGAGGGGAGGAGCATCGCAAAAGCTGCGGTGTCCCCCCCGATTTCGGCGCCAACCGGGATTCTCAGGCCAATTGCCGAACGAGATTTATTTTTTAAAAAAATATATTTATTAATGTTTTTTAACACAATTTTTCTCCCTTACAAACAATAACCGCCCCCCCCCCCCGGTAACAAAATAACAAGTAATCGCACTGAGCAAGAAATATACATGGCAAACAGATATATTTACATAGCTTTGTACACTGGCTCTCTCCCGCATGTGCCAGTTTCCCCAACCCTTCATGTTATCTCTTGCTCATCCACCCCCCCCCCAGGCAATCCCCCATTCCCCCCCCCCCCCCCCCACCCTCCCCCCCTTCCCAGGACGTCCCCCCCCCCCCCCCGGGTTGCTGCTGCTGCTGACCGACATTCCTCTAACGCTCCGCGAGGTAGTCTAGGAACGGTTGCCACCGCCTGTAGAACCCCTGCGCAAACCCTCTTAAGGTAAACTTAATCCTCTCCAGCTTTATGAACCCAGCCATGTCGTTTATCCAGGCCTCCACGCTGGGGGGCTTCGCCTCCTTCCACATTAGCAAGATACTTCGCCGGGCTACTAGGGACGCTAAGGCCAGAATGCCGGCCTCTTTCGCCTCCTGCACTCCCGGCTCGTCCACACTCCAAATATTGCTAACCCCCAGCTTGGCTTGACCCGGACTTTCACCACCTGAGATATTGCTCCCGCCACTCCTCTCCAGAACCCCTCCAGTGCCGGGCATGACCAAAACATATGGACATGGTTCGCCGGGCTCCCTGAGCACCTTCCACATCTGTCCTCTACCCCAAAGAACCTACTCAACCTCGCCCCCGTCAAGTGCGCTCTGTGGACCACCTTAAATTGTATCATGCTGAGCCTGGCACATGAGGAGGAGGAATTAACCCTACCCAGGGCATCAGCCCACAGCCCTTCCTCGATCTCCTCCCCCAGCTCCTCCTCCCATTTACCCTTCAACTCTTCTACCAGCGCTTCCCCCTCTTCTTTCATCTCCAGGTGTATTGCCGACACCTTCCCCTCCCCGACCGACACACCCGAGATCACCCTGTCTTGAATTTCTTGTGCCGGGATCAACGGGAATTCCCTCACCTGTCGCCTCACAAATGCCCTCACCTGCATATATCTAAAAGCATTTCCCGGGGGTATCTCAAACTTCTCCTCCAGTGCCCCTAGGCTCGCAAATGTCCAGTCACTGAACAGGTCCCCCATTCTTCTAATCCCCGCCCGATGCCAGCTCTGGAACCCCCCGTCCATCTTCCCCGGGACAAAGCGGTGGTTGCCCCTGATCGGGGACCACACCGAGGCTCCCATTGCACCCCTGTGCCGTCTCCACTGGCCCCAGATCCTTAGCATTGCCGCCACCACCGGGCTCGTGGTGTACCTTGTCGGCGAGAGCGGCAGCGGTGCCGTCACCAACGCCCCCAGTCTCGTTCCTTTACAGGACGCCATCTCCATCCTCTTCCATGCTGCCCCCTCTCCCTCCATCACCCACTTGCGGATCATCGCCACATTTGCTGCCCAGTAGTAGCTCCCCAGGTTTGGCAGCACCAACCCTCCTCGGTCCCTACTTCGTTCCAGGAACCCTCTCCTTACCCTCGGGGTCCTAATCGCCCACACAAACCCCACTTACTCTCTTGAAAAAGGCCTTGGTGATCACGATGGGAGGGCACTGAAACACAAACAGAAACCTCGGAAGGACCACCATTTTGACTGACTGCACTCTACCCGCCAGCGAGAGCGGTAACATGTCCCATCTTTTGAAGTCCTTCTCCATTTGCTCCACCAACCTAGTCAGATTCAGTTTATGTAGGGCCCCCAACTCCTGGCTATCTGGATCCCCAGATACCGAAAACTCCCCTCTGCCCTCCTCAGCGGTAGGTCCCCTATCCCTCTTTCTTGGTCCCCTGCCTGTAATACAAAGAGCTCACTCTTCCCTACATTGAGCTTATAGCCCGAAAACTCCCCAAACTCCCTTAGAGTCTGCGTGACCTCCACCATCCCCTCCATTGGATCCGCCACGTACAGCAACAGGTCATCCACATATAGCGACACCCGACGCTCTTCTCCGCCTCGGACCACCCCCCTCCATTTATTAGACACCCTCAATGACATGGCCAAGGGTTCGATCGCCAGTGCAAACAACAGGGGGGACAGGGGGCATCCCTGCCTCTTTCCTCGGTACAGACGAAAGTACTCCGACCTCCGCCGGTTCGTCACTACACTCGCCACCGGGGCTCTGTAAAGGAGCTTAACCCAACTGATAAACCCTCCCCCAAACCCAAACCTACGCAGCACCTCCCAGAGGTACTCCCACTCTACTCGGTCAAAGACCTTCTCCGCGTCCATAGCTGCCACTATCTCCGCCTCTCCCTCCTCCGATGGCATCATTATCACGTTTAAGAGCCGCCGCACATTAGTGTTTAATTGCCTGCCCTTTACGAATCCCGTCTGGTCCTCGTGGATCACCCCCGGGACACAGTCCTCGATCCTCGTGGCCAGCACTTTTGCCAACAACTTAGCATGCACATTGAGGAGCGAGATCGGCCTATACGATCCACATTGCAGTGGGTCCTTGTCCCGCTTTAGGATCAAAGAAATTGTCGCTTCCGACATTGTCGGGGGCAGGGTCCCCTCCTCTCTTGCCTCATTAAAGGTCCTCACTAGTAGCGGGGCAAACAGGTCTACGTACTTCCTGTAGAACTCCACCGGGAACCCGTCCAGTCCCGGGGCCTTCCCCGCCTGCATACTCCCCAAACCCTTGTTCAGCTCCTCCAACCAAATTGGTGCCCCCAAACCAGCCACCTCTTGCTCCTCCACCCTCGGGAATCTCAGTTGGTCTAGGAATCGTCTCATCCCCTCTTCCCCCGCTGGGGGCTGGGATCTGTACAGCTCTTCATAGAAGGTCTTAAATACCTCGTTTATTTTCGTCGCACTCCGAACCGTGGCTCCCCTTCCATCTTTGACTCTCCCTATTTCCCTCGCTGCCATCCTCTTACGGAGCTGGTGTGCCAGCATCCGACTAGCCTTTTCCCCATACTCGTAGGTCGCCCCCTGCGCCTTCCTCCACTGTGCCTCCGCCTTCCCTGTGGTCAACAGGTCAAACTCCGTCTGGAGCCGTTGTCTTTCCCCAAGTAATCTTTCCTCCGGGGCCTCTGCGTATCTCCTGTCCACTCTCAAAATCTCCCCCACTAACCTCTCCCTTTCCATGCCCTCTGTCTTCTCCCTATGAGCCCTGATGGAGATTAACTCTCCCCTGATCACCGCCTTCAACGCCTCCCATACCACCCCCACCCGCACCTTCCCGGTGTCGTTGGCCTCCAAGTGCCTTTCGATACACCCCCTCACCTTCCCACACACCAACTCATCTGCCAGCAGTCCCACGTCCAGCCGCCAGAGCGGGGGTTGGTCCCTCTCTTCTCCCAGCTCCAGTTCCACCTAGTGCGGGGCGTGGTCCGAAACGGCTATGGCCGAATACTCCGTCCCCTCCACCCTCGGGATGAGCGCCCTGCCCAGAACAAAAAAATCTATCCGGGAGTAGGCTTTGTGCACATGGGAGAAAAAAGAAAATTCCCTGGCCTGCGGCCTTGCAAACCGCCATGGGTCCACTCCCCCCATCTGATCCATAAACCCCCTAAGGACCTTGGCCGCCGCCGGCCTCTTTCCAGTCCTTGATCTGGAGCGGTCCAGTGCTGGGTCCAACACTGTATTGAAGTCCCCTCCCATTATCAGGCCTCCTATCTCCAGGTCCGGAATGCGCCCCAACATGCGCTTCATGAATCCAGCATTATCCCAGTTTGGGGCGTATACATTTACCAACACCACCCACGTCCCCTGCAGCCTACCGCTCACCATTACGTATCGCTCTCCATTGTCCATCTCAATAGTCTTGGCCTCAAATGACACCCGCTTTCCCACTAATATTGCCACCCCTCTATTTTTTGCGTCCAGTCCGGAGTGAAATGCCTGTCCTACCCATCCCTTTCTTAACCTGACCTGGTCCGCCACCTTCAGGTGTGTCTCTTGGAGCATGACCACGTCTGCCTTCAGTCCCTTTAAGTGCGCGAACACTCGAGCCCTCTTCACTGGCCCATTCAGGCCCCTCACGTTCCATGTTATCAGCCAGATTGGAGGGGCTCTCCCCCCCCCCCCCCCAACCCCCACCCCCCCACCCCCACCGACTAGCCATCTCCTTTTCTGGGCCAGTCCCGTGTCCGCGCCTCCCTCACCCTCCAGTCCCCCAGCCGGGGGACCCCCGTCCCGACCGCCTCTTCTGTGTCCCATTCCCTTTCGGCCAGTGCAGCAGCAACCCTTTCCACCCCCCCCCCCTTCTCCCCTCCCCCCCTCCCCTCCCCCTGCTAGATCCCTGTCTAGCTTCTTTGCTCCTCCCACATCACTCCCGTAAGTCAGCTGACACCTGCTGACCCCGGCTTCCCCCGCCATCCCTTTGACCTCCCCGTGTGGGAGTCTCCCAATCAATATGCATTCCTTCGTTCCCCTTCCCGCCTTTCTTCCCGCACGCGGGAAAAACCCCGCGCTTTCCAAAGCCCGCCCCGCCCCCTCTGGCGCAGCTCCTGTTGTGGCCTTGTCTCTCTCCCCCAGCCCATGTAACATTTTCTGCGTGTGATTGACCCCCTATACACAACAACCATCACACATCAAACTTCAAACATCCCCTCCACCCTCACAAACCCTCAGTTAGAGTCCAACTTTCCGGTTTGTATGAAGGTCCACGCCTCTTCAGGCGTTTCATAGTAATAGTGTTGGTCCTTGTATGTGACCCACAGTCGCGCTGGCTGCAGCATTCCGAATTTCACTCCTTTCCGGTGCAGCACCGCTTTGGCCCGGTTGAAACCCGCTCTCCGCTTTGCAACCTCCGTGCTCCAGTCTGGATATATTCGGATCTCTGCATTGTCCCACTTGCTGCTCCGCTCCGCTCTTTCTTGGCCCATTTCAGGACCCTCTCTCTGTCCGTGAACCGGTGAAATCTCACCACCATCGCCCTTGGCAGCTCATTTGCCTTGGGCTTCCTCGGCAGCACCCGGTGTGCCCCGTCCAGCTCCAGCGATCTCGAAGGGGCCTCCGCGTCCATCATCGCCCTGATCATCGTGCCCACATATGCCATGGCATCGGCCCCCTCCACTCCTTCAGGGAGACCCAGGATCCGCAGATTCTTTCTCCTCGACCTGTTCTCCAGGTCTTCGAGTCTTCCCACCCACCTCTTGTGTAGCGCCTCGTTCTGCTCCACTCTCACCGCCAGGCCCAAGAGCTCGTCCTCATTCTCACTGACTCTGATCCTGGATCTTCACCTCGTGGGCCTTCTGGGTCATCCCTAGTCCTTCAATTGCCGCCAGCATAGGCGCCAGCATCTCCTTGCGCAGCTCCTCGAAGCAGCGCTTGATGAATTCCTGCAGCTCCGGCCCGCACTCCGCTTTGTCCCCGGCCGCCATTTTGTTTTTTTCCCCTCGCTTTTTTGGCCGTTGCACTTCTGGTCCGGTCCATAAAAGTTGGAGGGGGACCTCTCTCTTCCCTTCCCCACGGGTTGTCTTCGAAAAAATTCCGTTGGGGCTCCTCCAACGAGCCCGAAAGTCCGTAATAGTGGGAGCTGCAGAATCGTGCGGCTTAGCTCCGCATAGCCGCAACCGGAAGTGCCGAACGAGATTTCAGCATCGGAGACCGGAGAATCCCGCCCCCTGTTTTTGGAGCTTTAGTTTTGCAAGCGTTCATGATTTCATTCGATTTGATGAATGGGATTTGTTGTCCCCGACTCTGCAATACGTTTTGCGTTCCTTCATCGTTTAGTCACTGCAACCAATCCAGCTCCTGTGGTTGTTACATTTTGTTCAGTTAACCCGCAACATTGTGCAATTTCAGTTTCTCCTTGATGGTAAATGCCAACGAAAGAGAAGATTGTAGCTAACTTTCCAATAACATGGGGTGTGGTTCTATTGTGGTGAGGGATAAAAATGATAATTTAAGAAGGAAACCAGAAATAATTGAGATGATGAAAGATTGTGGGCTGTCAGCTGAAACTGAGGCTGGTGAAGTGGGCAGGAAAGGGGCATGGAAAGCTCGAGTGAAACAAGACTTTCCTCGGTGCTATGGAATGGAACATTGAACCTTTTAGGCATCCAGGGTAGAAGTTAGTACATATTGTGCTTTGTTTCTGGCATACAATGAGTGCAAAGCATCCTGAGTTAGCAGTGGGATGGCCTAGCCCCAGTCTGTGCAGATGTTGTACCCACTCCTATTTTTGCAGGACTCCCATTTTTAAGGCCTAATTCCTGTTGCAAAACCTCCTCCAGAAATGAGTCACTTGCCTTTCTTGGCATCCGTCAGCAGCCGCAAAGTCGGATTTCTGGACCAATCAACCACTGGATTCACCAGAGACATGTGCAGTTCCGTCCCCACCCATCATCCACACATATCCCGTGGTAGAGTGGCTGCTGGATAATTATGATTTTCTCTGTCTCTGATCTCATGCTCACCCATCTGACTTGCCATCAGGTCAATGGGGTCGTGACCTGTTGGTTAGGTGTGGCAGGACTTTAGAAAAGACCCTGGTTGGTTTGGACTGCCTCAAGACCGATGACAGCCCTCCTCCCACCTTGTTCTCACCCTGACTGAGGTTTGACTTCCAGCCTTTCATACGCAACTCTATGACATGACCCGATGAGTGACAACACATTTCACAGAGATGCATTTGCGTCCTCTTTTATGGGAACATGTAAACATAATCCAGCTGCTGTATTTGTTTTAGATGGATTTTCCGAAGGAAGCCGAGAGTTCATCAGCAAAGCTTTCACAACAGCAGAATTGGTCCCATTCATTTGAAAATGAATCCCAGAGTGTGGGGGGAGCAGTGGGAGAAAAAATGTTGCGTGTTTTGAGGAAGAATATAAAGGAACAAAATGATTACAATTTCTGTGTGAAGACCGATGAAAGAGTGAGCCACTGTTTAAAAAAAATATTTATAAATTAAATTGGTATATTTAGATTTCCTCATAGTGACATTTTATTACGTTATCTCTTCTCAAGGGCAGTTTCCTGTTGTAAAATAGCCCAGAAGTGCACATTAATAGGGAACATTTTGTGCCTGAAGCCAAATTGCAGTGTTTATTTGTGCGAGGAGCTGGAGCTGAATGAAGATTGTAGGGAAAATGAACAAAGTTATCATATTATATATAAATTGAGTCAGATTTTTCAGGAGATGTTTTTTAAAAAAAATGTTTTTAATTGGATTTTTGCACAGAGTATATTTTGCCGTTATGTACACAGGATATGATATATCTATATATATGTAAGTAGGCATCCGTTCGTGCCGGCGAGGCACTTCCGGAGGGCAATGCTCGAGTGGGTCTGGTGCCGGTGTTGCCCCTCGCTTCTCCCGGTCGGATTTCGCCACCGTTGTCACCTCGTGCACGCTGCCACTTCAGCCAGCCCTCCCGTCCTCCACCTATATTCTCCTTTTTCTCTGTTCCTGTCGATGTCAGGTTGGCTACCCCTCCCCTTGATTTTGTTTTTTGTAAGACCTTCTTTGTGATCCTAGCATTCTTCCTCCCCCATACGAACGCAAAGATTAGTTTGTCTACTGCTTGGAAAAAGGCCTTGGGGATGTAGATCGGGATGGCTCTGAATGGGAAGAGGTACCTGGGCAGCACGTTCATTTTGATCGTCTGGACTCTCCCCGCAAGGGAGAGTGGGAGTGTGTTCCATCTTTGCAGGTCCTTCTTTACTTCCTCTGTCAGACTGGTGAGGTTCCATTTGTGGATCCCTTTCCAGTCATGGGCTATTTGGATCCCCAGGTAGTGGAATTTGAGTCGGGCTTGTTTAAACGGCAGTCCTGTTAGTGCTGCCTCACCTACTTGTGGGTGTACCGGGAAGATTTCGCTTTTGCTCATGTTGAGTTTGTCGCGCGAGAAGACGCCAAAGTCTTTCAGGAGCGCGATGATTCCGTCCATGCTGCTTTTTGGGTCCGAGATGTAGAGGAGCAGGTCATCTGCATAGAGTGAGACTCTGTGCTGTCTGCCACCCATTCGGATTGCCCTCCAGCTTATTGCCGCTCTCAGCGCAATTGCTAGTGGCTCGATCGCTAGGGCGAACAGCAGGGGGGACAGTGGGCATCCTTGTCTGGTGCCCCTGCGCAGTTGGAAGTATCGGGAGTTGGTGTTGTTGGTCCATACACTCGCCATGGGAGCTTTGTATTACCCAGGAGGTGAATCCTGTTCCAGGCCCAAACTGCTCCAGTACCTCTATGAGGTATTTCCATTCGACTCTGTCGAAGGCCTTCTCTGCGTCTTGAGAGACGATCATCTCTGGTGTTCTCTCCCCGGAGGGGATCATTATCACGTTCAGCAGGCGCCTGATGTTGGAGGTAAGCTGTCTACCTTTGACAAAGCCTGTCTGGTCTTCTGCGACCACCTTTGGCACGCAGTCTTCTAGCCTTTTGGCTAGAATCTTGGCCAGTATTTTGGCATCTGCGTTCAGCAGTGAGATGGGTCTGTATGACCCACATTCCGTTGGGTCTTTGTCCTTCTTAGGTATCAGCGAGGTTGAGGCCTGTGCTAGCGTGGGTGGCAGTGTGCCCTTGGCCAGCGAGTCTGTGAACATCTCCCACAGGTGCTGTCGCAAATTCTTTGTAGAAGTCCGCCGGGAATCCGTCCGATCCCGGTGCCTTCCCCGCCTGCATGGGGCCATGATCTCTCCCAGTGCCAGTGGTGTTCCACGGATACAAAGCACCCAACACATCATGATACCAGTAGTTGAGGGATTTTAGAACTTCTTAGACCTACCTGCAAGTGATCTGCCTTCCACCAGCATACAGCCATCCTGCAAAATGGACAGCGTCCGCCCGCCGCCGCTGCTCCGCATCACCGGTAACCTAGGGGCCAACTGGAAGATATTCAAACAACGCTTCCAGCTCTACCTTGAAGCCACAGACCGGGAAGCTGCCTCAGACACCAGGAAGATTGCTCTCTTCCTATCCACGGCCAGGGACCATGTCATCCACATTTTCAATTCTCTCACCTTTGCTGATGGTGAAGATAAATCAAGATTCAAGACGGTCCTCATTAAGTTTGACAGTCACTGCGACATGGAAGTGAATGAAAGTTTCGAGCGCTATGTATTCCAACAGCGTTTGCAGGGTAAGGATGAACCTTTCCAGTCCTTTCTCACGCACCTCCGCATCCTTGCTCAGTCCTGCAATTACAGGTCCACCTTCAACTCCATGATATGTGAC
Organism: Scyliorhinus torazame; assembly: GCF_047496885.1. Classification (NCBI taxonomy): domain Eukaryota; kingdom Metazoa; phylum Chordata; class Chondrichthyes; order Carcharhiniformes; family Scyliorhinidae; genus Scyliorhinus; species Scyliorhinus torazame. Next base: position 72,585,462 of record NC_092717.1, read on the forward strand.
CAGATCGTTTTCGGTGTTCAGTCGGACCCCCTACGCCAGCAGCTCCTCAAGGTAAAGCAGCTCACCCTAACGATTGCCATCGAGACCTGCGTGCTACATGAACACACCACTCGTCGGTATTCCCACATCCAAGTGGCTGAAACAGCGCGGCAAGGTCCCCACGAGGCAGAACGGGTCCAAGCAATCGAGCAACTCCAGGGCCTCAGCCTGGATGAGGGCGGCCATTTCGCGCACTTTTCATGGACTCCCGCGTTTGTGCACACCGAACGAGGGGACGGCGACGTCGACGTCGACGAACGCACTGCGCAGGCGCGCACCACGTACGACCGCACCGCGCATGCGCGGTGGCGCAGCGAACATACTGACGCTACAACGTACGGCAACTGTGGCTCCACCATTTAAAGCGGCAATGTCCTGCCAAATCTCGCCGATGCCTGCAATGTGGCAAACTTGGCCACTATGCCGCTTTATGCAGATCAGCTCAGCCTGCCAACTCTCGACGCTCCAGCCAGCCTCGCAGGAATGTCCGGGCCATTCAACCCACGGTCACCGAGCCCGGTTCAGACCTGCTACCCGATATTGACACCGAGGACCCGAAGGCGACTTTTCGAGTCGGTATCATTACAAAAAACAGGGTGCCCCCGAAGCAAAGAATCCAGCCTCTACAGGTATACAGCATCGATCCGGACGATGAGTGGTGTGCTACCCTTACGGTCAACCGGTCCCAAATATGATTCCGCCTGGACACCGGTGCCTCCGCCAATCTCATTGCGCGATCTGACCTCCAAAGCCTTTGTGTCAAACAAGCCATCCTGCCATCAGCCTGCCAGCTATAAGGTTATAATGGCAATGCCATTGCTGCCAGCGGCTCATGCCAACTTGAAGTGACGCACAGGTCACACAAAGCCATCCTTCCCTTTGAAATCGTGGCCTCCTCGAAAGCCTCCCTGCTTGGCGCACAGGCATGCAAGCTGTTGAACCTGGTTCAGAGAGTTCACTCTCTCTCCTGCTGACGCGTCTGCCTTTCAGAACACTGACTTCAGGGCGCAGCTCAACGCCATTATCAACCAGTACCACGACGTCTTTGAGGACATGGGCATGCTCCCGTACACCTACAGGATTTTATTAAAACCGAATGCCACGCCTGTGGTGCACGCACCTCGCAGGGTCCCAGCACCCCTTAAGGACCGCCTCAAGTAGCAGCTGCAGGACCTCCAGAACCAAGGAGTGATTTCCAAAGTCACGGAACCGACCGACTGGATCAGTTCCATGGTATGTGTAAAAATGCCTTCCGGCGAATTGAGACTTTGCATTGATCCCAAGGATCTCAATCGCAATATTATGAGAGAGCATTATCCAATTCCCAAGCGCGAAGAGCTCACATGTGAGATGGCTCGCGCCAAGCTTTTTACCAAACTCGACGCCTCAAAAGGATTCTGGCAAATCCAGCTCGATGAATCCAGCAGGAAACTGCACGTTTAACACCCCCTTCAGAAGATATTGTTACAACAGGATGCCATTTGGCATCATCTCTGTATCAGAAGTGTTCCATAGGATTATAGAACAAATGATGGAAGGTATTAAAGGTGTTCGCGTCTATGTCGATGACATAATCATCTTGTTTACCACCCCGCAGGAGCATGTTAGTCGCCTCCAGCGCGTATTCAGACGTATACATGAGCATGGCCTCCGCCTCAACAGGGCCAAATGCTCTTTTGGTCAACCAGAATTCGTCGCCCACCTCAGAGACTAAATTTATGAACTTTTTGAATTTATGGACTCTCTGAATTGTTTCATTGCTTTGTTTGATCGTTTCCCTGGTTTATATATAGTGTTGATCTTGTTACTCTTGTTGCATACTGCTTCTCTGCACCAGGCACCTTCCCATGTAAATAGCTTAGTTCTCACGTACATAGTCCTGTAAATATGTCTTCGCATCCCACACGTAGTTAGGAACATGGGGCGTCATTCTCCGACCCCCCCAGAGGGTCGGAGAATGGCCGTTGGCCGCCGTGAATCCCGCCCCCGCCAGTTGCCGAAGTCTCCGAAGTGAGAAAAGTCGGCGGGGCGTTAATGGCGCCGCTGCCGTCGGAGAATGGCACGGGTCTGCACAAGGCAGCCGATTTTCGGCCTGCCGATATTCTGCCTTCCGGATGGGCCGAAGTCCCGTCGACGTGATGACCGTTCACATCGACGTAAATTAAACCTCCTTTTCATCGGCGTGACCCTGTGCTCCAGGGTCACGCCGACCAGCGTGGAGGTGAGTGACGGCCTGGGGGGTTGGCTCTGGGCAGGCGATGACGTGGCTGCAGTCTGAATGTGTGAGGAGAGGTGTGTCTCGGGTTGTGTGTGTGTGTGTGCGGCGGGGGGGTGGTTAGAGTGGGCTGGGCTCCGGGGGATAGCCGGGAGGGGGGTCCGTGCCGGGGAGGAGGTTGGGGTCCGTGCCTGGGAGCGGGATGGGGGGTCCATGCCGGGGAGGAGTTTGTGGTCCGTGCCGGGGAGGAGGTTGGGGGGGTCGTGCCGGGGAGGGGGATGGGGGGTCCGTGCCGGGGAGGAGGTTGGGGTCCATGCCGGGGAGGAGGTTGGGGGGGGTCCGTGCCGGGGAGGAAGTTGGGGGGGGTCCGTGCCGGGGAGGAGGTTGGGGGGGGTCCGTGCCGGGGAGGGGGATGGGGGGTCCGTGCCGGGAAGGGGGATGGGGGGTCCGTGCCGGGGAGGAGGTTGGGGGGGTCTGTGCCGGGGAGGGGGATGGGGGGTCCGTGCCGGGGTGGAGGTCGGGGTCCGTGCCGGGGAGGGGGATGCGAGGGCAAGTGAGTTGGTCTACCTGGCCAGGTGCCAGCCTCCAATAGTTGGACCCATGCGGTCCATGCCACCTGGCTGGGGGGAGGAGGGGATATGGGCAATGATGACATGTCGTCGTTCCCCTCCCCCCCCCCCACAAGGCCGTCATGTTTTCCGATCGTCCAGCGATGTTCGCCGCCGTGGCGGCAGCCGCTAATGTCTATGTTGCCCTGGATGAGGAGGAGGATGAGGAGGAGGAGGAGGAGCGTGCCAGAGAGGGACAGGCGGCAGCCGCCCAGGCTGGAGGGACACCTGACCGACAGGACGAGGAGGGGGAGGAGGACGTCGCGGCCCCATGGCAACGGAGGCACCCGAGGGCGCTCCGTGTGTACCGGCCCCGGCAGTCATACCAGGACCTTACGGACCGGGAATGCAGGAGGAGACTCCGGATGAGGCGGGAAACCGTGGCACACATCTGCCACCTGCTGGCACACCTGTCACCGCGTGGCACTGGCGGGGGGGACCCTCTCCCCGTGTCCGTCAAGGTTACGGTGGCCCTGAACTTTTATGCAACGGGGTCATTCCAGGCACCGAGTGGGGACCTGTCCGGCATATCGCAGACATCGGTGCATCGGTGCATCCGGGCAGTGACAGATGTCCTATATGCCATGGTGCACTGCTACATCCGCTTCCCCGTGGACCGGGCCAGCCAAGATGCCCGGGCCGTGGGCTTCTCTGCCGTGGCCGGGTTCCCCATGGTCCAGGGCGCGATCGATGGGATGCACGTCGCCGTGCGGCCACCTGCAGATAACAGGGCCGTGTTCACCAATAGGAAGGGGACCTATTCGATGAACATACAGGTGGTCTGCGACCACCGCATGATGATCCTGCACGTCTGCGCCCGTTACCCAGGCAGTGTACACGACTCATACGTGTTGTCGCGGTCATCCATCCCCGGCATGTACGAGGGACGCCATCCCCGGCTGAGGGGCTGGTTGCTGGGCGACAGGGGCTACCCATTGCGATCGTGGCTGATGACGCCTATACGGAGGCCACGCAATGAGGCGGAGAACCGCTACAATGATGCCCATGTAGCGACAAGGGGAGTGATAGAGAGGTGCTTTGGCGTGCTGAAGATGCGTTTCAGGTGCCTGGACCTCTCTGGGGGCGCCCTCCAGTATCGGTCAGATAGGGTTGGCCACATCATTGTGGTGTGCTGCGTCCTGCACAACATAGCCCAGCAGAGGGGCGATGTGCCGCAGGCAGAGGAGGGCGGAGTGGAGGAGCAGCAGGAAGAGTCCTCCCCAGATGAGGGGGATGGGGGCAATGGTCAGGGCAGACGGGGTAGACACAGGCGGGTGGCTGTCCACCATTACCGGCTGGCCCAGCGGGCACGGGACAGACTGATAGCCGCCCGCTTCACTGACTAGATGGGCGTGGGAATCGGGTAGTATGGCCACAGACCGCACACCATGGCAACAGCCGACCAACCACACCCCCCACCCATCCACCCACCCAGCACCCTCACCCCCCTCCCCAACCCCACCCACCCCACCCGCATGCACACCACCCCCCCCCATTGCCGATCCACCTGCGGCACAACGGGCCGGGCTCACCCAGTTGCGGGTGAACGCGTGTCTATTGCAGGCCATGGAGGATGATGACAACCCGCCCTGCGGTGAGCTCCTGGCTCCACATCGTTGGACTATGTCTGACCCATGGCCACAGTACCACCATCCACCCGGACCATCCCTACATGCGGCTGTGACACTGCAGCGCACGGTCCCGTCCTCTGCCCAGGGGGATGTTGATGGCGGCCCAGGGGGAACGGGGCAGACTCACCTGGGGCTGAGGTAAGACCACCCCTCACACACACACTTGCGCTCAACGTACATGGCACCCCCGCACGCTTTGGACAGAGCACAAAGGCAGCTTCTGTAGGTGTAACATTGACTTTAATAACCAAAGGAGTTCATGCACGTGCCCTAGCCCCTAAAACTCATCTGTGCCCTGCACCCATGCCGACTTACTCAGTGTCTAATTGTTTGGCCTTACGGGCCCTTTGACTACGTCTACGTGGTTCCCCAGACGGTACAGCAGAACTGGAGGTGGACTCCTGTGATTCCTGCCCTCTGACACTGGATCCCTTTGGTGGCCGTTTCCTGGGGCGTCCTGGCCTAGATGGGCCAGGCTGCGGCCCGGGCGACTGGGATGGCGACCTGCCAGCCTGTCCTGCCCGTTGCCTACCCGATGCACCTGGGACGGAAGGGGGGGAGTCCGAGGTGTCGCGGTGTTCCGAGACCTCCCCTACAGGGGGAGCCGGGACGGACCACACCACCTCCTCCTCCCTCGGGGTGCCCGATGGCCCCCAGGCCTCTTCATGGGTGGGGGATGCGAACGGACTGGCCATCCGACGTCCCCCCGACATCTGGCGCTGCCAGTCCTGGAGGCCCGTGCTGGTATCGACAGGGGTCTGCAGGTTTGCAGCCATGGAGCCCAGGGGGTTGGCAAACCCTGTCTGTGACAGTGCGACGCCGGCTCGCACATGGCCACTGGCGCCGATGCCCTCAGCGATGGCCTGCAGAGACTGGGCCATGGCCTGCAGAGACTGGGCCATGGCCTGCTGAGACTGGGCTATGGTGTTGAGCGCTTCTGCCATCTGGCACTGGCACTGGCTCATGGCCTCCTGTGAGAGGGCAGCCATGTCCTGGGCCACAGACGCCGCCTGCACGGAAAGCCCCAGGCCTCGCAAACCGTTCCCCATGTCTGACACCGCGGACGCCACCCGTGCGGTGTCGGCCTGGGTGGCACGTATGACCGGCACCACTTCCAGCACCTGGACGCGGGTGGACTCCTCCACCTGTGACTGCAGCCGCCGCAAGCCAGCCGTCACCCTCTTCGCTCGTCTCCGGGTTGGTGGTTGCATCGGATCTATGTGTGGGTGTGGTAACTCCAGGAACCCGGGATCCATCTGGGCGGCAGGTGGTCGCTTGGGCTGGGCTGCCCTCCGACCGCCCGGCCCCTCTGCTACTCCTACCTCCACCTGCTGTACCGGGACGGCTGTGTTGTGCGCACCAGTGAGTGTACCAGACGCCTCATCACTAAAGTGCCCAACCGAGGTGAGTGTTTCTGCGATGGTGGAGGGTGTTGGTGACAGCAATGGCGTTGTGTCGTGCTCTTCGTCCCACTCTGAGTCCATGGCACTTTGGGGTGGGGGTTCGTCTCCACCCATCCACTCTGAGTCACTGTCCGGTATTTCGTCTTCCTGGGTAGTGCTGTCCCGGGTAGGGGTGTCCTGGGTAGGGGTGTCCTGGGTAGTGGAGCGCCAGGTCTCTCCGTCTCCCGTGGCCTCCGAGGAGCATCCTGCGGGCGTCGCATGCTGGAGGGTCCGGGTCTCTCTGTCTCCCGTGGCCTCCGAGGGGCATCCTGCGGGCGTCGCATGCTGGAGGGTCCGGGTTTCTCTGTCTCCCGTGGCCTCCGAGGGGCATCCTGCGGGCGTCGCATGCTGGAGGGTCCGGGTCTCTCCGTCTCCCGTGGCCTCCGAGGGGCATCCTGCGGGCGGTCTGCATCTGCGGGGATGGGTGCCTGGACGTTTGCTCCTGCGATACACAATGAAGCATGTATGGTTAGACACGCAGGCAGTGATCAGGTGATATGGGGAGGGGGATATAGGGGAGGCGGGATATGGGGACGGGCTGTCGGTGGCTAGTACGCCCCGACCTCTGCATCAGCATCCTCCCTGGTGCCTGTTCCTGCTGTCAGTGGTACTGGCAGCTGACACTAACCATGCCAGCGGTATGCTCCACAGCAACCATCCGGCACCCACCTGCAAGAGCTACTGTGGGCGGTGCCCTCGGGTGCTGCCCCGCTGGCAGGTGGGGACTGGTTGGGGTTTGGGGGGGGGGGCGGATTGATGGTGTGGGGTTTGTGGGTTTTCAGGGATGGTGCGGTGTGGGCACCCATACGGGCGGTGTCACTCTGCACGACCAGAGACTACAGTGGGGGTCAGTGGGGTGCGCAGCAAGATAGCTGCCTTGCAGGCCGTGGCAATGGCGGTCTGTGCCTGGATACCCCCTCCCCATGGGGGGGGGGGAGGTTTCCTTGATCCCATGGCCCATGCCCTGGTCACCTCCAACAACCCATGCTGCCCCCCCGGGAACTGGCAGATGCATCCTCCTCCACCACCAGCCCTGCCAGCGGCAGGACCGGCAGCCTCTGCATGTCTTACCGCCTCTCTCTCCCTTGCCAGCTATGACGCCTGTTTCCCGATTTTTAAAACCACAAGTGACACTCGCCGTCAGTAATTCCCCCTGGAGGAGGCACCGCTTCAATGTCCAGGTGGCCCTGGTACATGCTACCTGTGACAGGACAGTCATGTCGTGGGCCTCGGCCACCCCCACACAAAGTGACCAAGGCTTTGGACATTTTGATCCATGGCCAAAACCATGCCCCAAGGCCTCCACCGCGGATGCGCGATGTTGGCCTGAGTGGCAAGCATGGGCAGCACCATCTCCTGCTCCTGCATGCAGTAGGAACATTGCAGAGGCCCTGGAGAATATTGGGTTATGCCCGCTAATGATTTGCAAATGGCATTTACTGTACTTGCGGAGTAGAACGCATTGACGTCGCTATCGAGGAACCAGAACATTGCAACTTGGCATGCGCCTGGCATACACTACGGTTTTGGCTTCACGACCGATTCTCTTCCAATTGCCTTTCTTGATATTGGCGTTGGCTCGCGGAGATGGTTTAGCACACTGGGCTAAATCGCTGGCTTTGAAAGCAGACCAAGGCAGGCCAGCAGCACGGTTCAATTCCCGTACCAGCCTCCCCGAACAGGCGCTGGAATGTGGCGACTAGGGGCTTTTCACAGTAACTTCATTTGAAGCTTACTTGTGACAATAAGCGGTTTTCATTTCATAGATCATTTGTATGGAGCTCCTGATATATCTGGGTCAGGACATTTAATACTACGGGGAATAGTAGTTTGCTAGTGCGAATGCATCCCACTTTTATTTGAAACAGCGATGTTCAATCAATGCCGTGGACATGCTGCAACTCATTTTTTTCTGTAATAATTTTCACCTTTCCTTGTTAATTTCATGGAAAACAGCACATCTTTTTGTAATTCAGCCAAACAGTCAAAATTTCCATATCGTTATGCAAATATCAGCAGCTAGTTGCTCTAACCTGTCCATTGTGCAGTTATCACAGCAGAGTGCAGTCACACCCCCTCACAAAGACAAATGAGGGGCAGCACAGTGGTGCAGTGGTTAGCACTGCTGCCTCATGGTGCTGAGGACCCTGATTCGATCCCGGCCCTGGGTCACTGTCCGTGTGGCGATTGCACATTCTCCCCGTGTTTGCGTGGGTCTCACCCCCACAACCCAAAAAGATGTGCAGGGCTAAATTGTCAAAAGATAAAGACAACCCAAATGAATTTCCAGGAAATGCCAGGAATTACCAGCACGGTAGCATTGTGGATTGCTTAATTGTTTCACAGCTCCAGGGTCCCAGGTTCGATTCCGGCTTGAGTCACTGTCTGTGCGGAGTCTGCACATCCTCCCCGTGTGTGCGTGGGTTTCCTCCGGGTGCTCCGGTTTCCTCTCACAGTCCAAAGATGTGCAGGTTAGGTGGATTGGCCATGATAAATTGCCCTTAGTGTCCAAAATTGCCCTTAGCGTTGGGTGGGGTTACTGGGTTATGGGGATAGGGTGGAGGCGTTGACCTTGGGTGGGGTGCTCTTTCCAAGAGCCGGTGCAGACTCGATGGCCCGAATGGCCTCCTTCTGTACTGTAAATTCTATGATCTAATTCTATGAAAGGTTACCTAAATAATAAGCTGATGCAGAATATTGCCTAACGCCGGAGCAATATTCGCCACATACATCCCAGGCTTTTTTCCCTCTCCAATATTAGGAAGGATATCCTCTCCAATATCAGGAAGGATTCCCTCTCCAATGTATGGCTAATTGGACTAGAAGTGGCCGTGTGAAAAGACTCAGCCTGGATAGAGTGAAGCAGTTGGAGTTGGGACCGCGGTGCAGCTTGGCGGAGGGTCAGGGCCAGGGAGCGGTGGCTCAGTGGTCTAAGGAGCAGCAGATGAAGTTCTTTAAGGACTGTTTTGCTGAACTGAAAAAGGAAACGTTGGACCTGATCAAGGCTGCGATCGATCAAATGATATTGAACCAGGCGGCCCAAGGGAAAGCGATACAAGAAATTGAGCTGAAGTTGTCTAGCCAGGAGGACTATCTAACCGTGCTGGAGAATAAGGTGGAGGTGTTGGATGAGCGCCACAAGAAAATGCAGGAGAAGTTGGAGGACCTGGAGAACAGGTCCAGGAGGCAGAACTTAAGGACTATTGGCCTCCCCAAAGGAATTGAGGGGTTGAATGCGGGAGCATGTGGCGAGCATGCTGGAGACGCTGATGGGGCCTGGGGCATTTTCTTGGCCCCTGGAAGTGGGCGGAGGCCATCGAGCCCTCGCAAGGAAGCCTAAGGCGAACGACCTGCCGAGGGTCATGGTGGTCCTCTTCAAGAAGGGGGTGAAATTCGGGATGCTGTATCCAGCGCAGTTGTGGGTTATGCATGAAGACTGGCACTTTTACTTTGAGGCACCGGACGATGTATGGTCTTTTATCAAAGGAAAGAAGTTGGAAGCGTCTTAAAGGACACTTAAGCCTTGAAGAAGTTATGTGGCGGCGATTTTTAATTTTTGTAATTCTTGAATCGTTTCAAATAAGACTGTATGTGGTTCTGGGTGAAGTAGTGGGCTGGGGTGGTGGTTTGAGGCTGCTTTGTTTTTGCAGAGATTGGATGCGGAAGGGGGAGGGTGCCCCGATTCTGTGGGAGGTTGGGTTTGGTTTCAAGCGATTGTTTCTGCGTTGGTTTATGTTAATTTATTTTACTTGAGGTTGTTTACTTACTGGGGACTGCGATGTTTTTAAATGGTTTATGCATGTCGGGAGAGGGGTTCGAATATTAGGGAGCCAGACTGTTTGGCACCAAGGGTGGGGGCTGTCGGGATCAGCATGGGTCAGCTGACTCTCGGAAGCGTGGTGGGGGGTGCACATGCGCTAAGATGGTGCTTGTCCCCCATCCAGGTTGATTACATGGAATGTGAGGGCTTTGAATGGGCCGGTCAAAAGGGCTCACGTTTTCAGGCATTTAAAGGGGCTGAGAGCAGACGTAGCGATGCTTCAGGAGACACATCTAAAGATTATTGATCAGACAAGATTGAGAAAGGGGTGGATTGGTCAGGTGTTCCACTCTGGGCTGGACTCAAAGACCAGGTGGGTAGCAATATTGATCAGCAAGTGGGTGGCGTTTGAGCCTGGAAGAATTGTGGCAGATAAGGGGGGTAGATATATTATGGTGAGTGGGAAGCTGGAGGGTGTATGGGTGGTGCTTGTAAACGTATACACTCCGAACTGGGACGATGTGGGAATTATGAGACGGGTGTTAGGCAAGATCCCGGACCTAGATTCGCATGGCTTGATCATGGGGAGGGGGGGCTTTAACATGGTCATTGATTCCGATCTGGACCGGTAAAAATCCAGGACTGGGAGGAGGCCTGCCGCGGCGAAGGAGTTGAGGGGTTTCATGGAGCAGATGGGGGTAAGACCCGTGGAGATTCGAACGGCCGAGGGCGAAGGAGTTTTCGTTTTTTTCTCATGTCCATAAAGTTTACTCCCGCATTGATTTTTTTGTTCTAAGCAGGGCGCTAATTCCGAAGTTGGCGGGGACGGAATGTTTGGCGATTGCAGTCTCTGATCATGTCCCGCATTGGGTGGATTTATGGTTGAGTGAGGAGAGAGTGCAGTGCCCGTTGTGGAGACTGGATGTGGGGTTGTTAGCAGACGAAGCAGTCTGCGGGCGGGTCCATTGAAAATTACCTGGATACAAACGATATGGGTGAGGTATCAGCAGCGGTGGTTTGGGAGGTTCTGAAAGCAGTTGCAAGGGGGGAACTAATTTCAATTCGGTCCCATAGAGAAAAGGTGGAACGAGCAGAGAGGGAGAGATTATTGGAGGAGATACTTCGAGTGGATAGGAGATATGCGGAGGCCCCGGACGTGGGGCTCTTGAGGGAGCGTCGGAAACTACACGCAGAGTTTGAGCTGTTGACCATGGGGAGGGCGGTGGAGCAGTTGAGGAGGGCAAGGGCGGTGGTCTACGAATATGGGGAAAAGGCGAGCAGGATGTTGGCGCACCAGATTAGGAAGAGAGAAGTGGCCAGGGAGATTGGGGGAGTAAGGAATAGGGAGGGCAACATGGTCTTGGACCCAGGGAAGGTGAACAACGTTTTTAAAGAATTTTATAGCAAATTAAATGAGTCGGAATCCCCGCCTGGTGTAGAAGGGATGAGGCAGTTCCTTGATCAGTTGAGGTGTCAGAGGGTGGAGGAGGACCTGGTCGAGGGGCTGGGGGCCCCGATTGAAGCAGAGGAAATTGTTAAAGGATTGGAGGGCATGCAGACGGGCAAGGCTCCGGGGCCGGACGGTTACCCAATAGAATTCTACAAGAAGTTCTCAGAGGTGTTGTGCCCACTGCTGATGAGGACCTTTAATGAGGCTAAAGAGTGGGGAATCCTCCCTCCAACGATGTCGCAAGCCTCGATTTCGCTCATCCTTTAACGAGAAAAAGACTCGGAGCAATGTGGGTCATATAGGCCGATCTCGCTTTTGAACGTAGATGCCAAGCTGCTGGCTAAGTGTTTGGCCACTAGGATAGAAGACTGTGTCCCGGGGGTGATAGGGGAGGACCAAACCAGATTCGTTAAGGGTAGACAGCTCAATGCTAACGATGGAGGCTTTTGAATGTAATTATGATGCCCTCAGAAGGAGAGGAGGAGGAGGTGGTGGTTGCGATGGACACGGAGAAGGCTTTTGATCGGTTGGAGTGGGGGTATCTTTGGGAGACGCTGGGAAGGTTTGGGTTTGGTGAGGGCTTCATCAACTGGGTGCGATTGCTCTACCAGGACACATGGCTATAGGCCATGGCGCTGAGAGCATCAAGGAAGAGGCAGGGGCTGGTTCGGGGAGGGGTGGAGCACCGGGTTTCGCTGTACGATCTGCTCTTGTACATCTCGGACCCGGTGGAGGGAATGGGGAAGGTTATGCAGATCTTGGGGGAATTTCGCAGGTTCTCGGGTACAAATTGAACATGGGAAAAAGTGAATTGTTTGTGTTCCAGGCAAGGGGGCAGGAGAGGAGACTGAAGGAGCTGCCACTCAGGATGGTAGAGAGGAGCTTTCGCCAACTGGGAATACAGGTGGCACAGAAATGGGAGGCATTACACAGGCTGAACCTAACCCGGCTGGTGAAGCAAATGGAGGGGGACTTTAAAAGATGGAATATGCTCCCGTTATCATTGGTGGGGAGGGTACAGACTGTGAAAATGACGGTGCTCCCCAGGTTTTGTTTGTCTTCCAGTGCCTCCCCATCTTCATCCCTAAGGCCTTTTCAAGCGGGTAAACAAGATTATTTTGGGCTTTGTGTGGGTGAATAAAACCCGGCGGGTGAAGAAAATGTTGTTGGAGCGCAGTGGGGGAGGGTGGGCTGGTGCTGCCGAACTTCTGCAACTACTACTGGGCGGCGAATATAGCGATGATTAGGAAGTGGGTATTGGGGGAGGGGTCGGTGTGGGGGTGGATGGAGGCGGCGCCATGCAAAGGCACCAGTTTGGGAGCACTGGTAACGGCACCTCCGGTACTCCACTAGCCCGGTGGTGGTGGTGGCACTGAGGATCTGGGGGTAATGGAGGAGGTATAAGGAGGTGGAGGGTGTGTCAGTCTGGACCTCAATTTGTAATAACCACAGGTTCGCGCCGGGCAGGATAGATTGCGGGTTCCAAAGTTGGCAGAGAGCAGGAATTAGATGGATGGGAGATCTATTCATAAACGGGAGTTTTCCCAGTCTGAAGGCGCTGGAAGACAAGATAAAGCTGCCGCCGGGGAACGGTTTCAGATATTTACAAGTCTGGGACTTTCTGAGGAAACAGGTGTTGGCTTTCTCGCTGATCCCGCCACGGGGGATACAGGACAGAGTAGTGTCCGGTACTTGGGTGAGGGAGGGGAAAGTGTTGGATATCTATCAGGAGTTGTTGGAGGCGGAGGAGACCCCGGTGGAGGAACTGAATGGCAAGTGGGAGGAGGAGCTAGGTGGGGAGTTAGAGGCGGGTCTGTGGGTGGACGCCCTAAGCAGGGTTAATTCCTCCTCAACATGTGCCACGCTCAGTCTAATACAGTTTAAGGTGGTACACTGGGCACACATGATGGCGGCGAGGATGAGCAAGTTTTTCGGGGTAGAAGATACATGTGCGAGGTGTTCGGGGAGCCCAGCAAACCATGTCCATATGTTTTGGGCATGCCCGAAGCTGGAGGGGTTCTGGCAGGGGTTTGCCAGGGCAATGTCCAAGGTGCTAGGAACACAGGTGGTGCCGAGTCCAGAGGTGGCGATCTTTGGAGTGCCAGACGACCCGGGAGTTCAGGGAGTGAAAGAGGCCGACGTTCTGGCCTTTGCCTCCCTGGTAGCCCGGAGGCGGATCCTTTTAATGTGGAGGGACTCGAAGCCCCCGAGTGTGGAGACTTGGGTCAGTGACATGGCTGGGTTTCTCAAGCTGGAGAAAATAAAGTTTGCCTTGAGGGGGTCAATGCTGGGGTTCTCTCTTAGCAGCCGTTCGTCGACTTTCTCGGGGAAAATTAAAATGTCAGCAAAAGCAGCATTCTGAAGGGGGGGTGGGGGGGGGGGCGGGTAGGTGAAATATGGTTAAGGGATGTTCGGAAGGGGTTGGGTGGGAAATATCTAGTTTAGCATGTTGATGTTTATGTTATTATTGTTTTGTTTGTTATTGTTATAAAAATTTTGCAAATGCTTCAATAAAAATATATTTTTTGAAAACTGTGAAAGTGGACGATGCACTACAACTGGCCTCTGGGTTAGGGAAGGGAAATCAACCAATGTTCCCAATCCTGACGTACTCAGTGATTCTCCATTGAAAATGTGTGTGTGTGGATGTTGTGTGACCATACTCAGTTATGAATAGTCACGGTCAGGGTGGCACAGTGGTTAGCACTGCTGCCTCACAACGCCGAGGACCCGGGTTCGATACCGGCCCTGGGTCACTGTCCGTGTGGAGTTTGCACATTCTCCCCGTGTCTGCGTGGGTTTCACCCCCGCAACCTAAAAAGGTGTGCAGGGTAGGTGGATTGGACACGCTAAATTGCCCCTTATTTGGAAAAACATTAATTGGGTACTCTTTCGGGACTTGTGGAAGGAAACCGGAGCATCCGGAGGAAACCTACGCAGACACAGGGAGAACATGCAGACTCCGCACAGACAGTGCCCCAAGCTGGGAATTGAACCTGGGTCCTGTCGTGTTAAGCACATTGAGATAACACGCGCTGCAACTGGATGCAGCTATAACTGAAATATACTCTAGACCTTGAAGTTAGTTCAATTTGATTTATTGATCCTGTCACACAGTTAGCTCAGTTCTCTGTGAGTTCGACAATCTGCTAACCTAAGTGTGATTACTCTGACTGAACCAGACTAGCTCTTAGCCACATGCTGTAGGTGTTATGTGATATATACACCTGACTCACTCTGCAGATGTCCCCAGTGGAAAGAAGCGGAGTGTGAGTGCCTCGTGCCTTTTATAGTGGGAAACCACCCCCAAGTGTTCTGCCTTCTGATTGGTTATGTCCTGTTCTCTGTGTTCATTAGCTGCCTGTCTGTATCTCATTATGTGCATGTCTGCATATCATGACAGGTCCCTGGCGCTATCAAACAGCAATGGTAACCACTGTGCTACCGTGCACATAGGGAGGCGAGTGAAACTGTGCTCATTCTCCTTTAAAATGTAAGAATTTATTCTGTGCTCCAACTAATTACCTGAAATGAAATGAAATGAATGAAATGAAATGAAATGAAAATCACTTATTGTCACAAGTAGGCTTCAAATGAAGTTACTGTGAAAAGTCCCTAGTCGCCACATTCCGGCACCTGTTCGGAGAGGCTGTTACGGGCTGTTACCTGAGGTTGTTTTATGTTTTGCCACACAAATATTCCATAGTTCTCATGGTCGAGAGAGACCAGGAGCAGAATCTTACTAGAATTTGGCAAGGTGTCAGGCTCAGACTGAAAACTGCCGTGTAACTCTCCAGTTGGGGGGGGGGCAGCATGGTGGCACAGTGGGTTAGCCCTGCTGTCTCACGTCGCCAAGGTCCCAGGTTCGGTCCCGGCTCTGGGTCACGGTCAATAACCCACAAGCACCTGTAATCAAGCATCCCAGAAGAAATGAGAGGCGAGGAGTTTTATAAAGCCACAAAGGAGTCCACACAAGTAGTTCACAGAAAGTTTAAGGGCGTGATTCAGTGGCCGCATTGCGCTTGAGCAAGAGTGTGTCGAGGCCGTTAAATATCGGGAAAGACCAAAAACGAGAAACGCACGCTAGCCCGTCATGCCAACTGATCATGTGAACCTGTAGCTCCTGCCTGTCTACCCCACTGACCACCAAAGTCTCCCACTGACCGTGGAGGCCTCTGGCCGTGCAGCTGAAGGCTATTGCTAATGGGGAATCACCATTAAGGGAGCACTTCACACAACTCAATTGGATTCCCGTGGATGGGCAGGCCATGTAGCATGTGAGAGTCATTGCCTAGCATCCCAATCAGACCGTGATACCTGGACACTGTGCCTGAATACTGAGGGAGGCAAGACCACACAGGCAGCAGCCAACATCCAAACACCCAAGGATTGGTCCCCAGCACCGGGGACATGTCCCCGGCCGGAGGGTGAGTGAGTGCAATGGTGGCGGGGGGGGGACCTGCTCCCATTCCAGGTAACATAATGTGCCGGTGTCTGGGGTACAAGCTCTGGGGTCCGGTGAGCATGTGCCCACGCTGTGGCGTGGTGTATGTGGCCAGAGGGTGCCAAGGGTGGGGAGGAGAGCAATGAGGTACTGGAGGATCCCAGGTGGAAGATATCGCTGTTTGTCAGTGTCACACCCTCTCTCAATTCAGTACAGATGTCAAACAGTATGGATGATATTCTGGACCTTGTGGAGCTGCTGGTAGGCCGGGCAGCCAGGCACTGGAGGTGGCAACAGCAGCAGCGTCGATAGAGGCTCGAGGTGGCGGCCCCTGTGCAGGACTCTGCCCCACACCCTGAGACCCGGCTGCCCGTAAGGCCAGAGTGAGACGCGGAGGGTGAGGCTGGCACGGCCCAAGGTGTACAGGTGTCGCTGGTGTTTCGAGCAAATGACGAACAGCGTGAGTTGCAGGAGGCTCCGCAATAACAAGAAGACGATGCGGCACCTGTGCCATGTCCTTGCAGACCTGGCACCACATGGAGGAGTAGGAGACCCCCTTCCGGTGGCCATCAAGGTCACTACACCCCTGAACTTCTACGTCTCAGGATCATCCCAGGCCTCGAGCGGGGATTTGTGCGGCATCTTGCAAGCTACAGTCCACAGGTGCATCCGAGAAGTCATGAATTCTCTATTTGTCCAGGCAACCGACTATGCACACTTTGGCATGGACCAAGCCCAAAAGGGTGCCCGGTCAGCAGAATTCGCCGCCACCGATGGGATGCCCCAGTCCAGGGGCTGATAGATTGCACGCATATTGCGTTGTGTGCATGGGGACTTTTGGGAATGCCCTACGTCAACAGGAAGGGGTTCCACTCCCTGAATATCCAATTTGTGTGTGACCACCACATGAAGATCATGCACATGCGTGCACACTTCTCAGGAGGTGTACAGACAGCTACATCCTGGGATAGTCAAACATCCCCGGCCTCTTCAAGGACCACCATGGGATGACCGGTTGGCTTTTGGGGGATACGGGCACCCACTGAGGTCCTGGCTAATGACACCAGTACGGAAGCGGGTGACCAATGCAGAGGCCCGATACAACGAGGCCCATGCGGCCACCTGGTCTGTCACTGAGTGGTGCATCGGACTGCTGAAAATGCGGTTCCAATGTCTCAATCGCTCTGCTGGTGCCCTGCAGTCCATCCTCCAGAGGGTCGCCCACTTTGTGGTGATCTGCTGTGTCCTCCACAACCTGGCACAGCAGTGGTGCGATGTGCTGGATGTGGAGGAGGAGGAATATGTGGCCACCTCCAAGGAGCAGCAGGACAAGGAGGCACCAGATAAGGAGGGGCTGGAGGACATTCACTGAATCACAGATAAATACCGTGCAGAAAAGGCCCTTCGGCCCATCGAGTCTGCACCGCCGCGTGAAAGGCATCCAATCTGCCAATCCCAATCCCATTTGTCAGCACTTGGCACATAGCCCTGAATGTTAAGACGTGCCAAGTATTCATCCAGGTACTTTTTTTTTAAAGGTTGTGAGGCAACCCGCCTCTACCACCCTCCCTGGCAGTGCGTTCCACATCGTCATCACCCTCTGGGTAAAAAGACTTTTCTTCAAATCCCCCCGAACCTCCCGCTCCTCACCTTGAACCTGTGTCCCCTCGTAACCGACTCTTCAACTAAGGGGAACAGCTGTTCCCAATGGGCCAAATGGCCTCTTCCTGCACTGTAAATTCTATGATTTTATGTTTCAAGAATCATAGAGGGGCTGTTTAGCACAGGGCTAAATCGCTGGCTTTGAAAGCAGACCAAGGCAGGCCAGCAGCACGGTTCAATTCCCGTACCAGCCTCCCCGAACAGCCGCCGGAATGTGGCGACTAGGGGCTTTTCACAATAACTTCATTTGAAGCCTACTTGTGACAATAAGTGATTTTCATTTCATTTCATTTCTATCCATCCTGTCCATGCCCCTCAATCTTGTACACCTCGATCAGGTCGCCCCTCAGTCTTCTCTGCTCCAACGAAAACACCCCAAGCCTATCCAACCTCTCTTCAGAACTAAATTGTTCCATCTCAGGCAGCATCCTGGTGAAACACCTCTGCATCCGCTCTAGTGCATTCACAACACTCCTATAATGTGGCGACCAAAACTGCACACAGTACCCCAGCTGTGGCCTCACCAATGTTCTATATAACTCCAACATGACTTCCTTGCTTTTGTAATCTATGCCATGATTGATAAAGGCAAGGTTTCCACCTCCGGGCGAACCCTGACAGTGACCCTCTCGGAGCGAACTTAATTTTCTCCATCCCGAGGAAGCTCGCCATGTCCGATAGACAGGCCTCCGACTTCGGGGGCTTTGAGTCCCTCCATGCCAACAGAATTCATTGCCGGGCTACCAGGGAAGCAAAGGCCAAATCTTCGGCCTCTCTCTCCTCCTGGACTCCCGGGTCCTCCGAAACCCCAGAAATTGCCACCTCTGGACTCATCACCACCCTTGTTTTCAGTACCCGGGACACAACGTCCGCGAATCCCTGCCAGTACCCCGAGTTTTGGACATGGCCAGAACATGTGGACATGGTTCGCTGGTGCTCCCGCACATCTGGCGCACCTGTCCTCCAGTCCAAAGAATTTACTCATCCGGGCCACTGTCATGTGGGCCCGGTGGACAACCTTGAATTGGATCAGGCTGAGCCTAGCGCATGTTGCGGTCGCGTTTACCCCACTCAACGCCTCTTCTATCTCACCGCCGAGCTCTTCTTCCCACTTAAGCTTCAGCTCCTCGGTCTGCGTTTCCTCAGACCCCATAAGTTCTTTATATATATCCGAGACCCTCACCTCCCCCACCCATCCACTGGACACTACCCTGTCCTGGACTCCCCGAAGTGGCAGGCGTGGGAAGGATGGAATCTATCTGCGTAGAAAGTCCCGCACCTGCAAGTACCTGAAATCATTCCCTCTCGCCAACCCAAATTTCTCCTCCAGCGCCCTCATGCTCGGGAAGCTCCCGTCTAAGAACCGATCCCCCATCCTCGCAATCCCAGCCCTCCGCCATGCTCAGAACCCACCATCCATATTCCCCGGGGCAAACCGGTGATTGTCGCAAATTGGGGACCAAACTGATGCTCTCACTTCCCCCACGTGCCTTCTCTATTGGCCCCAGATCTGCAAGGCCGCCACCACTATAGGTCTGGTGGAGTGCCGTGCCGGCGGGAGCGGCAGGGGTGCCGTAACCAGGGCTGCCAAACTGGTGCCCCTGCACGAAGCGGCCTCCATCCGACCCCGCACCCACCATCCACTTCCTTATCATAGCTATGTTGGCCGCCCAGTAGTAATTACTAAGGTTTGGCAGCACCAGCCCCCCTTCCCCTCGGTTCCTTTCGAGCATCAATCTCCTCACCCGCGGGGACTTTCCAGCCCACACAAATCCCATAATCATTCTATTGACCTTCTTAAAAAAGGACCGCTGAGTGAAAATGGGGAGACACTGGAATACGAACAGGAATCTCGGGAGAATCGTCATTTTAACCTTCAGCACTCTTCCCGCTAGTGTCAGTGGGAGCGCACCCCACCTCCGGAACTCCTCCCTCATTTGCTCCACCAACCGAGATAAGTTGAACTTGTGCAGCCGGCCCCAGTCCCGCGCCACCTGTATCCCTAAGTATCGAAAACTGTCCCCCTACTAACCTAAACGGCAGCCCCCTCAGCCGACCCTCCTGGGCCCGTCGCCTGGACTACAAACAACTCACTTTATGCCATGTTCAGTTTATACCCAGGAACCGGCCGAATTCCCTCAGGATTCCCATGATTTCGTCCATCCCAGCCACTGGATCCATGATGAAGAAGAGCAGGTCATCAGCGTATAACAACTCAACCCGGTCAAAAGCCTTCTCGGCATCCATTGCCACAACTACCTCTACCTCCCTACTCTCCGGGGACATCATGATCACATTCAGCAGCCTTCTTAGGTTGGCCCCCAACTGCCTGCCCTTGACGAACCCGGTTTGATCTTCCATAATAACGTCCGGCACACAGTCCTCAATCCTAGCAGCCAAGAGCCTGGCCAGTAATTTTGCATCAGCCATATTGCCATATTGCCCTCAGCAGCAGCTTCCACTCTGCCCTTGTTTGCCCACTTCTTCAACTGTTTACGATTCTTTCTGCTTCTTAATTCCAGACACCACACAGCGCTCAAAAGTACAAAAAAGTCAGGGGAAAAGGTCCAAAAGTCCGACTGGAGCGAGAGCCACCAAATGTGCGACTTACTCCCTCATATCCGCCACCGGAAGTCCCCAGTGATGATTGTTGACCTTCTTGCGGCACTGGAGGCCAGTCCTTCTGTCATGCTGCCTGAAATGATGGCCCTGCCACTTCCTCCCAGACAGCACTGGCTGCCCTGTGGCTGACCCTTCTGGACCCTCAGGGGAGGCCTTTTGGCCTCAACGGCCTCTCGGAATCTCCCAAGGTCCGCATCTCCGAATCGAGGGGTCGGTCGTCTCGGCATCATGGCTGTGAACTTAGTGGGGTTGGCTGTGCAAGACCAGTTTAAGTGATGCTCTACCTTGTTAGTGGAGGGGGGATTGGGGGCATGGCAAATTGGCTGGTGAGCCATGGTTTGTGGCGTGAAATCCGTGGGGCCTCCTAAAGTAGACTAATTAACGTTGGACTGCGGTGACGGCCTCGCCGGGCTGAGCACCGGGAAGTTCGCGGCATTTCCCGCTTGCTATCACACTTCAAAACATTTTCATTGAATTGCACCCTTAGTTTATTTACAATAACTATTATATACATTACATTGTAGACCCCAACCGGCTCTGCCTTGCCGGTGCCTAACTGGCCAGCTTCATATACCATCCAACTATACATTGTTTAGAGATCTCCCGCCCCCATCAACGGCGGAGCTCGTATCCAGCAAGGTTCATGGGGAAGTTAATCATTCCCACCCCTTAAGATACTTGCGGGCTATAACAAGGAAAGAATACACAGTTGAATAAGAAGTGTAATTTGTCCAGTAGAAAGTTTAATATGGTGGAACTTACAGCTCCTTATTTTACTTTTCAGCTTTTTATTATCTCTTTTTTATCAGTTCCATTGGTATCACAGCAGCATGGTCACCTGGAGCTGGAATCATTCAACGCCCCTGTCTACCGGCATTGGGATGATGAATTGGCTCATTATCACACATGTGAGCAATGCCCTCCTGGTACTTACAGGAAGACTCACTGCAATACAAAACAGAGGACTCAGTGTGCTGACTCACACTATACAGAATACTGGAATTACCTGGATGAATGCCAGTATTGCAATGTGTTTTGCAAAGAGTATCAGTACATTAAACATGAATGCAACAGCCCTCACAACCGTGTCTGTGAATGTGTCGAAGGTCACTACTATGAATTTGAATTTTGTCTGAAGCACTACAAATGCCCACCGGGATTTGGCGTGAAGAAGCTGGGTGAGCAGGATTAACGTTTAAATTTATGCTCTGTGAAGTATTCAATGTTTTAGCTTTTTATGGCTGATTAAAATGCAATTTGACACCAAGCTTCATTTCAAGAATGTTGCCACACATGCTTTTCCATCTGGGTTAAAAAATAGTTTGAGTCAGGTTCATAGAATTTACAGTGCAGAAGGAGGCCATTCAGCCCATAAAGTCTGCACCGGCTCTTGGAAAGAGCACCCTACCCAAGCCTGCACCTCCACCCTATCCCATAACCCAGTAACCCCACGGCAATTTATCATGGTCAATCCACCTAACCTGCACATCTTTGGACTGTGGAAGGAAATCGAAGCACCCGGAGGAAACCCACGCAGAAAAGGGGAAAACGTGCAGACTCCACACAGACAGTGACCCAAGCCAGGAATCGAACCTGGGACCCTGGCGCTGTGAAGCAACTCTGCTAACCACTGTGCTACCCAGGGAGGCAAGGTTAGCCCTGTGCCTCACGGTGCCAAAAACCCGGGATCGATCCCGGCCCCGGGTTACTGTCCATGTGGAATTGGCATTAACCCCGTGTCTGCATGAGTCTGACCCTCACAACCCAAAGAAGTGCAGGGTTAGGGCTGGTTTAGCTCAGTGGGCTAGATAGCTGGTTTGTGATGCAGAACAAGGCCAGCAGTGCGGGTTCAATTCCCGTACCAGCTTACCCAAACAGGCGCCGGAATGTGGCGAGTAGGGGCTTTTCACCGTAACTTCATACTTGTGACAATAAAAGGTTATTATTATTATTATTAGGTGGATTGGCCAAGCTATATTGCCCCTTAATTGGAAAATCTAAAAAACAATTATTCGAGTCAGACAGATCTCCCTGACTGCCATCAAAGTTAAAATTTGATCAAGAATGATTTGGTGAGCTGTCCTTTATAAATTAAATTATCATCTCCTCTCCCCTACTTCTATGCTGCCCCCTACTGTCACCTCTATGCTGCCCCCTATCACCATCTCTATGCTGCCCCCTACCACCACCTCTATGCTGCCCCCTATCACCGCCTCTATGCTGCCCCATACCGCTCCATCTATGTCCCTACTAACACCCTTCAAGCAAAACATACATTAAAAATCATTTGCCAATGCTGCTTCTAAGGGAAAAATCTTAACTGAATACTGTTTCGCCAGCCCAGGTCCCCCCATGCCCTGGCATCCTCGGACTTCTGACCATGCCATCGGGAATTTGGCCCATTCGGGGTGCAGCATCGTTGGGGGCGCGATTTTCGGGGGAGCGGAGATTCGCAAAACAGCGTCAGAAGCAATTGTGCTATCCACAATGCTACCGTGCTGCCCTTAAGAACAAATAAATCTACACTATATCATTTTACCATAATCCATGTACCTATCCAATAGCTGCTTGAAGGTCCCTAATGTTTCTGACTCAACTACTTCCACAGGCAGTGCATTCCATGCCCCCACTACTCTCTGGGTAAAGAACCTACCTCTGATATCCCTCCTATATCTTCCACCTTTCACCTTAAATTTATGTCCCCTTTCCTCGTAAGACCTACTCTCCATTCTAGGCAACATCCTGGTAAATCTCCTTTGCACCTTTTCCAAAGCTTCCACATCCTTCCTAAAATGAGGCGACCAGAACTGTACACGGTACTCCAAATGTGGCCTTACCAAAGTTTTGTACAGCTGCATCATCACCTCACAGCTCTTAAATTCAATCCCTCTGTTAAAGAACGCGAGCACACCATAGGCCTTCTTCACAGCTCTATCCACTTGAGTGGCAACTTTCAAAGATGTATGAACATAGACCCCAAGATCTCTCTGCTCCTCCACATTGCCAAGAACTCTACCGTTAACCCTGTATTCCACATTCATATTTGTCCTTCCAAAATGGACAACCTCACACTTTTCAGGGTTAAACTCCATCTGCCATTTCTCAGCCCAGTTCTGCATCCTATCTATGTCTCTTTGCAGCCGACAACAGCCCTCCTTACTATCCACAACTCCACCAATCTTTGTATCGTCTGCAAATTTACTGACCCACCCTTCAACTCCCTCATCCAAGTCATTAATGAAAATCACAAACAGCAGAGGACCCAGAACTGATCCCTGCGGTACGCCACTGGTAAATGGGCTCCAGGCTGAATATTTGCCATCCACCACCACTCTCTGACTTCTATCCAACTGGCCAAATTTCCCACTATCCCATGCCTCCTTACTTTCTGCATAAGCCTACCATGGGGAACCTTATCAAATGCCTTACTAAAATCCATGTACACTACATCCACTGCTTTACCTTCATCCACGTGCTTGGTCACCTCCTCAAAGAATTCAATAAGACTCGTGAGGCAAGACCTACCCCTCACAAATCCGTGCTGACTGTCCCTAATCAAGCAGTGTCTTTCCAGATGCTCAGAAATCCTATCCCTCAGTACCCTTTCCATTACTTTGCCTACCACCGAAGTAAGACTAACTGGTTGTAATTCCCAGGATTATCCCTATTCCCTTTTTTGAACAGGGGCACGACATTCACCACTCTCCAATCCCCTGGTACCACCCCTGTTGACAGTGAGGATGAAAAGATCATTGCCAACGGCTCTGCAATTTCATCTCTTGCTTCCCATAGAATCTTTGGATATATCCCATCAGGCCCGGGGGACTTGTCTATCCTCAAGTTTTTCAAAATGCCCAACACATCTTCCTTCCAAACAAGTATCTCCTCGAGCTTACCAAACTGTTTCACACTGTCCTCTCCAACAATATGGCCCCTCTCATTCGTAAATACTGAAGAAAAGTACTCGTTCAAGACCTCTCCTATCTTTTCAGACTCAATACACAATCTCCCACTACTGTCCTTGATCGGACCCACCCTCGCTCTAGTCATTCTCATATTTCTCACATATGTGTAAAAGGCCTTGGGGTTTTCCTTGATCCTACCCACCAATGATTTTTCATGCCCTCTCTTAGCTCTCTTAATCCCTTTCTTTAGTTCCCTCCTGACTATCTTGTATCCCTCCAGCGCCCTGTCTGAACCTTGTATCCTCAGCCTTACATAAGTATCCTTCTTTCTCTTAACAAGACATTCAACGTCTCTTGTCAACCATGGTTCCCTCACTCGACCATCTCTTCCCTGTCTGACAGGGTCATACATATCAAGGACACGTAGTATCTGTTCCTTGAACAAGTTCCACATTTCAATTGTATCCTTCCCTGACAGCCTATGTTCCCAACTTATGCACTTCAGTTCTTGTCTGACAGCATCGTATTTACCCTTCTCCCAATTGTAAACCTTGCCCTATTGCACGCACCTATCCCTCTCCATTACTAAAGTGAAAGTCACAGAATTGTGGTCACTATCTCCAAAATGCTTCCCCACTAACAAATCTATCACTTGCCCTGGTTCATTACCAAGTACCAAATCCAATATGGCCTCCCCTCTGGTCGGACAATCTACATACTGTGTTAGAAAAGCTTCCTGGACACACTGCACAAACACCACCCCATCCAAACTATTTGATCTGAAGAGTTTCCACTCAATATTTGGAAGTTGAAGTCACCTATGACTACTACCCTGTGACTTCTGCACCTTTCCAAAATCTGTTTCCCAATCTTTTCCTCCACATCTCTGCTGCTATTGGGGGGTCTAGAGAAAACTCCCAACAAGGTGACTGCTCCTTTCCTATTTCTGACTTCAACCTATACTACCTCAGTCGGCAGATCCTCCTCGAACTGTCTTTCTGCAGCTGTTATACTATCTCTAATTAACAATGCCACCCCCCCCACCACCTCTTTTACCACCCTCCCTAATCTTATTGAAACATCTATAACCAGGAACCTCCAACAATCATTTCTGCCCCTCTTCTATCCAAGTTTCCGTGATGGCCACCACATTGTAGTCCCAAGTACCGATCCATGCCTTAAGTTCACTCACCTTATTCCTGATGCTTCTTGCGTTGAAGTATACACACTTCAACCCATCTCCGTGCCTGCAAGTACTCTCCTTTGTCAGTGTTACCTTCCTCACTTTGGCGTCCTGAATATCAGCTACCTGAGTTGCTGGACTACATATCCGGTTCCCATTCCCCTGCCAAATTAGTTTAAACCCTCCCGAAGAGTACTAGAAAACCTCCCTCCCAGGATATTGGTGCCCCTCTGGCTCAGATGCAACTCGTCCTGCTTATACAGGTCCCACCTTCCCCAGAATGCGCTCCAATTATCCAAATGCCTGAAGCCCTCCCTCCTACACAATTCCTGCAGCCACATGTTCAACTGCACTCTCTCCCTATTCCTAGCCTCGCTATCACGTGGCACCGGCAACAAACCAGAGGCTGATTTTGCACACTGGGCTAAATCGCTGGCTTTGAAAGCAGACCAAGGCAGGCCAGCAGCACAGTTCAATTCCCATACCAGCCCCCCTGAACAGGTGCCGGAATGTGGCGACTAGGGGCTTTTCACAGTAACTTTATTTGAAGCCTACTTGTGACAATAAGCAATTTTCATTCATCTCATAACAACTCTGTCTGTCCTGGCTTTTAACTTCCAGCCTAACTCCCTAAACTCGTTTATTACATCCACACCCCTTTTCCTACCTACGTCGTTGGTACCAATGTGCACCACGACTTCTGACTGCTCCCCCTCCCCCTTAAGGATCCTGAAGACACGATCCGAGACGTCATGGACCCTGGCACCCGGGAGGCAACAAACCATCCGAGAGTCTTGCCTGTGCCCACAGAACCGCCTGTCTGTACCTCTAACTATTGAGTCCCCTATAACTAGTGCCCACCTAATCTCCCCCCTTCCCTTCTGAGCCCCAGAGCCAGACCTCGTGCCAGAGACCCGGTCACTGTAGCCTACCCCTGCTAGGTAATCCCCCCCAACAGTATCCAAAGCGGTATACTTATTGTTGAGAGAAAAAACCACAGGGGATCCCTGCTCTGACTGCTTCCTCCTCTTCCCACCTCTAACTGTTACCCAGCTACCTTTATTCTCAGGTGTAACTATGTCCCTGTAGCTTCTATCTATCACCCCCTCAGCTTCCCGAATGATCCTCAGGCGAAACACTGTTTCAATAACCTACATTTCTTGAAAATTGAATAAAAGTGGCTCCACATACGTGAAAATTACTGGAGAGAGGGAATTAAGGCCAGATTTCTGGGTGGATTCAATGCCCAAATATAACTGCGTGTTGTGCTTCTGAAAAGAAGCTTTGTGAATTATGTGGCCTGATGCTAGAGATCGGTGAAGCAGAGTCATTCGCTGGGAGCAATATCAAAACTGCTTCTTTTAAAAATTATTTTCATTCCTCATCTCAACCTATTAAATCCATTACCATTCTCTGTCACCGTTTTAGTTTGCCTGTAATTATTTCAAATCTGTGCTCATTTTAAATATGTCATCATGGGGACAAATAAAGTAACACCATTAAGCATAACAACCTTTGAGCCATCAATTTGTTCTCTTGTATTTACGGATCAAAAGAACTACAGGGCAATGTGTGTTTCATGAACGATAGAGTCTTACAGAGGTTCACAAAAGAAAAAGGACCATGATTCAAATCGCTGGCTTTGAAAGCAGACCAAGCAGGCCAGCAGCACGGTTCAATTCCCGTAACAGTCTCCCCGAACAGGCGCCGGAATGTGGCGACTAGGGGCTTTTCACAGCAACTTCATTGAAGCCTACTTGTGACAATAAGCGGTTTTCATTTCATTTTTCATTTCATATGGGGAAAATTAAATAGAATCAAAACAAAAGACAAAACGAAAGGAAGAAAGAAAGAAACACCAACACATACAGAAGGTGGGAAATGCTATAATGTGGGAAGCGTGTTACAACATGTAATGGGCTAGCTAATCATAAAATAGATAATGGGCGCGATCTAACGCAACCATTTCTATGTGTCATTTGTAGTGGGTTTTGTTGGGATTTTCCTGCCGGCTCAGTTGGGAAGTTCCACACCACTATCTAACCATGCTTAAGTCACTTTTGGCACCCCGGGGAGTTTCTCACCAGTTTATCCCACACTTGGAATTATTTTCATCACTGGGGAGCTGAACTCGCCAGCCAGGCCGGCTCCTCAGAGATAGGGTCGCCATTTTGAAAGGGTGCTCTGATCTCTAAGTGAGCTTGTGGGTCCCCCACTTCCCCCAACCATGGACAATGTCACCCTCCACAATTATGGGCATTACCCCACACTCCCCAAGTGATGACACCACACTGTGGGGTCCCTGGGGCTCCCCCTCTTCAGGCCCCCCACGCTCCCTTATAAGCCCACCCCTTCCAGGCCCCCCACCCTTCAACCCCCCAACCTCCCAGAGGAGGTCTGCACTGCACCCGCCGCCCTTAATACCCCTCTCATCCATCTTTCATGGGCATGGTCCCCCTCAGCCCCAGGTCCTTGACAGTTCCACCCTGGCACCCTTGCACTGCCAGCCAGGCACTGTGGCAGTGCTAAGGTGCCAACCTGACAGTATCAAGGTGCTCACGTTCCAGGGGAAGCGCCAGGCGTCTATCTTGCACTGTCCCTGACCGATGGCCCAAAGAGACCGCCCCCTCCCTCCCCACCCCAGGTGCCATTCCGTTTTGTCCATTGTTGTGTGGACCAGTACGGAACAGCACCCGGCTGAGGCCTTCCTGGGGAGGCCGATAAATCCCGGGAGGCCGATGGATCTCGGGTGAGCTCACCTAAGTAGATTTAAAACTTAATTAAGCAAGTGTGGTTTGGTCACGTTCATTGTGGGCGTGATCCTGATCTCGACGCCACGCGAGAACTGGGTAGATCTCACGATGTGTACTGGTTGCCGAGAAGCCCACGGGAGGCTTCTCCCAACATCTATAGGCTGTGCTGTGTTCCCAGTCGAGCATGGTAGATCGTGCCCAATGCTGCCAGAACTTCATTTTGACGAAGGCTGTTCACATGGAATATCTACTGACCTCGTCATTATTTTTTTCAATTATTAATTCTATCAGCGATCGATTTATTCCAAGCAAAAAATATTATTTCCTTTGTGGACCTCCGTTGCATTGAAATGAAGATTTATTGCTTTGCCTTTTACTAATTTTGATCCACCTGAGCCTCAATCCATCCTATTTCATCCCACCCTGTCAGTATGTCTTTCCATTCCTTTCTCTCTCATGTAGTTATCTAGCTTCTGGGTAACTTGTTAATCGCGTCAGCCACTCCCTGCGGTCGTACGTTCCACATTCTAACCACATAGGCATAACAAATTTACACAGAATAGCTTATTAGATTTATTAAGTCATAGGGAACATTACCAGGATTAATTGATGCTACAGTCTATTTATAGTGCAGTATTGTGGTAGTCACTACTCATGTATTATACTGTATATATATGGGTTTTACAGTAAGGCCCCTGTACTACAGGTACGGGGTAAATCCCTGCCTGCTGGCTCCGCCCAGTATAAATAGGCGGAGTATAAATATGTGTGCTCTCCGAACAGCAACCATTTCGTCAGCTGCTGTAGGAGGCCCCACATCTCTGTGTAATAAAGCCCCGATTACATTCTACTCTCGTCTCGTCGTAATTGATAGTGCATCAATTTATTACACAGAGATTTTTCAGAGATGGACCTCCACATCAAGCCGGATCGCCTGCAGCTGCATCCTCAAGCAGACAATGTCAAAAAAGGCTTCGAACATTGGCTAGCCTGTTTTGAAGCTTACATCGGGTCTACGCCAGACCCAATCTCAGAAGCACAGAAGCTCCAGATTCTGTACACGGGCTGAGCTCCAACATTTTTCCCCTAGTCCAGGATGCGCCGACCTACGCAGAGGCCATGACACTACTGAAGGAAAATTAGGCTCAGTCGACCAACAAAATCTACGCCAGGCATCTCCTATCCACGTGGCGCCAACTTCCCGGTGAGTCTGTGGAAGATTTCTGGCGTGCCCTGCTTGCCCTAGTGAGAGACTGTGACTGCCAGGCCATTTTGGCCACTGAACACTCGAACCTACTGATGAGAGGCGCGATCGTTACGGGCATAGGGTCTGACTACATTCACCAGCACCTCTTAGAAGGGGCCAGGCTTGACCTCGCGGCGACCAAAGATCTAGCGTTCTCACTTACGGTCGCATCACGCAACGTTCAGGCCTATGCCCCCGACCGCGCGGCCCACCCCCCCTGTGCATCATGGACCCCGACGACAGCCAATCCATCGTGGACCCAATCAGTGACAGCCCCCAGCCAACCCCACGACTGCGCCGCGCGTCAGCCAACCAACCACGGGGGACCGAAATGCTATTTCTGTAGACAGTCAAAACACCGCTAGCAGTGCTGCCCGGCGTGCAGTGCCCTCTGCAAGGCCTGTGGCAAGAAGGGACATTTTGCTGCAGTGTGCCAGGCCCGCTCAATCGCCCGCTATTGTCCCGGCACCCCCCATGTGCGGACAGTGGACGCCGCCATCTTCCCCTCCACGGACCACGTGCGGCCCGTGAGTGCCGGCATCTTACCCACCTCAGGACTCCTGCCCGTCGCGCACCTCATCAGGCTGCTCATCACCTGCAACCACTGACGACCAGCCGCGTCTCGCCTCGGTCACGATTGACCAGTCTCGACCGCACAACCTCGCGACCGCTTCGACAAAGGTGAAGGTCGACGGGCACGTGGTCTTCTGCCTTCTGGACTCCGGGAGCACTGAGAGCTTCATCCACCCCGATACGGTAAGGCGCTGCTCCCTCGCGGTACA
The DNA here is from genome assembly GCF_047496885.1 of Scyliorhinus torazame. Classification (NCBI taxonomy): domain Eukaryota; kingdom Metazoa; phylum Chordata; class Chondrichthyes; order Carcharhiniformes; family Scyliorhinidae; genus Scyliorhinus; species Scyliorhinus torazame. The sequence goes on from NC_092717.1 coordinate 72,615,204, forward strand.
CCCCGCTAACCAGAGAACCTCCCTGGCCCCTGGATCCCACTCCGTGGCGATCCGGGGGTACTGTATCGCCACCCTCACCGTCCAGGGTGTGGAGTTCAGCGGCTTCCAGCTCTACGTCCTCCCCAACCTCTGCGTTGCCTTGCTACTCGGCCTTGACTTCCAGTGCAACCTCCAGAGCCTAATCCTGAAATTTGGCGGGCCCTTACCACCTCTTACCATTTGCGGCTTCGCGGCCCTTAAGGTTGATCCGTCTTCCCTTTTTGCAAACCTAACCCCGGATTGCAAACCTGTTGCCACCAGGAGCAGACGGTACAGCGCCCAGGACAGGACCTTCGTCAGGTCTGAGGTCCAGCGGCTGCTGCGGGAAGGTATCATCGAGGCCAGCAACAGCCCCTGGAGAGCCCAAGTGGTAGTCGTGAAAACCGGGGAGAAAAACAGGATAGTCGTTGACTAGTCAGACCATCAATCGCTACACGTAGCTCGACCTGTACCCCTTCCCACGGATATCTGATATGGTCAATCAGATTGCACAATACCGGGTCTTCTCGACAGTGGACCTGAAATCTGCCTACCACCAGCTCCCTATCCGTAGGGCAGATCGCCAGTACACTGCGTTCGAAGCAGACGGCCGCCGTTACCCCTTTCCCTTTGGTTCCCTTTGGCGTCACCAATGGAGTCTCGGTCTTCCAACGGGAGATGGACCGAATGGTTGACCGGTAGACTGCGGGCCACCTTCCCGTGCCTGGACAATGTCACCATCTGCGGCCACGACCAGCAGGACCACGACGCTCACCTTTCCAAATTTCTCCACGCCGCCACTCTCCTCAACCTCACGAATAACAAGGAGAAGTGCGTGTTCAGCATGAACCGTTGAGCCATCCTCGGCTATGTGGTCCTGAACGGAGTTCTGGGCCCCTCCCCCGATCGCATGCGCCCCCTCATGGCACTCCCCCTCCCCCACTGCCCCAAGGCCCTCAAACAATGCCTGGGGTTCTATTCGTATTACGCCCAGTGGGTCCCAAACTATGCAGACAAGGCCCGCCCTCTCATTCAATCCACCGTTTTCCCACTGACGGCAAGGCTCACCAGGCCTTCAACCGTATCAAGGCCGACATCGCCAAGGCAGCGATGCACGCGGTTGACGAGATGCTCCCCTTCCAAGTCGAGAGCGATGCATCAGACGTCGCTCTGGCCGCCACCCTCAATCAGGCAGGCAGGCCCATGGCATTCTTTTCCCGCACCCTCCATGCCTCCGAAATTCGGCACTCCTTTGTCGAAAAGGAGGCCCAAGCCAACGTTGAAGCTGTGCGGCATTGGAGGCATTACCCGGCCGGCAGGAGATTCACTCTCCTCACTGATCAATGGTTGGTTGCCTTCATGTTTTATAACACACAGCGGGGCAAGATCAAAAACGATAAAATCTTGAGGTGGAGGATCGAGCTCTCCACCTACAACTACGAGATTTTGTATCGCCCCGGTAAGCTCAACGAGCCACCCGATGCCCTATCCCGAGGTACATGTGCCAGCGCACAAGTGGACCGACTCTGGACCCTAAACGACAATCTCTGTCACCCAGGAGTCACCCAGTTTTACCACTTCATTGAGGCCCGCAATCTGCCCTACTCCATCGAGGAAGTCAGGGCTATCACCAGAGACTGCCAGGTCTGCGCGGAGTGTAAACTGCACTTCTACCGGCCAGACCGTGCGCGCCTGGTGAAGGCCTCCCACCCCTTTGAACGTCTCAGCTGGGCTTCAAAGGGCCCCTCCCCTCTACCGACTGCAACACGTAATTACTCAGTGTGGTCAACGAATATTCCCGATTCCCCTTTGCCATCCCATGCCCTGATATGACATCTGCCACCATCATCAAAGCCCTCAACACCATCTTCGCTCTGTTCGGTTTCCCCACCTATGTCCACAGCAACCGGGGATTCTCATTTATGAGCGATGAGCTGCACCAGTTCCTGCTCAACAGGGGCATTGCCTCGAGCAGGACAACCAGCTACAACCCCCGGGGAAATAGAACATAGAACATAGAACAGAGAACATTAACGCGCAGTACAGGCCCTTCAGCCCTCGATGTTGCGCCGACCTTTGAAACCCATCTACACTTTTCCCTTATCATCCATATGTTTATCCAATGACCATTTAAATGCCGTTAATGTTGGCTAGTCCACTACTGTTACAGGCAGGGCATTCCACGCCCTTACTACTCTCTGAGTAAAGAACCTACCTCTGACATCTGTCCTATATCTATCTCCCCTCAATTTAAAGCTATGTCCCCTCGTGCTCGACTTCACCATCTGAGGAAAAAAGCTCTCACTGTCCACCCTATCTAATCCTCAGAACGTCTTGTATGCCTCAATTAAGTCACCTCTTAACCTTCTTCTTTCTAAAGAAAATAACCTCAAGTCCCTCAGCCTTCCCTCATAAGATCTTCCCTCCAGACCAGACAACATCCTGGTAAATCTCCTCTGCACCCTTTCCAATGCTTCCACATCCTTCCTATAATGCGGCGACCAGAATTGCACGCAATACTCCAAATGCGGCCGCACCAGAGTTTTGTCCAGCTGCAACATGACTTCATGGCTCCAAAACTCAATCCCTCTACCAATAAAAGCTAACACACCGTATGCCTTCTTAACAACCCTCTCAACCTGGGTGGCAACTTTCAGGGATCTAAGTACATGGACACCAAGATCTCTCTGCTCATCCACACTACCAAGAATCTTACCATTTGCTCAGTACTCTGTCTTCCTGTTATTTCTTCCAAAATGAATTACCTCACGTTTTTCTGCATTAAACTCCATTTGCCACCTCTCAGCCTAGCTCTGCAGCTTACCTATGTCCCTCTGTAACGTGTCACATCCTTCCACACTGTCCACAACTCCACTGGCTTTAGTGTCATCGGCAAATTTACTCACCCATCCTTCCAAGCCATCCTCCAGGTCATTTATAAAAATGACAAACAGCAGTGGCCCCAAAACAGATCCTTGTGGTACACCACTAGTAACTGGACTGCAGGCTGAACATTTCCCATCAACCACCACCCTTTGCCTTCTTCCAGCTGGCCAATGTCTGATCCAAACTGCTAAATCACCCTGAATCCCATGTCTCTGTATTTTCTGCAATAGCCTATCATGGCGAACCTTATCAAACACTTTACTGAAATCCACATACACCACATCAACTGCTTTACCCTCGTCCACCTGTTTGGTCACCTTCTCAAAGAACTCAATAAGGTTTGTGAGGCACAACCTACCCTTCACAAAACAGTGTTGACTATCTCTAATTAAATTATTCCTTTCCAGATGATTGTACATCCTATCTCTTATCAACCTTTCCAAGACTTTGCCCGCAACAGAAGTAAGGCTCACTGGTCTATAGTTACCGGGGTTGTCTCTGCTCCTCTTCTTGAACAAGGGGACAACATTTGCTATCCTCCAGTTTTCTGGCACTCTTCCTGTAGACAATGACATAAAGATCAAAGCCAAAGGCTCAGCAATCTCCTCCCTAGCTTCCCATAGAATCCTAGGATAAATCCCATCCGGCCCAGGGGACTTATCTATTTTCACACTTTCCAGAATTGCTAACACCGCCTCCTTAAGAACCTCAAGCCCTTCTAGTCTCGTAGCCTGTATTTCAGTATTCTCCTCAACAACATTGTCTTTTTCCTGTGTGAATACTGACGAAAAATATTCATTTAACACCTCTCCTCTCTCCTCGGGCTCCACGCACAACTTCCCACTACTGTCCTTGACTGGGCCCACTCTTACCCTAGTCATTCTTTTATTCCTGACGCATCTATAGAAAGCTTTAGGGTTATCTTTGAACCTACCTGTCAAAGACTTCTCATGTTCCCTCCTGGCTCTTCTTAGCTCTCTCTTTAGGTCTTTCCTAGCTAACTTGTAACTCTCGAGCGCCTTAACTGAACCTTCACGCCTCATCTTTACATAAGCCTCCTTCTTCCTCTTAACAAGTGATTCAACTACTTTAGTTAACCACGGTTCCCTCGCTCGACCACTTCCACCCTGCCTGACAGGGACATACTTATCAAGGACACGCAGTAGCTGTTCCTTGAACCATCTCCACATTTCAATTGTGCCCATCCCCTGCAGTTTCCCTCCCCATCCTATGCATCCTACGTCTTGCCTTATCGCATCATAATTGCCTTTCCCCCAGGTATAACTCTTGCCCTGCGGTATATACCTATCCTTTTCCATCGCTAAAGTAAACGTAATCGAATTGTGGTCACTATCACCAAAGTGCTCACCTACCTCCAAATCTAACACCTGTCCAGGTTCATTTCCCAATACCAAATCCAATATAGCCTCACCTCTCGTTGGCCTATCTACATACTGTGTCAGGAAACCCTCCTGCACACATTGGACAAAAAAGGACCCATCTAACGTGCTCGAACTATAGCGTTTCCAGTCAATATTTGGAAAGTTAAAGTCCCCCATAACAACTACCCTGTTACTTTCGCTCCTATCCAGAATCATCTTTGCAATCCTTTCCTCTACATCTCTGGAACTTTTCGGAGGCCTATAGAAAACTCCCAGCAGGGTGACCTCTCCTTTCCTTTTTCTGACCTCAGCCCATACCACCTCAGTAGACGAGTCCTCATCGAACGTCCTTTCTGCCACCGTAATACTGTCCTGGACTAACAATGCCACCCCTCCCCCTCTTATACCACCTTCTCTGAGCTTACTGAAATATCTAAACCCCGGCACATGTAACAACCATTCCTGTCCCTGCTCTATCCATGTCTCCGAAATGGCCACAACATCGAAGTCCCAGGTACCAACCCATGCCGCAAGTTCACCCACCTTATTTCGGATGCTCCTGGCATTAAAGTAGACACACTTTAAACCACTTTCCTGCTTGCCGGTACACTCCTGCAACTTTGAAACCTTACTCCTGATCTCACTACTCTCAACCTCCTGTATATTGGAGCTACAATTCAGGTTCCCAGACCCCTGCTGAACTGGGCAGGTGGAGCGGGAGAATGGGACGGTCTGGAAGGCCGTCCAGCTGGCCCTACGGTCCAGAAATCACCCGGCCTCCCGCTAGCAGGAGGTCCTCCCCGACGCATTTCACTACATTTGGGCGCTCCTGTGCATCGCGACCAACGAAACCCCCCATGAACATCTCTTTGCCTTCCCCAGGAAGTCCACCTCCGGGATTTCACTCCCAACATGGCTGGCAGCTCCAGGACCCGTTCTCCTCTGTAGACACGTGCAACTCCACAAGGCGGACCCGTTCGTTGAGAGGGTACAGCTACTCCATGCCAACCTGCAGTACGCTTACGTAGCGTAGCCTGACGGCCGCCAAGACACAGTCTCCCTCTGGGACCTGGCACCAGCTGGTTCCACACACAACTCCCCCCTGCCCCGGCGCCACCCTCCCTTCCCCCGGCGCACCCCACCGCAGCCCCCGCTCCAGGACAATCCGTCCTCCCCTTGCTCCCACCCGGGGATTAAGAGGATTGCGACACGCTCCCGGAGTCACCGAAGACCAAGCCGACGCCTGAGTCGCCACCAGCACTGCGGCGCTCTCAGCAACAGATCAAGGCACTGGACCACCTAAATTTGTAATATTCTCTGCGATTTTTAAAAGCAACTTGGCTGTATATAGTTCTCCACCATCCCCGCGGAGTATAAATATGTGTGCTCTCCGAACAGCAGCCATTGCGTCAGCTGCTGTAGGAGGCCACACATCTCTGCATAATAAAGCCTCGATTACATTCTACTCTCGTCTCGTCGTAATTGATAGTGCATCATGTATTAAACACTGAGATTTAAGAAAGTGATTGAAGAAATTGTGATATTTCTCTATATGTTTCTAACTTTCTCATGTCTCTTCAGGAACTCCATATTTCAACACAGAGTGCATGAAGTGTTCAAAGGGTTACTTCTCAATGAATAGTTCTGCCACCCAACCCTGTCAAAAGCACACAAATTGCACTGTACTTAGCTTGAAACAGGTTCTCCAAGGATATGCTTTTCAAGATAATGTGTGCAAGCCATGTCACAACAGAGAGCCATTAAGCTTAGAGTGTTCGGACCCACCTATAAAGAAAGTTAAATATTTGTCTCCTATATAAAATAGCACTTAATAAAATTTCAACTTCTGGATCGTTTAATGATTTGAAACATTGACAACTTTTTTAAAAGCTTCATTTATTTCAGAAGAAGCTTATGAAAGAGTTGATATCGCACTTAACTGCAATTGAAAGTGCGAAGTAACAAGTTAAAATATCGGGCGCAATCTGCCGGCCTCGTCGCACCGGCCGCAAAAACGAGCGGGCCAGTTAGATAGAGGGAGTGGCGGAAATCAGGAAGCACGCCGGCTGCTGATCGGTTTCCGATCTAACAGGCCCTCTTCCGTTGGCGATACACGGATCACACCGCAACATGGCGAGAAACCAATAATCACCAATTAAATCTAATCTCCATACCATCAACGCGAAGGATGCCCTAACGAACGGCCACCCATGATCTAACCACCTCCCCAGCGAGTGGTCACGGAGATACCATTCAGTACACCTATTTAAAAACGTGAAGCCAGAAGAATAGCTGCTGTGGGGATCTGAGGAGCTGAGTAGCTATCCTGGCAATCAGGTAGTCAGGGGGCGGAAGGGGGCACCATTGGTGGCGGTTCACGTCTGGGCTGACGGAGTGGGGGGGGTGGTCCATCTCCCGCGCATCCCCCGTGCCACCTCCCTGATTGAGTATACCCTAACGGGGGCAGCTCCAGCTGCTGGCGGTCTGTCCCACTGACCACCCCTGTTGTGACAGTGCGCCGTCTGTGGTAATATGGTGAAGGTCACTTTAACTCTCATTGACTCTGGCGGCTGCAGGCCACACAACTGAAGGCTATTGCTAATAGGGAATTGACAATTCTCATAATGTGAGCACTTCACAGCTCCCAAGTGAATTCCCGTGGGTAGACAAGCCACAAAGCAGGCGGTTGTTACTGCCGAGCATACCAATTAGACTGTGAGGCCCAGACATCTTGCCAGAATTCCAGAGGCAGCAACACCAGAGGCAGCAGCCAACTTTCAAACACCCAACAGCCTGCCACAGCACTGGAAACATCTCCGCAACCAAAGGGTGGGTTTGTGAACTGGGGAGGGAACCAGAGTCCGGTCCAGGTCACATTTGCAATGGATGTCCATCAGGCCAGGGAAGGACCCAAAGGGGGAGGTGGTGATGGTCCAGGGTGTACAGGTCGAGGATCTTTCGAACTGATGTCGGATAGCATGTGCCGCAGGAGTTTCCGCCTTAAAAAGACAACGGTGCAGCACCTGTGCCATGTATTTGCGGACTTGGCACCATGTGGAGGAGGAGGATATCCACTCCCGATGGCTGTCAAGGTCATCGTGGCCCTGAACATTTATGTTTTGGGTTAATTCACGGGGATTTATGTGATATATCCCAACCAACAGCGTGCAAGTGCATCCGTGAAGTCAGGGATGCCCTGTTTGCCCTGCAAGAAAACTGTATAAACTTTGACCTGGACCAAGCACAATAAGATGCCGGGCAGCAGGATTCTCCACCATTGCCGGATGCCCCAGTTTCAGGGGGTAATAGATGGCACGCATGTCACCTTGCGCACACTGGGCGGTCCGGGAGTGCCCTTCATCAACATGAAGGGGTTCCACTCCCTGAACGTCCAGCTTATGTATGACCACCACCTGAAGATCATGCCCGTGTGTACACACTCTGATGGAATGAGCACGACAGCTACATTCTGGGGCAGTTAGAGATCCCCAGCGATCTTCAAGGGTCACTCTCGGATGGCCGGTTGGCTCCTGGCTAATTACGCCAGTAAGGAGGCTGGTGACCGATGTGGAGACCCAGTATAACAAGGCCCATGTGGCCACATGGTCTGTCATTGAGCGGTGCATCAGACTGCTGAAAATGCCGTTCCGATGCCTCGACTGCTCTGATGGTGCCCTGCAGTTCATCCCGGAAGGTCGCCCACTTTGTCGTGGTCTGCTGTGCCCTCTGCAACCTGACAAACAGTGGGGCGGCATGTTGGAGGTGGAGGAAGAGGAACACGCGACCGCGCTGAGGAAGAGGATGAGGAGGAGCTGAAGCAAGAAGGGCTAGAGGAGGTGCCCAGGGAGTACCCGCAGGACCAGCCGGAGGATGGAGGACAGTTGGAGATGGCGAGGGTCTGGGAGGACCAGGGAGGCCCTCATCCTCGTCAACTTCTCATAGGACGTGGCTTCGTCCATCATTTTACCTCCCCTCCCCATCCCACCCACCAGCCCCCCACAACCATGCTCCCCTCCCCATGTCCTCCCCCTTTCCCCTCACCCTCATCGCCACCACCCCCCACCCCCGCTCCATCACCCTGTTCCACCATCCCAGGTGTTACATCGCTCCAGGGTAATGGATCTGAGTCGGCACTGTCAGTGGGTCAATGGACAAGACAGGTGGGTGATGATAACACGCTGTCAGCTGAGCTCTAGTGCTCCTCAATTGATGCCATAGTCTGATTCCTGTCTGTCTGCTGAGTGTGTGCTCACACCCATCACCTGCACATGGTATGTCTATGGGCAGGGGCCCTAGCGAGCCCAGGGAGGCACATGGAGGATCACTGAGACGGTTTGGGGAGGTCAGGGGACAACTGGTGTCGGGGAGAGGGTGCAGGCCAGTCCACAGCGTGGAATAACGTGACGGATGCTTCATATTCTTGGGTGTAACGTGTAACGGCTAGGTCTCCGTGCTCTGTTGCTAGGTGTGTCCCCAGGGTAAGCCTGCTGCTTACCATGTCCTGTGGCCTTTGATGTCCTTGGCAGGTGTCCTCTGGAGGACCATGTGCACGTCGTGGGAGGGGGGTGCAGCGCCCCGGATTAGATAGCACTGCTAGCTGAAGATCTTGCGGGAGAAAGGACATGTGGTCAGTGAGAGGGAAGGATCATCATGCTGGCATTAACAACTCATGTGTGAGTTGGGCGGTGTGGTGGCACAGTGGTTAGCACTGCTGCCTCACAGTGCTAGGGACCTGAGTTCAATTCCCACCTTGGGTCACTGCTTGTGTGGAGTTCTCTCCATGTCTGCGTGAGTTTCCTCCGGATGCTCTGGTTTCCTCCCACAGTCCAAAGATGTGCAGGTTAGGTGGATTGGCCATGATAAATTATCCCTTAGTGTTCAAAGGTTAGATTGGGTTGCGAGGATAGGGTCGGTTGCGGGCCTAGGTAATGTGTTCTTGTAGAGGGTCAGTGCAGACTCAATAGGTCGAATGGCCTCCTTCTGCACTATGATTCCGTTCCAGTCCAAAGATATGCAGGTTAGGTGGATTGGCCATGCTAAATTTAAAAACTCTTACCTTTACAGGAGCAGCCCTTTGAATTTCGGCGGCAGCGGTGCGCAGGGGCCTTCTGGGAGGTGAGTACTTACTTTAAAAAGCCTTGCCTTTACAGGACCAGCCCTTTGGATTTCGGCGGCAGCGGTGCGCAGAGGCCCTCTGGGAGGTGAGTACTTACTTTAAAAAACCTTACCTGGTCCCGTGTCTGTCCTTCTTTTCTGTTTTATTTGTTTTTATATAAGGCGGGAACCGGAAGTTCGACCCGCGGACCTCTGGGAAGTCCCCCCCCTCAATCCCGCCCCCAACCAATAAATTCTGGTGGAGAGGAAACCCGAGACACTACACGTGTAGTGTCTCCCACCCGCCCTCCTCCTCTAACCTAATAATAAGACCCATTGGTGTAAGGTAAGTGCCATATTATATTATTATTATATTATTAGCATTGTGCAGGTCAAGGTTCGGAGGTGGAGGAGCAGTCTCTGTCAGCGAGAGAACCTGAGAACATCTAAGACACTCAGAAGGTAAGAAGGTAAGTAAGTGATTTTTACTTATTTTTACTTTTATACCTTTTTTCAAATTGTGTGTGTCGGGGGGAAACTGAAGTGACATCACAGAAAAGCTGTGGCCAGAGTGGCGGGTTGGGATTCTACCATAAATTTTAAAAAAATTTGAGTATTTGGTAACTAATTAAACATAATAACTTAATTATAATTTAGAGGGATATCTAAGCCAGAGATCGGAGAGTATTATAGTTAGCTATCGCATTTCTATTAGAAATCTAGTGCTAGGAAACAGATAGTTGACAGTAACTTTGAAATTTAAAAAAAATATTTTAAAAAAAAAGACAAATTTTAATTTTAATTAATTGACGCAATGTCAGTTAGAGGGGTGCTGTGCTCTGACTGTGAGATGTGGCAGGTCCGGGAGGCTTCCAGCGTCCCGGATGGCTTCATCTGCAGAAAGTGCACCCAACTGGAGCTCCTCACAGACCTCATGGTTCGGTTGGAGCAGCAATTGGATGCACTTAGGAGCATGCAGGTGGCGGAAAGCGTCATAGATCGCAGTTATGTAAATGTGGTCACACCCAAGGTGCAGGCAGAGAAATGGGTGACCACCAGAAAGGGCAGGCAGTCAGTGCAGGAATCCCCTGTGGTTGTCCCCCTCTCGAACAGATATACCCCTTTGGATACTGTCGGGGGGGATAGCCTATCAGGGGAAAACAGCAGCAGCCAGAGCAGTGGCACCACGGCTGGCTCTGATGTTCAGAAGGGAGGGTCAAAGCGCAGAAGAGTAATAGTAATAGGGGACTCTATAGTCAGGGGCACAGATAGGCGCTTCTGTGGACGTGAAAGAGACTCCAGGGTGGTATGTTGCCTCCCTGGTGCCAGGGTCCAGGATGTCTCCGAACGGGTAGAGGGAATCCTGAAGGGGGAGGGCAAACAGGCAGAGGTCGTTGTACATATTGGTACTAACGACATAGGCAGGAAGGGGCATGAGGTCCTGCAGCAGGAGTTCAGGGAGCTAGGCAGAAAGTTAAAAGACAGGACCTTGAGGGTTGTAATCTCAGGATTACTCCCTGTGCCACGTGCCAGTGAGGCTAGAAATAGGAAGATAGAGCAGATAAACACGTGGCTAAACAGCTGGTGTAGGAGGGAGGGTTTCCATTATCTGGACCACTGGGAGCTCTTCCGGGGCAGGAGTGACCTGTATAAGAAGGACGGGTTGCATCTAAACCGGAGAGGCATAAATATCCTGGCCGCGAGGTTTGCTAGTGTCACACGGGAGGGTTTAAACTAGTATGGCACGGGGGTGGGCACGGGAGCAATAGGTCAGAAGGTGAGAGCATTGAGGGAGAACTAGGGAATAGGGCCAGTATGGCTCTGAGGCAGAGCAGACAGGGAGAAGTTGCTGAACACAGCGGGTCTGGTGGCCTAAAGTGCATATGTTTTAATGCAAGACGTATTACGGGTTAGGCAGATGAACTTAGAGCTTGGATTAGTACTTGGAACTATGATGTTGTTGCCATTACAGAGACCTGGTTGAGGGAAGGGCAGGATTGGCAGCTAAACGTCCCAGGATTTAGATGTTTCAGGCGGGATAGAGGGGGATGTAAAAGGGGAGGCGGAGTTGCGCTACTTGTTCGGGAGAATATCACAGCTGTACTGCGAGAGGGCACCTCAGAGGGCAGTGAGGCTATATGGGTAGCGATCAGGAATAAGAAGGGTGCAGTCACAATGTTGGGGGTATACTACAGGCCTCCCAACAGCCAGCGGGAGATAGAGGAGCAGATAGGTAGACAGATTTTGGAAAAGAGTAAAAACAACAGGGTTGTGGTGATGGGTGACTTCAACTTCTCCAATATTGACTGGGACTCACTTAGTGCCAGGGGCTTAGATGGGGCAGAGTTTGTAAGGAGCATCCAGGAGGGCTTCTTAAAACAATATGTAGACAGTCCAACTAGGGAAGGGGCGGTACTGGACCTGGTATTGGGGAATGAGTCCGGCCAGGTGGTAGATGTTTCAGTAGGGGAGCATTTCGGTAACAGTGACCACAATTCAGTAAGTTCTAAAGTACTGGTGGACGAGGATAAGGGTGGTCCGAGGATGAATGTGCTAAATTGGGGGAAGGCTAATTATAACAATATTAGGCGGGAACTGAAGAGCATAGATTGGGGGCGGATGTTTGAGGGCAAATCAACATCTGACATGTGGGAGGCTTTCAAGTGGCAGTTGAAAGGAATACAGGCCGGCATGTTCCTGTGAGGAAGAAAGATAAATACGTCAATTTTCGGGAACCTTGGATGACGAGTGATATTGTAGGCTTCGTCAAAAAGAAAAAGGAGGCATTTGCCAGGGCTAAAAGGCTGGGAACAGACGAAGCCTGCGTGGAATATAAGGAAAGTAGGAAGGAACTTAAGCAAGGAGTCAGGAGGGCTAGAAGGGGTCACGAAAAGTCATTGGCAAATAGGGTTAAGGAAAATCCCAAGGCTTTTTACACGTACATAAAAAGCAAGAGGGTTGCCAGGGAAAGGGTTGGCCCACTGAAGGATAGGCAAGGGAATCTATGTGTGGAGCCGGAAATGGGCGAGGTACTAAATGAATACTTTGCATCAGTATTCACCAAAGAGAAGGAATTGGTAGATGTTGAGTCTGGAGAAGGGGGTGTAGATAGCCTGGGTCACATTGTGATCCAAAAAGACGAGGTGTTGGGTGTCTTAAAAAATATTAAGGTAGATAAGTCCCCAGGGCCTGATGGGATCTACCCCAGAATACTGAAGGAGGCTGGAGAGGAAATTGCTGAGGCCTTGACAGAAATCTTTGGATCCTCGCTGTCTTCAGGGGATGTCCCGGAGGACTGGAGAATAGCCAATGTTGTTCCTCTGTTTAAGAAGGGTAGCAAGGATAATCCCGGGAACTACAGGCCGGTGAGCCTTACTTTAGTGGTAGGGAAATTACTGGAGAGAATTCTTCGAGACAGGATCTACTCCCATTTGGAAGCAAATGGACGTATTAGTGAGAGGCAGCACGGTTTTGTGAAGGGGAGGTCGTGTCTCACTAACTTGATAGAGTTTTTCGAGGAGGTCACTAAGATGATTGATGCAGGTAGGGCAGTAGATGTTGTCTATATGGACTTCAGTAAGGCCTTTGACAATGTCCCTCATGGTAGACTAGTACAAAAGGTGAAGTCACACGGGATCAGGGGTGAGCTGGCAAGGTGGATACAGAACTGGCTAGGCCATAGAAGGCAGAGAGTAGCAATGGAGGGATGCTTTTCTAATTGGAGGGCTGTGACCAGTGGTGTTCCACAGGGATCAGTGCTGGGACCTTTGCTCTTTGTAGTATATATGAATGATTTGGAGGAAAATGTAACTGGTCTGATTAGTAAATTTGCAGACGACACAAAGGTTGGTGGAATTGCGGATAGCGATGAGGACTGTCGGAGGATACAGCAGGATTTAGATAGTTTGGAGACTTGGGCGGAGAGATGGCAGATGGAGTTTAATCCGGACAAATGTGAGGTTATGCATTTTGGAAGGTCTAATGCAGGTAGGGAATATACAGTGAATGGTAGAACCCTCAAGAGTATTGAAAGTCAAAGAGATCTAGGAGTACAGGTCCACAGGTCATTGAAAGGGGCAACACAGGTGGAGAAGGTAGTCAAGAAGGCATACGGCATGCTTGCCTTCATTGGCCGGGGCATTGAGTATAAGAATTGGCAAGTCATGTTGCAGCTGTATAGAACCTTAGTTAGGCCACACTTGGAGTATAGTGTTCAATTCTGGTCGCCACACTACCAGAAGGATGTGGAGGCTTTAGAGAGGGTGCAGAAGAGATTTACCAGAATGTTTCCTGGTATGGAGGGCATTAGCTATGAGGAGCGGTTGAATAAACTCGGTTTGTTCTCACTGGAACGAAGGAGGTTGAGGGGAGACCTGATAGAGGTATACAAAATTATGAGGGGCATAGACAGAGTGGATAGTCAGAGGCTTTTCCCCAGGGTAGAGGGGTCAATTACTAGGGGGCATAGGTTTAAGGTGAGAGGGGCAAGGTTTAGAGTAGATGTACGAGGCATGTTTTTTACGCAGAGGGTAGTGGGTGCCTGGAACTCGCTACCGGAGGAGGTAGTGGAAGCAGGGACGATAGGGACATTTAAGGGGCATCTTGACAAATATATGAATAGGATGGGAATAGAAGGATACGGACCCAGGAAGTGTAGAAGATTGTAGTTTAGTCAGGCAGCATGGTCGGCACGGGCTTGGAGGGCCGAAGGGCCTGTTCCTGTGCTGTACATTTCTTTGTTCTTTGTTTAAATTGTCCTTAGTGTCCAAAAAGTTTCGGTGGGGTTACTGGGTGGAGGTATGGGCTTCAGTAGGGTGCTCTTTCCAAGGGCTGATGGAAACCCCTGCGGCATAGGCTAAGCTTGACATCAGTGACCGATCTGTCCTTGGCCACCCTGCGACCTCCAGGGCTCATTCCTAGTAGGGGGTGAGGATCCGGAGGTCTGGCAACCCGCCGCCCATTCGCACCCTTTCCCGCTGACTGTGCCGGTGGGGTGGTGCCAGGCACAGAGTCACTGGTGGGGGGGGGGGGGGGGGGGGGGCGGGGTTGTCAGGCACAGAGTGGCCTGGAGGGGGTCAGGGGGATGGCAGGTGGGGCCGATGCCAGGGGACAGATGTCAACTCACCCATGCGACCTGGTGGAGGTCATTGCTTCTTGCCGCAATTGGTGGCATTCCTCCTGGTCACAATCCCCGAGTTGACGGCCACTGCCACTGCCTCCCAGGCATCACTGACTGCCCTGTGGTTGACTCTCAGACCCCCTCGGGTGAAAAGCGTATCCCTCGTGGACTTCATCGCATCCATGAGCTTGGCCAGACCGGCATCCCTGAATCATGGCGATGGTCTGTGCGGTGGCACAGCTGCCTGGATTTTGTTCTGAGGGATCGGTTTAAGTGCTGCACCCTCTCGTTAACGGGAAGTTGCCAGGTAACAGCAGGGAAGAAGCTGTTTTTGAGTCTATTCGTGTGTGTTCTCAGACTTTTGTATCTCCTGCCCAATGGAAGAAGTTGGAAGAGTGAGTAAGTCGGGTGGGAGGGTCTTTGATTAAGCTGCCCATTTTCTCCAGGCAGCGGGAGGTGTAGATGGAGTCAATGGATGGGAGGCAGGTTTGTGTGATGGACTGGGCTGTGTTCACGACTCTCTGAAGTTTCTTGCCGTCTTGGATCGAGCAGTTGCCATACCAGGCTGTGATGCAGCCAGATAGGATGCTTTCTATGGTGCATCTGTAAAAGATAGTGAGAGTTAATGTGGACATGCCCAATTTCCTTAGTTTCCTGAGGACGTATAGGTGCTGTTATGCTTTCTTGCTGGTAGCATCGACGTGGGTGGGCCAGGACAGATTTTTGGAGATGTGCACTTCTGGGAATTTGAAACTGCTAACCATCTCTACCTCGGCCCGTTGATGCTGACAGGGGTGTGTACAGTACTTTGCTTCCTCAAGTCAATGACCAGCTCTTTAGTTTTGCTGGCATTGAGGGATCGATTGTTGTCGCTGTACCACTCCACTAGGTTCTCTATCTCCCTCCTATATTCTGACTCGTCGTTATTTGAGATCCAGCCCACTATGTTCGTATCGTCAGCAAACTTGTAGGTGGAGTTGGAACCAAATTTTGTCACGCAGTCGTGTGTGTACAGGGAGTATAGTAGGGGGCTAAGTACGCAGCCTTGCGGGGCCCAGGTACTGAGGACTATTGTGGAGGAGGTGATGTTTATTCTTACTAATGGTGGTCTGTGGGTCAGAAAGTCAAGGATCCACTTATTGGACACTTATGGTCCTCAATTGGGGTGAGGGTGGCAGGAAGGCCAACCTGGAAACGTCAGGGGCCTGTAAAATTCTGCCCCTCTGAGTGAAAGACAGATTCTCCATACTGTGACAACTGTTGAAACATTTGAAAGGAAAAGTATTCTCATTGTTATGAATGTTCCAGCATCATTTATGGTGCAAAAAGGAAGTTTGGCAAAATATGGGACCACATTTGCTCAAATGATTTAGAATACCCAGGATGGTATTATTCTGAATAATGTAGCTTAGGAAAGTTCTGAGTTTAATGCCTTGTCTGTGCTGAGTTAACCAATATCAACTGGGACAACAGGGAGGCTTCTCCACTTTGATCACCATCTTACTGAGTTAGGCAGATTAAAGTAATTGGGTAGGATTCCCGCTGTCAACTGCAGTGAGCAGTGTTTGAATGCCAGATCAGGATCTGCCTCTCCAATGGTTCTTCCCACAAGTAGCTTGTCAACGCTCACTGTATTGACTCAAATATAGGGCGGCACGGTAGCACAGTGGTTAACTCTGTTGCTTCACAAGTCCAGGGTCCCAGGTTCGATTCCCGCCTTGGGTAACTGTCTGTGCGGAGTCTGCACATTCTCACCGTGTCTACATGGGTTTCCTCCGGGTGCTCCGGTTTCCTCCCACAAGTCCTGAAAGACGTGCTTGTTAGTTGAATTGGACATTCTGGATTCTCCTTCAGTGTAACCAGGCAGGTGCCGTAGTGTGCGACTAGGGGCTTTTCACAGTAACTTCATTGCAGTGTTAATGTAAGCCTCCTTGTGAAAATAATAAAGATTATTATTATTAAATGAAGAGTAGTCACTTGGAACTAGATCGCTGGAACATTGAAATATAAATTAGATGCAGTTTGCAGCTTTACAAGTATGGAAAGGGGAAAACACTGGGGAAAATCAGTACACATATCTGAAGAATGTGTTGGACACACTAGTGATCATATGGCATTATTATTGCAAGAGGAAAATGCTATATTTTCTGGAGACATTACGCTGGGAGAAGTGACCGCAGTCTTTTAGGACTTATACACTTACATGCTTTCTTTGGAAAAGTCACTAACTTTAAAACCTGACTTAATATATCTAGTACATGGCCCAGTGGTGCAAGATGGATCTGATAAAATTAGGGTGTACATAGCTCACAGAAACTTGAGGAAACAGCAGATTTTGAAAGTTTTTCTGAAGCCTTCAGAGAAGCAGATTCACCCCAATGGAACTTGTTAAAAGTGTTTACAACGATCCTCCACCACACTTGCATCAAGCAGCTGAAGTTAATCTTACCCACCATCTGAAAAGGTTGGGTAAGAAAACACAGAATATCTGTCATGGCACAGGGACATTTGGAGTTCTCAGTAGCAAGGATAACTTTCATAATTGTGCTCATAATTTGGTGGCAGTCTAGATCCCGGTTTCAGCACAATTCTGATATATCAGAGAAATGGTGATGGGTACACACTTAACCTTCTGCTTCCTCGGGAATTGGTTGTTTTTTTCCATTGCTATCTCCACAAAATAACAATATTTAGTAACAGTTCATGCAACTGATCTTCAATCATGGGTCAACAGTGCAGAATTATACATTTTGATGTGACCTGCTTGTCTCATTTGCAATGAGCTAATTGTAATTGTCAGAATTTTCGAGCATTATCTTACACTTTGCAAGTCCTTTATTCAGGGCTACCAAGGTGCAATGTTGAACAAAGTGAAAATTGAAACAATTGACACGATATTTATATTTGAGCGTTAAATAGAGTAAACAGATAAGGTAGTGTATAACTTATTACTGGACTAGTAATCCAAAAAGTCTGAGTTCAAATCCCGTTAGGAGATTACTATTGAACATTTAATTCTGCTCCACAAAGGGGAAAGAAAGTGTTGGTGTCAGTGAGTAGCCACACAGCTGTGGGATTATTATAAAAACCCAACTGGTTTACTAACGTGCTTTAGGACAGGAAACCTGCTGCCCTTTAAATTGTCTGGCCGATATCAGACTCCAGATGCACTACAATGTGGTGCTTCTCAACCTCCCTCTAAAATGGACCAGCAAGTCACTCAGTTAAGGGAAACTAGGGATGGGCTATAAATGCTGGCCTTTGTCGGTGATGTCCACATCCCGATAATGAATTTTGAGATAAGTCACCTCGTCAGCACAGGATAGGTATGTAATTTATACACTGCTAGGAAGATTCAAGTTTAGAAGAAGACATTCTGAAATATCCTTGACAAAGGTTTAATATTGACTGCTGAAGGGGCTTTATACACGATTTAGTAGGTTTACTATTTTATATGTGTCACAGAGTAGGGGATGGTAAACCTGAGGCACACAAGAGAGACATAGCCTGCAAGCTGTCAAATGTACACCTGGGGCGTCATTCTCCGACCCCCCGCCGGGTCGGAGAATGGCCGTTGGCCGCCGTGAATCCGGCCCCGCCCCCGCCGAAGTCTCCGAAGGGAGAAAAGTCGGCGGGGCGTTAATGGTGCCGCTGCCGCGGAGAATGTCACGGGTCTGCGCAAGGCAGCCGATTTTCGGCCTGCCGATATTCTCCCTTCCGGATGGGCCGAAGTCCCGTCGACGTGATGACCGTTCACGTCGACGTGAATCAAACCTCCTTTTCATCGGCGTGACCCGGTGCTCCAGGCTCACGCCGACCAGCGAGGAGGTGAGTGACGGCCTGGGGGGTTGGCTCTGGGCAGGAAATGGCGTGGCCGCAGACTGATTGCGTGAGGAGAGGTGTGTCTCGGCTTGTGTGTGTGTGTGTGCGGCGGGGGGGGGGGGGTTAGAGTAGGCTGGGCTCCGGGGGAGTGCCGGGAGGGGGTCCGTGCCGGGGTGGAGGTTGGGGGTTGGGGGGGGGTCCGTGCCGGGGTGGAGGTTGGGGGTTGGGGGGGGGTCCGTGCTGGGGTGGAGGTTGGGGGTTGGGGGGGGGTCCGTGCCGGGGTGGAGGTTGGGGGGGTCCGTGCTGGGGTGGAGGTTGGGGAGGGGGTCCGTGCCGGGGTGGAGGTTGGGGGGGGGGTCCGTGCTGGGGTGGAGGTTGGTGGTTGGGGGGGCTCCGTGCTGGGGTGGAGGTTGGGGGGGGGGTCCGTGCCGGGGTGGAGGTTGGGGGTTGGGGAGGGGGTCCGTGCCGAGGAGGGTGATGGGAGGGCAAATGAGTTGGTTCACCTGGCCAGGTGCCAGCCTCCAACAGTTGGACCCATGCGGTCCATGCCACCTGGCTGGGGGGAGGAGGGGATATGGGCAATGATGACATGTCGTCGTTCCCCTCCCCCCCACCAGGCCGACATGTTTTCAGACCATCCAGCGATGTTGGCCGCCGTGGTGGCAGCCGCTCATGTCTATGTTGCCCTGGATGAGGAGGAGGAGGAGGAGGAGCGTGCCAGAGAGGCGGCGCAGGCTGCCGCAGAGGGGCAGGCGGCAGCCGCCCAGGCTGGAGGGACACCTGACCGACAGGACGAGGAGGGGGAGGAGGACGTCGCGGCCCCACGGCAATGGAGGCACCCGAGGGCGCCCCGTGTGTACCGGCCCCGGCAGTCATACCAGGACCTCACGGACCGGGAATGCAGGAGGAGACTCCGGATGAGCCGGGAAACCGTGGCACACACCTGCCACCTGCTGGCACACCTGTCACCGCGTGGCACTGGCGGGGGACACCCTCTCCCCGTGTCCGTCAAGGTTACGGTGGCCCTGAACTTTTATGCAACGGGGTCATTCCAGGCACCGAGTGGGGACCTGTCCGGCATATCGCAGACATCAGTGCACCGGTGCATCCGGGCAGTGACAGATGCCCTTTATGCCATGGCGCACCGCTACATCCGCTTCCCCGTGGACCGGGCCAGCCAAGATGCCCGGGCCGTGGGCTTCTCTGCCGTTGCCGGGTTCCCCATGGTCCAGGGCGCGATCGATGGGATGCACGTCGCCGTGCGGCCACCTGCAGATAACAGGGCCGTGTTCACTAATAGGAAGGGGACCTATTCGATGAACGTACAGGTGGTCTGCGACCACCGCATGATGATCCTGCATGTCTGCGCCCGTCACCCAGGCAGTGTACACGACTCATTCGTGTTGTCGCGGTCATCCATCCCCGGCATGTACGAGGGACGCCATCCCCGGCTGAGGGGCTGGTTGCTGGGCGACAGGGGCTACCCATTGCGATCGTGGCTGATGACGCCTATACGGAGGCCACGCAATGAGGCGGAGAATCGCTACAATGATGCCCATGTAGCGACAAGGGGAGTGATCGAGAGGTGCTTTGGCGTGCTGAAGATGCGTTTCAGGTGCCTGGACGTCTCTGGGGGCGCCCTCCAGTATCGGTCAGATAGGGTCGGCCGCATCATTGTGGTGTGCTGCGTCCTGCACAACATAGCCCAGCAGAGGGGCGATGTGCCGCAGGCAGAGGAGGGCGGAGTGAAGGAGCAGCAGGAAGAGGCGCAGTCCTCCCCAGATGAGGGGGATGGGGGCAATGGTCAGGGCAGACGGGGCAGACACAGGCGGGTGGCTGTCCACCGTTACCGGCTGGCCCAGCGGGCACGGGACAGACTGATAGCCGCCCGCTTCACTGACTATATGGGCGTGGGAATCGGGTAGTATGGCCACAGACCACACACCATGGCAACAGCCGACCACCCACACCCCCTACCCATCCAGCACCCTCACCCCCCTCCCCAACCCCACACACCCCACCCGCATGCACACCACCCCCCCCCCCCCAATTGCCGATCCACCGGCGGCACAACGGGCCGGGCTCACCCAGTTGCGGGTGGACGCGTGTCTATCGCAGGCCATGGAGGATGATGACAACCCGCCCTGCGATGAGCTCCTGGCTCTACATCGTTGGACTATGTCTGACCCATGGCCACAGTACCACCATCCACCCGGACAATCCCTGCATGCGGCTGTGACATTGCAGCGCACGGTCCCGTCCTCTGCCCGGGGGATGTTGATGGCGGCCCAGGGGGAAGGGGGCAGACTCACCTGGGGCTGAGGTAAGACCACCCGTCACACACACACTTGCGCTCAACGTACATGACACGCCCGCACACTTTGGACAGAGCACAAAGGCAGCTTCGGTAGGTGTAACATTGACTTTAATAACCAAAGGAGTTCATGCACGTGCCCTAGCCCCTAAAACTCATCTGTGCCCTGCACCCGTGCCAACTTACTCAGTGTCTAATTGTTTGGCCTTACGGGCCCTTTGACTACGTCTACGTGGTTCCCCAGACGGTACAGCAGAACTGGAGGTGGACTCCTGTGATTCCTGCCCTCTGACACTGGATCCCTTTGGCGGCCGTTTCCTGGGGCGTCCTGGCCTAGATGGGCCAGGCTGCGGCCCGGGCGACTGGGATGGCGACCTGCCAGCCTGTCCTGCCCGTTGCCCACCCGATGCACCTGGGACGGAAGGGGGGGAGTCCGAGGTGTCGCGGTGTATATGGACCTCCCCTACAGAGGGAGCCGGGACGGACCACACCACCTCCTCCTCCCTCGGGGTGCCCGATGGCCCCCAGGCCTCTACATGGGTGGGGGATGCGAACGGACTGGCCATCCAACGCGCCCCCGACATCTGGAGCTACCAGTCCTGGAGGCCCATGCTGGTATCGACAGGGGTCTGCAGGTTTGCAGCCATGGAGCCCAGGGGGTTGTCAAACCCTGTCTGTGACAGTGCGACGCCGGCTCGCACATGGCCACTGGCGCCGATGCCCTCAGCGATGGCCTGCTGAGACTGGGCCATGGCCTGCTGAGACTGGGCCATGGCCTGCTGAGACTGGGCCATGGCCTGCTGAGACTGGGCTATGGTGTTGAGCACCTCTGCCATCTGGCACTGGCACTGGCTCATGGCCTCCTGTGAGAGGGCAGCCATGTCCTGGGCCACAGACGCCGCCTGCACGGAAAGCCCCAGGCCTCGCAAACCGTTCCCCATGTCTGACACCGTCGCACCCATTGCCTCCACCGCGGACGCCACCCGTGCGGTGTCAGCCTGGGTGGCACGCATGACCGGGACCACTCCCAGCTCCTGGACGCGGGTGGACTCCTCCACCTGCGACCGCAGCCGCCGCAAGCCACCCGTCACCCTATTCGCTCGTCTCCGTGTCGGTGGTTGCATCGGATCTATGTGTGGGTGTGGTAACTGCAGGAACCCGGGATCCATCTGGGCGGCAGATGTTCGCTTGGCCTGGGCTGCCCTCCGACCGCCCGGTCCCTCTGCTGCTCCTACCTCCACCTGCTGTACCGGGACGGCTGTGTTGTGCGCACCAGTGAGTGTACCAGACGCCTCATCACTAAAGTGCCCAACCGTGGTGAGTGTTTCTGCGATGGTGGAGGGTGTTGGTGACAGCAGTGGCGTTGTGTCGTGCTCTTCGTCCCACTCTGACTCCATGGCACTTTGGGGTGGGGGTTCTTCTCCACCCATCCACTCTGAGTCACTGTCCGGTATTTCGTCTTCCCGGGTAGGGGTGTCCTGGGTAGTGCTGTCCCGGGTAGTGCTGTCCCGGGTAGTGCTGTCCCGGGTAGGGGTGTCCTGGGTAGTGCTGTCCCGGGTAGTGGTGTCCCGGGTAGGGGTGTCCTGGATAGTGGTGTCCTGGGTAGTGGTGTCCTGGCTCGGATGTGACGGGGGCCTATGGCTGCCCCCCTCATCGCTGGGTGATCGCTCCCGCACGTGACGGGGGTGTCGTCTCCCTGTTGCTCCAGGTCTCTCCGTCTCCCGTGGTGTGCGAGGGGCATCCTGCGGGCGTCGCATGCTGGAGGGTGCGGGTCTCTCCGTCTCCCGTGGTCTCCGAGGGGCATCCTGCGGGCGGTGTGCATCTACGGGGATGGGTGCCTGGACGTTTGGTCCTGCGATACACAATGAAGCATGCATGGTTAGACATCAGGCAGTGATCAGGTGATACGGGGGAGGGGGATATAGGGGAGGGGGGATATGGGGACGGGCTGTTGGTGGCTCACTTGCTCGTGGGCCCCCGACCTCTGCATCAGCAACCTCCCGGTCCTCAGGTCCGCCAGCCAGTTCCAGGGCCCTTTCCTCGTGTACGGTCAGTGGCCTCTCATCAGCGGGCCCTCCTCCAGTCCTCACATGCTCCCTATTGTTGTGTGCGCGCTTCTCCTGTGGGGGGGGGGGGGGGTGCTGGCAGGGGTAAAAGGCAACAGTGTTAGGCAGGTATATGAATGCACGCCATCGGTTGCGCGTGCATTGCAGAGGTTAAGGTTAGGGCTGGATTCACTTGGGGATATGGGGGATATGGGGGAGGGGGGATATGGGGGAGGGGAGGATATGGGGGAGGGGGGGATATGGGGGAGGGGGGATATGGGGAGGGGGGATATGGGGGATATGGAGGAGGGGGGATATGGGGGAGGGGGGATATGGGGGAGGGGGGATATGGGGGATATGGGGGAGGGGGGATATGGGGGAGGGGGGATATGGGGGAGGGGGGATATGGGGGAGGGGGGATATGGGGAGGCTCACCCTGCCTGCTCTGACAAGGTCGTTCACCTTCTTGTGGCACTGGGTGCCTGTCCGTGGTGTCAGGGCCACAGCGGTGACGGCCTCTGCCACCTCCCTCCACAGACGCCGGCTGTGGCGTGGGGCAACTCTGCGGCCGTGCCCGGGATACAGGGCGTCCCTCCTCTGCTCCACCGCGTCCAGGAGCGCCTCCACATCGCGTGACTCGAACCTCGGGGCTGAGCGACGGCCAGCCATCCAGTCGGGTGTTGCGGTCGGGTGGGGGGAGCTGCGCGGCCTTATGAGCCGTCACCCCGTGCAGGGCGTATGATGCTGCACGGCGTGAACCACTGCGCAAGCGCGGATCCCGTTACGTCGCTGCTAGCCCATTTCGGGCCGGAGACTATCGTCCCATTTTTATGACGTGACGCAAGTGGGATTTGCGCCGTTTTTTGCGTCGATCGGCGGACTTTCCGCCGATAACGGAGAATTTCGCCCCTGGTTCCTTGCTTCTTTGTGAGTTTACAACCAATGCTGGCTTTGTTTAGCCTGAGCGCTAAACCTCCCAAGGCTGGAGGGTTAAAAAAAATCTATTTTCAACTTTCAGATTTAGATTAATGACTGAGCATTCTACATCAATTCTGCAGGTCTGAAAAGATTAAAGAGGTGAAGATGATATTTCATCCTGTTAAATCCTTGTGGCGGACCCTGAGGCAGTTGTTGATGCAGAATGAATGCAAGAGGAAAGACAAGACAGCAAGGAGCAATTGAAAGTGATGATTAGGAGGCAGCACACAGTCCAGAGCAGGCCTGGGGATGGACAATAGTAGATGAAAGAGGAGCAGACCAGACAAGACCAGGCATAAAATAAACAACAGAAAGACATTTGGGTAGAGGCAATCAGACAGGTTTTGGAGAAATTAGTGGGGGGGGGGGAAGCAAATCCGTAATCATACCAGGAAGTCCTGCGGCATTTCACAGTCAATTAAAAAGTTTTGAAATGCAATCACTGTTACAGTAAAACACATTAACCAAATTTCACACAGTACAGTACTAAAAACAGCAATTAGAGAAATGTCAAGATAATTGATTTATTGATGTTGATTGAAGAATAATCATTGGCAAACCACCAGGGAGAATTATCCTGTTTTTCTCTCACTCTAGTGCCATCAAGGTTTTGCACTCACCTGAAAAGACAGACATGACCAAGCTTTAATGTCTTATGTAAAAGACAGCACTTAGATCAACAGTCCCTCCATACTACACTTGGGGGAGGTGGTGGCGTAGTTGGATTGACGCTGGAAAAGTAATCCATCGATCCAGGATAATGAAGTGGAGACCCAGGTTTGAATCCCACCACGGCAGGTGATGGAATTTAAATTCAATTAAAAGTCTAATGATGACCATGAAATTGATTGACGTAAAAACCCAGGTTTACTAATGCCCTTTCGGGAAGGAAATATGCCATCCTTACCTGGTCTGGCCTACATGTGACTCCAGACCCACAGTAACGTCATTGACTCTTAAATGCCCTCTGAAATGGCCTAGCAAGCCACGCAGTCGTGTTCAACCGCTACGAAAACACAAAAAAGGAATGAAACCGGATGGACCACCCGGCATCGAACCAGGCACCGGAAACGTCAGTGGCAAACCCAGCCCTGCTGACCCTGCAAAGTCCTCCTTACTAACATCTGGGGACTTGTGCCAAAGTGGGAGAGCTGACACACAGACTAGTTAAGCAACAGCTTGACATAGTCATACTCACAGAGTCATAATAATAATCTTTATTATTGTCACATGTAGGCTTACATTAACACTGCAATGAAGTTACTGTGAAAAGCCCCTAGTCGCCACACTCCGGCACCTGTTCGGGTACACTGAGGGAGAATTCAAAATGTCCAATTCACCTAACAAGCACGTCTTTTGGAACTTGTGGGAGGAAACCGGAGGATCCGGAGGAAACCCATACAGATAAAACGAGAACGTGCAGACTCCGCACAGACAATGACCCAAGTGGGAATCGAATGTGGGATCCTGGCATTGTGAAGTAACAGTGCTAAACACAATGCTACCGTGCCACCCATACTTTACAGACAATGTCCCAGACACCACTGTCACCATTCCTGAGCATGCCCGGCCTCACCCGCAGGACAGACCCCGCAGAAGTGGCGGCATGGTGGTATACAGTCAGGAGGGAGTTGCCCTGGGAGTCCTCAACATCGATTCTGGACCCCATGAAGACTCATGTCTTCAGGTTAAACATGGACAAGGAAACCTCCTGCTGATTAACATGTACCGACCACCATCAGCCGATGAATCAGCACTCTTCCATGTTGAACACCGCTTGAAGGAAGCTCTTATGGTGGCAAGGGAGCAGAATATGCTCTGGGTGGGGGACTTCAATCACAAAGAGTGGCTCGGTAGTACCACCACAGACCCAGCTGGTCGGGTCCTAAAGGACATAGCTGCTAGACTGGGACTGCAGCAAGTGGTGAGGAAACCAACAAGAGGGAAAAACACATTTGATCTTATCCTAACCCCCTGCCTGCTGCAGATGCATCTGTATCGGTCGAAGTGACCACCACACAGTCCTTGTGGATACCCTCTATCGTGTTGTGTGGCACTACCACCGTGCTAAATGGGATAGACTTCGAACAGATCTAGCAACTCGAAACTGGGCATCCATGAGGTGCTGTGGGACATCAGCAGCAGAACTGTACTCAACCACAATCTGCAACCTCTTGGCCCGGCATATCCCCCACTCTACCATTACCACCTAGCCAGGGGATCAACCCTGGTTCAGTGAAGAGCGCTGGAGAGCATGGCAGGAGCTACATCAGGCATACCGGAAAATTGAGGTGTCAACCTGGTGAAGCTACAACACAGGACTACTTGTGTGCCAAACAGCACAAGCAGCAAGCAATAGACAGAGCTAAGTGATTCCACAATGAACACATCAGATCTAAGCTCTGCAGTCCTGCCACATCCAGCCGTGAATGGTGGTGGACAATTAAACAACTCACTGGAGGAGAAGACTCCACAAATATTTCCATCCTCAATGATGGAGGAGACCAGCAAAAATGTGCAAAAGATAAGGTTGAGGCATTCGCAACAATCTTTATCCAGAAGTGCCGAGTGGATGATCCACCTTGGTCTACTCCGGAGGTCCTCAGCATCACAGATGTCAGTCATCAGACAACATGATTCACTCCACATGATATCGAGAAGCACGGTTGTACAGTAGCACTGCTGCCTCACAGCGCCAGGGACCTGGGTTCAAATCTGACCTCGGGCGACTGTCTGTGTGGAGTTTGCACTTTCTCCCCGTGTCTGCGTGGGTTTCCTCCGGGTGCTCCGGTTTCCTTCCGCACTCCAAAGATGGGTAGGTTTGGTGGATTGGCCATGATAAATTGCCGCTGTGCAGCACGGCGGGACAGTGGTTAGCACTGCTGCTTCACGGCACCGAGGTCCCAGATTCGATCCCGGCCCTGAGTCACTGTCCATGCAGAGTTTGCACATTCTCCCCGTGTTAGTGTGGGTTTTGCCCCCACAACCCAAAGATGTGCAGGGTAGGTGGATTGGCCAGGCTAAATTGTCCCTTAATTGGATAAAATGAATTGGCTTCTCTAAATTTAAAAAATGAAAATAAAAATGATAAATGGCCCCTTTGTATAGATGGGCTTTAGAGTGGTTTCACAGGTCGGCGCAACATCGAGGGCCGAAGGGCCTGTACTGCGCTGTAATGTTCTATGTTCTATGTTTGTGTCCAAAAGGTTAGGTAGGGTTATTGGGTTACAGGCATAGGGTGGAGGCGTGGGCTTAAGTAGGGTCTCTTTCCAAAGACCAATGCAGACCCGATGGGCTGAATGGCTTCCTTCTGCACTGTAGGATTCTATGATACTATAAACGGCTGAAGACACTGGCCACTGCAAAGGCTATGGGTCCTGAGAAGACTTGTGCTCCAGAATGTGTCACACCCCTAGTCAAGCTGTTCCAGTACAGCTACAACACTGGCATCTACCCAACAATGTGGAAAATTTCCCAGTGTGTCCTGTACACAAGGAACAGACAAATCCAACCCAACCAATTGTCTCCCTCTCAGTCTCCTCTCCATCATCCGCAAAGTGATGGAAGGAGTCATCTACACTGCTATCAAACGGCACTTACTCAACAATAAACTGCTCATGGGCATTCAGTTTGTGTTCCACCAGGGTCACTCAGTTCCTGGCCTCGTTACAGCCTGGCTTTCAACATGGACAAAAGAGCTGAATGGCAGAGGTGAGGTGAGAGTGACTGCCCTTAACATCAAGGCAGCGTTTGACCGGGTATGGCATCAAGGAGCCCTAAACTGGAGTCAATGGGAATCATAGAACATAGAACAATACAGCGCAGTACAGGCCCTTCGGCCCACGATGTTGCACCGAAACAAAAGCCATCTAACCTACACTATGCCATTATCATCCATATGTTTATCCAATAAACTTTTAAATGCCCTCAATGTTGGCGAGTTCACTACTGTAGCAGGTAGGGCATTCCACGGCCTCACTACTCTTCAGGGAGAAACCTCTCCACTGGTTGGAGACATACCTGGCACAAAGGAAGATGGTTGTGGTGGTTGGAGGCCAATCATCGCAGCTCCAGGACATCACTGCAGGAATTCATCAGGGTAGTGTCCTTGGCCTAATCATCTTCAGCTGCTCAATGACCTCCCTTCCATCATAAGGTCAGAAGTGGGGATGTTTGCGGATGACTGCACAATGTTCAGTACCATCCGCGACTCCTCAGATACTGAAGCAGTCCCTGTCCAAATGCAGCAAGACCTGGACAATATCCAGGCTTGGGCTGACAAGTGGCAAGTTACATTTATGCCACAGAAGTGCCAGGCAATGACCATCTCCTACAAGAGAGGATCTAACCATTGTCCCTTAACATACAATGACATTACCATCGCTGAATCCCCCAAAATTAACAGCTTGGGGGTTACCATTGATCAGAAACTGAACTGGACTAGCCACATTAATACTGTAGCTACTCGGGAAGGTCAAAGGCGAGGAATCCTACAGCGAGTAACTCACCTCCTTACCCCCCCCCCAAAGCCATGATTCTCCGGCCCCCGAAAAGCGGCGTACCCGGGGAGTACATCGCGCCGGGTATCCCCCACCAGAGGCCCGCCCTGCTATTCTCCGCCCCCGACCGGCCAAAGTCCCGATGGCGTAGACCACTCATGGTCCTGCCGTTCAGGATACTCGCGTGGTGGCTGTGGACTCAGTCGGGCCGATGAGAGGGCAGGAATTAAACCTTTCGGCTCAGGGGCATTGGGATCCACAACCATTGAATGGGTTACATTGAGACCGCCACCAAAGATCAGGGACCTCTTACGGGACCGGGCTATTTTTGAGTGGAAGTTCCGGGTGCACGGCTGATCGGGGGCACTATTTGCACGGTCCAGCTCCGTGGTCTGAGTCCGTCATGGAGCACGGCGCGGCCACTGGAGGCCGCCGCCATGCGCATGCGTGTCCTCTGACCCAGAAGTGCGGGGAACCGTATCTGCAGCTGGAGCTGTGAGCCTCATGATGGTTCCCGGCTAGCCCCCTGCAGGGCTGTGAATATGTGGCCTTTTGACATCGGTTTTTCTGGCATAAAAGGCCACAGTTTTCATGACGGCGTGGGGACATAGTCCCTGATCTTTGGTGGCGGTCTCAATGTAACCCATTCACCGGTTGTGGATACCCAAGGCCCTGAGCCAAAAGTTTGAATCCCTCTGCCATCAAGTCTGTTGCTGGAAAATAGGTTGCATTAATTCAAATCTGTTATGCCTAGTGATGCGCAATCAATTACACTCAAGACGAAGTAATTTCATAACTGAAGGCTTTAATCTACTAGAACCTTTCCCCCCAGCAGCTTCGATACAGAAAGTGAAGGCTGCTGGGACGGCACCATCTCTTATACTCCGCCTTCAGGGCGGAGCTACATAATACAGCCAATGGTAGACTCCAGGGTCTAACCAATGGTCATCAGCGTCTCAGGTACCGCAATACCTGGTACTACCACATTCACCCCCTGTTAAAAAAGAGCCCGGCGGGGGTGGTGGCCAGCGTTAATATTCTCCTTTAGCTTGGTATGACCAGTTATGGAGGTACCGTGATGTCGAGTGCAGCATTCAGTCGATCGGGTGGCCTGCTCGTCCTTCTGGAGCGTCTGGGCTTCGGTAGTGATTCTGATGAGGGTCCCGGCAGTTGCGACTCTGGGAGCATGGTGTCGTCCTCCCTGGCAGCTTCGTCACCCCTAGGCGGCGCTGTAGGGGCAAAAGGTTGACAGGGAGGGGGGGCGCCTGTAGGGGGCATCGGTGGGTGGTCGGGCCTAGGCAGGAGCGGCGGGAGTACTGACCCTGCAGTGAGGTGCTGTGGTAGAGGTGGGGGTGGTGGCAATGGTTCGGGTGCGCGTGGGGTTCCGGCGGGTGCCAGGTCCCGAAGGGAGACTGTGTCTTGCCGGCCATCAGGGAATGCCACGTAGGCATACTGGGAGATAGCGTGTAGCAGGTGGACCCTCTCGACCAACGGGTCCGACTTGTGCGCCCGCACATGCTTCCGAAGCAGGAGGAGGACTTCCTGGGGAAAACAAGGAGACGTTCATGAGGCGTCTGATTTGTGGTTGTACAGAGCAGCGACCGGATGGCGTGGAGGGCCATCGGGAGGACCTCTTGCCAGCGGGAGACCGGGAGATTCCTAGACCGTAGGGCCTGTAGAACGGTCTTCCAGACCGTTCCGTTCTCCCTCTCTACCTGCCCCTTTCCCCGGGGGTTGTAACTGGTCATCCTGCTCGAGGCAATGCCCCTGCTGAGCAGGAATTGACACAGCTCGTCGCTCATAAAGGAGGACCCCCTATCACTGTGTATGTACGCGGGGAAACCGAACAGTGTAAAGATACCCTGGAGAGCCTTGATGACGGTGGTTGCGGTCATGTCTGGGCAGGGGATGGTGAATGGGAACCGGGAGTACACATCAATCACGTTCAGGAAATACGTGTTGCGGTCGGTGGAGGGGAGTGGGCCTTTGAAGTCCATGCTGAGGTGTTCAAAGGGACGGGAAGCCTTTATCAGGTGCGCCCTCTCTGGCCGGTAGAAGTGCGGTTTGCACTCCGCGCAGATTTGGCAGTCCCTGGTGGCTGTCCTGACCTCCTCGATGGAGTAGGGCAGGTTGCGGGTCTTGACAAAATGAAAAAAATGAGTGACCCCCGGGTGGCAGAGATCCTCATGGAGGGATCGGAGGCGGTCCACTTGTGCAGTGGCACAAGTGCAGCGGGACAGGGCATCAGGAGGCTCATTTAGCTTCCCCGGACGATACAAGATCTCATAGTTGAAGGTGGAGTGTTCTATCCTCCACCGCAAGATCTTGTCGTTTTTAATCTTGCCCCGCTGTGCATTATCGAACATGAAGGCAACCGACCATTGGTCCGTGAGGAGAGTGAATCGCCTGCCGGCCAGGTAATGCCTCCAATGTCTCACAACTTCAACTATGGCTTGTGCCTCTTTTTCGACCGAGGAATGGCGAATTTCGGAAGCATGGAGAGTGCGGGAGAAGAAAACCACGGGCCTGCCCGCTTGGTTGAGGGTGGCCGCCAGAGCGACGTCGGACGCATCGCTCTCGACCTGGAAGGGGAGGGACTCGTCAATGGCGCACATCGTGGACTTCGCAATGTCTGCTTTGATGCGGCTGAAGGCCTGGCAGGCCTCCGTCGACAGGGGGAAGGTTGAGGACTGGATCAGGGGTCGAGCTTTGTCTGCGTAATTGGGGACCCACTGTGCATAATAGCTGAAGAACCCGAGACAGCGCTTCAGGGCTTTGGGGCAGTGAGGGAGGGGGAACTCCATAAGGGGGCGCATGCGCTCAGGGTCGGGGCCTATGACTCCACTTCGCACTACGTAGCCTAGAATGGCTAGACGGTCGGTGCTAAACAGGCATTTATCCTTATTGTATGTCAGATTAAGGATTTTCGCGGTCTGGAGGAATTTGCGGAGGTTGGTGTCGTGGTCCTGCTGGTCATGGCCGCAGATGGTGACGTTATCCAGATATGGGAACGTTGCGCGTAAGCCGTACCGGTCAACCATTCGGTCCATCTCTCACTGGAAGACCGAGACCCCATTAGTGACACCGAAGGGAACTCTTAAAAATTGATAGAGCCGCCCATCTGCTTCGAAGGCAGTGTACTTGCGGTCACTAGTGCGGAGGGGTAGCTGGTGGTAGGCGGACTTGAGGTCCACCATGGAGAAGACCTTGTATTGTGCGATCCTGTTTACCTGGTCGGCTATACGGGGGAGAGGGTATGCATCCAGCTGCGTAAACCTGTTGATGGTCTGGCTGTAGTCTATGACCATCCTATGCTTCTCCCCGGTCTTTACCACAACTACCTGAGCCCTCCAGGGGCTGTTGCTCGCTTCGATGACCCCTTACCCCAGCAGCCTTTGGACCTCTGACCTGATGAAGGTCCGGTCCTGGGCACTGTACCGTCTGCTCCTGGTGGCGATGGGTTTGCAATCCGGGGTGAGGTTCGCAAACAGGGAAGGCGGATCGACCTTAAGGGTCGCGAGGCCGCAGACAGTAAGGGGAGGTATAGGGCCGCCGAATTTAAAAGTCAGGCTTTGCAAATGGCATTGGAAGTCCAGTCCCAGGAGGGTAGCCACGCAGAGGTGCGGCAGGACATACAGGAGGAAATTGTCGAATTTCCTGCCTTGGACAGTGAGGTTCGCTAGGCAGAACCCCTGTATCTCCACCGAGTGTGACCCGGAGGCCAGGGAGATCCGTTGATTTACAGGGTGGGTTACAAGTGAACAGCGCCTCACCGTGTCGGGGTGAACAAAGCTTTCCGTGCTCCCAGAGTCAATCAGGCACGACGTCTCGTGGCCGTTGAGGAGGACCGTTGTTGTAGCCGTTGTGAGTGTCCGGGGTCGACTTTGGTCCAGTGTTACCGAGGCCAGATGAAGCAATTGTGAGTTCTGGGCGGGCAGCGTGTAGTCGGCCGTGCTGGGGGCCTGGGGCCCCATCCAAGATGGCGTCACCCATGGGTCGCACATGGTGTCCGGTGTGAACGAGATGGCGGCGGCGATGGACAAAATGGCGGCGCCCACCCGTTCAGCGTGGAGTCCGGGGGGCAAGATGGCCACGCCCGTGGGTCGCACATGGCCCTAGAATATGGGGGTGGCGGTGAGTGCTGGCCGGTCGGGGCCTGAAGGGGGGGGGTTGCCGCGGCGGTCCATAGTCGCTGGAGACCGCGGCCACGGCGCGGGCCTGGCAGACCCCCACAAAGTGGCCTTTCTTGCCGCACCCTTTGCAGGCGGCGGTGCGGGCTGGGCAGCGCGGGTGGGGATGGTTCGCCTGCCCGCAGAAGAAACAGCGGGGCCCGGCGGCGTTAGCGGGCTGTCTCGCCGCGCAGGCCTGTGGGGTCAGGGGGAAGGTCTGAGGGGCTGCCACTGCGGGGTGCCACGCAGTCCAGGGGGCTGCCACCCGATCGGGTGCAAAGGACTGCGCATTTTTGTAGGTAACGTCCATGGACCCTGCCAGGGCCCGTGCCTCTCTAAGTCCCAGAGTGTCCCTTTCTAGGAGTCTTCGGCGGATATCGGGGGAGCTCATACCTGCAACGAAAGCAACCCTGATTAAAAGTTCCGTGTGCTCGCTCCCCGAAACTTGCGGACAACCACAGTTTCGGCGCAGCACCAGTAGCGCCCAGTAGAAATCTTCCAACGTTTCCTCGGGGCTTTGCCGCCTAGTCGCAAGCAGGTGACAAGCGTAGACCTGGTTTACAGGGCGGATATAATGTCCTTCTAGCAGTTCGATAGCGGAAGCATAGTTCTCCGCCTCCTCGATAAGGGGGTAGATCCCAGGGCTGACCCGGGAGCGCAGGAGATGCATCTTCTGTCCTTCCGTGGGTGTGCCTACGGCCGTGTCGTTGTAGCCCTTAAAGCACGCCAGCCAGTGTTTAAAAATAGCAGCAGAGTTCTCCGCGTGGGGGCTGAGCTTGAGGCACTCCGGTTTGTTACGGAGATCCATCCTTCCAACTTAGGTTCTAGTAGATTAAATTGCTGCGCAATCAATTACACTCAAGACAAAGTGATTTCAGAACTGAAGGCTTTAATCTACTAGAACCTTTCCCCCCAGCAGCTTCGATACAGAAAGTGAAGGCTGCTGGGACGGAGCTACATAATACAGCCAATGGTAGACTCCTGGGTCTAACCAATGGTCATCAGCCTCTCAGGTACCACAATACCTGGTACTACCACACCTAGATCCTTGCACAGATGAAATCTCAATGTTTGTCAAGTCTTTTGAAGTACAGCATCTAACATTGTATAACATCCTTCAAATATGATTTTACTTTAGGAAGAGTGTATTGATCTTGGAGGAAGTAAATATATATTTACCAGAATGATGCCTGGATTCCAAGGGTTAGTTTATGTAGAGACATATTAGGTGGAATTTAGAAGGTTAAGGGGTGATTCGATCAAAGCTTTTGAGATATTAAGGGGAACAGACAGTGTTCCAAATCTCTTCCTAGACTGAACAGACAGAGTACAAAGAACAAAGAACAAAGAAAAATTACAGCACAGGAACAGGCCCTTCGGCCCTCCAAGCCTGCGCCGATCCAGATCCTCTATCTAAAACTGTCGCCTATTTTCTAAGGATCTGTATCCTTGCCCATTTATGTATCTGTCTAGATACATCTTAAATTACGCTATCGTGCCCGCCTCTACCACCTCCGCCGACAATGCGTTCCAGGCACCCACCACCCTCTGCGTAAAGAACTTTCCACGCATACCTCCCTTAAACTTTTCCCCTCTCACCTTGAACTCGTGACTCCTAGTAATTGAGTCCCCCACTCTGGGAAAAAGCTTCTTGCTATCCACCTTGTCTATATCTCTCATGATTTTGTAGACCTCAATGAGGCCCCCCCTCAACCTCCATCTTTCTAATGAAAATAATCCTAATCTACTCAACCTCTCTTCATAGCTGGCGCCCTCCATACCAGTCAACATCCTGGTGAACCTCCTCTGCACCTTCTCCAAAGCATCCACATCCTTTTGGTAATGTGGCGACCAGAACTGTACTCAGTTTTCCAAATGTGGCCGAACCAAAGTCTTATACAACTGTAACATGACACGCCAACTCTTGTACTCAATACCTTTTCCGATGAAGGACAGCATGCCGTATGCATTCTTGACCACTCTATCGACCTGCGCAGCCACCTTCAGGGTACAATGGACCTGAACACCCAGATCTCTCTGTACATCAATTTTCGCCAGGGCTTTTTCATTTACCGTACAGTTCGCTCTTGAATTGGATCTTCCAAAATGCATCACCTCGCATTTGCCCGGATTGAACTCCATCTGCCATTTCTCCGCCCAACTCTCCAATCTATCTATATTCTGCTGTATTCTCTGACAGTCCCCTTCACTATCTGCTACTCCACCAATCTTAGTGTCATCTGCAAACTTACTAATCAGACCATCTATACCTTCCTCCAGATCATTTATGTATATCACAAACAACAGTGGTCCCAGCATGGACCCCTGTGGAACACCACTAGTCACCCTTCTCCATTTTGAGAAGCTCCCTTCCACTACTACTCTCTGTCTCCTGTTGCCCAGCCAGTTCTTTAACCATCTAGCTAGTACACCCTGGACCCCATGAGACTTCACTTTCTCCATCAGCCTACCATGGGGAGCCTTATCAAATGCCTTACTGAAGTCCATGTATATGATATCTACAGCCCTTCCCTCATCAATCAATGCCGGGTCGGAGAATCGCCGGGGGCTGGCGTGAATCCCGCCCTCGCCGGTTGCCGAATTCTCCACCACCGGATATTCGGCGGGGGCGGGAATCGCGCCACGCCGGTTGGCGGGCACCAAATGGGCCGAAGTCCCGCCGCTAAAATGCCTGTCCCGCCGGCGTAGATTAAACCACCTACCTTACCAGCGGGACAAGGCGGCGCGGGCGGGCTCCGGGGTCCTGAGGGGTCCTGAGGCGATCTGGCCCCGGAGGGTGCCCCCACGTTGACCTGGCCCGCGATCGGGGCCCACCGATCCGCGGGCGGGCCTGTGCCGTGGGGACACTCTTTTCCTTCCGCCTTCGCCACGGTCTCCACCATGGCGGAGGCGGAAGAGACTCCCTCCACTGCGCATGCGCGGGAATGCCGTCGCGGCCGCTGACGCTCCCGCGCATGCGCCGCCCGGAGATGTCATTTCCTCCACAGCTGGCAGGGCTCCAAAGGCCTTTTCCGCCAGCTGGTGGGGCGGAAATTCGTGCGGCCCTTAAGGTTGGGGCTCGGCCCCCAAAGATGCGGAGCATTCCGCACCTTTGGGGCGGCGCGATGCTGGACAGATTTGCGCCGTTTTGGGCGGCAGTCGGCGGACATCGCGCCGTTTCCAGAGAATTTCGCCCCAGATGTTTCAGGGACAATTTTGTATTGTTCTTTCGTGGGATGTGGACTTGGCTGGCGAGGCCAAAATTTGTTGTCTATCCCTAATTGCCCTTGAACTGAATGGATTGCTTGGCCATTTCATAGGGCAGTTAAAGGTCAGCCACATTGCTGTGAGTCAGGAGTCACATGTGGCTGAAGTGCATTCGTAAACCAGATTGATTTTTTGATTATAATAGTTTGATGGTCACCATTACCGAGACTGGCTTCTGACTTCAAATTCCACCAGCTTCCGTGGTGGGATTTGAACCCCTGTCCCCGGAACATTAGCCTGGGTCTCTGGATTACTAATCCAGTGTCATCACCATCACATTACCGTCTCCCTCAATTAAGAAACACTTCCACACACAAAGGATTGTAGAAGTTTAGAACTGTCTTCTGTGAATAACAATTGATGTGAGGCATTTGTTAGCATTAAATCTGAGATTGACAGATTTTTGTTAACTCAAGGTATTAAGGAATATGGGACAAGGGTGGTGTATGGAATATGGTCAACAGATCAGCAACTGGCTCAGGAACAGGAATGGCTAAATGGCATTTCCTTCAAGAATTCCTGCTTTACCATTGGGTAAATTTTGTGAGGGCCACGAAGAATCCAGCACGAGTTTTAAGGATACAAAGTAATAACATTTATTTACTATAACATATATACATAACAGTAGCAGTAACTTCCCTTGCTACATACTCCTTCCTGCTGGTTCCTGAACTGGCCAGTTTATTGATACTAGGAGTTTACTAGTGGTTTCTCCGCCCCCCTCATTGGGGAAGCTCATACTCCCACAGGATTGTGGGATAGTCATTAGTCCACAGCCAATGGTAAGTAGGCAGGTTATAACAGTAAACATAGGGTTGATAACTGGTTTTATCTTTTAATTAATTGCCTTTGAGGTGAGTATCTTTCTCCATTTTGTTAATAGCCACTGAACAATAACAACAATTTATACAGTGTCTTGAATGCAATGAAACCTCCCAAGGCGCTTCGCAGAGATATTGGGCTGGATTCTCCGTTTGGGAGACTGAGGGCTGAATTCTCCGATTTTGAGGCTGTGTCCGGTGCATGGCCGGGATTCTCCGAGCCCGTGCCGGGTCGGAGAATCGGCGGTCACGCCGGAAATTCCCACCATGCCGCTCCGACGTCGTGTCGCGATTCTCCGGAGACCGGAGAATTGGCACCAGTCGCACATGCGTGGTCGACATGGCGCTGGCCGGCGGCGAGTTCCGCCGGCATGGTTCCAACCTGGTACCACCCGGCGGGAGCTCGGACCCCCGGCTGCGGTGGCCGTCCTGGTGGGGGGGGCGGGGGGATCAGACTCCGGGGGGGTCTTGCACGACGGCCGGCCCGCGATCGGGGATTACCGATCGGCGAGCGTGCTCGATCTTGAGCGGGTCTATCTCCTTCCGCTGTGTGGCTCCGCCATGTTGCGCGGCGCGGAAACGGCCACAACGCGCAAGCACCAGCGTGGAAACGGCCACCATGCCATGCGTGCAGCACTCCAGCACCATGCTGGCCACCTGTGGGCCACTGAATGGCTGAGCCAAGAGGCCTGTTGACGCCGGCGTGAACACTTAGCCGGGATTTTGGAGAATCCCGGCCCATGTGTTTAGTCTTACGATGAAAAAGTCGGCGGAGCCCCCACACTGATGCTCTGCCCGGTGAGGGGCTAGCAGATGCGCAGCGTAAAACCCCCGGCGTTCCCAAAAGAAACGCCTGCCGAATTGCCGGGTTTGTGGCCGCGCACGGCGTCGACCTGCAGCAGTTGCGCGTACAACATTGCGCCAGCCGTGCTGGACCCAGCCTGCCAAATAGTGCCCCACCTGTAACCCCTGTAATCCACGCTGTCAGAAATTCGGCCCATCGGGGGAGGGCCTTCAGGTGATGATGCCGTTTTGGATGGGGCGGAGCGTCCGAAAAGAGGCACCACCCCCGATTTCGGCAATAAGAGTGATTCTCCGCCCAATCGTTGAATCCAGCCCATCGTGTTGCCGCCGGAACTGAATAGCGTACAATTCATGCTTCCATTGCGGACGCTACTTGTTCCCTGGTTCAGAATATGCAAGTGAGCCTGCACTCTGCCCACATAAATTGTGAGCAATTCCCATTCCCAATGGTGCCTGATCCTCTGGGGCCAGAATTCAGGCAAAAGAACCTGCCAAGCTGGAGCTGCTAAAAGCACTCCACTCCCCACACATTCTCATTCCAGCCAAGAAGATGACTCAAAGAAGAGATGTCCCCTGATTTTGTGAAAATGAAGTGGACAATGCTGGTGCTGTGGAGGAGAGAAAGGGCACCCTCTTCCCAGGGTGGGCAGGAAACTCACGCCACCATTGATAACAGGGCCTGGGAGAAGGTGGCAGAGGTGGTGAATGCTGCCAGCTGCACAAGAAGGACCAGAACCCAATGCTGCAAAATGATGAATGACCTCCTTCGGGTAGCTCAGGTGAGTCATTACCTCTGTGCCCCTGGCATCACTCCCATCCCTCACTCCACACATCGCCCCCCAATCCCCTCTAGGCCAATGACACCTGCCTGCATCTCCCTCAGAACTGTCTCCATCTGGGATGGCCACTTCCAGAATACAAAATGGACATTTGCAAAGATTGCAGGGAAAAATGGACAATGTTAAGAAAGCAAGCAGGCACAGAGCCTGTCTGCATATTGGAGCCGTGGCTCCCAGACAAGACAGAAACTGTAGGCCCATTAGCATATGGATGGCCCATCTCCGGGAACAAAGGGAGATACTTAAGTAACCGATCTGGCTCCAGACCTCGCGGCACCAGTTCCTCAAACCGAAAGCAGAAAACAAAGCAGACCAACGGCCTGCTAGGACACGCCCAGCCATCAGGGCACCCACCCCTTTATTGGTCAGGATCAATGCGGATGATCAAGATGTGGTCCAATTAATTGGGGCCAGGTTTAAGACCTGCCCAAAAGCGCGCGAAGCCCCTCCGGGTATAAGAAGAAGGCCCCAAGAGAGAATCACTCTCTTGGACTTGGCTCTCACAGCGGAGAGACCCATCCACCAGCTGCACCAGAAGCAAGTAAGCCCAAGGTCAACGTTCGCTACCAGACATAGAACAACAAAGAACAAAGAACAAAGAAAAGTACAGCACAGGAACAGGCCCTTAAGCCCTCCAAGCCCGTGCCGACCATACTGCCCGACTAAACTACAATCTTCTACACTTCCTGGGTCCGTATCCCTCTATTCCCATCCTAGTCATGTATTTGTCAAGATGCCCCTTAAATGTCACTATCGTCCCTGCTTCCACCACCTCCTCCGGCAGCGGGTTCCAGGCACCCACTACCCTCTGTGTAAAAAACATGCCTCGTACGTCTCCTCTAAACCTTGCCCCTCGCACCTTAACCCTATGCCCCCTAGTAATTGACCCCTCTACCCTGGGGAAAAGCCTCTGACTATCCACTCTGTCAATGCCCCTCATAATTTTGTAGACCTCAATCAGGTCGCCCCTCAACCTCCTTCGTTCCAGTGAGAACAAACCGAGTTTATTCAACCGCTCCTCATAGCTAATGCCCTCAATACCAGGCAACATTCTGGTAAATATCTTCTGCACCCTCTCTAAAGCCTGCACATCCTTCTGGTAGTGTGGTGACCAGAATTGAATACTATACTCCAAGTGTGACCTAACCAAGGTTCCATACAGCTGCAACATGACTTGTCAATTCTTATACTCAATGCCCCGGCCAATGAAGGCAAGCATGCGGTATGCCTTCTTGACTACCTCCTCCACCTATGTTGCCCCTTTCAGTGACCTGTGGACCTGTACACCTAGATCTCTGTGACTTTCAATACTCTTGAAGGTTCTCCCATTCACTGTATATTCTCTACCTGCATTAGACCTTCCAAAATGCAATACCTCACATTTGTCCGGATTAAACTCCATCTGCCATCTCTCCGCCCAAGTCTCCAAACAATCTAAATCCTGCTGTATCTTGACAGTCCTCATCGCTACCCGCAATTCCACCAACCTTTGTGTCGTCTGCAAACTTATACTACAAACAGCAAAGGTCCCAGCACTGATCCTTGCAGAACACCACTAGTCACAGCCCTCCAATTAGAAAAGCATCCTTCCATTGCTACTCTCTGCCTTCTATGACCTAGCCATTTCTGTATCCACCTTGCCAGCTCACCCCTGATCCCGTGTGACTTCACCTTTTGTGCTAGTCTACCATGAGGGACCTTGTCAATGGCCTTACTGAAGTCCATAGACAACATCCACTGCCCTACCTGCATCAATCATCTTTGTGGCCTCTTCAAAAAACTCTATCAAGTTAGTGAGACACGACCTTCCCTTCACAAAACCATGCTGCCTCTCACTAATACGTCCATTTGCTTCCAAATGGGAGTAGATCCTGTCTCGAAGAATTCTCTCCAGTAATTTCCCTACCACTGACGTAAGGCTCACCGGCCTGTCGTTCGCTTGATTATCCTTGTTACCCTTCTTAAACAGAGGAACAACATTGGCTATTCTCCAGTCCTCCGGGGCATCACCTGAAGACAGTGAGGATCCAAAGATTTCTGTCAATTTCCTCTCTAGCCTCCTTCAGTATTCTGGGGTAGATCCCATCAGACCCTGGGGACTTATCTACCTTAATATTTTTCAAGACGCCAAACACCTCGTCTTTTTGGATCTCAATGTGACCCAGGCTATCTACACACCCTTCTCCAGACTCAACATCCACCAATTCCTTCTCTTTGGTGAATACTGATGCAAAGTATTCATTTAGTGCCTCGCCCATTTCCTCTGGCTCCACACATAGATTCTCTTGCCTATCCTTCAGTGGGCCAACCCTTTCCCTGGCTACCCTCTTGCTTTTTATGTACGTGTAAAAAGCCTTGGGATTTTCCTTAACCCTATTTGCCAACGACTTTTTGTGACCCCCTTCTAGCCCTCCTGACTGCTTGCTTAAGTTCCTTCCTACTTTCCTTATATTCCACACAGGCTTTGTCTGTTCCCAGCCTTTTAGCCCTGACAAATGCCTCCTTTTCCTTTTTGACGAGGCCTACAATATCTCTCGTTATCCAAGGTTCCTGAAAATTGCCGTATTTATCCTTCTTCCTCACAGGAACATGTCGGTCCTGAATTCCTTTCAACTAACACTTGAAAGCCTCCCACATGTCAGATGTTGATTTACCCTCAACCATCCGCCCCCAATCTAGGTTCTTCAGTTCCCGCCTAATATTGTTATAATTAGCCTTCTCCCAATTTAGCACATTCACCCTAGGACCACTCTTATCCTTGTCCACCAGCACTTTAAAACTTACTGAGTTGTGGTCACTGTTCCCAAAATGCTCCCCTACTGAAACTTCTACCACCTGGCCGCGCTCATTCCCCAATACCAGATCCAGTACAGCCCCTTCCCTAGTTGGACTGTCTACATATTGTTTTAAGAAGCCCCCCTGGATGCTCCTGACAAACCCTGCCCCGTCTAAGCTGCTGGCACTAAGTGAGTCCCAGTCAATATTGGGGAAGTTGAAGTCTCCCTGGATGCTCCTGACAAACCCTGCCCCGTCTAAGCTGCTGGCACTAAGTGAGTCCCAGTCAATATTGGGGAAGTTGAAGTCTCCCATCACTGTTGTTCTTACTCTTTTCCAAAATCTGTCTACCTATCTGCTCCTCTATCTCCCGCTGGCTGTTGGGAGGCCAGTAGTGAACCCCCAACATTGTGACTGCACCCTTCTTATTCCTGATCTCTACCCATATAGCCTCACTGCTCTCTGAGGTGTCCTCCTGTAGTACAGTTGTGATATTCTCCCCAACCAGTAGCGCAACTCCGCCACCCCTTTTACATCCCCCTCTATCACACCTGAAACATCTAAATCCTGGAACGTTTAGCTGCCAATCCTGCCCTTCCCTCAACCAGGTCTCTGTAATGGCAACAACATCATAGTTCCAAGTACTAATCCAAGCTCTAAGTTCATCTGCCTAACCCGTAATACGTCTTGCATTAAAACATATGCACTTTAGGCCACCAGACCCGCTGTGTTCAGCAACTTCTCCCTGTCTGCTCTGCCTCAGAGCCATACTGGCCCTATTCCCTAGTTCTCCCTCAATGCTCTCACCTTCTGACCTATTGCTCCCGTGCCCACCCCCGTGCCATACTAGTTTAAACCCTCCCGTGTGACACTAGCAAACCTTGCGGGAAAGATATTTATGCCTCTCCAGTTTAGATGCAACCCGTCCTTCTTATATAGGTCACACCTGCCCCGGAAGAGCTCCCAGTGGTCCAGATAACGGAAACCCTCCCTCCTACACCAGCTGATAAGCCACGTGTTTAGCTGCTCTATCTACCTATTTCTAGCCTCACTGGCACGTGGCACAGGGAGTAATCCCAAGATTACAACCCTAGAGGTCCTGTCTTTTAACTTTCTGCCTAGCTCCCTGAACTCCTGCTGCAGGACTTCATGCCCCTTCCTGCCTATGTCGTTAGTACCAATATGTACAACGACCTCTGCCTGTGTGCCCTCCCCCTTCAGGATGCCCGCTACCCGTTCAGAGACATCCTGGACCCTGGCACCAGGGAGGCAACATACCATCCTGGAGTCTCTTTCACGTCCACTGAAGCACCTATCTGTGCCCCTGACAATAGAGTCCCCTATGACTATTGCTCTTCTGCGCTTGGACGCTCCCTTCTGAACATCAGAGCCAGCCGTGGTGCCACTGCTCTGGCTGCTGCTGTTTTCCCCTGATAGGCTATCCCCCCTGGCAGTATCCAAAGGGGTATACCTGTTCGAGAGGCGGACAACCACAGGGGATTCCTGCACTGACTGCCTGCCCTTTCTGGTGGTCACCTATTTTTCTGCCTGCACCTTGGGTGTGACCACATTTATATAATTGCTATCTATGACGCTTTCCGCCACCTGCATGCTCCTAAGTGCATCCAACTGCTGCTCCAACCGAACCATGCCGTCTGTGAGGAGCTCCAGTTGGGTGCACTTTCTGCAGATGAAGCCATCCGGGAAGCTGGAAGCCTCCCGGACCTGCCACATCTCATAGTCAGAGCACTGCACCCCTCTAATTGACATTGCGTCAATTAATTAGTAAATTACATTTAAAAGTTTTTTAAAAAGTTACTGTTAACTGTATGTTTCCTAGCACTAGATTTCTACTATAAATGTGAAAGCTAAATACAGTACTCTCTGATCTCTGGCTTAGATACCCCTCTAAATTATAATTAAGTAATTGTGTTTAATTAGTTTACCAATGCTTAATTTTTTAAATTTAGTGTAGATTCCCAACCAGCCAATCAGTTCACATCTTTTCTGTGATGTCTCTTCAGTTTCACCACCCCCCCCACCCCCACCCCCATACACACAATTTGAAAAGATAATAAAAGTAAAAATGAGTAAAAATCATTTACTTACCTTCTGAGGGTCTCAGATGCTCTCTGGTTCTCTCCCTGCAGATTAAAAGTTACAGGCCAGAAGAAAGTGAACAAAACAGTAGGGAAAAAGCACCTTTTCCCACTCAGCACCGAATTACTTCACTGCAGGTGACTGACAGATAACTGCCTCTCAGCAATTAGGGTGGGGGCAGCTTCAGCCAATCAGACACTAATCTACACAGAGCACTTTTGACTGAAAAACAGCAGAATTAGACTTACCACTTACCTTTCCTGATTACCTCACTGCACCAAATTACCAAGTTCCAAATTCCCACTCTGGATGTGTCTCACTCAGGCTATGTCTCTTTGACCCGCGCGAACATAGAATATTACAGCGCAGTACAGGCCCTTCGGCCCTCGATGTTGCGCCGACATGTGAAACCACTCTTAAGCCCATTTACACTATTCCCTTATCGTCCACATGTCTATCCAATGACCATTTGAATACCCTGGTGTTGGCGAGTCCACTACTGTTGCAGGCAGGGCATTCCACGTCCTTACTACTCTCTGAGTAAAGAACTTACCTCTGACATCTGTCTTATCGGACAACCTTAGCTGTTTCCCCTCTACCACTTCGACCCCAGCAGCCTCAGATCTGAACAACAGCCATTGTTCCTCTGACTGAGTGGGCGCCCGAAGCTAAGTATACGCTTTAGCAGTCGTGATAGTTTAGTCTGTAGTATTTGTGCATGAGTAGATATTACTGTGTGTGTAAATAAATAGGATTGACTTTGAACTAACTAACTGGTGTATTGGCTCTTTTGATCAGTATTCGGGTTTGAACCTTGTGGCGGTATCGAAAGATACCTGGCGATTCTAGAGCAAACATAATTAGGATTAAGGAAGGCGACTATATTGACTGTCGTATTCAGAGCCAACCAAAGAGAGCAACATTTACTGGCAACCTCTGACGGGACTCGACTTAGAAGTGGCCTAGTCACTCCACGAGAACCCAAATTTGAATTGGAATCCAATTGGAAACAGAAACACCACAAGTGTGAGAACGATACTGATCAAACCTCCGAGATTCTGAAGTGTGTTAATGCATGCGTATTAACATGGATATAAGGTAAACCTGAGAGAGCTTGTTGCGTAAAACTGTCGGGAGTTTTGTAGGCCGGAAATTAGCGTAAGCCTTACCCGTGGTTACATCACCACTTTATCGCCCCCTGTTCCAAATTCAGTAGAGAACCTAGATAGAGAAAATGGCAATGAAGGTAATGGAACGCCTTATGAACCCCCAGGAATTCGAGGTTGCAGCGACCAGAAGAGTAGGACAGTGTCCCGTATGGGAAGAAGAGATCAGAAAATATCTCTAAGGGAAAGGAGAAGGAGAATAGGGAATTGAGAGAGCAGTTGGCGGCGAGGGACAAGGAGGTGGCTGATGCCAAGCGGGCACACCAGTCTTGTCTCGCCCATTTG
Organism: Scyliorhinus torazame; assembly: GCF_047496885.1. Taxonomy (NCBI): domain Eukaryota; kingdom Metazoa; phylum Chordata; class Chondrichthyes; order Carcharhiniformes; family Scyliorhinidae; genus Scyliorhinus; species Scyliorhinus torazame. The sequence continues at coordinate 72,659,587 of NC_092717.1, forward strand.
AATAGTTTTCAGACCCAATATGACAAGGCCTACCAAGACACGCAAAGCATGGTCTTGATAAAACAGTAAGAAGTCTTACAACACCAGGTTAAAGTCCAACAGGTTTGTTTCGATGTCACTAGCTTTCGGAGCGATGCTCCTTTCTCAGGTGAATGAAGAGGTATGTTCCAGAAACATATATATAGACAGATTCAAAGATGCCAGACAATGCTTGGAATGCGAGCATTAGCAGGTGGTTAAATCTTTACAGATCCAGAGATGGGGTAACCCCAGGTTAAAGAGGTGTGAATTGTCTCAAGCCAGGACAGTTGGTAGGATTTTGCAGGCCAGATGGTGGGGGATGAATGTAATGCGACATGAATCCCAGGTCCCGGTTGAGGCCGCACTCATGTGTGCGGAACTTGGCTATAAGCTTCTGCTCGGCGATTCTGCATTGTCGCGCGTCCTGAAGGCCACCTTGGAGAGCGCTTACCCGGAGATCAGAGGCTGAATGCCCTTGACTGCTGAAGTGTTCCCCGACTGGAAGGGAACATTCCTGCCTGGTGATTGTTGCGCGACGTCCGTTCATTCGTTGTCGCAGCGTCTGCATGGTCTCGCCAATGTACCACGATTCGGGACATCCTTCCCTGCAGCGTATGAGGTAGACAACGTTGGCCGAGTCGCACGAGTATGTATCGCGTACCTGGTGGGTGGTGTTCTCATGTGTAATGGTGGTATCCATGTCGATGATCTGGCACTTCTTGCAGATATTGCAATGGCAGGGTTGTGTGGTGTCGTGGTCACTGTTCTGAAGGCTGGGTAGTTTGCTGCAAACAATGGTTTGTTTGCGGTTGTGCGGTTGTTTGAAGGCAAGTAGTGGGGGGGTGGGGATGACCTTGGCAAGATGTTCATCTTCATCGATGACGTGTTGAAGGCTGTGAAGATGTCGTAGTTTCTCCGCTCCGGGAAAGTACTGACGACGAAGGGTATTCTGTCGGTTGTGTCCCATGTTTGTCTTCTGAGGAGGTCGGTGCGGTTTTTTGCTGTGGCGCGTTGGAACTGTCGATCGATGAGTCGAGCGCCATATCCCGTTCATACGAGGGAATCTTTCAACGTCATCGATGTATCTGGTGTATAACGTCGGTTGAAGGTCCTGTGCGGTGAGTAGGTCTTGTTCAAACTTGTGCATGAAGATGTTGGCGTATTGGGGTGCAAAATTGGTCCCCATGGCTGTTCCGTGCGTCTGGATGAAGAACTTGTTGTCGAAGGTGAAGACGTTGTGATCCAGAATGAAGCGGATGAGTTGCAGAATTGCGTCTGGAGATTGGCAGTTGTCGGTGTTGAGTAATGAGGCTGTTGCAGCAATGCCGTCGTCATGGGGGATGCTGGTGTAGAGTGCCGAGACGTCCATTGTGACGAGGAATGTTCCTGGTTCAACTGGTCCATGGGTGCTGAGTTTCTGTAGGAAGTCCGTCGTGTCGCGACAGAAGCTGGGCGTACCTTGTACGATGGGTTTCAAGATGCCCTCGATGTAGCCAGAGAGGTTCTCACACAGGGTCCCATTGCCTGAAACGATAGGACGGCCTGGTGTGTTGGCCTTGTGTATTTTCGGGAGGCAGTAGAGATCTCCAATGCGGGGAGTACGTGGGATGAGAGCACGTAGGGTGCGCTGAAGATCTGGATCCAAGGTCTTGATCAGTCTGTTAAGTTGGCGGATGTGGGGCGAGATTCTCCCCCAACGGCGCGATGTCCGCCGACTGGCGCCCAAATCGGCGCCAATCAGACGGGCATCGCGCCGCCCCAAAGGTGCGGAATGCTCCGCATCTTTGGGGGCCGAGCCCCAACATTGAGGGGCTAGGCCGGTGGCGGAGGGATTTCCGCCCCGCCAGCTGGCGGAAATGGCGTTTGTTGCCCCGCCAGCTGGCGCGGAAATGCGGCGCATGCGCGGGAGCGTCAGCGGCTGCCGACAGTTTCCCGCGCATGCGCAGTGGGGAGAGTCACTTCCGCCTCCGCCATGGTGGAGGCCGTGGCGGAGGCGGAAGGGAAAGAGTGCCCCCACGGCACAGGCCCGCCCGCGGATCGGTGGGACCCGATCGCGGGCCAGGCCACCGTGGGGGCACCCCCCGGGGTCAGATCGCCCCGCGTCCCCCCCCAGGACCCCGGAGCCCGCCCATGCCGCCTGGTCCCGCCAGTAAATACCAGGTTTAATTTACGCCGGCGGGGCAGGCAATTTCTGGGCGGGACTTCGGCCCATCCGGGCCGGAGAATTGAGCGGGGAGTCCCGCCAACCGGCGCAGCCCGATTCCCGCCCCCGCCCAATCTCCGGTACCGGAGACTTCGGCGGGGGCGGGGGCGGGATTCACGGCGGCCAACGGCCATTCTCCGACCCGGCGGGGGGTCGGAGAATGACGCCCCTGTTCCTTAGTCGGATCTGCGGGTATTTGTCTGTAGTGTTCTTGGTTGTTCAGTTGTCGGTATACTTCTTTGCAGTAGTCCGTTCTGTTCAGTATGACAGTGGCCCCTCCTTTGTCTGCTAGTTTGATGACAATGCTGCGGTTGGTCTTGAGAGCGCGGATGGCATTGCGTTGTGCTTGCGTGACGTTCGGGGCTGTCTTGTGAATGCGACTGATGAATCTGGCATTGACGCGACTCCTGACGGCTTGAGCATACATGTCGAGTCTAGGGTAGCGGCCTTCCGGTGGGGTCCAATTCGACTCTTTCCTCTTCGGTTGCCGCACCGCAGATCTCTCAGTCTGCTGTTCCGGTTCATTGGAGGTCATTCATCATTTTGCAGAATGTAGGAAGAGGCACACTCCAAGAAATGCACACAACGATCCTAGATGCGATCGGCTATAACAAAGGAGACCCCGTAGAAGGCCTAAACAAATGTAGGCAGAAAAAGACAGAGCACCCCACAGCGTTTGCTGGATGTTTATGGATTAATTTTACAGCGGTATTTGGAGAGTTAGCCAGCGCCCATTTGACCCCAGATAAAATGGCCAAATGGACTCGCATCCTAGTCTCTCATGCGACAGAGGCAGACAGAGAGCTTGTGCAAATTACGACCCCTCAGACGAGGCCCACAACGAAAAATGGGTTTTGAAAAGATTGTCCCGCCCTTGGGAACAGTCCATCCAAGGCAAAGCAGTGTTTGGTAAAGCAGAGGAAGAACAAGCAGACATGCATCCAGTTAGGACGTACCAGAACCCTGTATGGGTAAATGAGGGCAGGAACAGCCCACAGCAGCCCAAATCCCAGGATTACAATTGTGAACAATTAGGACACTAAGCACGAGAGTGCAATGCGCCCCGGAAGCAGCAGAGAAACCAACAAACAGGCACCCCAAATAAGAATAGGGCAAAGCCAATTCGCAGCGTTAGCGCCCGTTCTGAGAACGCAGATATGAGCGGCACCGACTGACGGAGTTTGGGCTCCCCAACTTGGGTCTGCGACACCCTTTGGGACAAGTCTGGCAGAGTGGTATTGGCAGGCACAGTCGGGGGATACCCCGTAGAATTTCTTTGGGACACAGGAGGGTCCCGCACCACACTCAATTCCTCTACGATGTTTCAGCGAGACACGTGGCCCACAACAGACACCATCACACTCAGCGGCTTTACAGGCCATTTACAGCAGGGACACATCACAGCCCCTGTAGCGATACAAATAGGGAACATTACAACTAAACACCCGTAGTTCTGGTCGATCTACCCCAGACAGCTGAACACATCCTAGGAATTGACTTTATGAGCTCCCACAATCTATCATTTGATCCGGTAAATAAATGTGTGTGGAGAATGGCAAAGGCAGCACGAGCCCCCGCCACGCTCACAGTTGGAGAGTATGAAAATAGAATCAGCGCAATAGGAGACTTCTGGTTCGGCCCTCGAGCCATTAGTCAGGACAAACAGGTTAGGGAAGTCCTGCAGCAACACAAAGCAGCATTTGCACAGCACAAGCACGACTGTGGCAAGATCGCTGGCTTAGTGAATATTACAGGCCCCGACCCCAGACCCCAAAAGCAGTACGGTTTTCCCCCAGAAGTAGAGGGAGAAATCTCAACAGGAATACAGAGTTTGCTTGATCAAGGCGTACTCCGATCAGTAGCCTCCACGAATAACGCACCAATTTGGCCCGTCAGGAAACCCGATGGATCATGGCAACTGACCATTGATTACCGGGAACTGAACAAAGTAACCCCAGTAGCAGCCCCCACCGTAACCACGAGTCCCGAGACCATGCTCAAACAGGGACTACAGTCAAAGTTTTTTTCGTTTTTCAACATAAGCAACGGCTTTTGGTCCATTCCATTGGCTAAATCGTGCCAGTACAAATTCACATTCACATTCCAGGGACAACAATACACGTGGACGTGCCTTCCACAAGGCTTCCACAACTCCCCCTGCATTTTCCACCGACAGCTGGCAAATGGATTAGCAAAGTTTTCCCGACCCGATTGTCTGGTCCAATATGTAGATGATCTGCTACTACAGACCGACACAAAGGGAGAGCACATTCTGCTTCCCGTCAAACTTTTAGGACCCCTACAACAGATTGAATGTAAAGTGAACCCCAAGAAGGCCCAGATTTTACAGGAAAAAATGATTTACTTGGGTACAGTAATCACACATGGTAAACGCGAGATCGAGCAAAAGAGAATTGACTCGATCGTCAAATTGTCCCTTCCCCATAACGCAATAGACCTCCGGTCATTTCCAGGACTGGTTGGCTACTGTAGAAAGCATATCGACGGTTTCACCGCAAAAGCAGCGCCCCTATCCGACCTTCTCAAGAAAAAGGCACCTTGGGAATGGCTTCCACAGCACACGGATGCCGTGGATGCTTTAAAAAGAGCCCTCAGCACAGCCCCTGCGTTACAGGTCCCAGATCCACTTTCCCCTTACGCAATTGAAGTTGCAAGCACCGACCGAACCCTTTCGGCCATGCTCCTCCAGGAACGCCACGACCGATTAGGCCCCATGGCATACGCCTCACGCGTGTTATATCCTGTCGAGCAAGGATTTTCTGCCTGCGAAAGGCACTTGCTCGCAGTTTTTTGGGCAGTACAATACGTCGCCTACATTACAGGAATCAACTCCATCACCATTCTCACTGAACACACCCCAACACAGCTACTACTAGATGGTAGATTTAAGGATGGCACAGTCAGCCAAATCCGCGCAGCCCATTGGACCCTTCTTTTACAGGGATGGGACATTACAGTTAAGAGAACCAAGACCCACACTTTCCTAGCCGATAATTTACAATATGCAGGTACTCCACACGAGTGTGAGATCATCTCCACTAAACATAATACAGGACCCTTTATACCTAAGTCAGCTCCCAGGAAAGCAGGTACTACACCCCAGAGACCCCAGCCCACAGACACGTGCGCACCCCTTAGAATCTATGTGGATGGCTCCTCCACAGTTTTAATTGGGATAAGAATTACCGGTTGCGGTATTTATGTAGAGGACGTGCAGGAACGCGCCCTAGAAGAGATTTTGTTAAAATTGCCAGGACACTTAGGCTTGCAGGCAGCAGAACTGGCAGCCATAGCGTATATTGTAGATCACCCCGACTCGTTTCAGACCCCAGCCGACATATATTTGGACAGTTTATATGTCTGCAACAGTTTAACCGAATTCCTACCCCTGTGGGAAACTAGAGGATTTGTTTCCACAGACGGATAGCCCCTACCCTCAGCCCCATTACTCCGGCATATCCTAGAGACAGCTAACGACAGGAAATATGGCATCATTAAAGTTCGGAGTCATCATCATTCTCCCCCCCGGTAACGTTAAAGCAGACACCCGAGCGAAGGCAGGTTCCAGACATGGTCACTTTTGGAACCCCCCCGAGAGTGCCCCAGTACACGCGGTTCAGGTCTCACAGACCAACATTCAAGATTTGGCAAAGGCTCAAAGGGACGATGAGAAGCTCAGGGAAGTTTTAAAAGGCAACTTCCCAGCCCCTTATGATAATTTAAAAAACGCGATAACCACACATGACGGTGTGATTTTAAAAGACGGCATTTATGTAGACCCCAGCCAGGACAGGAACCAAATTATTTGTCAGTTCCATGACAATCATGGACACCAGGGCATTGAACCCACCCTAGCCCACCTCAGACCTCTCTGCTGGTGGCCTGACTTAAAAGCCAATGTTACTCATTACATCGAGAATTGCTTAACCTGTGCCCAGAACAATCCGGACTGATATGCAAGAAAAACCCAGCTAAGTCACACCCGCCCCATTAATGGCCCCTGGACGAATTTGCAAATCGACTATATAGGCCCCCACCCCCCTGCAGAAATTGCTTTAAGTATGTATTGGTGGTCATCGACACCTTCACAAAATGGGTGGAAGCTTTTCCATCCAGAACAAACACGGCCAAAACGACAGCTAAAATCCTAACACAGCATATCCTTACAAAGTGGGGCCTCCCACGCAGTATAGAGTCCGATCAAGGCTCCCATTTTACAGGACGAGTGATGAAAAAAGTCCTCACAATTTTCGGCATGAAGCAAAAATTTCATATCGCATACCACCCCCAACCAAGCGGCATTGTCAAAAGGATGAAAAGAACTCTAAAAGCCACCCTCAGGAAAATGGGGCAACAGCACCATGGGACACCGTTCTCCCATTTGCATTAATGTTCATTCGAAAAACACAGTATCCACGTCCACAGGATACACACCCCACACCCTCATGACCGGACCCCCCTTGAAAGGGACAGAGTATTTATTAGGACTGGATTTGGCCAGCCCCGCAGTCACCGCCCTCACGCATGAAAAAGCAGTACAGCAGCTTATTGATAATGTAAAGGCAGCCCAGCTCGCAGCAGCTGTCAGACTTGGGACACGGAAGAAGCAAAGCAAGGCTTGCTTTGATAAAACGGTACACACCACCGAGTTTGCAGTAGGGCAGCAAGTGATGCTATCCCTATACAACCCCAGGTCATTCCTTTCCCCCAAATCATCCGGACCGTACTCCATCTCTGACAAAGTCAGCCCCTCTGTATACAAGATTACATATCCCAATGACAAGTCTGCATGGTTTCACATAAACCAGCTTAAGGCTTATGGCTCGCAGAACAGCCATTCGCACCTCGCTTGCAGCAGCATATGAGCACGCCCCGCCCACGAATGACGTATTCCTACCCTCCCCCACCCAGTCCAGCCCGTCCATAGACACGACTTCGACTCCACCCCCAGAGGCACGACTCCGCCTCTGTCTTCCTTCAACCAGCCGCGTCAGCGACAGCGATAGCGACAGCCCCAGCACACCACGCTACAATTACACCCCTGTACAAGGCCCCACTCCAAGCGATTCCGAACATGATTCCAGCGACCCCTTCGAGATAACGTACATTAAAGCCCCTGACCCAGACCCACCGCCCGACGATTATGGATTAAAACCCAGCAGCTCCAACCTCGGTACAAAATTCTGACAATTCGTTTAGGCTCATCAGGAATGATGAGGTGGACCCCAATTCGCCCCAAGCAGCTTTAGCGCACCTACTCCAGTCAAGAGTATGGCAGCCGGGAGAAGATGATGACATAGAGTCTGACTCCCACCAAACAAATCCCTTTGTGACTCTGTTCACTACTGAGCAATGAGGTGTCCAGACGATGGTAAAAAGGAACTGATGGAGAGTTACGGTGTCCTTTCTGATGGAACCTGCACCATGTTTGTAATGAATGTTTGTTTGTTATTGTGAATGTTAAATGTTGTTCATTCATTTAAAGTTTTTCATGGCCCCACGCCACCACTCTTTTAACACCCACTGGCAGTTAATGGAACAAACTTGTCGACAGACAACCGTTCAGAGGAACTAGTTTGTCGGCAGACAACCAATCATAGCTACTCTTCTGATTCAAAGGTAATTATAAGAGACAGCCCCCATGATGACCACAAACTCTTACCATTCTTGCTAGTCGCTCAGGCAGTGGAGAAACGGCACTGGTCCCCGCCCTGCCTGAGGACCCCCCTCTGGTTAGCTATGCTCGGGTAAAGCACACATGTCACTGGTCACCGTCCTATCCGGGGATTCCACCCATTCTTACCCGCCGCGGCACATACGCACCCCATTTTGGCACTTTAGTTCAAAACGTTTTGTTTGTTTATGGCAACCCTTAGGTTGCTTCCAAATGCTATTTACATGCTCGATGGTAGATCGCACAGGCTGCGAGATGGCTCGCACTGTGTCAGTTTTTTCTCGGATGTCTTGTCCAAAATATTTGGTTTAAAAAAAAAAATGAGGGAGTCACAGATGGTGACCAATTATAATGGGTAATTGGCAATAAGAGGGCAGACAGACAGACATACAAGATCTTATGCAAGTTAATAACAGATATTATGCTTGTGTCCATAGAACATCGTAACCTCAGGAAACTCAGAAGAAGAAAAGAAGAAGACAGAAAGAAGGAAAGATGAAGACAATCATCATTCTCTACAGTTGGATCTTAGCGGGATCCCTCCAGTTGCGCGCGGACACTACCCCCCTGACCCCTACCACGCAGGCCGTAAATGCTTCCCACCGCTGCCATACACTAAACCCCGAGATCGTTACCGATAAACCGACCTGGTGTGACAAGTTCATCTCCTGTTATTCCCTATCCTACGTTGTGGAATCACTATTAGTACTTGCGATACTCTGCAGTGTCGTTCAGACTCTAAGACTGAGGAAATGGCAGAGGAAGGCCTCCGGCACTCGCACTCCGAAATACACCCTCAGATCCCCTATTTTCGGACTTCAACAAACCCCCCAACCCCTTTAAGTGAATTAAAGTGCATCCATTTTTTTGTGTGCGTGTTTTGTTCGTTCCAATAAAACGAAATGTAAAACTCTGTGCTTGACTGCCAAGCCAGAGAGACCTGTGTTGCTGCTATTGGTACATTTTAAAATGTTGTAAATTCTTTTGATTGTTTGAGTCAGGATAGTTCAGTTAAGGATAGTTAGAGGTTCCAGTTTCTTTATTTTGTAATGCATGCCTGAATGTCATAGCGCCCAGTAGAATTTTATAATGATGTATTGCTGGACCTTTGGCTTTGATTTTTATGTCATCATTGGCTACAGGAATAGTGCCAGAGGACTGGAGGATAGCAAATGTGGTCCCTTTGTTCAAAAAGGGGAGCAGAGACAACCCCGGCAACTATAGACCGGTGAGCATCACGTCTGTAGTGGGTAAAGTCTTGGAGGGAAACCTTATCGAGTTCTTTGAGAAGGTGACTGAACAGGTAGACGAGGGTAGAGCAGTTGATGTGGTGTATATGGATTTCAGCAAAGCGTTTGATAAGGTTCCCCACGGTAGGCTATTGCAGAAAATACAGAGGCTGGGGATTGAGGGTGATTTAGAGATGTGGATCAGAAATTGGCTAGCTGAAAGAAGACAGAGGGTGGTGGTTGATGGGAAATGCTCAGAATGGAGTTCAGTTACAAGTGGAGTACCACAAGGATCTGTTCTGGGGCCGTTGCTGTTTGTCATTTTTATCAATGACCTAGAGGAAGGCGCAGAAGGGTGGGTGAGTAAATTTGCAGACGATACTAAAGTCGGTGGTGTTGTCGATAGTGTGGAAGGATGTAGCAGGTTACAGAGGGATATAGATAAGCTGCAGAGCTGGGCTGAGAGGTGGCAAATGGAGTTTAATGTAGAGAAGTGTGAGGTGATTCACTTTGGAAGGAATAACAGGAATGCGGAATATTTGGCTAATGGTAAAGTTCTTGGAAGTGTGGATGAGCAGAGGGATCTAGGTGTCCATGTACATAGATCCCTGAAAGTTGCCACCCAGGTTGATAGGGTTGTGAAGAAGGCCTATGGAGTGTTGGCCTTTATTGGTAGAGGGATTGAGTTCCGGAGTCATGAGGTCATGTTGCAGCTGTACAGAACTCTGGTACGGCCGCATTTGGAGTATGGCGTACAGTTCTGGTCACCGCATTATAGGAAGGACGTGGAGGCTTTGGAGCGGGTGCAGAGGAGATTTACCAGGATGTTGCCTGGTATGGAGGGAAAATCTTATGAGGAAAGGCTGATGGACTTGAGGTTGTTTTCGTTGGAGAGAAAAAGGTTACGAGGAGACTTAATAGAGGCATACAAAATGATCAGGGGGTTGGATAGGGTGGACCGTGAGAGCCTTCTCCCGCGGATGGAAATGGCTGGCACGAGGGGACATAGCTTTAAACTGAGGGGTAATAGATATAGGACAGAGGTCAGAGGTAGGTTCTTTACGCAAAGAGTAGTGAGGGCATTTAAAAGTTTATTGGATAAACATATGGATGATAATGGCATAGTGTAGGTTAGATGGCTTTTGTTTCGGTGCAACATCATGGGCCGAAGGGCCTGTACTGCGCTGTATCGTTCTATGTTCTATGTTCTATGTATGTACATAAATAATTTAGGTAAAAGTTGCAATTCATAGGACAGAGCAGTGTGGAGCCTATGAAGTGCTTACAGGTGCCCAACTTGGGAGGAGAACGAAGACGACGCGGTTATTTGATCCTTCACGCTTCGCGTTGAGGATCACAATTTGCTAAATTTGCTAATGCTCTTCGGGAGGGTTTAAACTAGTTCAGCAGGGGATTGGGAAACAGAATTGCAGCTCCAGTATACAGGAGGTTGAGAGTAGTGAGGTCATGAGTAAGGTTTCAAAGTTGCAGGGGTGTACCGGCAGGCAGGAAGGTGGTTTAAAGTGTGTCTTCTTCAATGCCAGGAGCATCCGGAATAAGATGGGTGAACTTGCCGCATGGGTTGGTACCTGGGACTTCGATGTTGTGGCCATTTCGGAGACATGGATAGAGCAGGGACAGGAATGGTTGTTGCAGGTGCCGGGGTTTAGATATTTCAGTAAGCTGAGGGAAGGTAGTAAAAGAGGGGGAAGGGTGGCATTGTTAGTCAAGGACAATATTACGGTGGCAGAAAGGACGTTTGATGAGGACTCGTCTACTGAGGTAGTGTGGGCTGAGGTTAGAAACAGGAAAGGAGAGGTCACCCTGTTAGGGGTTTTCCATAGGCCTCCAAAAAATTCCAGAGATGTAGAGGAAAGGATTGCAAAGATGATTCTGGGTAGGAGCGAAAGTAACAGGGTAGTTGTTATGGGGGACTTTCCAAGACTGGAAACGCTATAGTTCGAGCATGTTAGATGGGTCCTTTTTTGTCCAATGTGTGCAGGAGGGTTTCCTGACACAGTATGTAGATAGGCCAATGAGAGGCGAGGCCACATTGGATTTGGTATTGGGAAATGAACCTGGCCAGGTGTTAGATTTGGAGGGAGGTGAGCACTTTGGTGATAGTGACCACAATTTGATTACATTTACTTTAGCGATGGAAAAGGATAGGTATATACCGCAGGGCAAGAGTTGTAGCTGGGGGAAAGGCAATTATGATGCGATAAGGCAAGACTTAGGATGCATCGGATGGAGAGGAAAACTGCAGGCGATGGGCACAATGGAAATGTGGAGCATGTTCAAGGAACAGCTACTGCGTGTCCTTGATAAGTATGTACCTGTCAGGCAGTGAGGAAGTGGTCGAGCGAGGGAACCGTGGTTTACTAAAGCAGTCAAAACACTTGTCAAGAGGAAGAAGGAGGCTTATGTAAAGATGAGACATGAAGGTTCAGTTAAGGCGCTCGAGGGTTACAAGTTAGCAAGGAAGGACCTAAAGAGAGAGCTAAGAAGAGCCATGAGGGCACATGAGAAGTCTTTGGCAGGTAGGATCAAGGATAACCCTAAAGCTTTCTCTAGATATGTCAGGAATAAAAGAATGACTAGGGTAAGAGTAGGGCCAGTCAAGGACAGTAGTGGGAAGTTGTGCGTGGAGTCCGAGGAGATAGGAGAGGTGCCAAATAAACATTTTTCGTCAGTATTCACACAGGAAAAAGACAATGTCGTCGAGGAGAATACTGAGATTCAGGCTACTAGACTAGAAGGGCTTGAGGTTCATAAAGGAGGAGGTGTTAGCAATTCTGGAAAGTGTGAAAAAAGTTGTCCCATGGACCAGATGGGATTCATCCTAGGATTCTCTGGGAAGCTAGGGAGGAGATTGCTGATCCTTTGGCTTTGATCTTTAAGTCATCTTTGTCTACAGGAATAGTGCCAGAAGACTGGAGGATAGCAAATGTTGTCCCCTTGTTCAAGAAGGGGGGTAGATACAACCCCGGTAACTATAGACCAGTGAGCCTTACTTCTGCTGTGGGCAAAATCTTGGAAATGTTTATAAGAGATAGGATGTATAATCATCAGAAACGACTAATTTGATTAGAGATAGTCAACACGGTTTTGTGAAGGGTAGGTCGTGCCTCACCAACCTTATTGAGTTCTTTGAGAAGGTGACCAAACAGGTGCTACTGCAGAAAATATGGAGGCATGGGATTCAGGGTGATTTAGCAGTTTGGATCAGAAATTGGCTAGCTGGAAGAAGACAAAGGGTGGTGGTTGATGGGAAATGTTCAGTCTGGAGTCCAGTTACTAGTGGTGTACCACAAGGATCTGTTTTGGGGTCACTGCTGTTTGTCATTTTTATAAATGGCCTGGAGGAGGGCGTAGAAGGATGGGTGAGTAAATTTACAGATAACACGACATTCGGTTGAGTTGTGGACAGTGAGGAAGGATGTTACAAGTTACAGAGGGACATAGATAAGCTGCAGTGCTGGGTTGAGAGGTGGCAAATGGAGTTTAATGCAGAAGTGTGTGAGAAGATTAATTTTGGAAGGAATAACAGGAAGACAGAGTACTCTGCTAATGGTAAGATTCTTGGTAGTGTGGATGAGCAGAGAGATCTCGGTGTCCATGTACATAGATCCCTGAAAGTTGCCACCCAGGTTGAAAGGGTTGTTAAGAAGGCGTACGGTGTGTTAGCTTTTATTGGTAGAGGGATTGAGTTTCGGAGCCATGAGGTCACGTTGCAGCTGTACAAAACTCTGGTGCGGCCGCATTTGGAGTATTGTGTGCAATTCTGGTCGCCGCATTATTGGAAGGATGTGGAAGCATTGGAAAGGGTGCAGAGGAGATTTACCAGAATGTTGCCTGGTATGGAGGGAAGATCTTATGAGGGAAGGTTGAGGCTGTTTTCGTTAGAGAGAAGAAGGTTAAGAGGTGACTTAATTGAAGCATACAAGATGATCAGAAGGTTAGATAGGGTGGACAGTCTGAGTCTTTTTCCTCGGATGGTGATGTCTAGGACGAGGGGACATAGCTATGAATTGAGGGGAGATAGATATAGGACAGATGTCAGTGGTAGGTTATTTACTCAGAGAGTAGTAAGGGCGTGGAATGCCCTGCGTGCAACAGTAGTGGACTCGCCAACACTAAGGGTATTCAAATGGTCATTGGATAGACATATGGACGATAAGTGAATAGTGTAGATGGGCTTTAGAGTGGTTTCGCAGGTCGGCGCAACATCGAGGGCTGAAGGGCCTGTACTGTGCAGTAATGTTCTATGTTCGAAGGAGGGAGTGTTGCCATCTGGGATGGCCACTTCCAGAATACAAAATGGACATTTGCAAAGATTGCAGGGAAAAATGGACAATGTTAAGAAAGCAAGCAGGCACAGAGCCTGTCTGCATATTGGAGCCGTGGCTCCCAGACAAGACAGAAACTGTAGGCCCATTAGCATATGGATGGCCCATCTCCGGGAACAAAGGGAGATACTTAAGTAACCGAACTGGCTCCAGGTCTCGCGGTGCCAGTTCCCCCCAAACCGAAAGCAGAAAACAAAGCAGGCCAACGGCCTCCTAGGACACGCCCAGCCATCAGGGCACCCACCCCTTTATTGGTCAGGATCAATGCGGATGATCAAGATGCGGTCCAATTAATTGGGGCCAAGTTCAAGACCCGCGCAAAAGCGCGCGAGGCCCCCTTCAGGTATAAGAAGAAGGCCCCAAGAGAGAATCGCAGAGGAAAGACCCACCCACCAGCTGCACCAGAAGCAAGTAAATCCAAGGTCAACGCCCTCTACCAGACGGATGACCTTAGCTGTTCTCCTGTACCACTTCGACCCCAGCAGCCTCAGAACCGAACAACGACCATTGTTCCTCTGCCTGAGTGGGCGCCCAAAGCTAAGTATAGGCTTTAGCAGTAGAGATAGTTTAGTCTGTAGTATTTCGTGCATGAGTAGATATTACTGTGTGTGTAAATAAATAGGATTGACTTTGAACTAACTAACTGGTGTATTGGCTCTTTTGATCAGTATTCGGGTTTGAACCTTGTGGCGGTATCGAAAGATACCTGGCGACTCTAGAGCAAACATAATTAGGATTATGGAAGGAGACCATATTGACCGCCATATTCAGAGCCAACCAAAGAGAGCAACAGAACCCACCCTCTACCAACCCCAACACTTGAAACTAAGCCCGCTTTCGGGTGCGTTTGGCGGGGTTTTGCCGGCAGCTGGAATTAACCCTGCTATTCACTGGCACTTTGCCAGTTATGGGGCCTCTGGGAGTTTCTCCCTGCCGAGGCCACTCTTTCGTTGATTTGCTGCACTGGTGAGCTGAGCTCGCCAGCAGGAACGGCTCTTCGCAGATTGGGCCACCATTTTGAAAACAGTCCCAATCTCTGTACCCAACACCCATTCAGGACCTGCCCATCAACCCTCCCCAACATTCTCATGGCCCCTGGAACCCGCCACCCTCTAAGGGGCAAGACCGCCCTCCCCCCGTGTCTGAACCCTGGCAGTGCCACCTGGCACTCAGGCACCTTGGCACTGCTAGGGTGCCCAGGTGCCAAGGAGTGTTCCAGGGTACCATCACCCTGTCCTCGGCCAGCCAGGCGGTCACTAATGGCCTGAGAGACCACCCCCCCCCACCCCACCCCCAACTCCCGAGGTACCTTCGGCCTGGTCCACATTTGTGGAAAGCTGTGCTAAATGGCGTCCAGTCGAGGTCATGCAGGCACAGCCATTGTCTCCTGGGCGCCAAGTGAAAGCTGCTCCCGGGTGTTTAAGTGAGTCTAACGGCTCATTTAACTATGCTGATCTGGGTCACGGCCAGTGAGGCACCCAGATGGCCAGTGACATTCTGCAGAACCAGGGGCCAAGGTGGGTGGTCAGTGGGGTGCGCATCAAGGTGGCAACCCATGCCGGTGTTCGGGCAGCACAGTAGTACAGTGGTTAGCAATGTTGCTTCATAGCACCAGGAACATAGAACATACAGTGCAGAAGGAGGCCATTCGGCCCATCGAGTCTGCACCAACCCACTTAAGCCCGATTCCCGGCTCTGGTACACTGAGAGAGAATTCAAAATGTCCAATTCACCTAACAAGCATGTCTTTCGGGACTTGTGGGAGGAAACCGGAGCACCCGGAGGAAACTCACGCAGACACGTGGAAGAACGTGCAGACTCCGCACAGACAGTGACCCAAGGCGGAAATTGAACCCGGGTCCCTGGCACTGTGTGGCAGCAGTGCTAACCACTGTGTCACCTCGGAGATGAGTGACCATAATATGGTAGAATTCGTTATCAAGGTGAATACTGAGGTAGTTGATTCTGAGACCAAGGTCCTGAACCTCAATAAAGATAACTATGATGGTATGAGGCATGAGTTGGCTATAACGGCTGGGAAACATTACTGAAAGAAAGGACAGTCAACAGGCAATGGCAGGTATTCAAAGAGCAAATAGTTGAACTCCAAAAGTTGTTTCTTCCTATTAGGCACAAGAACAGAAACGGGGCTGTGGTCAACCTTGGCTGACTAGGGAAATTAGAGATAGTATCAGATTCAAAGAAGTGGCATAAAATTAGCAAGAGAAAGGAACAGAGTGAGGATTGGAAACAGGTAATTTGGACATTCTGAATTCTCCCTCCGTGTACCCGAACAGGCGCCGGAATGTGACGACTAGGGGCTTTACACAGTATCTTCATTGCAGTGTTAATGTAAGCCTACTTGTGACAATAAAGATTATTATATTATAGTTTAAAATTCAGAAAAGGCAGACCAAGGGATTGATTTAGAAAGGGAAACTACAATATGAAAGTAAACAGTGGAAACATAAAAACTGACTGTAAAAGTTTCTTTAGGTATGTAAAGAGAAAAAGATTAATAAAAACTAATGTCGGCGGCCCCTTACAATCAGAAACAGGGGAATTCATAACAGGGAACAAACAAATAGCTGAGGAACTAAATTTATACTTTGCTTTTGTTTTCATAAAGGAAGCGATGAATAATGTGCTGAAAGTTCTGAGAAGCACATGGTTTAGTGAGGAGCTGAAAGAAATTAGCATTAGTAAAGAAATGGTTTTGAGGAAATTAATGGGATTGAAGGCGGACAAATCTCGAGGACCTAATAATCTGCATCCCAGAGTATTTCAGGAAGTGGCTCGAGAAAAAGTAGATCCATTGGTGGTCATTTTCCAAAATTCTTTGGTCTCTGGATGGTTCCTACAGATTAGAGGCTAGCGAATGTAACCCCGCTATTCAAAAAAAATGAGGTAGAGAGAAAACAGGGAACTATAGACAATTGAGCCTAACATCAGTAGAAGGGAATTTGCTGGAGTCCATTATCAAGGA
Source organism: Scyliorhinus torazame (assembly GCF_047496885.1). Classification (NCBI taxonomy): domain Eukaryota; kingdom Metazoa; phylum Chordata; class Chondrichthyes; order Carcharhiniformes; family Scyliorhinidae; genus Scyliorhinus; species Scyliorhinus torazame. The sequence goes on from NC_092717.1 coordinate 72,676,070, forward strand.
TTTCATAGCACAGCATTTGGAAAACAATGGTATAATCAGACAAAGTCAGCATGGATTTACGGAAGGAAAATCATGCTTGACAAATCTACTAGAATTCTTTGAAAACCAGAGCACCCGGAGGAAACCCACGCAGACAAGGGAGAACATGCAGACTCGCACAGGCAGTGACCCAAGCCGGGAATCGAACCTGGGGCCCTGGAGCTGTGAAGCAACAGTGACCAGGGAGAACCGGTGGATGTGGTTTATTTAGATTTTCAGAAGGCTTTCGACAAGCTCTCATATAGCAGATTAATGTGTAAAGTTAAAGCGCATGGGATTATGGGTAGTGTCCTGAGAATAAAAAACTGGTTAGCAGACAGGAAGCAAAAGGTTGGAATAAATGGGTCTTTTTCTGATTGGCAGGCAGTAACTCGTGGGGTACAGCAGGGACCTGTGCTAGGACCCCAACTGCTCACATTATATATTAATGATTTGGGGGCGGCACATGGCACAGTGGTTAGCATTGCTGCCTATGGCACTGAGGACTCGGGTTCGAATCCCGGCCCTGGGTCACTGCCCATGTGGAGTTTGTACATTCTCCTCGTGACTGCGTGGGTTTCTCCCCCACAACCCAAAGATGTGCAGGTTAGGTGGATTGGCCATGCCAAATTGCCCCTTAATTGGAAAATATAATTGGGTACTCTAAATTAAAACATATATATATACATTAATGATTTGGACAAGGGCAGCATAGTAGCACAGTGGGTAGAACTGTTGCTTCACAGCTCCAGGGTCCCAGGTTCGATTCCCGGCTTGGGTTACTCTCTGTGTGGAGTCTGCACGTTCTCTCCGTGTCTGCGTGGGTTTCCTCCGAGTGCTCCAGTTTCCTCCTACAAGTCCCAAAAAAAGTGCTGTTAGGTAATTTGGACATTCTGAATTCTCCTTCTGTTTTCCCGAACGGGCGCCGGAATGTGACGACTCGGGGCTTTTCACAGTAACTTCATTGCAGTGTTAATGCAAGCCTATTTGAGACAATAAAGATTATTATTAAAAAAGGACACTAAATGTATTATCTCCAAATCTCGAAAATGGCACAAAGTTGGGTGGGAGGGTGAACTGTGATGAGGATGCAGAGATACGGAATTTGGACAGGTTGAGTGAGTGGACACATGCATGGCAGGTGCAGCATAATGTGGATGAATAATAATCTTATTTTTTATTATCTTTATTAGTGTCACAAGGAAGCTTACATTAACACTGCAATGACATTACTGGGAAAATTCCCCAGTCACCACACTACGGCGCCTGTTCGGGTACAGTGAGGGAAAATTCAGAATGTCCTATTCGCCTAACAAGCACGTCTTTCGGGACTTGTGGGAGGAAACCGGAGCACCCGGAGGAAACCCACGGAGACATGGGGAGAACGTGCAGACTCCGCACAGACAGTGACCCAAGTGGGAATTGAACCCGGGACCCTGGCGCTGTGAAGTGTGAGTTATCTGCTCTGGTAGCAAAAATAGGAAGGCAGATTATTATTTGAATGGGTGTAAATTGAGAGAGGTGGATACTCAGCAAGACCTTGGTGTCCTCGTGCATTGGTTGCTGAAAGTAAGCGTGCAGGTGCAGCAGGCAGTAAAGAAGGCAAATGGTATGTTGGCCTACATAGAGAGAGGATTTGAGTATAGGAATTGAGGCATTTTACTGCAATTATATAGGGTATTGGTGAGGCCACACCTGGAGTATTGTGCGCAGTTTTGGTGTCCTTATCCGAGGGAGGATGTTCTTGCTATGGAGGGAGTGCAGCAAAAGTTTGCCAGGCTGATTCTTGGGATGGCGGGACAGTCATATGAGGAGAAAATTGGTTAGGATTATATTAATTTAGTTTAGAAGAGTGAGAGGCGATCTCATAGAAACTTACAAAATTCTAACAGGATTAGATAGGGTAGATTCAGAAAGAATGTTCCTGATGGTGGAGGAGTCCAGAACGAGGGGCGAAATTCTCCGGTATTGGCGCGATGTCCGCCGACTGGTGCCCAAAACGATGCAAGTCAGTCGGGCATCGCGCCGCCCCAAAGATGAGGAATCTTCCGCATTTTGGGGGGCCGAGCCCCAGCCTTAAGGGGCTAGGCCCGCGCCGGACTAATTTCCGCCCCGCCAGCTGGCGGAAAAGGCCTTGGGTGCCCCGCCAGCTGGCGTGGAAATGACATCTCCGGGCGGCGCATGCGCGGGAGCGTTAGCGGCCGCACACGGCATCCCCGCGCATGCACTGTGGAGGGAGTCTCTTCCGCCTCCGCCATGGTGGAGACCATGGCGAAGGCGGAAGGAAAAGAGAGCCCCCACGGCACAGGCCCGCCCATGGATCGGTGGGCCCCGATCGCGGGCCAGGCCACCGTGGGGGCACCCTCCGGGGCCAGATCGCCCTGCGCCCCCCCGGACCCCAGAGCCCGCCCGCGCCACCTTGTCCCGCCGGTAAGGTAGGTGGTTTAATCTACGCCGGCGGGACAGGCATTCTAGCAGTAGGACTTCGGCCCATCCGGGCCGGAGAATCGCGGGGAGGGGCCCGCCAACCAGCGCGGCGCGATTCCCGCCCCCGCCGAATATCCGGTGCCGGAGAATGCGGCAACCGGCGGGGGCGGGATTCACGCTAGCCCCCGGCGATTCTCCGACCCGGCGGGGGGTCGGAGAATCTCGCCCCTGGGGTCACAGTTTGAGGTTAAGGGGTAAATCTTTTAGGACTGAGGTGGGGAGAAATTTCTTCACCGAGTGAATTTAAATCACCACTTTTATTAGAAATCACCCCCTAAACCAAAAAGGGTCAAAAAGATTTTCTAAATGGTGTACAAGGATTTTCACTCCTTGGGCTAAAATCTCCCCAAACGGCGCGAGGTCCGCCGACTGGCGCCCAAAACGACGGCCCTCAGCCGGGCATCGCGCCGCCCCAAAGGTGCGGAATGCTCCGCATCTTTGGGGGCCGAGCCCCAACATTGAGGGGCTAGGTCGGCGCCGGAGGGATTTCCGCCCCGCCAGCTGGCGGAAGCAGCCTTTGTTGCCCCGCCAGCTGGCGCGGAAATGACATGTCGGGCGGCGCATGCGCGGGAGCGTCAGCGGCCGCTGACAGTTTCCCGCGCATGCGCAGTGGGGAGAGTCTCTTCCGCCTCCGCCATGGTGGAGACCGTTGCGGAGGCGGAAGGGAAAGAGTGCCCCCACGGCACAGGCCCGCCCGCGGATCGGTGGGCCCTGATCGCGGGCCAGGCCACTGTGGGGGCACCCCCCGGGGTCAGATCTCCCCCAGGACCCTGGAGCCTGCCCGCGCCGCCTTGTCCTTGACAGGCAACTTATCAGCGGGACTTCGGCCCATCCGGGCCGGAGAATCGAGCGGGGGGGCCCGCCAACCGGCGCGGCCCGATTCCCGCCCCGCCGAATATCCGGTACCAGAGACTTCGGCAACCGGTGGGGGCGGGATTCACGGCAGCCCCCGACGATTCTCCGACCCGGCGGGGGGTCGGGGAATGACGCCCCTTGACTCCTTTGCAGGTAGGTGTTATTCAGGTCAAACTAATATTTCAAGTTATTCCTGGTATAACCTATATCTACAAAGAAGATTTTATCTACTTACCACTCATTAGCTTCGATTGACAATTTTGCAATAACCACTATTTCAGGTTAGAATAAAAGTGTAACTTACTTTATTTTACTTCAAAAGATAACGGGCGGGATTCTCCGACGCCCCGCCGGGTGGGAGAATCGCTAGGGGTTGGCGTGAATCACCCCCCCCCCCGCCGTCCTCCAATTTCTCCCGTCCCCGCCAAAATTGCCCCGGCGTGAGCCGTGCCACCCGCCTCGGAGAATGGCTGGGTCCGGCGCGACTCAGGCCCCGGGCCTGACCGAATTCTCCAGCCCGCGATGGGCTGAAATCCTACCCATTCTTTGCTGGTCCGGCCGGCGTAAATTAGTGTAGGTCCCTTACCGGCGAGACCTGGTGGCGCGGGCGGGCTCTGGGGTTCCTGGGGGGTCGCAGGGGGATCTGGCCCGGGAGGTGCCCCCACAGTGGCCTGGCCCGCGGTCGGGGCCCACCGATCGGTGGGCGGGCCTGTGCTGTGGAGGCACTCTATTCTTCCGCACCGGAGGCCGTGGTCCTCCACCATTCCCGGTGCGGAAGCAATTCCCTCTGCGGATGCGCGGGGATGACTCCAGCACGCGCTGGCGCCCCCGCGCATGAGCCGACTCGCGCCGGCTGGCAGAGGCCCTTCGGTGCCGGCCGGTGGGGCGCCAACCACTCCGGCGCAGGCCTAGCCCCTGAAGGTGCAGAGGATTCCGCACCTTTGGGGCGGCCCGACGCCAGAGTGGTTCACGCCACTCTGTCCCACCGGGACCCCCCCGCCCCGCTGGGTAGGGGAGAATCCCGCCCATCACTGTCTTTACAACAAGTAAAAAAGATCTTGGGCGGGATTCTCCGACCCCCCGCCGGGTCGGAGAATCACCGGGGGCTGGCGTGAATCCCCCCCCCGCCGGTTGCCAAATTCTCCGGCACCAGAGATTCGGCGGGGGCGGGAATCGCGCCACGCCGGTTGGCGGGTGCCCCCCCGGCGATTCTCCGGCCCGGATGGGCCAAAGTCCCGCTACTGGAATGCCTGTCCCGCCGGCGTGGATTAAACCACCTCTCTTACCGGCGGGACAAGGCAGCGCAGGCGGGCTCCGGGGTCCTGGGGGGGGCGATCTCGCCCCGGGGCGTGCCCCCACGGTGGCCTGGCCCGCGGTCGGGGCCCACCAATCTGCGGGCGGGCATGTGCCGTGGGGGCACTCTTTTCCTTCCGCCTTCACGATCGGCTCCACCATGGCGGAGGCGGAAGAGACCCCCTCCACTGTGCATGTGCGGGGATGCCGTGAGCGGTCGCTGGTGCTCCCGCGCATGCGATGCCTGGCAATGTCATTTCCGCGCCAGCTGGCGGGGCACCAAAGGCCTTTCCTGCCAGCTGGGGGGCGGAAATCCGTCCGGCATGGGCCTAGCCCCTCAAGGTTAGGGCTCGGCTGCTCAAAATGCGGAGGATTCCGCACCTTTGGGGCGGCGCGATGCCGGACTGATTTGCGCCGTTTTTGGTGCCGGTCGGCGGACATCGCGCCGATTACGGAGAATTTCGCCCCTTGCTTCTGGATTTTCCGTTCCGGTTGTTCGGTCCTTCGTGACCCCCTTGACTATCTCTCTTCTTATCTGCGGGTGTTTACAGTATCTTCGATCCCCTGCTCGGCTCCTGCATTCAGTCATTCCCATCTACCGAAGCAGCTCTGAGAGCTGGAAATGATGATGACTGTTAGCTATTCAGGATATTTATTACTCTCCTCACAGCCGTGCCGGTTACATTTTATTATCTTCAAGTAATATCTTCTGCTCATTTATGTAATTTTGTTTGTCCATTGTATTCATCTAGTTTCATCATGTCTAATAAGAGGATGTTTCATTGGTAAAAATGCTTTGATGCTTGTCAAATCTTAGAGGAGCGATACATCCGGGGCCGGATTCTCGAATAATCGGCGCGATGGCCGGAACCCGGCGCCAAAAACGGCACAAATCACTCTGGTGTCGGGCCCCAAGAAACGTTGCTAATTTTCTGGCCCGGAATGAGCTAGCAGCGGCGTGACGCCATTCGTGACGGCGTCACCCGTCACGGACGCACGGCATCGCAGCACAAAAGACCCCCCCCCCCCCCCCCCGGGAGACCCATCAAAACAGCCGCCTGCCGCGCAGCGTCGAGGTTCCAGGAGCGGGACATCGAGGCGCTCCTGGACGCAGTGGAGCAGAGGAGGGAGTCCCTGTACCCCGGACACGGCTGCAGGGTCGCATCACGCCTCAGCCGGCGCCTGTGGAGGGAGGTTGCAGAGGCCGTCAGCGCCGTGGCTGTAACAGCCAGGACAGACATCCAGTATCACAAGAAGGTCAATGACCTTGTCAGAGCAGCCAGGGTGAGTACCCCCTCACCTCCAATGTGCGGCACAGCCCCAGGTGCAACCGACATGGCTGCACCCACCCATGCAGGCTGCACTGGCAGGAAGGGTTGTGAACCTCTGCCAACATACACAAAACCGCTGGTCCGCATGTATATGTCTGTCTAACACTGTTGCCGTTTATCCCTGCCACCCTCCCGCCCCCCACAGGAGAAGCGCGCTCACAACAACCGGGAGCGTGAGAGGACCGGAGACGGTCCACCTGAACTGTGACCACCCACCATCCATGAGGAGAGGGCCCTGGAACTCGCAGGCGGACCTGAGGACCGGGAGGTTGCGGATGCAGAGGTCGGGGGTGCACCCCCCTTTCCCCCTTCCCCCATATCCCCCTTCCCCCATATCCCCTTCCCCCATATCCCCCTTACCCCATATCCTCCTTCCCCCATATCCCCCATATCCCCCTTCCCCCATATCCTCCTTCCCCCATATCCCCCTTCCCCCATATGTTTCTTACCCCATATCCCCCACATCCCCTTCCCCCAAATCCCCCTTCCCCATATCCCCCTTCCCCCATATTCCCCTTCCCCCATATTCCCCTTCCCCCATATCCCCCTTCCCCCATATCCCCCATATTCCCCTTCCCCATTATCCCCCTTCCCCATATCCCCCATAAGCCCCTTTCCCCATCTCCCCCTTCCCCCATATCCCCCTTCCCCATATCCCCCTGCCCCAATCGCCCATATCCCCCATATTCCCCTTCCCCCATATCCCCCTTCCCCCATATCCCCCATATTCCCTTTCCCCATATCCCCCTTCCCCATATCCTCCATAAGCCCCTTCCCCCATATCCCCCTTCCCCCATATCCCCCTTCCCCCATATCCCCTCGCCCCAATCCTCCATATCCCCCATATCCCTCTTCACCCATATCCCCCATATCCCCCTTCCCCCATCAGGCATACGACGCCCCCAGGACGATCCAGGGCGGCCACGAGCCAGGGACAGACCCAGGGCACCAGGGAGGCGACGCCCCCATCTTGTGCGAGTGCGGCGACGCCAGCGGGCCAGACCCAGTGACGAGGGGGGCTGCCACAGGAACAGGGCCCCATCGCAACCTACCCAAGACACCACTACCCAGGACACACCTACCCAGGACACACCTACCCAGGACACACCTACCCAGGAACTGACACACAGGACACTGATGCACACGGCACTGACACACAGGGGACGGATGGACAAGAACCACCACTCCAGGGGACCATGGACTTTGGGTCGGATGTGGAGCGCGACACAACGCCACTGCTATCTCCTACACCCTCCACCATCGCAGAGACACTCACCTCAGTTGGGCACTTTAGCGATGAGTCATCTGGGACACTCACTGGTGCGCACAACACAGCCGTTCCGGTACAGCAGGTGGAGGCAGGAGCAACCGAGGGGCCGGGCGATCGGAGGGCAGCCCGGTGCAAGCAACCATCTGCTGCCCAGATGGGTCCCGGGTTCCTGGAGTTACCACACCCACCCATAGACCCGATGCAGGCACGGACCAAGGGACGATCGAAGGGGGTGACGGCCGGCTTGCGGCAGCTGCAGACGAAGGTGGAGGAGTCTACCCACGTGCAGGAGCAGGGAGTGGTGCCGGTCATGTGTGCCACCCAGGCCGAAACCGCAAGGGTGGCGTCCGCGGTGCAGTCAATGGGTGCGACGGTGTCAGACATTGGGAGCAGTATGCAAGGCCTGGGGCTTTCCGTGCAGGCGGCGTCTGTGGCCCAGGACATGGCTGCCCTCTCACAGGCAGCCATGAGCCAGAGCCAGCAGCAGATTGTAGAGACGCTCGATGCCGTGGCCCAGTCTCAGCAGGCAATGGCCCAATCTCAGCAGGCCATCGCTGAGGGCATCGGCCCTCATCGGCATCGGCCAGACACAGACAGGGATGGCCAACTCCTTGAGCTCCATGGCTGTAAACTTGCAGACTCTTGTTGATACCAGGGCGGGCCTCCAGGACTGGCAGCGGCAGGTGTCGAGGGGGGTGCGTCGGATGGTCGGTCCGTTCGCATCCCTGACCCATGTAGATGCCCGGGGGCCATCGGGCACCCCGAGGGAGGAGGAGGTGCTGAGGCCCGTTCCGGGTCCCCCTGTAGGGGAGGACCCGGAACACCGCAGCGCCTCGGACTCCCCCTTCTGTCCCAGGTGCATCTGGTGGGCAACGGGCAGAACAGGCTGGCAGCTCGCCATCCCAGTAGCCCGAGCCGCAGCCTGGCTCATCGAGGCCAAGCCACCACAGGAAACGGCACCAGAAGCGCATCTTCAACAGCCCAAAGCACCTCTCTATCACACCCCTGGTCGCTGCATTGGCACCGTTGTAGCAGTTCTCCGTGTCAGTCTGTGGCGTCCGTATAGGCGTCATCAACCACGACTGCAACGGGTAACCCCTGTTGCCCAGCAACCAGCCCCTCAGCCGGGGGGCGTCGCTTGAACATGGTGGGGATCAAAGATTGCACCAAACGAATGAGTCATGTACACTGCCCGGGTACCGGGCGCAGACGTGCAGGATCATCCTGCGGTGGTCGCAGACCACCTGAATGTTCATGGAATAGGTCCCCTTCCTATTTGTGAACACGGCCCTGTTATCCGCAGGTGTCCGCACGGCGACGTGCATCCCATCGATCGCCCCCTGGGCAATGGGCATCCTGGCCAAGGCAATGAAGCCCGCTGCCCGGGCATCCTGGCTGGCCCGGTCCACAAGGAACTGGATGTCGCGGTCTACAATGGCATATAGGGCATCTGTCACTGCATGGATGCACCGGTGTACCGATGCCTGTGAGATGCCGGACTGAGATGCGCCTGGAATGACCGCGTGGCATAGACGGTCAGGGCCACCGTAACCTTGATGGCCACGGGGAGAGGGTGTCCTCCCCCTGTGCCACGCGGTGCCAGGTGTGCCATCTGGTGGCAGATATGGGTGACGGTTTCCTGGCTCATCCGGAGTCTCCTCCTGAATGCCCGGCCGTGAGGTCCTGGTACGACGAGCGGGGCCGGTTCACATGGGGCCTCATCGGGCGTCTCCGTCGCCGTGGCACCACCACCTCCTCCGCCTCGTCCTGTCGGGCGTGCGGCACTCCAGCCTGGGCGGCTGCCACCTGCCTCCCTGCGGCACGCTCCTCTGCGGCAGCCTCCCTGGCACGCTCCTGCTCCAGCTCCCCCAGGGCAACATGTAGAAGTGCGGCTCCCGCCACGGCGGCCAATATCGCTGGGTGATGACCAAACATAACGGCCAGCTGGGGGTGGGCGGATTGGACGACAGGTCATCAGCTAGGGGCTGGTTTAGCACACTGGGCTAAATCGCTGGCTTTGAAAGCAGACCAAGGCAGGCCAGCTGCATGGTTCAATTCCCGTACCAGCCTCCCCGAACAGGCGCCGGAATGTGGCGACTAGGGGCTTTTCACAGTAACTTCATTTGACGCCTACTTGTGACAATAAGCAGTTTTCATTTCATTTAATCTCATCATTGCCCCCCCCCACCTGGCACTCGCCCTGCCCTCCCGGCACTCGCTCTCTCTACCCCGGCACTCGCTCTCTCTACCCCGGCACTCGCCCTCTCCTCCCCAGCACTCGCGTCGTCCCCCCACCGCACTCGCTCTCCTTTGCTGGCACTTGCCCTGCCCTCCCCGGCACTCGCTCTCTCGTCCCCGGCACTCGCCCTCGCCTCCCCGGCACTCGCCCTACCCTCCCCGGCACTCGTGCTCTCGTCCCCAGCACTCGCCCTCTCCACCCCGGCACTCGCACCGCCCTCCCCGGCACTCGGCCCCGCCCTCCCCGGCACTCGGCCCCCCCTCCCCGGCATTCGTCCCCTCCTCCCCGGCATTCGCCCCCTCCTCCCCGGCATTCGCCCCCTCCCCGGCATTCGCCCCGTCCCCGGCACTCGCCCCCCACACTCTCACCAGCGCTCGTCCCCCACACCCCCACCAGCACTCGCCCACCCCCCCATCCCCGCCCCCCCGCCCCGCCCCGCCCCCCGCCCCCCCCCCCGCCCCCCGCCATCCCCGGCACTGCCCCGCCCCCCGGCACTCGCCCACTCCTCCCCGGCACTCGCCCTCCCCTCTCCACCGACCCCCCCCCCACTGCACACCTCACACACCACACCCCCCCCCACTCCACACACACACCCACTCCACAACCCCACCATTCCACCACACCCACTCCACCCCCCCACTCCACCCCCCCACTCCACACAACACCCACTCCACCCCCCCCACTCCACACCCCCCACTCCACACACACACCCAATTCCACACACACACCCAATTCCACACACACACCCAATTCCACACATACCCCCACTCCACCCCCCCCCCACTCCACCTCCCCCACTCCACCCCCCCACTCCACGCACCGCCACTCCACAACCACCCACTCCACCCCCCCACTCCACACCCCCCCCACTCCATCCACCCCCACTCCACACACCCCCACCACACACACCCCCACTCCACCCCCCCACTCCACACACTCCCCCACTCCACCTCCCCCACACCACACGCCCCCACTCCACCCCCCCACTCCATCCCCCCCACTCCACATCCTCCCCACTCCACCCCCCCACTCCACACACACCCCACTCCACACACCCCCACTCCACACACCCCACTCCACCTCCCCCACTCCACCTCCCCACTCCACCCCCCCACTCCACCCCCCACTCCACACACACCACACTCCACACACCCCCACTCCACACACCCCCACTCCACACACCCACTCCACACCACCCCCACTCCACCACCCCCACTCCTCACACTCCCCCACTCCGCACACACCCCCACTCCACCCCCCCATTCTCCACCTCCCCACTCCACCCCCCCACTTCACCCCCCCACTCCAACCCCCCCATTCCACCCCCCCCACTCCACACCCCCCCAAACCATCCCCCCCACTCCACACACTCCCCCACTCCACACACACCTCCACTCCACCCCCCCTCTCCACACCCCCAACACTCCACCCCCCCCACTCCACACACACACCCCGAATTCCACACACCCCCCAATTCCACACACGCCCCACTCCACACACACCCCACTCCACCACCCCCACTCCACACACTCCCACTCCACCCCCCCACTCCACAACCCCCACTCCACACACACACACACAATTCCACCCCCCCCCAATTCCACCCCCCCCACTCGACACACACCCCACTCCACCTCCCCCACTCCACACACCCCCACTCCACACCCCCACTCCACACAACACCCACTCCACCCCCCCACTCCACAACCCCCACTCCACACACACACACACAATTCCACACACAGACACACAATTCCACCCCCCCCCAATTCCACGCCCCCACTCTACACACACCCCACTCCACCTCCCCCACTCCACACACCCCCACTCCACCCCCCCACTCCACCCCCCCCAGTCCACACCCCCCCACTCCACACACACCCCACTCCACCTCCCCACTCCACACACCCCCACTCCACAACCCCACACTCCACACACACCCCCTCCACCCCCTCACTCCACCTCCCCCACTCCACACACCGCCTCTCCACAAACCCCCCCACTCCACCCCCCCCACACCACACACCCCCACTCCACCTCCCCCACTCCACACACCCCCACTCCCACACACCCCCACTCCATCCCCCCGACTCCACACACCCCCACTCCACCCCCCCCACTCCACCCCCCCCCCCACTCCACACCCCCCACACCACACACCCCCACTCCACAACCCCCACTCCACACCCCCCCCCACTCCACTCCTCCCACTCCACACACCCCCCCACTCCACCCCCCCCACTCCTCACACTCCCCCACTCCACTCCCCCACTTCACCCCCCACTCCACCCCCCCTCCACTCCACACACCCCCACTCCACACACCCCACTCCATCCCCCCCACTCCATACACTCCCCCACTCCACACCCCCCCTACTGCAGCCCCCTCACCACACCCCCACCACTCCACCCCCCCATCTCCACACCCACCCCCAATTCCACACACAAACCCAATTCCACACACACCCCCACTCCACACCCCCCCCAATTCCACCCCCACTCCAAACCCCCCCCACTCCACACCCCCCACTCCACACACCCCCACTCCACCCCTCCCACTCCACACACCACCCCCCCTCCACCCCCCCACTCCACACACATCCCCAATTCCAACCCCCCACTCTACCCCCCACTCCACACCCCCACTCCACACACGCCCCACTCCACCCCCCCACTCCACCCCCCCCACTCCACCCCCCCACTCCACCCCCCCCACTCCACCCCCCCCACTCCACCCCCCCCACTCCACACCCCCTCCCCCACTCCACCCCTCCCACTCCACACACACACACACAATTCCACCCACACCCCCAATTCCACCACCCCCACTCCACACACACCCCACTCCACGCCCCACTCCACACCCCCCACTCCACATCCCTCACTCCACATCCTCCCCACTCCACCCCTCCCACTCCACACACACCCCACTCCACACACCCCCACTCCACACACCCCACTCCACCTCCCCCACTCCACCCCTCCCACTCCACACACACCCCACTCCACACACCCCCACTCCACACACGCCGACTCCACACACCCCCACTCCACACACCCCACTCCACCCCCCCCCACTCCAGCCCCCCACTCCACCACCCCCACTCCTCACACTTCCCCACTCCACACACACCCCCACTCCACTCCCCCATTCTCCACCTCCCCACTTCACCCCCACTTCACCCCCCCACTTCACCCCCCCACTCCGAACCCCCCATTCCACCCCCCACTCCACACCTCCCCAAACCATCCCCCCCCACTCCACACACTCCCCCACTCCACACACACCTCCACTCCACCCCCCTCTCCACACCCCCACCACTCCACCCCCCCACTCCACACACACACCCCGAATTCCACACACACACCCAATTCCACCCCCCCCAATTCCACCCCCCCACTCAACACACACCCCACTCCACATACCCCCACTCCAAACCCCCCCCACTCCACCCCCCCCACTCCAGCCCCCCACTCCACACACACCCAACTCCACCTCCCCACTCCACACACCCTCACTCCACCCCCCCACTCCACCCCCCCACTCCACACAACACCCACTCCACCCTCCCACTCCACAACCCCCACTCCACACACACACACCCAATTCCACACACACACACAATTCCACCCCCCCCAATTCCACCCCCCCACTCTACACACACCCCACTCCACCTCCCCCAATCCACCTCCCCCACTCCACCCCCCCCACTCCACCCCCCCCACTCCACCCCCCCCTCACTCCACACCCCCCCACTCCACACACACCCCACTCCACCTCCCCACTCCACACACCCCCACTCCACAACCCCCCACTCCACCCCCCCCACTCCACCTACCCCACTCCACAAACCCCCCCACTCCAACCCCCCACACCACACCCCCCCACTCCATCCCCCCCACTCCATACACTCCCCCACTCCACACCCCCCTACTGCAGCCCCCTCACCACATCCCACCACTCCACACCCACCCCCAATTCCACACACAAACCCAATTCCACACACACCCCCACTCCACACACCCCCAATTCCACCCCCACTCCAAACCCCCCCCACTCCACCCCCCCCACTCCACACACCCCCACTCCACCCCTCCCACTCCACACACCACCCCCCCTCCACCCCCCCACTCCACACACATCCCCAATTCCAACCCCCCACTCTACCCCCCCACTCCACACCCCACTCCACACCCCCACTCCACACACGCCCCACTCCACCCCCCACTCCACCCCCCCACTCCACCCCCCCCACTCCACACCCCCTCCCCCACTCCACCCCCCCCACTCCACACACACACACACAATTCCACCCACACCCCCAATTCCACCACCCCCACTCCACACACACCCCACTCCACCCCCCACTCCACACCCCCCACTCCACACCCCCCACTCCACATCCTCCCCACTCCACCCCTCCCACTCCACACACACCCCACTCCACACACACCCCACTCCACACACCCCCACTCCACACACCCCACTCCACCTCCCCCACTCCACCTCCCCCACTCTATCCCCCCACTCCACATACACCCCACTCCACACACCCCCACTCCACACACCCCCACTCCACCCCCCCCACTCCACCCCCCCACTCCACCCCCCCCCCACTCCACCACCCCCACTCCTCACACTCCCCCACTCCTCACACTCCCCCACTCAAGCCCCCCACTCCACACAACACCCACTCCACCCCCCCACTCCACACCCCCCCACTCCACACACCCCCACTCCACACACACCCCACTCCACACACCCCCACTCCACAACCCCCCACTCCACCCCCCACTCCACCTACCCCACTCCACAAACCCCCCCACTCCACCCCCCCCCACACCACACCCCCCACTCCATCCCCCCCACTCCATACACTCCCCCACTCCACACCCCCCCTACTGCAGCCCCCTCACCACACCCCACCACTCCAAGCCCCCCACTCCACACACACCCCCAATTCCACACACAAACCCAATTCCACACACACACACACTCCACACCCCCCCCAATTCCACCCCCACTCCAAACCCCCCCCACTCCACCCCCCCCACTCCACCCATCCCCACTCCACCCCTCCCACTCCACACACCACCACCCCCCTCCATTCCCCACTCCACACACATCCCCAATTCCAACCCCCCACTCTACCCCCCCACTCCACACCCCCACTCCACACCCCCACTCCACACATGCCCCACTCCACCCCCCCACTCCACCCCCCCCACTCCACCCCCCAACTCCACACCCCCTCCCCCACTCCACCCCCCCCACTCCACACACACACAATTCCACCCACACCCCCAATTCCACCACCCCCACTCCACACACACCCCACTCCACCCCCCACTCCACACACCCCACTCCACACCCCCCACTCCACATCCTCCCCACTCCAGCCCTCCCACTCCACACACCACCCCCCCTCCACCCCCCCACTCCACACACATCCCCAATTCCAACCCCCCACTCTACCCCCCCACTCCACACCCCACTCCACACCCCCACTCCACACACGCCCCACTCCACCCCCCACTCCACCCCCCCACTCCACCCCCCCACTCCACACCCCCTCCCCCACTCCACCCCCCCCACTCCACACACACACACACAATTCCACCCACACCCCCAATTCCACCACCCCCACTCCACACACACCCCACTCCACCCCCCACTCCACACCCCCCACTCCACACCCCCCACTCCACATCCTCCCCACTCCACCCCTCCCACTCCACACACACCCCACTCCACACACACCCCACTCCACACACCCCCACTCCACACACCCCACTCCACCTCCCCCACTCCACCTCCCCCACTCTATCCCCCCACTCCACATACACCCCACTCCACACACCCCCACTCCACACACCCCCACTCCACCCCCCCCACTCCACCCCCCCCACTCCACCCCCCCCCACTCCACCACCCCCACTCCTCACACTCCCCCACTCCTCACACTCCCCCACTCAAGCCCCCCACTCCACACAACACCCACTCCACCCCCCCCACTCCACACACCCCCACTCCACACACCCCCACTCCACACACACCCCACTCCACACACCCCCACTCCACAACCCCCCACTCCACCCCCCACTCCACCTACCCCACTCCACAAACCCCCCCACTCCACCCCCCCCACACCACACCCCCCACTCCATCCCCCCCACTCCATACACTCCCCCACTCCACACCCCCCCACTGCAGCCCCCTCACCACACCCCACCACTCCAAGCCCCCCACTCCACACACACCCCCAATTCCACACACAAACCCAATTCCACACACACACCCACTCCACACCCCCCCCAATTCCACCCCCACTCCAAACCCCCCCACTCCACCCCCCCCACTCCACCCACCCCCACTCCACCCCTCCCACTCCACACACCACCACCCCCCTCCATCCCCCCACTCCACACACATCCCCAATTCCAACCCCCCACTCTACCCCCCCACTCCACACCCCCACTCCACACCCCCACTCCACACATGCCCCACTCCACCCCCCCACTCCACCCCCCCCACTCCACCCCCCCAACTCCACACCCCCTCCCCCACTCCACCCCCCCCACTCCACACACACACAATTCCACCCACACCCCCAATTCCACCACCCCCACTCCACACACACCCCACTCCACCCCCCACTCCACACACCCCACTCCACACCCCCCACTCCACATCCTCCCCACTCCAGCCCTCCCACTCCACACACACCCCACTCCACACACCCCCACTCCACACACCCCCACTCCACCTCCCCCACTCCACCTCCCCCACTCCACCTCCCCCACTCCATCCCCCCACTCCACATACACCCCACTCCACACACCCCCACTCCACACACCCCCACTCCACACACCCCACTCCACTCCCCCCCACTCCACCCCCCCCACTCCACCCCCCCACTCCACCCCCCCACTCCTCACACTCCCCCACTCCACACACACCCCCACTCCACTCCCCCATTCTCCACCTCCCCACTTCACCCCCCCACTTCACCCCCCCACTCCAAACCCCCCATTCCACCCCCCCACTCCACATCTCCCCAAACCATCCCCCCACTCCACACACTCCCCCACTCCACACACACCTCCACTCCACCCCCCTCTCCACACCCCCACCACTCCACCCCCCCACTCCACACACACACCCCGAATTCCACACACACACCCAATTCCACACCCCCAATTCCACTCCCCCCACTCAACACACACCCCACTCCACCTCCCCACTCCACATACCCCCACTCCAAACCCCCCCCACTCCACCCCCCCCACTCCAGCCCCCCACTCCACACACACCCCACTCCACCTCCCCACTCCACACACCCCCACTCCACCCCCCACTCCACCCCCCCACTCCACCCCCCCACTCCACACAACACCCACTCCACCCTCCCACTCCACAACCCCCACTCCACACACACACACCCAATTCCACACACACACACAATTCCACCCCCCCCAATTCCACCCCCCCACTCTACACACACCCCACTCCACCTCCCCCACTCCACCCCCCCCCACTCCACACCCCCCCACTCCACACACCCCCACTCCACACACACCCCACTCCACCTCCCCACTCCACACCCCCCCACTCCACAACCCCCCACTCCACAACCCCCCCACTCCACCCCCCCACTCCACCTACCCCACTCCACAAACCCCCCCACTCCACCTACCCCACTCCACAAACCCCCCCACTCCACCCGCCCCCACACCACACCCCCCCCACTCCACCTCCCCACTCCACACACCCCTACTCCACACACACCCCACTCCATCCCCCCCACTCCACACACCCCCACTCCACCCCCCCACTCCACACCCCCACTCCCCCCCCCACTCCACACCCCCAACTCCACACACCCCCACTCCACCCCTCCCACTCCACACCCCCCCCCACTCCACCCCCCCCACTCCTCACACTCCCCCACTCCCCCACTCCACCCCCCCACTTCACCCCCCACTCCATCCCCCTCCACTCCACACACTCCCACTCCACACACCCCACTCCACCCCCCCCACTCCATACACTCCCCCACTCCACACACACCCCTACTCCACCCCCCTCACCACACCCCCACCACTCCACCCCACCCCACTCCACACCAACCCCCAATTCCACACACAAACCCAATTCCACACACACACACACTCCACACCGCCTCCCCTCCACCCCCCCACTCCACACACACCCCCAATTCCACCCCCCACTCCAAACCCCCCCCACTCCACACCCCCCACTCCACACACCCTCCACTCCACCCCCCCCACTCCACACACATCCCCAATTCCAACCCCCCACTCTACCCCCCACTCCACACCCCCACTCCACACACGCCCCACTCCACCCCCCCACTCCACACACCCCCACTCCACCCCCCCCACTCCACCCCCCCCACTCCACCCCCCCTCCCCACCCCCCACTCCACCCCCCCCTCCCCCACACAACACACACACACAATTACACCCACACCCCCAATTCCACCACCCCCACTCCACACACACCCCACTCCACCCCCCCACTCCACACCCCCCACTCCACACCCCCCACTCCACACACACACCCCAATTCCACACACACACCCCCAATTCCACACACACACACAATTCCACACACCCCCCCACTCCACCCCCCTCCCCACCCCCCCCACTCCACCCCCCCTCCCCCCCACACACACACACACAATTCCACCCACACCCCCAATTCCACCACCCCCACTCCACACACACCCCACTCCACCCCCCCCACTCCACACCCCCCACTCCACACCCCCCACTCCACACACACACCCCAATTCCACACACACACCCAATTCCACACACACACCCAATTCCACACCCCCCCCCACTCCACACACCACCACTCCAAACCCCCCCCCACTCCACCCCCCCACTCCACACACCCCCACTCCACCTCCCCCACTCCACACCCCCCCACTCCACCCCCCCCACTCCACCCCCCCCACTCCACCCCCCCCACTCCACACAAACCCCACTCCACCACCCCCACTCCACACACCCCCCCACTCCACACACCCCCACTCCACACACCCCCACTCCACACACCCCCACTCCACCTCTCCACACCACCTCCTCCACTCCACCCCCCCCTCCACTCCACCCCCCCCACTCCACACACCCCACTCCACACACCCCCACTCCACCCCCCCACTCCACACCCCCCCACTCCACCCCACCCCCCCACTCCACACACCCCCACTCCACCCCCCCCACTCCTCACTCTCCCCCACTCCACACACACCCCCACTCCACCCCCCCATTCTCCACCCCCCCCACTCCACCCCCCCACTTCACCCCCCCACTCCACACCCCCCGCCCACTCCACACACACACACCCACTCCACACACACACACCCAATTCCACACACACACCCAATTCCACACACACCCCCACTCCACACACCCCCACTCCACACACCCCACTCCACCTCCACCACTCCACCCCTCCCACTCCACACACACCCCACTCCACACACCCCCACTCCACACACGCCGACTCCACACACCCCCACTCCACACACCCCCACTCCACCCCCCCACTCCACCACCCCCACTCCTCACACTTCCCCACTCCACACACACCCCCACTCCACTCCCCCATTCTCCACCTCCCCACTTCACCCCCACTTCACCCCCCCACTTGACCCCCCCACTCCAAACCCCCCATTCCACCCCCCACTACACACCTCCCCAAATCATCCCCCCCCACTCCACACACTCCCCCACTCCACACACACCTCCACTCCACCCCCCTCTCCACACCCCCACCACTCCACCCCCCCACTCCACACACACACCCCGAATTCCACACACACACCCAATTCCACCCCCCAATTCCACTCCCCCCACTCAACACACACCCCACTCCACCTCCCCACTCCACATACCCCCACTCCAAACCCCCCCCACTCCACCCCCCCACTCCACACACACCCCACTCCACCTCCCCACTCCACACACCCCCACTCCACCCCCCACTCCACCCCCCCACTCCACCCCCCCACTCCACACAACACCCACTCCACCCTCCCACTCCACAACCCCCACTCCACACACACACACCCAATTCCACACACACACACAATTCCACCCCCCCCCAATTCCACCCCCCCACTCTACACACACCCCACTCCACCTCCCCCACTCCACCCCCCCCACTCCACCCCCCCCACTCCCACACCCCCCCCCCACTCCACACCCCCACTCCACACACCCCCACTCCACACACACCCCACCCACCTCCCCACTCCACACACCCCCACTCCACAACCCCCCACTCCACCCCCCCACTCCACCCCCCCACTCCACCTACCCCACTCCACAAACCCCCCCACTCCACCTACCCCACTCCACAAACCCCCCCACTCCACCCGCCCCCACACCACCCCCCCCCCCACTCCACCTCCCCCACTCCACACACCCCTACTCCACACACACCCCACTCCATCCCCCCCACTCCACACACCCCCACTCCACACCCCCACTCCACACCCCCACTCCCCCCCCCACTCCACACCCCCAACTCCCACACCCCCACTCCACCCCTCCCACTCCACACCCCCCCCACTCCACCCCCCCCACTCCTCACACTCCCCCACTCCCCCACTCCACCCCCCCACTTCACCCCCCACTCCATCCCCCTCCACTCCACACACTCCCACTCCACACACCCCACTCCACCTCCCCCACTCCATACACTCCCCCACTCCACACACACCCCTACTCCACCCCCCTCACCACACCCCCACCACTCCACCCCACCCCACTCCACACCAACCCCCAATTCCACACACAAACCCAATTCCACACACACACCCACTCCACACCGCCTCCCCTCCACCCCCCCCCCACTCCACACACACCCCCAATTCCACCCCCCACTCCAAACCCCCCCACTCCACACCCCCCACTCCACACACCCTCCACTCCACCCCCCCCACTCCACACACATCCCCAATTCCAACCCCCCACTCTACCCCCCACTCCACACCCCCACTCCACACACGCCCCACTCCACCCCCCCACTCCACACACCCCCACTCCACCCCCCCACTCCACCCCCCCCACTCCACCCCCCCTCCCCACCCCCACTCCACCCCCCTCCCCCACACACACACACACACAATTCCACCCACACCCCCAATTCCACCACCCCCACTCCACACACACCCCACTCCACCCCCCCACTCCACACCCCCCACTCCACACCCCCCACTCCACACACACACCCCAATCCACACACACCCCCCAATTCCACACACACACACAATTCCACACACCCCCCCCACTCCACACACCACCACTCCACAACCCCCCCACTCCACCCCCCCACTCCACCCCCCCCACTCCACCCCCCTCCCCACCCCCCCCACTCCACCCCCCCTCCCCCCCACACACACACACACACAATTCCACCCACACCCCCAATTCCACCACCCCCACTCCACACACACCCCACTCCACCCCCCCACTCCACACCCCCCACTCCACACCCCCCACTCCACACACACACCCCAATTCCACACACACACCCAATTCCACACACACACCCAATTCCACACCCCCCCCCACTCCACACACCACCACTCCAAACCCTCCCTACCCCAACTCCACCCCCCCACTCCACACACCCCCACTCCACCTCCCCCACTCCACACCCCCCCACTCCACACACCCCCACTCCACCCCCCCCACTCCACCCCCCCCACTCCACCCCCCCCACTCCACACAAACCCCACTCCACCACCCCCACTCCACACACACCCCCACTCCACACACCCCCACTCCACACACCCCCACTCCACACACCCCCACTCCACCTCTCCACACCACCCCCTCCACTCCACCCCCCCTCCACTCCACCCCCCCCACTCCACACACCCCACTCCACACACCCCCACTCCACCCCCCCACTCCACACCCCCCACTCCACCCCACCCCCCCACTCCACACACCCCCACTCCACCCCCCCCACTCCTCACACTCCCCCACTCCACACACACCCCCACTCCACCCCCCCATTCTCCACCCCCCCCACTCCACCCCCCCACTTCACCCCCCCACTCCACACCCCCCGCCCACTCCACACACACGCACCCACTCCACACACACACACCCAATTCCACACACACACCCAATTCCACACACACCCCCACTCCACACACCCCCACTCCACACACCCCACTCCACCTCCACCACTCCACCCCTCCCACTCCACACACACCCCACTCCACACACCCCCACTCCACACACGCCGACTCCACACACCCCCACTCCACACACCCCCACTCCACCCCCCCACTCCACCACCCCCACTCCTCACACTTCCCCACTCCACACACACCCCCACTCCACTCCCCCATTCTCCACCTCCCCACTTCACCCCCACTTCACCCCCCCACTTCACCCCCCCACTCCAAACCCCCCATTCCACCCCCCACTCCACACCTCCCCAAACCACCCCCCCCACTCCACACATTCCCCCACTCCACACACACCTCCACTCCACCCCCCTCTCCACACCCCCACCACTCCACCCCCCCACTCCACACACACACCCCGAATTCCACACACACACCCAATTCCACCCCCCCCAATTCCACCCCCCCACTCAACACACACCCCACTCCACATACCCCCACTCCAAACCCCCCCCACTCCACCCCCCCCACTCCAGCCCCCCACTCCACACACACCCAACTCCACCTCCCCACTCCACACACCCTCACTCCACCCCCCCACTCCACCCCCCCACTCCACCCCCCCACTCCACACAACACCCACTCCACCCTCCCACTCCACAACCCCCACTCCACACACACACACCCAATTCCACACACACACACAATTCCACCCGTCCCAATTCCACCCCCCCACTCTACACACACCCCACTTCACCTCCCCCACTCCACCTCCCCCACTCCACCCCCCCCACTCCACCCCCTCCCCACTCCACCCCCCCCCTCACTCCACACCCCCCCACTCCACACACACCCCACTCCACCTCCCCACTCCACACACCCCCACTCCACAACCCCCCATTCCACCCCCCCCCCACTCCACCTACCCCACTCCACAAACCCCCCCACTCCACCCCCCCACACCACACCCCCCCATTCCATCCCCCCCACTCCATACACTCCCCCACTCCACACCCCCTACTGCAGCCCCCTCACCACATCCCACCACTCCACCCCCCCCACTCCACACCCACCCCCAATTCCACACACAAACCCAATTCCACACACACCCCCACTCCAGACCCCCCCAATTCCACCCCCACTCCAAACCCCCCCCACTCCACCCCCCCCACTCCACACACCCCCACTCCACCCCTCCCACTCCACACACCACCCCCCCTCCACCCCCCCACTCCACACACATCCCCAATTCCAACCCCCCACTCTACCCCCCCACTCCACACCCCACTCCACACCCCCACTCCACACACGCCCCACTCCACCCCCCCACTCCACCCCCCCACTCCACCCCCCCCACTCCACACCCCCTCCCCCACTCCACCCCCCCCACTCCACACACACACACACAATTCCACCCACACCCCCAATTCCACCACCCCCACTCCACACACACCCCACTCCACCTCCCACTCCACACCCCCCACTTCACACCCCCCACTCCACATCCTCCCCACTCCACCCCTCCCACTCCACACACACCCCACTCCACACACACCCCACTCCACACACCCCCACTCCACACACCCCACTCCACCTCCCCCACTCCACCTCCCCCACTCTATCCCCCCACTCCACATACACCCCACTCCACACACCCCCACTCCACACACCCCCACTCCACCCCCCCCACTCCACCCCCCCCACTCCACCCCCCCCACTCCACCACCCCCACTCCTCACACTCCCCCACTCCTCACACTCCCCCACTCCAGCCCCCCACTCCACACAACACCCACTCCACCCCCCCCCACTCCACACACCCCCACTCCACACACCCCCACTCCACACACACCCCACTCCACACACCCCCACTCCACAAACCCCCACTCCAACCCCCCACTCCACCTACCCCACTCCACAAACCCCCCCACTCCACACCCCCCACACCACACCCCCCACTCCATCCCCCCCACTCCATACACTCCCCCACTCCACACCCCCCCTACTGCAGCCCCCTCACCACACCCCACCACTCCACCCCCCCCACTCCACACCCACCCCCAATTCCACACACAAACCCAATTCCACACACACACCCACTCCACACCCCCCCCAATTCCACCCCCACTCCAAACCCCCCCCACTCCACCCCCCCCACTCCACACACCCCCACTCCACCCCTCCCACTCCACACACCACCACCCCCCTCCATCCCCCCACTCCACACACATCCCCAATTCCAACCCCCCACTCTACCCCCCCACTCCACACCCCCACTCCACACCGCCACTCCACACATGCCCCACTCCACCCCCCCACTCCACCCCCCCCACTCCACCCCCCAACTCCACACCCCCTCCCCCACTCCACACCCTCACTCCACACACACACAATTCCACCCACACCCCCAATTCCACCACCCCCACTGCACACACACCCCACTCCACCCCCCACTCCACACACCCCACTCCACACCCCCCACTCCACATCCTCCCCACTCCACCCCTCCCACTCCACCTCCCCCACTCCATCCCCCCACTCCACATACACCCCACTCCACACACCCCCACTCCACACACCCCACTCCACCTCCCCCACTCCACCTCCCCCACTCCACCTCCCCCACTCCATCCCCCCACTCCACATACACCCCACTCCACACACCCCCACTCCACACACCCCCACTCCACACACCCCACTCCACACACCCCCACTCCACACACCCCACTCCACTCCCCCCCACTCCACCCCCCCACTCCACCCCCCCACTCCACCCCCCCACTCCTCACACTCCCCCACTCCACACACACCCCCACTCCACTCCCCCATTCTCCACCTCCCCACTTCACCCCCCCACTTCACCCCCCCACTCCAAACCCCCCATTCCACCCCCCCACTCCACATCTCCCCAAACCATCCCCCCACTCCACACACTCCCCCACTCCACACACACCTCCACTCCACCCCCCTCTCCACACCCCCACCACTCCACCCCCCCAATCCACACACACACCCCGAATTCCACACACACACCCAATTCCACCCCCCCAATTCCACTCCCCCCACTCAACACACACCCCACTCCACCTCCCCACTCCACATACCCCCACTCCAAACCCCCCCCACTCCACCCCCCCACTCCAGCCCCCCACTCCACACACACCCCACTCCACCTCCCCACTCCACACACCCCCACTCCACCCCCCACTCCACCCCCTACTCCACCCCCCCACTCCACACAACACCCACTCCACCCTCCCACTCCACAACCCCCACTCCACACACACACACCCAATTCCACACACACACACAATTGCACCCCCCCCAATTCCACCCCCCCACTCTACACACACCCCACTCCACCTCCCCCACTCCACCCCCCCCACTCCACCCCCCCACTCCACACCCCCCCACTCCACACACCCCCACTCCACACACACCCCACTCCACCTCCCCACTCCACACACCCCCACTCCACAACCCCCCACTCCACCCCACCACTCCACCCCCCCACTCCACCTACCCCACTCCACAAACCCCCCCACTCCACCTACCCCACTCCACAAACCCCCCCACTCCACCCGCCCCCACACCACACCCCCCCACTCCACCTCCCCCACTCCACACACCCCTACTCCACACACACCCCACTCCATCCCCCCCACTCCACACACCCCCACTCCACCCCCCCACTCCACACCCCCACTCCACCCCCCCACTCCACACACCCCCACACCACCCCCCCCCCACTCCACACCCCCAACTCCACACACCCCCACTCCACCCCTCCCACTCCACACCCCCCCCACTCCACCCCCCCCACTCCTCACACTCCCCCACTCCCCCACTCCACCCCCCCACTTCACCCCCCACTCCATCCCCCTCCACTCCACACACTCCCACTCCACACACCCCACTCCACCCCCCCACTCCATACACTCCCCCACTCCACACACACCCCTACTCCACCCCCCTCACCACACCCCCACCACTCCACCCCCCCCACTCCACACCAACCTCCAATTCCACACACAAACCCAATTCCACACACACACCCACTCCACACCGCCTCCCCTCCACCCCCCCCCACTCCACACACACCCCCAATTCCACCCCCCACTCCAAACCCCCCCCACTCCACACCCCCCACTCCACACACCCTCCACTCCACCCCCCCCCACTCCACACACATCCCCAATTCCAACCCCCCACTCTACCCCCCACTCCACACCCCCACTCCACACACGCCCCACTCCACCCCCCCACTCCACACACCCCCACTCCACCCCCCCACTCCACCCCCCCCACTCCACCCCCCCTCCCCACCCCCCCACTCCACCCCCCTCCCCCACACACACACACACACAATTCCACCCACACCCCCAATTCCACCACCCCCACTCCACACACACCCCACTCCACCCCCCCACTCCACACCCCCCACTCCACACCCCCCACTCCACACACACACCCCAATTCCACACACACACCCCCAATTCCACACACACACACAATTCCACACCCCGCCCCACTCCACACACCACCACTCCAAAACCCCCCCCACTCCACCCCCCCACTCCACACACCCCCACTCCACCTCCCCCACTCCACACCCCCCCACTCCACACACCCCCACTCCACACCCCCACTCCACCCCCCCACTCCACCCCACCCCCCCACTCCACACACCCCCACTCCACCCCCCCCACTCCTCACACTCCCCCACTCCACACACTCCCCCACTCCACCCCCCCATTCTCCACCCCCCCACTACACCCCCCCACTTCACCCCCCCACTCCACACCCCCCGCCCACTCCACACACACACACCCACTCCACACACACACACCCAATTCCACACACACACCCAATTCCACACACACCCCCACTCCACACCGCCCCCCCTCCACCCCCCCACTCCACACACACACCCAATTCCACCCCCCACTCCACACCCCCACTCCACACCCCCACTCCACACACTCCCCCACTCCGCACACACCCCCACTCCACCCCCCCACTTCACCCCCCCCACTCCAACCCCCCCATTCCACCCCCCCACTCCACACCCCCCCAAACCATCCCCCCACTCCACACACTCCCCCACTCCACACACACCTCCACTCCACCCCCCCTCTCCACACCACCACCACTCCACCCCCCCCACTCCACATACACACCCCGAATTCCACACACACACCCAATTCCACACACCCCCCAATTCCACACACGCCCCACTCCACACACACCCCACTCCACCACCCCCACTCCACACACTCCCACTCCACAACCATCCACTCCACCCCCCCCACTCCACACAACACCCACTCCACCCCCCCACTCCACAACCCCCACTCCACACACACACACACAATTCCACCCCCCCCCCAATTCCACCCCCCCCACTCGACACACACCCCACTCCACCTCCCCCACTCCACACACCCCCACTCCACACCCCCACTCCACACATCACCCACTCCACCCCCCCACTCCACAACCCCCACTCCACACACACACACCCAATTCCACACACACACACACAATTCCACCCCCCCCAATTCCACCCCCCCCACTCTACACACACCCCACTCCACCTCCCCCACTCCACACACCCCCACTCCACCCCCCCACTCCACCCCCCCCAGTCCACACCACCCCACTCCACACACACCCCACTCCACCTCCCCACTCCACACACCCCCACTCCACAACCCCACACTCCACACACATCCCCTCCACCCCCTCACTCCACCTCCCCCACTCCACACACCGCCTCTCCACAAACCCCCCCACTCCACCCCCCCCCACACCACACCCCCCCACTCCACCTCCCCCACTCCACACACCCCCACTCCCACACACCCCCACTCCATCCCCCCGACTCCACACACCCCCACTCCACCCCCCCCACTCCACCGCCCCCCCCACTCCACACACCCCCACACCACACACCCCCACTCCACAACCCCCACACCACACCCCCCCCACTCCACACCCCCCCCACTCCACTCCTCCCACTCCACACACCCCCCCACTCCACCCCCCCCACTCCTCACATTCCCCCACTCCACTCCCCCACTTCACCCCCCACTCCACCCCCCCTCCACTCCACACACCCCCACTCCACACACCCCACTCCATCCCCCCCACTCCATACACTCCCCCACTCCACACCCCCCCTACTGCAGCCCCCTCACCACACCCCCACCACTCCACCCCCCACTCCACACCCACCCCCAATTCCACACACAAACCCAATTCCACACACACCCCCACTCCACACCCCCCCCAATTCCACCCCCACTCCAACCCCCCCCCCCACTCCACACCCACCACTCCACACACCCCCACTCCACCCCTCCCACTCCACACACCACCCCCCCTCCACCCCCCCACTCCACACACATCCCCAATTCCAACCCCCCACTCTACCCCCCACTCCACACCCCCACTCCACAGACGCCCCACTCCACCCCCCCACTCCACCCCCCCCACTCCACCCCCCCACTCCACCCCCCCACTCCACCCCCCAACTCCACACCCCCTCCCCCACTCCACCCCTCCCACTCCACACACACACACACAATTCCACCCACACCCCCAATTCCACCACCCCCACTCCACACACACCCCACTCCACCCCCCACTCCACACCCCCCACTCCACATCCCCCACTCCACATCCTCCCCACTCCACCCCTCCCACTCCACACACACCCCACTCCACACACCCCCACTCCACACACCCCACTCCACCTCCCCCACTCCACCCCTCCCACTCCACACACACCCCACTCCACACACCCCCACTCCACACACGCCGACTCCACACACCCCCACTCCACCCCCCCCCACTCCACCCCCCCACTCCACCCCCCACTCCACCACCCCCACTCCTCACACTTCCCCACTCCACACACACCCCCACTCCACTCCCCCATTCTCCACCTCCTCACTTCACCCCCCACTTCACCACCCCACTTCACCCCCCCACTCCAAACCCCCCATTCCACCCCCCCACTCCACACCACCCCAAACCATCCCCCCCCACTCCACACACTCCCCCACTCCACACACACCTCCACTCCACCCCCCTCTCCACACCCCCACCACTCCACCCCCCCCACTCCACACACACACCCCGAATTCCACACACACACCCAATTCCACCCCCCCCAATTCCACCCCCCCCACTCAACACACACCCGACTCCACATACCCCCACTCCAAACCCCCCCCACTCCACCCCCCCCACTCCAGCCCCCCACTCCACACACACCCAACTCCACCTCCCCACTCCACACACCCTCACTCCACCCCCCAACTCCACCCCCCCACTCCACCCCCCCACTCCACACAACACCCACTCCACCCTCCCACTCCACAACCCCCACTCCACACACACACACCCAATTCCACACACACACACAATTCCACCCCCCCCAATTCCACCCCCCCACTCTACACACACCGCACTCCACCTCCCCCACTCCACCTCCCCCACTCCACCCCCCCACTCCACCCCCCCCCACTCCACCCCCCCCCTCACTCCACCCCCCCCACTCCACACACACCCCACTCCACCTCCCCACTCCACACACCCCCACTCCACAACCCCCCACTCCACCCCCCCCACTCCACCTACCCCACTCCACAAACCCCCCCACTCCACCCCCCCACACCACACACCCCACTCCATCCCCCCCACTCCATACACTCCCCCACTCCACACCCCCCTACTGCAGCCCCCTCACCACATCCCACCACTCCACCCCCCCCACTCCACACCCACCCCCAATTCCACACACAAACCCAATTCCACACACACCCCCACTCCACACACCCCCAATTCCACCCCCACTCCAAACCCCCCCCCACTCCACCCCCCCCACTCCACACACCCCCACTCCACCTCTCCCACTCCACACACCACCCCCCCTCCACCCCCCCACTCCACACACATCCCCAATTCCAACCCCCCACTCTACCCCCCCACTCCACACCCCACTCCACCCCCCCACTCCACACACGCCCCACTCCACCCCCCCACTCCACCCCCCCCCACTCCACCCCCCCCCACTCCACACCCCCTCCCCCACTCCACCCCCCCCCACTCCACACACACACACACAATTCCACCCACACCCCCAATTCCACCACCCCCACTCCACACACACCCCACTCCACCCCCCACTCCACACCCCCCACTCCACACCCCCCACTCCACATCCTCCCCACTCCACCCCTCCCACTCCACACACACCCCACTCCACACACCCCCACTCCACACACCCCACTCCACCTCCCCCACTCCACCTCCCCACTCCATCCCCCCACTCCACATACACCCCACTCCACACACCCCCACTCCACACACCCCCACTCCACCCCCCCCACTCCACCCCCCCCACTCCACCCCCCCACTCCTCACACTCCCCCACTCCTCACACTCCCCCACTCCAGCCCCCCACTCCACACAACACCCACTCCACCCCCCCCCCACTCCACACCCCCCCACTCCACACACCCCCACTCCACACACACCCCACTCCACACACCCCTACTCCACAACCCCCCACTCCACCCCCCCACTCCACCTACCCCACTCCACAAACCCCCCCACTACACCCCCCCCACACCACACCCCCCACTCCATCCCCCCCACTCCATACACTCCCCCACTCCACACCCCCCCTACTGCAGCCCCCTCACCACACCCCACCACTCCACCCCCCCCCCACTCCACACCCACCCCCAATTCCACACACAAACCCAATTCCACACACACACCCACTCCACACCCCCCCCAATTCCACCCCCACTCCAAACCCCCCCCACTCCACACACCCCCACTCCACACACCCCCACTCCACCCCTCCCACTCCACACACCACCACCCCCCTCCATCCCCCCACTCCACACACATCCCCAATTCCAACCCCCCACTCCACACCCCCACTCCACACATGCCCCACTCCACCCCCCCACTCCACCCCCCCCACTCCACCCCCGAACTCCACACCCCCTCCCCCACTCCACCCCCCCCCACTCCACACACACACAATTCCACCCACACCCCCAATTCCACCACCCCCACTCCACACACACCCCACTCCACCCCCCACTCCACACACCCCACTCCACACCCCCCACTCCACATCCTCCCCACTCCACCCCTCCCACTCCACACACACCCCACTCCACACACCCCCACTCCACACACCCCACTCCACCTCCCCCACTCCACCTCCCCCACTCCACCTCCCCCACTCCATCCCCCCACTCCACATACACCCCACTCCACACACCCCCACTCCACACACCCCCACTCCACACACCCCACTCCACACCCCCCCTACTGCAGCCCCCTCACCACACCCCACCACTCCACCCCCCCCCACTCCACACCCACCCCCAATTCCACACACAAACCCAATTCCACACACACACCCACTCCACACCCCCCCCAATTCCACCCCCACTCCAAACCCCCCCCACTCCACACACCCCCACTCCACACACCCCCACTCCACCCCTCCCACTCCACACACCACCACCCCCCTCCATCCCCCCACTCCACACACATCCCCAATTCCAACCCCCCACTCCACACCCCCACTCCACACATGCCCCACTCCACCCCCCCACTCCACCCCCCCCACTCCACCCCCGAACTCCACACCCCCTCCCCCACTCCACCCCCCCCCCACTCCACACACACACAATTCCACCCACACCCCCAATTCCACCACCCCCACTCCACACACACCCCACTCCACCCACCACTCCACACACCCCACTCCACACCCCCCACTCCACATCCTCCCCACTCCACCCCTCCCACTCCACACACACCCCACTCCACACACCCCCACTCCACACACCCCACTCCACCTCCCCCACTCCACCTCCCCCACTCCACCTCCCCCACTCCATCCCCCCACTCCACATACACCCCACTCCACACACCCCCACTCCACACACCCCCACTCCACACACCCCACTCCACTCCCCCCCACTCCACCCCCCCACTCCACCCCCCCACTCCACCCCCCCACTCCTCACACTCCCCCACTCCACACACACCCCCACTCCACTCCCCCATTCTCCACCTCCCCACTCCAAACTCCCCATTCCACCCCCACACTCCACACCTCCCCAAACCATCCCCCCACTCCACACACTCCCCCACTCCACACACACCTCCACTCCACCCCCCTCTCCACACCCCCACCACTCCACCCCCCCACTCCACACACACACCCCGAATTCCACACACACACCCAATTCCACCCCCCCAATTCCACTCCCCCCACTCAACACACACCCCACTCCACCTCCCCACTCCACATACCCCCACTCCAAACCCCCCCCACTCCACCCCCCCACTCCAGCCCCCCACTCCACACACACCCCACTCCACCTCCCCACTCCACACACCCCCACTCCACCCCCCCACTCCACCCCCCCAGTCCACCCCCCCACTCCACAACCCCCACTCCACACACACACACCCAATTCCACACACACACACAATTCCACCCCCCCCCCAATTCCACCCCCCCACTCTACACACACCCCACTCCACCTCCCCCACTCCACCCCCCACACTCCACCCCCCCCACTCCACACACCCCCACTCCACACATACCCCACTCCACCTCCCCACTCCACACACCCCCACTCCACAACCCCCCACTCCACCCCCCACTCCACCCCCCCACTCCACCTACCCCACTCCACAAACCCCCCCACTCCACCTACCCCACTCCACAAACCCCCCCACTCCACCCGCCCCCACACCACACCCCCCCCACTCCACCTCCCCCACTCCACACACCCCTACTCCACACACACCCCACTCCATCCCCCCCCACTCCACACACCCCCACTCCACCCCCCCACTCCACACCCCCACTCCACCCCCCCACTCCACACACCCCCACACCACCCCCCCCACTCCACACCCCCTACTCCACACACCCCCACTCCACCCCTCCCACTCCACACCCCCCCACTCCACCCCCCCCCACTCCTCACACTCCCCCACTCCCCCACTCCACCCCCCCACTTCACCCCCCACTCCATCCCCCTCCACTCCACACACTCCCACTCCACACACCCCACTCCACCCCCCCCACTCCATACACTCCCCCACTCCACACACACCCCTACTCCACCCCCCTCACCACACCCCCACCACTCCACCCCCCCCCACTCCACACCAACCCCCAATTCCACACACAAACCCAATTCCACACACACACCCACTCCACACCGCCTCCCCTCCACCCCCCCACTCCACACACACCCCCAATTCCACCCCCCACTCCAAACCCCCCCACTCCACACCCCCCACTCCACACACCCTCCACTCCACCCCCCCCACTCCACACACATCCCCAATTCCAACCCCCCACTCTACCCCCCCACGCCACACACGCCCCACTCCACCCCCCCACTCCACACACCCCCACTCCTCCCCCCACTCCACCCCCCCACTCCACCCCCCCTCCCCACCCCCCCACTCCACCCCCCCTCCCCCACACACACACACACACAATTCCACCCACACCCCCAATTCCACCACCCCCACTCCACACACACCCCACTCCACCCCCCCACTCCACACCCCCCACTCCACACCCCCCACTCCACACACACACCCCAATTCCACACACACACCCCCAATTCCACACACACACACAATTCCACACACCCCCCCACTCCACACACCACCACTCCACAACCCCCCCACTCCACCCCCCCACTCCACCCCCCCCACTCCACCCCCCCCCACTCCACCCCCCCTCCCCCACACACACACACACAATTCCACCCACACCCCCAATTCCACCACCCCCACTCCACACACACCCCACTCCACCCCCCCACTCCCACACCCCCCACTCCACACCCCCACTCCACACACACACCCCAATTCCACACACACACACCCAATTCCACACACACACCCAATTCCACACCCCCCCCCACTCCACACACCACCACTCCACAACCCCCCCCACTCCACCCCCCCACTCCACACCCCCCCACTCCACCTCCCCACTCCACACACCCCCACTCCACACCCCCCCACTCCACCCCCCACTCCACCCCCCCCACTCCACCCCCCCCCACTCCACACAAACCCCACTCCACCACCCCCACTCCACACACACCCCCACTCCACACACCTCCACTCCACACACCCCCACTCCACACACCCCCACTCCACCTCTCCACACCACCCCCTCCACTCCACCCCCCTCCACTCCACCCCCCCCACTCCACACACCCCACTCCACACACCCCCACTCCACCCCCCCACTCCACACACCCCCACTCCACCCCACCCCCCCACTCCACACACCCCCACTCCACCCCCCCCACTCCTCACACCCCCCCACTCCACACACACCCCCACTCCACCCCCCCATTCTCCACCCCCCCCACTCCACACACCCCCACTCCACACACCCCCACTCCACACACCCCACTCCACCTCCCCCACTCCATCCCCCCACTCCACATACACCCCACTCCACACACCCCCACTCCACACACCCCCACTCCACACACCCCACTCCACTCCCCCCCACTCCACCCCCCCACTCCACCCCCCCACTCCACCCCCCCACTCCTCACACTCCCCCACTCCACACACACCCCCACTCCACTCCCCCATTCTCCACCTCCCCACTCCAAACTCCCCATTCCACCCCCACACTCCACACCTCCCCAAACCATCCCCCCACTCCACACACTCCCCCACTCCACACACACCTCCACTCCACCCCCCTCTCCACACCCCCACCACTCCACCCCCCCACTCCACACACACACCCCGAATTCCACACACACACCCAATTCCACCCCCCCAATTCCACTCCCCCCACTCAACACACACCCCACTCCACCTCCCCACTCCACATACCCCCACTCCAAACCCCCCCCACTCCACCCCCCCACTCCAGCCCCCCACTCCACACACACCCCACTCCACCTCCCCACTCCACACACCCCCACTCCACCCCCCCACTCCACCCCCCCAGTCCACCCCCCCACTCCACAACCCCCACTCCACACACACACACCCAATTCCACACACACACACAATTCCACCCCCCCCCCAATTCCACCCCCCCACTCTACACACACCCCACTCCACCTCCCCCACTCCACCCCCCACACTCCACCCCCCCCACTCCACACACCCCCACTCCACACATACCCCACTCCACCTCCCCACTCCACACACCCCCACTCCACAACCCCCCACTCCACCCCCCACTCCACCCCCCCACTCCACCTACCCCACTCCACAAACCCCCCCACTCCACCTACCCCACTCCACAAACCCCCCCACTCCACCCGCCCCCACACCACACCCCCCCCACTCCACCTCCCCCACTCCACACACCCCTACTCCACACACACCCCACTCCATCCCCCCCCACTCCACACACCCCCACTCCACCCCCCCACTCCACACCCCCACTCCACCCCCCCACTCCACACACCCCCACACCACCCCCCCCACTCCACACCCCCTACTCCACACACCCCCACTCCACCCCTCCCACTCCACACCCCCCCACTCCACCCCCCCCCACTCCTCACACTCCCCCACTCCCCCACTCCACCCCCCCACTTCACCCCCCACTCCATCCCCCTCCACTCCACACACTCCCACTCCACACACCCCACTCCACCCCCCCCACTCCATACACTCCCCCACTCCACACACACCCCTACTCCACCCCCCTCACCACACCCCCACCACTCCACCCCCCCCCACTCCACACCAACCCCCAATTCCACACACAAACCCAATTCCACACACACACCCACTCCACACCGCCTCCCCTCCACCCCCCCACTCCACACACACCCCCAATTCCACCCCCCACTCCAAACCCCCCCACTCCACACCCCCCACTCCACACACCCTCCACTCCACCCCCCCCACTCCACACACATCCCCAATTCCAACCCCCCACTCTACCCCCCCACGCCACACACGCCCCACTCCACCCCCCCACTCCACACACCCCCACTCCTCCCCCCCACTCCACCCCCCCACTCCACCCCCCCTCCCCACCCCCCCCACTCCACCCCCCCACTCCACCCCCCCTCCCCCACACACACACACACACAATTCCACCCACACCCCCAATTCCACCACCCCCACTCCACACACACCCCACTCCACCCCCCCACTCCACACCCCCCACTCCACACCCCCCACTCCACACACACACCCCAATTCCACACACACACCCCCAATTCCACACACACACACAATTCCACACACCCCCCCACTCCACACACCACCACTCCACAACCCCCCCACTCCACCCCCCCACTCCACCCCCCCCACTCCACCCCCCCCCACTCCACCCCCCCTCCCCCACACACACACACACAATTCCACCCACACCCCCAATTCCACCACCCCCACTCCACACACACCCCACTCCACCCCCCCACTCCACACCCCCCACTCCACACCCCCACTCCACACACACACCCCAATTCCACACACACACACCCAATTCCACACACACACCCAATTCCACACCCCCCCCACTCCACACACCACCACTCCACAACCCCCCCCACTCCACCCCCCCACTCCACACCCCCCCACTCCACCTCCCCACTCCACACACCCCCACTCCACACCCCCCCACTCCACCCCCCACTCCACCCCCCCCACTCCACCCCCCCCCACTCCACACAAACCCCACTCCACCACCCCCACTCCACACACACCCCCACTCCACACACCTCCACTCCACACACCCCCACTCCACACACCCCCACTCCACCTCTCCACACCACCCCCTCCACTCCACCCCCCTCCACTCCACCCCCCCCACTCCACACACCCCACTCCACACACCCCCACTCCACCCCCCCACTCCACACACCCCCACTCCACCCCACCCCCCCCACTCCACACACCCCCACTCCACCCCCCCCACTCCTCACACCCCCCCACTCCACACACACCCCCACTCCACCCCCCCATTCTCCACCCCCCCCACTCCACCCCCCCACTTCACCCCCCCACTCCACACCCCCCGCCCACTCCACACACACACACCCACTCCACACACACACACCCAATTCCACACACACCCCCACTCCACACCGCCCCCCCTCCACCCCCCCACTCCACACACACACCCAATTCCACCCCCCACTCCACCCCCCCACTCCACACCCCCACTCCACACACACCCCACTCCACACACACCCCACTCCACACACACCCCACTCCATGGCGATCCGGGGGTACTGCACCGCCGCCCTCACCATCCAGGGCGTAAAGTTCAGCGGCTTCCGGCTCTACGTCCTCCCCGACCTCTGCGCTGCCTTGCTACTCGGCCTGGACTTCCAGTGCAACCTCCAGAGGATGGCCGCCGTGAATCCCGCCCCCGCCCCCGCCGAAGTCTCAGGTACCGGAGATTGGGCGGGGGCGGGAATCGGGCCTCGCCGGTTGGCGGGACCCCCCGCTGGATTCTCCGGCCCGAAAGGGCCGAAGTCCCGCCCAGAAATTGCCTGTCCCGCCGGCGTAAATCAAACCTGGTATTTACCGGCGGGACCAGGCGGCGTGGGCGGGCTCCGGGGTCCTGGGGGGGGCGCGGGGCGATCTGACCCGGGGGGTGCCCCCACGGTGGCCTGGCCCGCGATCGTGGCCCACCGAATCGCGGGCGGGCCTGTGCCGTGGGGGCACTCTTTCCCTTCCGCCTCCGCTACGGTCTCCACCATGGCGGAGGCGGAAGAGACTCTCCCCACTGCGCATGCGCGGGAAACTGACAGCGGCCGCTGGCGCTCCCGCGCATGCGCCGCATTTCCCGCCAGCTGGCGGGGGCAACAAACGCCATTTCCGCCAGCTGGCGGGGCGGAAGTCCCTCCGGCGTCGGCCTAGCCCCTCAATGCATTCCGCACCTTTGGGCCGGCGCGATGCCCGTCTGATTGGCGCCGTCTTTGGCGCCAGTCGGCGGACATCCCGCTGTTGGGGGAGAATTTCGCCCAAGATGTCTGCCTTCTGGACTCCGGGAGTACTGAGAGCTTCATCCACCCCAATACAGTAAGGCGCTGCTCCCTCACGGTACATCCCATTAACCAGAAAATCACCCTGGCCTCCGGATCCCACTCCATGGCGATCCGGGGGTACTGCACCGCCGCCCTCACCATCCAGGGCGTAAAGTTCAGCGGCTTCCGGCTCTACGTCCTCCCCGACCTCTGCGCTGCCTTGCTACTCGGCCTGGACTTCCAGTGCAACCTCCAGAGCCTAACCCTGAAATTTGGCGGGCCCCTACCACCCCTTACTGTCTGCGGTCTCACGACCCTTAAGGTCGACCCACCTTCTCTGTTTGCAAACCTCACCCCGGATTGCAAACCCGTCGCCACCAGGAGCAGACGGTACAGCGCTATGGACAGGACCTTCATCAGGTCTGAGGTCCAGCGGCTGCTACGGGAAGGTATTATCGAGGCCAGCAACAGCCCCTGGAGAGCCCATGTGGCAGTTGTGAAAACTGGGGAGAAAAACAGGATGGTCGTTGACTACAGTCAGACCATCAATCGGTACACGCAGCTCGATGCGTACCCCCTCCCACGCATATCTGATATGGTCAATTAGATTGCACAGTACCGGGTCTTCTCGACAGTGGACCGCAAGGTGGACCACCAGTACACCGCGTTTGAAGTGGACGGTCGCCTTTACCATTTCTTTAGGGTTCCCTTTGGCGTCACTAACGGGGTCTCGGTCTTCCAACGGGAGATGGACCGAATGGTTGACCGGTACGGACTGCGGGCCACCTTCCCGTACCTGGATAACGTCACCATCTGCGGCCACGACCAGCAGGACCACGACGCTAACCTTTCCAAATTCCTCCACACCGCTAAACTCCTCAACCTAACCTACAACAAGAAGAAGTGTGTGTTCAGCACAAACCGATTAGCCATCCTCGGCTATGTGATCCAGAACGCAGTGCTAGGGCCCGACCCCGATCGCATGCACCCCCTCATGGAACTCCCCATTCCCCACTGCCCCAAGGCCCTCAACGATGCCTGGGGTTCTTCTCGTACTACGCCCAGTGGGTCCCTAACTATACGGACAAGGCCCGCCCACTCATCCACTCCACCGTTTTCCCACTGATGGCCGAGACTCACCAGGCCTTCAATCGTATCAAGGCCGACATCGCCAAGGCCGCGATGCATGCGGTCGACGAGATGCTCCCCTTCCAAGACGAGAGCGATGCATCAGACGTCGCTCTAGCCGCCACCCTCAACCAGGCAGGCAGGCCCGTGGCATTCTTTTCCCGCACCCTCCATGCCACCGAAATTCGGCACTCCTCCGTCGAAAAGGAGCCCCAAGCTATCATTGAAGCTGTGCGGCATTGGAGGCATTACCTGGCCGGCAGGAGATTCACTCAACTCACTGACCAACGGTCGGTTGCCTTCACGTTCAACAACACACAGCGGGGTAAGATCAAAAATGATAAGATCTTGAGGTGGAGGATCGAGCTCTCCACCTACAATTACGAGATTTTGTATCGCCCCGGTAAGCTCAACGAGCCCCC
This sequence comes from Scyliorhinus torazame, assembly GCF_047496885.1. NCBI lineage: Eukaryota > Metazoa > Chordata > Chondrichthyes > Carcharhiniformes > Scyliorhinidae > Scyliorhinus > Scyliorhinus torazame. Next base: position 72,715,342 of record NC_092717.1, read on the forward strand.
CGATGCCCTATCCCGAGGTACTTGTGCCAGCGCACAAGTGGACCGACTTCGGACGCTGCACGACGATCTCTGTCACCCAGGGGTCACCTGCTTTTATCACTTCATAAATGCCCGCAATCTGCCCTACTCCATCGAGGAAGTCAGGGCTATCACCAGAGACTGCCAGGTCTGTGCGGAGTGTAAACCACACTTCTACCGGCCAGACTGACGCACCTGGTGAAGGCCTCCCAGCCCTTTGAACGCCCCAGCGTGGATTTCAAAGGGCCCCTGCCCTCCACCGACTGAAACACGCACTTTCTCAGTGTGGTCGACGAATATTCCCGATTCCCCTTTGCCGTCCCATGCCCCGATATGACGTCTGCCACCATCATCAAAGCCCTCAACACCACCTTCACTCTGTTCGGTTTCCCCGCCTACATCCACAGCGACCGGGGATCCTCATTTATGAGCGATGAGCTGCGCCAGTACCTGCCTCGAGCAGGACGACCAGCTACTACCCCCAGGAAAACGGGCAGGTGGAGCGGGAGAATGGGACGGTCTGGAAGGCCGTCCAGCTGGCGCTACGGTCCAGAAATCTCCTGGCCTCCCGCTGGCAGGAGGTCCTCCCCGATGCCCTTCACTCCATTCGGTCGCTCCTATGCACTGCGACTAACAAAACTCCCCATGAACGTCTCTTTGCCTTCCCCAGGACGTCCACCTCCGGGGTTTCGCTCCCAACGTGGCTGGCAGCTCCAGGACCCGCTCTCCTCCGCAAGCACGTGCGGCTACACAAGACGGACCAGTTGGTTGAGAGGGTACAGCTACTTCACGCGAACCCGCAGTACACCTACGTAGCGCACCCCGGCGGCCGCCAAGACACCGTCTCCCTCAGGGACCTGGCACCAGCTGGGTCCCCAGACCCCCCCCCACTCTGTCCCAGCGCCACCCTGCCTCCCCCCAGCACACCCCACCACAGCCCCCACTCCAGGATGATCCGTCCTCCTCTTAGTCCCACCCGGGGATGAAGATGAGGTCGACAAGCTCCCGGATTCACCATCGACCGAACCGACGCCGAAATCGCCACCAGAACTACGGCGCTCGCAACGACGGATCAAGGCGCTCGACCGTCTGAATTTGTTAACTTTTCCTTAAAATGTTAAACACCTGAATGTAAATAGTTTTCCACCACCCCCGCTGGACTCTTTTTTTTACAGGGGGTGAATGTGGACTGTTGTATTGTATATACCGCATACGAGGGGTGTTACGGTAAGGCCCCTGCACTACAGGTACGGGGGTTGATCACTACCTGCTGGCTCCGCCCAGTAGGCGGAGTATAAATGTGTGGGCTCTCCGAGCTGCAGCCATTTTGGCAGCAGCTGTGGGAGGCTACACATCTCTGCGTAATAAAGCCTCAATTACTCTCTACTCTCGTCTCGCCGTAATTGATAGCGCATCAGGTATTGAACTTGATGATCAGCCATAATGAATGGCAGAGCAGGCTCAAAGGGCCGAATGGCCTCCTCCTGCTTCTATGTTTCTATGTCTGATCCATGGAGTGGAGGATGACGACAACCCGCTCTGGGATGAATGTGGACTGTTGTATTGTATATACCGCATACGAGGGGTGTTACGGTGCTCCATGTCGTTCGACAACTTCTGACCTCTGCCCATGATAGCACTTTCCCCCATTCGCCTGGGTGATCCCTACATGCGAGCTGACCATTCCATCACATGGTGCCATCGACTCCTTGGGGTGGCGGAGGTGGGGACAGGGGGCAGGTTGGGAGGGGTGGGGTTGGGACACCAGAGTGGTGAGCGCTGGCTGAACTGGGATCCCTGTGCCAAGACCACCCCTAACATTTACCCACCCCCCCTATCCACCAGCACCCTGCAACCCCTCTGCGGCAGCCTAAATAGGCCAATCCATCCCTCCCACCCTCCTGACAGAGCACCGAGGCAGTTTGTAACAATGTGCACAGGTGTTTAATGTGAACAAGTGAGCGTATATATACAGCTTTTTGACCTAGCCCCTATCGCTAAACTGTGCCCTGCACCTCTGCCAGCTTAACTGGAGTCTACCATTTTGGCCTTACGGGACCTAACGCCACACCTAGGTGGATCCCCGGGTGGTACATCAGGAGTGGAGGCGGCCTGTTATGATTCCCTTTTTAAAATAAATTTAGAGTACCCAATTATTATTTTTTTCCAATTAAGTGGCAATTTAGCGTGGCCAATCCACCTACCCTGCACATCTTTGGGTTGTGGGGGGTGAAAACCATGCAGACACGGGGAGAATGTTCAAACACCACACGGGCAGTGACCAAGGGCCGGGATTCGAACCCGGGTCCTCAGTGCCGCAGTCCCAGTGCTAACCACTGCGCCACGTGCCGCCTCCTGCTATGATTCCTGCCCTGTGACCTAGGTTCCCTTTGGCGGCTGTCTTCTGGGGTGATCAGGTCTTGCTGGGCCCGGCTGCTGCTCGGGTGTCCCAGGTGGTGTAGTGCCACCCTGTTCTGCTCGTTGCCCATGTGATGCATCAGGGACGGGACGGGTTATCCGAGGAGCTGCACTGTTCTGGCAACTCCCCTGAAGGAGCCACAGGCACGAGACCCATCACCTCCTTTTCGTTTTGGGTGCCCAGTGGCTCCCAGGCTCCTCCATGGGATGGGGGTGCGAGCATAGCTAACCCCTGAGATGCGCCTGCCACCTGGCACTGCCAGTCTTGGAGGCGTACGTCCACCCCGACCAGGGTCTCGATGCTCATAGCCATGGAGATCAGGAGTGAACCACTTCCCTCTGGGACTGTGCCCCATTATGCTGCAACTGTGCCATCACTTTCTGGGTCTGTGCCACATCAGACAGTGCCTGGGAAATGCCACTGCTGCCCTCAGCCATGGCCCGCTGCACTGTCCAAGTGGTCCTGGTCCATAGCTGCCTGTCATAGGGCAGTCTTGTCCTGGGCCTCGGCTCCCACCTGCTGACAATGCTCAAGGCCTTGGACATCCTGACCCAAGGCCTCCACCGCGGATGCCACCCATGCAGTGTTGACCTGGGTGGCACGCATGGTCGGCACCACCTGCTGCTCCTGCAGGTGGTTCGACTCCTCTAACTGCACCTGCTGGAGCTGGATACCTGCTGACACCCCCTCAAGTAGTCCCCGGCCCTGTGTCTGCATATCCACTATCGATGGGACCGCCCTTTCCAAAGCCCGAAACTCGCCTGGACTGCAGCTAGCTCCTGGGATTGGGCCGCCCTCCGACCATCCGTCCCCTTGGGAGTACCTACCTCCACTTGCTGTACTGCAACATGTGTTTGGTGCACATCAAATAGTGCCCCAGGAGCCCCTTCACTAAAGTGTCCAGCCGAGGTGAGTGTCTCTGTGATGGTGGCGGGTGTTGGAGACAGTTATGATGGGAGAGATCTTTCTCGCCCCCAGACTGGTGCTTGGGGGTGTATAAGTCGAGAACACCCGATGGGGTCCATGTCCTCCTCCTCGCTGCTCTGCTCCTGGGTTTGGGGTTGTGGTGGGGGGCAAGGAACACCAGAAGGACCAGGTGATCATGCAAGACGCAAGACCTGGGGCAAAATTCTCACCCAACGGCGCGATGTCCGCCGACTGGCGCCAAAGACGGCGCCAATCAGACGGGCATCGCGCCGGCCCAAAGGTGCGGAATGCTCCGCATCTTTGGCGGCCTAGCCCCAACATTGAGGGGCTAGGCCGACGCCAGAGGGATTTCCGCCCCGCCAGCTGGCGGAAATGGCGTTTGTTGCCCCGCCAGTTGGCGCGGAAATGCGGCGCATGCGCGGGAGCGTCAGCGGCCGCTGTCAGTTTCCCGGCGCATGCGCGGGAGCGGCAGCGGCCGCAGTCAGTTTCGCGCGCATGCGCAGTGGGTAGCGTCTCTTCCGCCTCCGCCATGGTGGAGGCCGTGGCGGAGGCGGAAGGGAAAGAGTGTCCCCACGGCACAGGCCCGCCCGCGGATCGGTGGGCCCCGATCGCGGGCCAGTCCACCGTGGGGGCACCCCCCGGGGTCAGATCGCCCCGCAGCCCCCCCCAGGAGCCCGCCCATGCCGCCTGGTCCCGCCGGTAAATACCAGGTTTGATTTACGCCGGCGGGACAGGCAATTTCTGGGCGGGACTTCGGCCCATCCGAGCCGGAGAATCCAGCGGGGGGTCCCGCCAACCGGCGCGGCCCGATTCCCGCCCCCGCCCAATCTCCGGGAGCGGAGACTTTGGTGGGGGCGGGGGCGGGATTCACGGCGGCCAACGGCCATTCTCCGACCCGGCGGGGGGTCGGAGAATGACGCCCAAGATGTCTGATTGGACAGCATCCTCCTATCTGGCTGCAGCACAGCCTAATGTGGCAACTGCTCGGCCCAAGCTGTAAGAAACTACAGAGTCATGAACACCGCCCAGTCCATCACACAAACCCGCCACGCATCCATTGACTCGGTCTACTCTTCCCGCTGCCTTGGGAAAGTGGGTAGCATGATCAAAGACCCCCCCTCACCCCACCATCCGGCTTATTCACTCTTCCAACTTCTTCCATCGGGCAGGAGATACAAACGTCTGGGAACATAGAACATAGAACATAGAACGATACAGCGCAGTACAGGCCCTTCGGCCCACGATGTTGCACCGACATGGGAAGTCAAAAAACAAAAGCCATCTAACCTACACTATGCCATTATCATCCATATGCTTATCCAATAAACTTTTAAATGCCCTCAATGTAGGCGAGTTCACTACTGTTGCAGGTAGGGCATTCCACGGCCTCACCGCTCTTTGCGTAAAGAACCTACCTCTGACCTCTGTCCTACATCTATTACCCCTCAGTTTAAGGCTATGTCCCCTCGTGCTAGCCATTTCCATCCGCGGGAGAAGGCTCTCACTGTCCGCCCTATCTAACCCCCTGATCATTTTGTATGCCTCTATTAAGTCTCCTCTTAACCTTCTTCTCTCTAACGAAAACAACCTCAAGTCCATCGGCCTTTCCTCATAAGATTTTCCCTCCATACCAGGCAACATCCTGGTAAATCTCCTCTGCACCCGCTCCAAAGCCTCCACGTCCTTCCTATAATGCGGTGACCAGAACTGTACGCAATACTCCAAATGCGGCCGTACCAGAGTTTTGTACAGCTGCAACATGACCTCATGACTCCGGAACTCAATCCCTCTACCAATAAAGGCCAACACTCCATCGGCCTTCTTCACAACCCTATCAACCTGGGTGGCAATTTTCAGGGATCTATGTACATGGACACCTAGATCCCTCTGCTCATCCACACTTCCAAGAACTTTACCATGAGCCAAATATTCCGCATTCCTGTTATTCCTTCCAAAGTGAATCACCTCACACTTCTCTACATTAAACTCCATCTGCCACCTGTCAGCCCAGCTCTGCAGCTTATCTATGTCCCTCTGTAACCTGCTACATCCTTCCGCACTGTCAACAACACCACCGACTTTAGTGTCGTCTGCAAATTTACTCACCCACCCTTCTGCGCCCTCCTCTAGGTCATTGATAAAAATGACAAACAGCAACGGCCCAGAACAGATCCTTGTGGTACGCCACTTGTAACTGAACTCCATTCTGAACATTTCCCATCAACCACCACCCTCTGTCTTCTTTCAGCTAGCCAATTTCTGATCCACATCTCTAAATCACCCTCAATCCCCAGCCTCCGTATTTTCTGCAATAGCCTACCGTGGGGAACCTTATCAAACGCTTTGCTGAAATCCATATACACCACATCAACTGCTCTACCCTCGTCTACCTGTTCAGTCACCTTCTCAAAGAACTCGATAAGGTTTGTGAGGCATGACCTACCCTTCACAAAGCCATGCTGACTATCCCTAATCATATTATTCCTATCTAGATGATTATAAATCTTGTCTCTTATAATCCCCTCCAAGACTTTACCCACAACAGACGTGAGGCTCACCGGTCTACAGTTGCCGGGGTTGTCTCTACTCCCCTTCTTGAACAAAGGGACCACATTTGCTATCCTCCAGTCCTCTGGCACTATTCCTGTAGCCAATGATGACATAAAAATCAAAGCCAAAGGCCCAGCAATCTCTTCCCTGGCTTCCCAGAGAATCCTAGGTTAAATCCCATCAGGCCCCGGGGACTTATCTATTTTCAGCCTGTCCAGAATTGCCAACACCTCTTCCCTACGTACCTCAATGCCATCTATTCTAATAGCCTGGGTGCTATTAGGAACATGCATGAACAGACTCAAAAACAGCTTCTTCCCCGCTGTTACCAAACTCCTCTATGATCCTCTTACGGATTGACCTAAGTGCTTCATACATCTTCTCTGCTAAGTAGTACAACGCTCCTGTAAGCTTCACCCGCTGCCTGTGTCTATGTATTTACATTGTGTATTTATGTTTGCCCTATGTTTTTTCCATGTATGGAACGATCTGCCTGGACTGTACGCAGAACAATACTTTTCACTCCACCTCGGTACACATGATAATAAACAAATCCAAATGAAGCACAGGGAGTGGACCATCCCCGCATTGGACTGCACCACATCATCCATTTACTGTGCCACCACCTTCTGGGTTTATGTCACAGCAGCCAGTGACTACGCCATCTCCCTCTGGAACTGGGCCACCTCCCTCTGTGTCTGCCCCATGTCGGCCAGCGCCTGGGCAATGCTGCCAATGTTCCCAGCCATGGCCCGCTGTGACTGGGCCACGCTCAGGAACGCCGCTGCACTGTCCAGGTGGCTCTGACACATGGTCACCTGTGAGGTGGCAACCCTGTCCTTGGCCACGGCCAGTGCCTGCTCAAAATGCCCATGGCCTTGGACATGCTGATCCATAGCCAAAACCTCGCTCCCAATGCCTCCACCGCGTAAACAACCCGTGCGGTATTGGCCTCGGTGGCACGCATGGTCGGCATACACGCGATTGGACTCTTCCAACTACATCTGTAGGTGTTGGATGCTCGCTGACAACCCTCGTGTAGTCCCTGGCTCTGCAACTGCATCCCCAGAACAAAGGGACTGTCCGTTCCACAAGCCCAAAACACATCTGGACGGCAGCTGGTCCCTGGAGTCAGCCCGCCCTCTGACTGTCCACCTCCTCGGGAGTTCCTACCTCCACCTGCTGTATTGGGTCAGCAGTGTGGTTAGCACCAGATAGTGCCCCAGGAGCCTCTTCGCTGAAGTGCCCAATCGAGGTGAGTGTCTCTGGGATGGTAGAGGTGTGTTGGAGAAAGCTGTGATGGGAAATCAGTGTCATCCTCCGACTCGAGCTCCAGGGTCTCCTGAGTCTTGGGGGGAAGGGCTGGTGTCTGAGCTGCTCTCGTCACTGCTCGGCTCACGGGAGGCTCCAGCTGTGACTCTCGCTGGGGGAGGGAGGCACTGGATGGACATGCCCCATCTCCAGCTGCTCCTGCAAGACACAAGACAAGACGGGGGATGGTGGGGTGTGCGTGTAGGTGGGGTGGGGGGTGGTGCAGGTGGGAGTAGTGTAGGGTGAGGGTGGTGTGGGGGTGAGTGTGGGGGTGAGGGTGGGGTGGGGGTGAGGGCAGGAATGGTGTGAGTTTGCGGATGGTGTGGCGGTGGTGATGGGATGGAGGGATTGACACATGTGTCATGGGGAACTGCAACTCAGCAGGGTCTCACTTCCTCACCTGTGGCGGCACTCCACCTCAGCAACCTCCGTTTCCTCCAGGCCGCCGACCGGTATGGGTGGGGGCACGTGGTGCAGGGTGGGGGTTCAGCCACCATCTGGGTGGGCAAGGTGGGGGAGGGGGGTTATACGTGTGTGGGATGGGGGTTGGTGCCAGGGGCACAGTGTTGCCTACTCACCCTGACCGCCCTGAGGAGGTTGTGCAGTTTTTTTCGAAGCTGCTGGCCGGTCCGGACGGTGTGGCCCACGGCGCTGTCGGTCTCTGCCAGCGGCACCCAGCCACTGCGAATGGCTGTGACTGGCAGCCTCCTTCCCGGGCCGGAGCACAAGGTCACCCGCCTCTCATCCACGGCGTCCAGGAGGGTCTCAAGCTCTGCATCCGTGAAACATGGGGGCGCGCATCTTGCTGCCATCTTGTTGGCTGGGATGGTGTGTGGCTGGGAGGGTGTGTGGCTGGGATGGTGTGTGGCTGGGATGGTGTGTGGCTGGGATGGTGTGTGGCTGGGATGGTGTGTGGCTGGGATGGTGTGTGGCTGGGATGGTGTGTGGCTGGGATGGTGTGTGGGTGGGATGGTGTGTGGCTGGGATGGTGTGTGGCTGGGATGGTGTGTGACTGGGATGGTGTGTGGGTGGGATGGTGTGTAGCTGGGATGGTGTGTGGGTGGGATGGTGTGTAGCTGGGATGGTGTGTGGCTGGGATGGTGTGTGGCTGGGATGGTGTTTGGCTGGGAGGGTGTGTGGCTGGGAGGGTGTGTGGCTGGGATGGTGTTTGGCTGGGAGGGTGTGTGGGTGGGATGGTGTGTGGCTGGGAGGGTGCGTGGCTGGGATGGTGTGTGGGTGAGATGGTGTGTGGGTGGGATGGTGTGTGGCTGGGATGGTGTGTGGGTGGGATGGTGTGTGGGTGGGATGGTGTGTGGGTGAGATGGTGTGTGACTGGGATGGTGTGTGGCTGGGATGGTGTGTGACTGGGATGGTGTGTAGCTGGGATGGTGTGTGGCTGGGATGGTGTGTGGCTGGGAGGGTGTGTGGCTGGGATGGTGTGTGGCTGGGAGGGTGTGTGGCTGGGATGGTGTGTGACTGGGATGGTGTGTAGCTGGGATGGTGTGTAGCTGGGATGGTGTGTGGCTGGGATGGTGTGTGGCTGGAATGGTGTTTGGCTGGGATGGTGTGTGGGTGGGATGGTGTGTGGCTGGGATGGTGTGTGGCTGGGATGGTGTGTGGGTGAGATGGTGTGTGGGTGGGATGGTGTGTGGCTGGGATGGTGTGTGGGTGGGATGGTGTGTAGCTGGGATGGTGTGTGGCTGGGATGGTGTGTGGGTGGGATGGTGTGTAGCTGGGATGGTGTGTGGCTGGGATGGTGTGTGGGTGGGATGGTGTGTGGCTGGAATGGTGTGTGGGTGAGATGGTGTGTGACTGGGATGGTGTGTGGCTGGGATGGTGTGTGGCTGGGATGGTGTGTGACTGGGATGGTGTGTGGCTGGGATGGTGTGCGGTGGGATGGTGTGTGGCTGGGATGGTGTGTGGCTGGGATGGTGTGTGGCTGGGATGGTGTGTGGCTGGGATGGTGTGCGGTGGGATGGTGTGTGGCTGGGATGGTGTGTGGCTGGGATGGTGTGTGGCTGGGATGGTGTGTGGCTGGGATGGTGTGTGGGTGGGATGGTGTGTGGCTGGGATGGTGTGTGACTGGGATGGTGTGTGGCTGGGATGGTGTGTGACTGGGATGGTGTGTAGCTGGGATGGTGTGTGGCTGGGATGGTGTGTGGCTGGGATGGTGTGTGGGTGGGATGGTGTGTGGCTGGAATGGTGTGTGGGTGAGATGGTGTGTGACTGGGATGGTGTGTGGCTGGGATGGTGTGTGGCTGGGATGGTGTGTGACTGGGATGGTGTGTGGCTGGGATGGTGTGCGGTGGGATGGTGTGTGGCTGGGATGGTGTGTGGCTGGGATGGTGTGTGGCTGGGATGGTGTGTGGCTGGGATGGTGTGCGGTGGGATGGTGTGTGGCTGGGATGGTGTGTGGCTGGGATGGTGTGTGGCTGGGATGGTGTGTGGCTGGGATGGTGTGTGGGTGGGATGGTGTGTGGCTGGGATGGTGTGTGACTGGGATGGTGTGTGGCTGGGATGGTGTGTGACTGGGATGGTGTGTAGCTGGGATGGTGTGTGGCTGGGATGGTGTGTGGCTGGGATGGTGTGTGGGTGGGATGGTGTGTGGCTGGAATGGTGTGTGGCTGGGATGGTGTGCGGTGGGATGGTGTGTGGCTGGGATGGTGTGTGGCTGGGATGGTGTGTGGCTGGGATGGTGTGTGGCTGGGATGGTGTGTGACTGGGATGGTGTGTGGCTGGGATGGTGTGTGACTGGGATGGTGTGTGGCTGGGATGGTGTGTGGCTGGGATGGTGTGTGACTGGGATGGTGTGTGGCTGGGATGGTGTGTGGCTGGGATGGTGTGTGGCTGGGATGGTGTGTGACTGGGGTGGTGTGTGGGTGGGATGGTGTGTGGCTGGGATGGTGTACGGCTGGGATGGTGTGTGGCTGGGATGGTGTGTGGCTGGGATGGTGTGTGGCTGGGATGGTGTGCGGTGGGATGGTGTGTGGCTGGGATGGTGTGTGGCTGGGATGGTGTGCACCCCCCCCCCCCCCCACCCCACAGGCTTGCGCGGTTCAGACTCCAAGTCGTCCCGGGGAGCCCGCTGCTTTTTCTGCGGCCAGGCGAAACACCCCCGGCAGCGCTGCCCGGCCCGCGCAGCGATTTGCAAGAGCTGCGGGAAAAAGGGCCATTTCGCGGCTGTGTGCCGGCCCCGGGAGGTCACCGCTGTCCCAGGAGAGGAAGCAGTCCTGCGCGTTTCTAACGCTCCCCAACCCCCCAGTGCCCTATGTACGACCCGCAAGAGCAGCAATTTTGGGTCCCGGCCACCGCTGTCCCCGGAGAACAAGGAGTCCTGCGCGTTTCAAACGCTCCCCAACCCCCCCAGCGCCCCATGTGCGACCCGCAGGCGCCGCCATTTTGGGTCCCGGCCACCACGAGGGGAGGAGGGGCGCCGCCATCTTGGGACCCTCAGCCCTGTGCGACGCATGGGGGTGGCCATTTTGTCCACCCCCGCCGCCATCTTGTGACCCCCCAGCCATGTGCGATGCATGGGGGTGGCCATTTTGTTCACCCCCCGCCGCCATCTTGGACGGCAACAACGGACCCCAGTGTCGACGGCTCCACGGGGTTCGAGGAAGACGCTCAAGCACTACGATCACGTCTGGCCTCAATGACGCTGGACCAAGCATGGCCCCGGACGCTCCAGACGACGACAACAACGGTGCTGATAAACGGCCACGAGACACCATGCCTGCTCGACTCCGGGAGCACAGAAAGCTTCATCTACCCCGACACGGTAAGACGCTGTTTTTTGACCATCCGTCCCAGTGCGCAAAAGATTTCCCTAGCTGCAGGATCCCACTCCGTACAGATTAAAGGCTTCTGCATAGTAACCCTAACGGTGCAAGGGAGGGAGTTTAAAAACTACAGGCTCTACGTCCTTCCCCAACTCTGCGCGCCCACATTACTGGGATTAGACTTCCAGTGCAATCTGCAGAGCCTAACCTTCCAATTCGGCGGCCCAATACCCCCACTCACTATCTGCGGCCTCGCAACCCTCAAGGTTGAGCCCCCATCCTTGTTTGCAAACCTCACCCCGGATTGCAAACCCGTCGCCACTAGGAGCAGACGGTACAGCGCCCAGGACCGGACATTCATTCGGTCCGAAGTCCAGCGGCTACTGAAGGAAGGCATAATCCAGGCCAGCAATAGTCCCTGGAGAGCACAGGTGGTAGTAGTAAAGACAGGGAGAAGCAAAGGATGGTCATAGACTATAGCCAGACCATCAACAGGTACACACAACTAGATGCGTACCCTCTCCCCCGCATATCCGACATGGTCAATCGGATTGCCCAATATAAGGTCTTCTCCACCGTGGACCTCAAGTCCGCCTACCATCAGCTCCCCATCCGCCCAAGTGACCGCAAGTACACAGCCTTCGAGGCAGACGGGCGATTATACCACTTCCTAAGGGTCCCATTTGGCGTCACAAACGGGGTCTCGGTCTTCCAACGAGAGATGGACCGAATGGTTGATCAACACGGGTTGCAGGCCACGTTCCCGTATCTCGACAACGTAACCATCTGCGGCCACGATCAGCAGGACCACGACGCCAACCTCCAAAAATTCCTCCAGACCGCTAAAGCCTTGAACCTCACATACAACGAGGACAAGTGCGTTTTCAGCACAAACCGGCTGGCCATCTTGGGATATGTAGTGCGCAATGGGATAATAGGCCCCGACCCCGAACGCATGCGCCCCCTCATGGAATTTCCCCTCCCTCACTGCTCAAAAGCCCTAAAATGCTGCCTGGGGTTCTTTTCATATTACGCCCAGTGGGTCCCCCAGTACGCAGACAAGGCCCGCCCCCTAATACAGACCACGACCTTCCCTCTGTCGACAGAGGCTTGCCAGGCCTTCAGCCGCATCAAAGCGGATATCGCAAAGGCCATGATGCGCGCCATCGACGAGTCCCTCCCCTTCCAGGTCGAGAGCGATGCCTCCGATGTAGCTCTAGCGGCCACCCTTAACCAAGCGGGTAGACCCGTGGCCTTTTTCTCCCGAACCCTCCACGCTTCAGAAATCCGCCACTCCTCAGTGGAAAAGGAAGCCCAAGCCATAGTGGAAGCTGTGCGACATTGGAGGCATTACCTGGCCGGCAGGAGATTCACTCTCCTCACGGACCAACGGTCGGTAGCCTTCATGTTCGATAATGCACAGCGGGGCAAAATTAAAAACGACAAGATCTTAAGGTGGAGGATCGAGCTCTCCACCTTCAACTATGAGATCCTGTACCGTCCCGGAGAGTAGAACAAGCCGTCCGATGCCCTATCCCGCGGCACATGTGCCAACGCACAAATTAACCGCCTCCAAACCCTCCACGAGGACCTCTGCCACCCGGGGGTCACTCGGTTCTACCACTTTATAAAGTCCCGCAACCTCCCCTACTCTGTGGAGGAGGTCTGTACAGTCACAAGGAACTGCCACATCTGCGCAGAGTTGAAACCGCACTTTTTCAGGCCGGATGGTGCGCACCTGATCAAGGCTTCCTGTCCCTTTGAACGCCTTAGTCTGGATTTCAAAGGGCCCTTCCCCTCCACCGACCGCAACACATACTTCCTGAATGTGGTGGACGAGTACTCCCGTTTCCCCTTCGCCATCCCCTGCCCCGACATGACAGCGGCCACAGTCATTAAAGCCCTGAACACCATATTCACACTGTTCGGTTGCCCCGCATACGTCCACAGCGACAGGGGGTCCTCCTTCATGAGTGACGAGCTGCGCCAGTTCCTGCTCAGCAACGGTATAGCCTCGAGCAGGACGACCAGCTACAACCCCCGGGGGAACGGGCAAGTAGAGAGGGAGAACGGCACGGTCTGGAAGACCGTCCTACTGGCCCTACGGTCCAGGGACTTCCCAGTTTCACGGTGGCAGGAGGTCCTCCCAGACGCTCTCCACTCCATCCGGTCGCTGCTGTGTACTAGTACTAACCAAATGCCTCATGAGCGCCTCCTTGACTTCCCCAGGAAGTCCTCCTCTGGAACGTCGCTGCCGACCTGGCTGGCGGCCCCAGGACCCATCTTGCTCCGAAAACATGTGCGGGCGCACAAGTCGGACCCGTTGGTCGAAAGGGTTCACCTCCTCCACGCAAACCCGCAGTACGCTTACGTGGAGTACCCCGACGGCCGACAGGACACGGTCTCCCTGCGAGATCTGACGTCCGCCGGCAACACGCACACCCCCCCGACACCAATCACCCCCTCCCTGCCACCGGCGCACCCCGCCACCGCCCCCTTCCCGGGAGGATCGGTCCTCCTCCCAGGTCCGACCAGAAGTGAAGCTGAAGCAGAAACCGTAAGGCTCCCGGAGACGACAACACGGGAACAAGCACCACCACCGGGGCCGAGGCGATCGACAAGGACGACCAGGCCGCCCGACCGACTCGTGGCACGGATGTAACACTACAATGTTGTGGACTTTAACAAGAACTTTTTTTCTTTTCCCCCTTACGACCACTGTAAATAGTGCAAAACAAAAAAAAAACCCTGTACATACTGTGATGACATGCAAAAGTTTTCCTCCCAGGGCCAGCCTTGTAAACCCTTACCACCATGCGAAGCACCACCCCGCCGGGTTCATTTTTAACAAGGGGTGAATGTGGTAGTATGCATTAGGGGTCATGTGGGACTGTGAAGCCGTGATGTCATTGGCTGACAGATCCCGGGTCCTGGTTGGCTGTTGACCTCTAGCTCCGCCCTGAAGGCGGAGTATAAGAACCAGGAGTTCTCCCCCGCAGGCCAGTCTGTTACTGAACTGCGGGGAACAAGTCACGCTTAATAAAGCCTCATCGACTTCATCTCTATTCGTCTCTCATGACTCTTTGTGCGCTACAAGAGTGAAGTATGTATATGCGGCAGCAGCTTGTCAGCCACTTGACTGAGTCGGAACCAGCGAATCCGGGCCCGTTTCTCATTGGAATCAATTGTGTTCTATGTCGCGCCAGTGCGAACCGCTTAATTGGTCAAGGTGAGGGGCGGAATTCTCCGGTATCGGCGCGATGTCTGCCGACCGGCGCCAGAAACGGCGCAAATCAGTCGGGCATTGCGCCGCCCCAAAGGTGCGGAATCCTCCGCATCATGGAAGTGCCCCGCCAGCTGGCGTGGAAATGACATTGCCGGGCGGCTCATGCGTGGGAGCGTTAGCGGCCGCTCACGGCATCCCCGCGCATGCGCTATGGAAGGAGTCTCTTCCGCCTCCGCCATGGTGGAGACCGTGGCGAAGGCGGAAGGGAAAGAGTGCCCCCACGGCACAGGCTCGCCCGCAGATCGGTGGGCCCCGATCACGGGCCAGGCCACCGTGTAGGCACCCCCCGGGGCCAGATCGCCCTGCGCCCCCCCAGGACCCCGGAGCCCGCCCACGCCGCCTTGTCCCGCCGGTAAGGTAGCTGGTTTAATCCACGCCGGTGGGACAGGCATTCTAGCAGCGGGACTTCGGCCCATCCGGGCCGGACAATCACGGGGGGGAGGAGACCCGCCAACCGGCGCGATTCCCGCCCCCCGCCGAATCTCAGGTGCTGGAGAATTCGGCAACCAGCGGGGGCGGGATTCACTCCAGCCCCCGGCGATTCTGAGACCCGGCGGGGGGTCAGAGAATCTCGCCTCAGGTGTCAATTTTGCTGTCCTGGAAGTCCACAAATTCTGCGTAGGCAAATTACCAGCAGTTCCCTCATCTTTTTTAAAAAAAATATATTTTTTAATGTTTTTTAACAACACAATTTTTCCCCCTTACAAACAATAACTGCCCCCCCCCCCACCCCCCCCCCCCCAACCCCGGAGCAAAATAACACAAAATCACACTTAGCAAGATATAAACATGGCAAAATGGTATATTTACGTAGCTTTATACAATGGCTCTCGCCCGCACATGCCGGTTTCCCCCACCCTCCATGTTATCTCCTGCTCATCCATCCACCCCCCCCCGCCTTCCCAAGACATCCCCCCCCAGGGTTGCTGCTGCTGCTGACCGACCTTCCTCTAACGCTCCGCGAGGTAGTTTAGGAACGGTTGCCACCGCCTGTAGAACCCCTGCGCAGACCCTCTCAAGGCAAACTTAATCCTCTCCAGCTTTACGAACCCAGCCATGTCGTTTATCCAGGCCTCCAGGTTAGGGGGCTTCGCCTCCATCCACAATAGCAAGATCCTTCACCGGGCTACTAGGGACGCAAAGGCCAGAATTCCGGCCTCTTTCGCCTCCTGCACTCCTGGCTCATCCACTACTCCGAATATTGCTAGCCCCCAGCTTGGTTTGACCCGGACTTTCACCACCTGAGATATTACTCCCGCCACTCCTCTCCAGAACCCCTCCCGTGCCGGGCATGACCAAAACATGTGGACATGGTTCGCCGGACTCCCTGAACACCTTCCACATCTGTCCTCTACCCCAAAGAACCTACTCAACCTTGCCCCCGTCAAGTGCGCTCTGTGGACCACCTTAAATTGTATCAGGCTGAGCCTGGCACATAAGGAGGAAGAATTAACCCTACCCAGGGCATCAGCCCACAAACCTTCCTCGATCTCCTCCCCCAGCTCCTCCTCCCATTTACCCTTCAACTCTTCTGCTAGGGCTTCCCCCTCTCCTTTCATCTCTTGGTGTATTGCCGAAACCGTGCCCTCCCCGACCCACACACCCAAGATCACCCTGTCTTGAATTTCTTGTGCCGGGAGCAACGGGAATTCCCTCACCTGTCGCCTCACAAAAGCCCTCACCTGCATATATCTAAATGCATTTCCCGGGGGGAACTCAAACTTCTCCTCCAGTGCCCCTAGGCTTGCAAATGTCCCGTCAATGAACAGGTCCCCCATTCTTCTAATCCCCGCCCGATGCCAGCCCTGGAACCCCCCCGTCCACCTTCCCCGGGACAAACCGGTGGTTACCCCTGATCGGGGACCACACCGAGGCTCCCACTGCACCCCTGTGTCGTCTCCACTGGCCCCAGATTCTTAACGTTGCCGCCACCACCGGGCTCGTGGTATACTTTGATGGCGAGAACGGCAGCGGTGCCGTCACCAACGCCCCCAAGCTCGTTCCTTTACAGGACGCCATCTCCATCCTCTGCCATGCCGCCCCCTCTCCCTCCATATCCACTTGCGGATCATCTCCACATTTGCTGCCCAGGAGTAGCTCCCGAGGTTTGGCAGCGCCAACCCTCCTCGGTCCCTACTGCGTTCTAGGAACCCTCTCCTTACCCTCGGGGTCCTATTTGCCCACACAAACCTCATAATACTCCTACCTACTCTCTTGAAAAAGACCTTGGTGATCACGATGGGAAGGCACTGAAACACAAACAGAAACCTCGGAAGGACCACCATTTTGACCGACTGCACTCCACCCGCCAACGAGAGCGGCAACATGTCCCATCTTTTGAAGTCCACCTCCATTTGGTCCACCAACCTCGTCAGATTCAAATTGTGTAGGGCCCCCCCAACTCCTGGCTATCTGGATCCCCAGATACCGAAAACTCCCCACCGCCCTCCTCAGCGGTAGGTCCCCTATCCCTCTTTCTTGGTCCCCTGCCTGTAATACAAAAAGCTCACTCTTCCCTACATTGAGCTTATAGCCCGAGAACTCCCCAAACTCCCTCAGGGTCTGCATGACCTCCACCATCCCCTCTATTGGGTCCGCCACGTACAGCAGCAGGTCATCCGCGTATAGCGACACCCGATGCTCTTCTCCTCCCGGACCACCACCCTCCATTTATTAGACTCCCTCAGTGATATGGCCAAGAGTTCGATCGCCAATGCAAACAACAGGGGGGACAGGGGGCACCCCTGCCTCGTTCCGCGGTACAGCCAAAAGTACTCCGACCTCCGCCGGTTCGTCACCACACTCGCCACCGGGGCGCTGTAAAGGAGCTTAACCCAGCTAATAAACCCTCCCCCGAACCCAAACCTACGCAACACCGCGCAGAGGTACTCCCACTCTACTCGGTCAAAGGCCCTTTCCGTGTCCATAGCTGCCACTATCTCCGCCTCTCCCTCCTCCGATGGCATCATCATCACGTTTAAGAGCCGCCGCACATTAGTATTTAATTGCTTGCCCTTTACGAATCCCGTCTGGTCCTCATGAATCACCCCCGGGACACAGTCCTCAATCCTCGTGGCCAGCACTTTTGCCAATAACTTAGCGTCCACATTGAGGAGCGAAATCGGCCTGTATGATCCACATTGCAGTGGGTCCTTGTCTCGCTTCAGAATCAAGGAAATTGTCACCTCCGACATTGTCGGGGGCAGGGTCCCCTCCTCTCTTGCCTCGTTAAAGGTCCTCACGCGTAGCGGGGCCAACAGGTCCACATACTTTCTGTAGAACTCCACCGGGAACCTATCCGGCCCCGGGGCCTTCCCCGCCTGCATACTCCCCAAACCCTTACTCAGCTCCTCCAACCCGGTTGGTGCCCCCAAACCCGCCGCCTCATTCTCCTCCACCCTCGGGAACTGCAGTTGGTCTAGGAATCGTCTCATTCCCTCTTCCCCACTGGGGGCTGGGATCTGTACAGCTCTTCATAGAAGGCCTTGAATACCTTGTTTATTTTCACTGTACTCTGAACCGTGGCTCCCCCTCCATCTTTGATTCCCCCTATTTCCCTCACTGCTGTCCTCTTACGGAGCTGGTGTGTACTCGTAAGTCGCCCCCTGCGCCTTCCTCCACTGTGCCTCCGCCTTCCCTGTGGTCAACAGGTCAAACTCCATCTGTAGCCGTCGCCTTTCCCCAAGTAATCTTTCCTCCGGGGCCTCTGCGTATCTCCCAAACTCGCAAAATCTCCCCCACTAACCTCTCCCTTTCCATGCCCTCTGTCTTCTCCCTATGAGCCCTAATGGAAATTAGCTCTCCCCTGATCACCGCCTTCAACGCCTCCATACCACCCCCACCCGCTGCTCCCCGTTGTCGTTGGCCTCCAAGTACCTTTCGATACACCCCCTCACCTTCCCACACACCACCTCAACAGCCAGCAGTCCCACGTCCAGCCGCCACAGCGGGCGTTGGTCCCTCTCCTCTCCCAGCCCCATTTCCGCCCAGTGCGGGGCATGGTCTGAAACGGCTATGGCCGAATACTCCGTCCCCTCCACCTTCAGGATGAACGCCCTGCCCAGAACAAAGAAATCTATCCGGGAGTAGGCCTTGTGCACGTGGGAAAAGAAAGAAAATTCCCTGGCCTGCGGTCTTGCAAACCTCCATGGGTCCACTCCCCCCATCTGGAGCGGTCGAGTGCTGGGTCCAGCACTGTATTGAAGTCCCCTCCCATTATCAGGCCTCCTACCTCCAGGTCCGGAATGCGCCCCAACATGCGCTTCATGAATCCAGCATCATCCCAGTTCGGGGCATATACATTTACCAACACCACCCACGTCCCTTGCAACCTACCGCTCACCATCACATATCTCCCTCCATTATCCACTACGATAGTCTTGGCCTCAAATGACACATGCTTTCCCACCAGAATTGCCACCCCTCTATTTTTCGCGTCCAGTCCCGAGTGAAATACCTGTCCTACCCATCCCCTTCTTAACCTAACCTGGTCCGCCACCTTCAGGTGTGTCTCTTGGAGCATAGCCACGTCTGCCTTCAGCCCCTTCAAGTGCGCGAACACTCGAGCCCTCTTCAC
The DNA here is from genome assembly GCF_047496885.1 of Scyliorhinus torazame. NCBI lineage: Eukaryota > Metazoa > Chordata > Chondrichthyes > Carcharhiniformes > Scyliorhinidae > Scyliorhinus > Scyliorhinus torazame. The sequence goes on from NC_092717.1 coordinate 72,734,208, forward strand.
CGGCCCATTCAGGCCCCTCACGTTCCACGTTATCAGCCGGATTGGAGGGGCTCTCACCCACCCCACCCCCCCTCCCCGCCGACTAGCCATCTCCTTTTCTGGGCCAACCCTGTGTCCGCGTCTCCCTCACCCTCCAGTCCCCCAGCCGGGGGACCTCCGTCCCGACCACCTCTTCTGTGTCCCATTCCATTTCGGCCAGTGCAGCAGCAACCCTTTTTCACCCCCCCTCCCCCCGTTCCCCCCTTCCCCCCCTCCCCTCCCCCCGCTAGAACCCTGTCTAGCTTTTTTGCTCCCCCCATATCACTCCCGTAAGTCAACTGACACCTGCTGACCCCGGCTTCCCCCGCCATCCCTTTGACCCCCCCCCCCCGTGTGGGAGTCTCCCCATCAATATACGTTCCTTCGTTCCCCTTCCCGCATTTCTTGCCGCTCGCGGGAAAAAAAAACCGCGCTTTCCAAAGCCTGCCCCGCCCCCTCTGGCGCAGCTCCTGTTGCGGCCTTGTCTCTCTCCCCCAGCCCATATAACATTCCCTGCGCGTGACTGACCCCCTATATACAACAACCATCATACTTCAACCCTACACCCTCACAAACCATCAATTCGAGTCCAACTTTTCAGTTAGTATAAAGGTCCTCGCCTCTTCGGGCGTTTCGAAGTAGTGGTGTTGTCCATTATGTCTAACCCACAGTCGTGCTGGCTGCAACATTCCAAATTTCACTCCTTTCCGATGCAGCACCGCTTTGGCCCGATTGAAACCCACTCTCCGCTTAGCGACCTCCGTGCTCCAGTCCGGGTATATTCGGATCTCTGCATTGCCCACTTGCTGCTCTGCTCCTTCTTGGCCCATTTCAGGACCCTCTCTCTGTCCGTAAACCGGTGAAATCTCACCACCATCGCCCTTGGCGGCTCATTTGCCTTGGGCTTCCTCGGCAGCACCCGGTGCGCCCCTTCCAGCTCCAGCAACCTCGGGGGGGCCTCCGCGCCCATCAGCGCCCCGATCATTGTGCCCGCGTATGCCGCGGCATCGGCCCCCTCCACTCCTTCTGGGAGACCCAGGATCCGCAGATTATTTCTACTCAACCTGTTCTCCAGGTCTTCGAGTCTTCCCGCCCACCTCTTGTGTAGCGCCTCGTGCCGCTCCACTCTCACCGCCAGGCCCAAGAGCTCGTCCTCATTCTCACTGACTCTTTTCTGTACCTCCTGGATCTTCACCTCGTGGCCTTTCTGGGTTGCCCCAAGTCCTTCAATTATTGCCAACATAGGTGCCACCATCTCCTTGCGCAGCTCCTCGAAGCAGCGCTTGATGAATTCCTGCATCTCCTCTTTGTCCCCGGCCGCCACCATTTTGCTTGTTTTCCCTCTCTTCTCCCGCTGCTCCAATGCCACATTTTGGCCATTTCGCTGCGGGTCCGGTCCATACAAGTTAGTAGGGGACCTCTCTCCTCTCTTCCCCATGGGTTGGCTGTGAAAAAAGTTCCGTTGGGGCTCTTCTATCGAGCCCGAAAGTCCGTGTTCGCGGGAGCTGCCGAATCGTGCGGCTTAGCTCCGCATAGCCGCAACCGGAAGTCAGCAGTTCCCTCATCACAATTGCAAAATCCTTTGGAAGATTCTAGCGCAATGTGTATTGACGTTGGTCTGTGCAGTTGCCCTATTCACTGGATTGAGATCCTACAATGAAAACCATGGATCCAAGGAATGTATAAAACTCAGGAATTATTCAAAATTAGCAAATAGGAAAAGGTGTTTTGTGTACAATGAAAATGGCAGTTGGGTGGAACACAAACACTGCACAAACCAGTTGGGCTGAATGGCTTGTTTCTCTCCTACTTGCAATCCACTAAAAGTAGCTTTTGTTCCCATGCGTGACAGAGTTGAGCCATTTAAAACTTCCTTAGGGCAAGGATGATTCATGAATTTGCACGCCATATAATTAAAAGAAGGGTGTTGTGCGGTGCTGTGGTTGTATCCCTGGGCAGGATTCTCCCTCGGCCGACGCCGAAATCAGGAAAGGCAATTGGGCGAAGAATCGGCCTTGATGACAAAATCGTGGCTGGTGACGGGTTTGCACCAAATCGCAATTCTGTGGTGCCCCGACAGTGGCACCAATGTGTTCTTCTCTGCATGTACAATAAACCTGTTTTGTATATCATTCGCGGGCCTGACCTGGTATTCTCCGGGGCCTCTACGATGCTCCGCCTCCGCCAAGAGGAATTCCCGACGGAGAGATTCAGTTCTGCTTTTAAAAATTGGGAAGCAGGCATCGTGGCTGATGAGAGAGAAAGAGGAGATAGGACATATGGTGACGCAATCGTGGGCAATGCCCACAGTAGCCCCTACAGGGTGGCGCCGGATGGGGGCCGCAGAGTGTACCGCTGGAAAGGGTAGCACCAGCTAACCCTGGCAGCAGAGAAGAGCGGCAGGGCCAGAGACTCCATGGTGCCCGGTAACGACCAGACCCGGGGCACTAAGATGGGGGAGGGGGGTGGGGGGTGGTGGGAGACATGCGGGGCAGGGTCCACAGTGACAACCGGGGACACTGTTTAACTCTGGTTGGGCATGGGGGCTACACACCATGCTGACAGGCCATCCTTTCACCCACTGCAGACAATGGATATTGGAATTCAACCAGCGCCATTCCGTCAAAGACTGAGGCTGAGCAGGGAGACAGTGCGACATATCTGCCAGATCATGGTGTACTTTTTTTTAAAAATGTTTTTTATTCTCCTCCATTTTCACATTTTCTCCCACATTTACATCCATCAACAATAAACAATAATCAGCAAGATATGTCAGTCCCCATAATAACAACAACGATCCCATCTACCCACCAACCCCCAAACCTCAACCCGCATGTTTACATAAACAAATGACAAAAAGAAATCAGGGATTACCCGTAGTCACCCTTAATCTTTCACAGCTCCCACCCCAGGTCTCCAGCTCCTCCCGTCCACTGCCTCTTGTAAAACTCCTCCCCCTACCCTTGGTTCCTTCCCCCCCAACTTTCCACCCCAGCTAGACCACTCGGACCCTGTTCTGCCAGGCTCCGATGGCCGCAGCCCCTCCCCCCACCTCACTCCCATTCACTGGCCGGCACACACCGGCCAGCGTGGAGGCCCCCGCCCGGGTCCCTTTCCCACTTGCCCGGCCCCAGGAAAGCCCAAAGATCCCCTTTTAGCACACAAACCCCGCCTATCCACCTACACCCCAAAGAACTCTCATTTCGAGTGAAAGTCCCGTCCCTTCCTTCGTCCAAATATATACCACATTGGCTCCTTTAGTCTCTACACCCACGCGCAGTGATACAAAAAAGAAGAAAATACAGTCATGAGGTTACATCGGCACATGGCCATTCCTCAATTTGTCAGTTCTGCCACAGTCCGTCTGCTTTCGCAAACTCCTCCGCTGCTTCCGCCGTTCCAAAATAAAAGTGCCTGAGCTTGTAAATCACCCTCAGCTTCGCTGGATATACAATGCCGCACCGCACCTTACCAATGTACAGTGCCCTCTTCACCCGGTTGAAGGCAGCCCGCCTCCTTGCCAGCTCCACCGTAAAGTCCTGGTATACACGTATACCAGCTCCAGCCCACTGCACCACCCGCTTCTGCTTGGCCCAGCTCAGGACCTTCTCCTTCACCCTGTATCTACGGAAGCACAGAGTCACTGCCCTTGGCGGCTCACTCGCCTTTGGTACAGGCCTCCATGACCGATGAGCCCGATCCAGTTCATATCGGGAGGGGTCCTCCCCCTCCCCCAGTAGTTTTGCCAGCATCGCGGCAAAATACTCAGTCGGCTTCGGTCCTTCAACTCCTTCGGGTAGCCCCACAATCCACAAGTTCTGTCGTCTGGATCTATTTTCCAGGTCTTCCATTTTTCCTCGCAGATCCTTGTTAGTATCCATCACCTTCCGCATCTCTTTCCCCATCGAGGCAAGTTGATCACCGTGCTGCAATAACGTCTCCTTCACTTCCTTCAGCGCCTCCCCTTGCTATCGCACCTCTGCCACTGCGCTCGCCACCTCCGTCCTCACCGGGGAAACCGCCTCCTCCACCAGCACACTCAAAACCTCCCTCATCTCCTTCCTCACCGTCTCCATGCATTTCGCAATCTGCGCCAACTGCTTTTCAAATTCCGCAGCCATCACCTTGGTTATTTCTTCAGCCGTAAGCAGTGCGGCCTTCCCTGGTGCTCCAGCCTCCATTTTTCCTGGTGACCCCGTGGTGACCTTTCCACTCGCTGACGGACCTCCAGCTGGTTTTTTTTCGGCCGTTTTTCTGCTCACCCTCGACATTTTTCTTTGGGTTTTTTTTCCCTCCTGTGTCTTCACAGTGCCTCCTCCGTGCCTTCTCCCTGCTTCTGCCGCCTCTGTGGACCCTGGGACCGGGCTTAAAGCCCCGAAATTGCAGCTCCCGAGCATGGGATCTCCATTGTGCGTCCGCCTCCCGCCCGCCGTCACCGGAAGTCCAATCATGGTGTACTTGACACAGTGGTGGAATGGGGGAGGTCACTCATTCCCGGTGAGCATCAAAGTGACGGTCGCCCTGAACGTCTACACCACAGGGTTATTCCAGGCGCTGAGTGGGACCTGTCCGGGATCTCACAGAGCTCGTTGCACAGGTGCATCCATGCCATCACAGAGACCCTATTTGCCCAGTCAGAACAATACATCCATTTCAATGTGTACCGAGCCCACCAGGGTGCCTGGGCAGTGGGGTTCACCTTCATCACTGTGGTGCCCGAGGTCCAGGGGATGTCCCCCTACGAGGCCAGTCTTCACAAACAGAAAGGGGTACCACTCAATGAAGATGCAGCTGGTGTGTGACCATCAGATGCACATCATGCACATCTGCGGGTGATACTCGGGCAGTGTGCACAACGCCTTCAGTGTGCACAACGGTTCTTGGCCTCTTTGAGGCGCACCCCCGGCTGAGGGGTTGGCTCCTGGGCGACAGGGGTTACCCACTCCGGTCATCGCTGATGACACCTATCCAGAGGCCACAGACCGATGCAGAGACCCGCTACAACGACCCCCATGCCATGAACAAGGGTGATGAAGTGGTGCTTCGTCATCCTTAAGATGCGGCTCAAATGTCTGGGCCACTCTGGAGGGGCCCTCCAATATAGCGCTGAGGGTCTCTCACATCGGGGTGGCCTGCTGAATCTTCCACAACATTGCGCAGTAGGAGGGTGATGTGCTGGAGGAGGAGGATGACCGTCAGTCTTTGTCTGATAAGGAGGATGCGGGAGAGGACAAAGATGGGCAGGAGAAGGGTCCGGGCAGGCATGGGATGGCACCAGAGCTGATGCGCACGAGACGCTCTGATCGCCTCCAGGTTCTCTGATTAGGTGGACTTGCCAGGGGCACAGACACTGCATCTCACCCCAAACTCTACCCCCATCCCGGCCAACCCCTCACATGAACACTCTCCGTGTGCCACGCCCCCTCCCCCTGCTTGCAACCCCCTCTGATATTCCTACCTGCCTCACTACCTGCCCTGGGTTGGCAGTAACAGCGGGTCTGATCCATGAAATGGAGGAAGATGATAATGAGCTCTGGCACTCCGTACCGTTTGATAACATCTGATCCCTGCCCACAGTCGCACTTTCCACTGTCCACCTGGGTGCCCTGTATGTGAGCTGGCCATTCCATCGCACGGTCACATCGAATCCCTAGGGATGCGGAGGTGGGAATGGTGGGATGGGGGTGGGACACCGGAGCGATGGCGCTGGCTGAACTGCGGTCCTTGGAGCAAGCCCCCCCCCCTCCCCGTGTCCAGCCAAGACCAGCCCATCTCTCACACTCATCTGACAGAGCACCGAGGCAGGTTGTAACGTTACGCACAGGTGTTTAATGTGAACGAATATATACAGATTTGTGCCCTAGCCCCTATCGCTAAACTGTGTCCTGCACCCGTGCCAACCTAACTGGTGTCTACTTTTCTGGTCTTATAGGCTCGAGCACTACATCTAGGTGTATCCCCAGGCGGTACATCAGTAGAGTGGCCTGCTGCGATTCCTGCCTTCTGGGGCAGCCGGGCCTGGATGGTGTCCCAAGTGGCATGGTGCTGCCCTGTTCTCCCTACTGCCCATGTGATACACCAGGGACAGGAGAGGGGAGCCCAAATGCTGCGGTGTTCTGGCACCTCCCCAGTGGGAGTCACTAGTACGGGCCGCATCACCTCCTCCTCCCTCAGTGTGCCCGGTGGCACCAAGGCTACTCCAAAGGACGGGGATGCGAATAGAGCTAACCCCTGAGGCTTCCCCACCACCTGGTGCTGCCAGTCCTGGATGCCCACCCTCGACACGACAAGGGTCTGCATTCTCGCAGCTATGGAGCACAAGGAGTGGATCACCTCCATCTGGGACTGCGCCACATCTCGCTGCGGCTGTGCCACCACCTTCTGGGTCTGTGCCACATCAGCCAGTGACTGTGCCATCTCCCTTTGGGACTGGGCCACCTCCTTCTGTGTCTGTGCCACGTCGACCAGCGCCTGGGCAATGCCGCCAACACTATCAGTCACGGCCCACTGTGACTGGGCCATGCTCTGGTGCACCGCTGCAATGTCCAGGTGGATCTGGTACATGGCTGCCTGGGATAGGGCAACCCTGTCCTGGGCCTCGGCCACCGCCTGCAAAGATTGCCCAGGCCTTGGATATGTTGACCCATGGCCAAAACATTTGCCCCAAGGCCTCCATCGTGGATGCCACCAGTGCGGTGTTGGCCTGGGTGGCACACATGGTTGGCACCATCTCTTGCTCCTGCACAAGGTTGGACTCCTCCAACTGCACCTGCAGATACTGGATACTTGCCGACAACCCCTCATGTCATCCCTGGCTCTGTGACTGCATCTCCACGATCGATCAGACCACCCTTTCCAGAAGCCTGAAACCCATCTGGGTGGCAGCTAGGCCCTGGGTTCAGCCTTGGTGGAGGGACGACACACGTGCCATGGGGAATCGCAACTCAGCGGGGCCACTTTCTTGTTCCGATGCTGACCTCCGCCGCAGCGACTGCCCTTTCTTCAGGCCCTGCTCCCACCCCATGGCCCTCTGTTCTGCTGCGGTGAGGGGCCGCAGGTCCGGCGGTCCCCCTCCAGTCTTCTGCTCTCGCCGATTGTGAGTAGGTTTTTCCTGAGCGGGGGGGGGGGGGGGGGGGGGGGGGGGGAAGGAGAAAACACACAGTGTTAGACAGTCCGACACATGCAGCAGAGGGGGTGGTTAGCGAAGGCTTCCGTGGCCAGCGCACCTTGCCATGGCGGCAGGTATGGCTGCCAGCATGTGGTGCAGGTTAGGGGTTCGGCCATCCTCTGGGTGGGGGTGTGTGGTTACAGGTGTGTGGGATGAAGTTTGGTGCCAGCGGCACAGTGCTGCCCACTCATCCTGGCCGCCCTTAGTAGGTCGTGAAGTTTTTTCTGGCATTGATGGCCAATCCTCGCAGTGTTGCCCATGGTGCTGCTGGCCTCTGCCACCTGCGTCCAGGCCCGGCGAACGGCACTGGCTGGCAACCTCGTTCACTCCCCAGGGTACATGGTCTCTACCTCTCCTCCACAGCGACCAGCAGGATCTCCCAGTTCGGCGTCAGAACCTTGGTGACGCTCGACTTGCAGCAATCTTGTTGGCTGGGATGGTGCGTGTGGGGAGTGGAATGTATATATGTGGCTGCAGCTTGTCAGCCTCCTGCGTGTCAATCCCAAACCCGGCGAATCCGGCACCATTTCTCATTGGGATCGATTGTGTTCATTATGGCGCTGGTGCTAGCCTCCTCATAGCGATGAATTGGCCTAGGTGCGGCGCCATTTTGCTGTCGTAGAAGTCCACTGATCCTTTTTTATTAGAAAATATTTTATTGAGGCATTTAGAATTTTGACATTTTAACATTTTAAACAACAGAGAGATCTAACACACGCAAAAACCCCACAATAACATACCCGACCCCCCTCAGCCCTAAACCCTAACTACCCATACATTAGACTCCCTGCCCTTAATCATCACTTCCATGCCTCCCACTTTCCCCCCCCACCCCTCCTGCTGACGGTCAATTCTCCTTGAAGAAGTCGATGAACGGCTGCCACCTCCGAGCGAACCCCTGTAATGAACTGCTTAAGGCAAACTTAATTTTCTCCAGCGGAAGAAACCCTGCCATATCACTGACCCACACCCCCGACTTTGGAGGCTCCGAGTCCCTCCATCCCAGTAAAATCCGTCTCTGGGCCACCAGGGAGGCAAAGGGCAAAATATCGGCCTCTCTCTCCCACTGGGCTCCCGGATGTTCTGACACTCCAAATATTGCCACTTCTGGACTCGGAGTCACCCTCCCTTCCAGGACCTCTGACATGACATCTGTAAATTCCTGCCAAAATCCCCTCAGCCTCGGACACGCCGAAAACATGTGCACATGATTCGCAGGATTTCCCCCACACCTGTCCTCCACCTCCTCAAAAAACCTACTCATCCGGGCCACAGTCATATGAGCCCTGTGGACCACCTTGAACTGGATCAGGCTAAGCCTGGCACATGACGAGGATGCATTGACTCTCCTCAGGGCCTTCGCCCATAACCCGACTTCCAATTCCCTTCCCAGCTCTTCCTCGCACTTCCTCTTCACCTCCCCTATTGGAGCCCTTTCCCAGTCCATCAGTTCCTTATATATTTCCGAGACCCTCCCTCCCCAACTCCTGTTTTTGACATCACCTTATCCTGTAGCCCCCTTAGTGGGAGGAGAAGAAAGCTCGGACCTGCCTCCGGACAAAATCCCGTACCTGCAGGTACCGGAACCCATTCCCACCCAGCAACTCAAACTCCTCCTCTAGCTCCTCCAGGCTCGGGAAACCCTCCTCAATGAAGAGATTCCCAAATCTCTCAATCCCTGCCGGCTGCCACCTCCTGAAGCCCCCGTCCAGCATCCCACCCCCAGAGCGAACCGGTGATTATCACAGATCGGTGACCACACCGACTCTCCCTCCAGTCTCATGTTCTGTCTCCATTGTCCCCACACTCTCAGGGATGCCACTACCACTGGGCTTGTGGAGTACAGAGCCGGCGAGAACGGCAGAGATGCCATTAACAAAGCCTTCAGACTCGTACCCTTGCAAGATGCCGTCTCCACTCGCTCCCACACCGACCCCTCCCCCACTCCACTACCCAATTCATAATCATCGATATATTAGCTGCCCAGTAGTAATTAATAAAGTTCAGAAGGGCCAAGCCCCCCCTCCCTGCGCGCCCGCTCAAGAAGGACCTTCTTCACCCTCGGGGCTTTCCCGGACCATATAAAACCTGAGATTGCCGCATTCATCTTCCTAAAAAATGCCTTGGGGATGAAGATTGGAAGACACTGAAACACGAACAGCAATCTCGGGAGGACTGTCATTTTCACTGTCTGTACCCTCCCCGCCAGTGACAGCGGGAGCACGTCCCACCTACGGAAGTCCCCTTTCATTTGCTCAATCACCCTGCCTAAATTTAGTTTATGAAGCTGACCCCAGTCCCTTGCCACATGAACCCCCAGGTACCCAAAACACCCTCCCACTACTTTGAACGGCATCTCCTTTAGTCTCCTCTCCTGACCCCTGGTCTGGATCGTAAAAACCTCACTCTTGCCAATATTCAGTTTGTAACCTGAGAACCGACCAAATTCCCGCAGTATCCCCATAATTCCTGCAATTCCCTCTAATGGGTCTGTTATATAAAGGAGCAAATCGTCCGCATAGAGCGAGACCCTATGTTCCACCCCCCCCCACCCCCCCCACCCCCCCACCCCCCCCACCCCCCCACCCCCCCACTACCCGCTGCCAAACGTTCAATGCTCTCAGCGCCATTGCCAAAGGCTCTATATGGCCAGGGCAAACAGTAGTGGGGGGAGTGGACACCCCTGTCTCGTCCCCCGGCACAGGCTAAAATATTCTGATCGAACCCGGTTTGTCCTTACATTCGCCACCGGTGCCTGATAGAGCAACCGGACCCAATCCACAAACCCCTGCCCAAACCCAAACCTTCCCAGGACATCCCACAAATACTTCCACTCCACCCGATCAAAGGCCTTTTCTGCATCCATGGCCACTACCACCTCGACCTCACGCAGCTCCGCAGGCATCATTATTGCATTTCGGAGCTGCCTAATGTTGGACATCAGGTGTCGTCCCTCAACAAATCCTGTCTTGTCTCCCCTATTACCCCGGGACACAATCCTCTATCCGTGTGGGTAAGACCTTTGCCTGCAATTTCGCATTCACATTTAGCAGGGAGATTGGCCTATACGACCCACAGCTCTCTGGATCCTTATACCGCTTCAAAATAAGGGAAATCGATGCCTGCACTAACGTTGGGTGGAGCACTCCCAGCTCCTTGGACTCATTAAAAGCCTTTACCAGCGGGCAGCATGTGGCGCAGTGGTTAACAATGAGACTGCGACGCTGAGGACCCGGGTTCAAATCCAGGCCCTGGGTCACTGTCCGTGTGGAGTTTGCACATTCTCCCCATATCTGCGTGGATTTCACCCCCACAACCCAAAGATATGCAGGTTAGGTGGATTGGCCACGCTAAATTGCCCCTTAATTGGAAAAAAATTAATTGGGTACTCTAAATTTATTTTAAAAAACAACAAAAAAAGCGTTTACCAGGAGTGGCCCCAACAGCCTGGAAAACCTTTATAAAACTCAACCGGGTATCCGTCTGGACCCGGGGTTTTAGGTGAGTGCATCGCCCCCAACCCGTCTATCACCTCCCCAAGCCCAATTGGGGCTCCCAAATCCTCCACCAACTCCTCATCTTCCTCGGGAACTCCAGCCCTCCCAGAAATCGCTTCATCCTCCCGTCCCCAGCGGGGGTTCCGATTTATACAATTTACTATAAAATTCACGAAACACATCATTCCCCGAACGGCTTCCCTCACCCGCTCACACCCCGCCGGATCCAGAATCACCTTTCCCCCTGTATCCCTCACTTTCCCAATCTCTCTCGCCACCTCCTGTTTCCTCAGCTAGTGGCCAGCATCCTGCTGGCTTTTTCCCCATACTCATACACCGCCCCCTTTACCCTCCTCAGCTGTCCCTCCGTCTTACCTGTGGACAGGAGCCCAAATTCCAGCTGCAGTCTCTGACACTCCTTCAAAAGCCCGTCATCCGGAGACTCCACGTACCTCCGGTCCACCTGTAACATTTTGCCTCCCAATCTGTCAAGGAACAGGTGCTACGTGTCCTTGATATGTATGTCCCTGTCAGGCAGGGAAGAGATGGTCGAGTGAGGGAACCATGGTTGACAAGAGAGGTTGAATGTCTTGTTGAGAGGAAAAAGGAGACTTATGTAAGGCTGAGGAAACAAGGTTCAGACAGGGCATTGGAGGGATACAAGATAGCCAGGAGGGAACTGAAGAAAGGGATTAGGAGAGCTAAGAGAGGGCATGAACAATCTTTGGCGGGTAGGATCAAGGAAAACCCCAAGGCCTTTTACACATATGTGAGAAATATGAGAATGACTAGAGCGAGGGTAGGTCCGATCAAGGACAGTAGCGGGAGATTGTGTATTGAGTCTGAAGAGATAGGAGAGGTCTTGAATGAGTACTTTTCTTCTGTATTTACAAATGAGAGGGGCGATATTGTTGGAGAGGACAGTGTGAAACAGATTGGTAAGCTCGAGGAAATACTTGTTAGGAAGGAAGATGTGTTGGGCATTTTGAAAAACTTGAGGATAGACAAGTCCCCCGGGCCTGACGGGATATATCCAAGGATTCTATGGGAAGCAAGAGATGAAATTGCAGAGCCGTTGGCAATGATCTTTTCGTCCTCACTGTCAACAGGGGTGGTACCAGGGGATTGGAGAGTGGCGAATGTCGTGCCCCTGTTCAAAAAAAGGACGAGGGATAACCCTGGGAATTACAGGCCAGTTAGTCTTACTTCGGTGGTAGGCAAAGTAATGGAAAGGGTACTGAAGGATAGGATTTCTGAGCATCTGGAAAGACACTGCTTGATTAGGGATAGTCAGCACGGATTTGTGAGGGGTAGGTCTTGCCTTACAAGACTTATTGAATTATTTGAGGAGGTGACCAAGCATGTGGATGAAGGTAAAGCAGTGGATGTAGTGTACATGGATTTTAGTAAGGCATTTGATAAGGTTCCCCATGGTAGGCTTATGCAGAAAGTAAGGAGGCATGGGATAGTGGGAAATTTGGCCAGTTGGATAACGAACTGCCTAACCGATAGAAGTCAGAGAGTCGTGGTGGATGGCAAATATTCAGCCTGGATCCCAGTTACCAGTGGCGTACCACAGGGATCAGTTCTGGGTCCTCTGCTGTTTGTGATTTTCATTAATGACTTGGATGAGGGAGTTGAAGGGTGGGTCAGTAAATTTGCAGACGATACGAAGATTGGTGGAGTTGTGGATAGTAAGGAGGGCTGTTGTCGGCTGCAAAGAGACATAGATAGGATGCAGAGCTGGGCTGAGAAGTGGCAGATGGAGTTTAACCCTAAAAAGTGTGAGGTTGTCCATTTTGGAAGGACAAATATGAATGCGGAATACAGGGTTAACGGTAGAGTTCTTGGCAATGTGGAGGAGCAGAGAGATCTTGGGGTCTATGTTCATACATCTTTGAAAGTTGCCACTCAAGTGGATAGAGCTGTGAAGAAGGCCTATGGTGTGCTCGTGTTCATTAGCAGAGGGATTGAATTTAAGAGCCGTGAGGTGATGATGCAGCTGTACAAAACTTTGGTAAGGCCACATTTGGAGTACTGTGTACAGTTCTGGTCGCCTCATTTTAGGAAGGATGTGGAAGCTTTGGAAAAGGTGCAAAGAAGATTTACCAGGATGTTGCCTGGAATGGGGAGTAGGTCTTACGAGGAAAGGTTGAGGGTGCTAGGCCTTTTCTCATTAGAACGGAGAAGGATGAGGGGCGACTTGATAGAGGTTTATAAGATGATCAGGGGAATAGATAGAGTAGACAGTCAGAGACTTTTTCCCCGGGTGGAACAAACCATTACAAGAGGACATAAATTTAAGGTGAAAGGTGGAAGATATACGAGGGATATCAGAGGTAGGTTCTTTACCCAGAGAGTAGTGGGGGCATGGAATGCACTGCCTGTGGAAGTTGTTGAGTCGGAAACATTAGGGACCTTCAAGCAGCTATTGGATAGGTACATGGATTACGGTAAAATGATATAGTGTAGATTTATTTGTTCTTAAGGGCAGCACGGTAGCATTGTGGATAGTACAATTGCTTCACAGTTCCAGGGTCCCAGGTTCGATTCCGGCTTGGGTCACTGTCTGTGCGGAGTCTGCACGTCCTCCCCGTGTCTGCGTGGGTTTCCTCCGGGTGCTCCGGTTTCCTCCCACAGTCCAAAGATGTGCAGGTTAGGCGGATTGGCCAATGATAAATTGCCCTTAATGTCCAAAATTGCCATTGGTGTTGGGTGGAGGTGTTGAGTTTGGGTAGGGTGCTCTTTCCAAGAGCCGGTGCAGACTCAAAGGGCCGAATGGCCTCCTTCTGCACTGTAAATTCAATGATAATCTATGATTAATCTAGGACAAAGGTTCGGCACAACATCGTGGGCCGAAGGGCCTGTTCTGTGCTGTATTTTCTATGTTCTATGTTCTATGTTCTGTCCAACTCAGTCTGCTCAGCCTTCTCCTTATGGGCCCGAATTGAGATGAATTCCCCCTAATAACCGCCTTCAATGCCTCCCAAACCAGCCCCGCTGAAACCTCACCCGTGTCATTGATCCTTATATATCCCCGAATGGCCTGCCTCACCCGCTTACACGTATCCTCCTCCGCTAACAGCCCCATGTCCAACCTCCATTGCGAGTCTTCCCTTTGCTGATTTGCAAGTCCACGCAGTGCGGGGCGTGGTCTGACACCACGATTGCTGAATATTCAGCATCCACCACCTCAGCCAGCAGCGTCTTATCGATAACAAAAAAGTCTACTCGAGAATACACCTTATGCACATGGGAGTAAAACGAAAACTCCTTACTCCTCGGTCTCCCAAACCTCCATGGATCGAACCCCCTCCTCCCGTGCGCTCCATGAACCCCCGCAGCTCCTTTGCCATAGCTGATACCTTCCCAGACCCAGAACTCGACCGGTCCAGCCTTGGATCCAGGACCGTATTGAAATCTCCCTCCATAATCAGTCGATGTGAATCTAGGTCCGGGATCTTCCCCAGTACCCATCTAACAAACTCAACATCATCCCAGTTCGGGCATATATATTTACCAATACCATTCCCTCCAGCTTCCCACTAACCATAACATATCTACACCCCGGGTCCGCTTCTATATTCCCCATCTTGAATGGCATCCACTTATTAACCAAGATCACCACACCCCTCGTTTTAAAGTCTCACCCCGAATGGAACACCTACCCAACCCATCCCTTCCTTAACCTAATCTGATCCCCCACCTTCAGATGTGTCTCCTGCAACATAGCCACGTCCGCCTTCAGTTGCCTCAAGTGTGCGAACACACGTGTCATTTTGATTGGCCCATTCAGTCCCCAAACGTTCCACGTGACCAGCCTGGACGGGGGGGACCCCCCACTCCCCTGGATGGGCCCCCCCCCCCCCTCCCATGCCGATCAGCCATAACCTCTCCGAGACCAGTCTGCGGCCCATGCCCAGCACCTCCCCTGGCCCGCCCTCGGGCAACTACAGTCATCAACCTTCCTCCTCCTCCACTTCGTAAGCTCCCTCCCTGTCAGCAGCATAATCCCCACCCCTGGCCCAACCCCTCCACTCCACTCCACTCCCCCTCCCATCCCCCCGCCACATCGATCTTCAGCTCACCCCCCACTTTGCTTCTGTGAACTAGCCTGCCAGCTAGCCTGGCAGCCCTCGCTCGCCCATGGCGCCTAGCATCCTACTCCCCCCCCCCAACTGATTCCCCTCCCCCTGTGCTTAGTGCAAACAGTCAAAACACAGGCAAGAAGTAAAAACAAGCAAACAATTCCTCCCAAGGTCCGAACACAGAGCCCCACTCCTCATCCCGTAACAAAGCACTGTAAACCGGCCTCACCCCAAACAGAACCGAAAAAACAGAAAAAAACGAAAGAACCCCAAACAACAAAAACCCAAAGTTTTTCACAGCATAGTTCAGTTCTCCTCAATCAAAGTTCCAAGGCCCTCCTTCCCATGCCAGTCCATTCCCCTTCATAAAGTCCACTGCTTCCTCCGCCGAGCCAAGAAACAATACTTTTCACTGTATACTAATACATGTGACAATAATAAATCAAATCAAATCAAAATACAGCTCCCGGCCCCCATAGGTCACACATAGGCAATCCAGGTACAGTAAACCAAACTTAGCACCCTTCTTGTTCAGGAACGACTTGACCTTATTAAAGCTCGCTCTCCTCTTCGCAAGCTCTGCTTCCAGGTTTTGGTACACCCGAATCTCAACGCCTTCCCAAGTGCATCGCCTCATCTGCCTGGCCCACTTCATGATGCGTTCCTTTCCAAGAACCGATGCTATCGTACCACCATTGCCCTCGGCAGCTCACCTCCCTGGGGTTTGCACATCAGTGCCCTGTGGGCCCGATCCACGTCCAACGGCGGGTCAAACGCACCTTCCACAAGCAGCTTCTCCATCACCTTCCCAACATACGCACCCACATCCAATCCTTCGATTCCCTCCGGCAGGCCAACGATCCGGATGTTCTACCTCCGAGAACGGTTCTCCAGGTCCTCCACTTTCTCCAGCAGTTGCTTCTGCCGGTCTTGCAGCATCCCTATCTCTGCTGCCGTCGAGGTGGACTGTTCCTCATGCTCCCCCGCCAGCTCCTCCAACCTCTGGATCGCCTGTCCCTGGGCTGCCAGTCCCGTCTCCACACCTTCTACTCTCACTTCTGCACCTTTTTCCTACAAAATCCCTGCGACAAACCAGCGTAAAGGCCACAAAAAGACCACCATGAGCGGGAGCTGACAAATATCACTCCATGGCCGCCACCGGAAGTCAGAAGTCCCCTAATCCTGCCCTGCGTCAACGCTTAGGGCTGATTCTCCGTTGATGGGATTCTCTGTTGCGCCGGCAGCGCACCCAGGGATTTCCCGACACGTGAGGCTGCTCACAATGGGAAATGCTATTGGTTAACTGGCGGGACGGAGAATCTCGCTGCCGGCAGGGGCGCTCCACACCAGAAAACTGGTGCAGCAGGACGGAGAATCCTGCCCCTTGTATCAGGAATGGAGAATCCGGCCCCCTATCGCTCGGCCGGAAATTCTGGGTGGGATTCTTCGTCCAGCAACGCCGCAATTGCAAGGCAAGATAGGGCAGAGAATCGCATGTCAGCTGAAAATCGAGGCTGGCACCAGGTGCCCGGTGGATGCCATGCTCCGGTCTGAATGTGGTCTATGCGCTCATACAGTAAACGGCATTGGCATATCATTAACAGGCCCGTACCAGGATACTCCGGGGCTCCCGCGATGCTTCACCTCCAGTAGAAGGAATTAACGATGATGAGGTTCATGTATGGTTTTAAAAATTGAGAAACAAGCAAAGTGGTTGCTGAGGGAGACAGAGGAGGTAGGTCACGTTCCCAGAGGCGTGACCATTGGATGCCGGTTCTGCCGCTGACATGGCTAGCTGCAGGGTGGTGGGGGGGATTAGTGAGGGGGATGGCCAGGGGATGGGCTGTGCGTTTGGGGTGCCCCCGGAACTGGGATGTCCAGGCACAGACAGCCATTGCCGTGGCCTGCAAAGCAGCCATCCTGCTGCAGGCTCTACTGACCACCCTCCATGGCCCATGGTTGCGTAGAGCGACACTGGCCATATGGGTGTACCCAACATATCACCCCACTCCCAACCCATCCCTCCACCCGAGCAACAAACCACAACCGGGCAACACCCACCGACGGGGCATGAAGCAGCAGCTTCCTGTAGGGGAACAACCAAGGTAGTCCCTACAGGAAGGTGAGGGATGGGGGTTGTGGAGCATACCAATGGCATGGGTAGCGCCAGCTGCTGATACCCCTTCCTACATGGATGGGTGCTGGGGCCAGGGGTGTGGTGCGGTGAGAAGAGTGCTGTGGGAATGCCCAACGGTGGGTGTGAGGATGGGGGAGTGGGTGACATGGGGGAAAAGCCTGCAGTGCAGACCGAGGCCATCGTGTAGCCCGTTGGATCTGGTTGGGATGGGGGTTTGCACCATGGTGCCATGTCTGCCTTTTATCCTATCCAGCCAATGGATTTCAGAATATAACCAGGAATGGTTGCCATGACCCTAGCCGCCACAGCCCTGGGGGATGCACTGAGGCTGTAAGAGCAGGAGCTTCTCGGAGGGAACCCTGCAGCGGCTGAGCTTGCCCCAGAGGAACAGGAGTCAGCTGGTGAGGATGGAGAGCCGGTCACGCAACAGGCTGAGAAGAGGTGGAAAGGAGGCGCCACATGAGGCCTCGAAAGTACTGGCAACACCTGTCATTCAAGGACCTACCGGACTGGCGTCGAAGACTCCAGCTGAGCAGGGGGACCATGCGACATATCTACAGGCACCCCTGGAACCGCAGGCCTGTGGTCTTCAAGATAATAATAATAATCTTTATTAGTGTTACAAGTAGGCTTACATTAACACTCCAATGAAGTTACTGTGAAAATCTCCTGGTGGCCGCATTCCGGCGCCTGTTCGGGTTCACAGAGGGAGAATTCAGAATGTCCAATTCACCTAACAAGCACGTCTTTTGGGACTTGTGGGAGAAAACCTGAGCACCTGGAGGAAACCCACGCAGACACGGAGAGAACGTGCAGACCCCGCACAGACAGTGACCAAGCCAGGAATTGAACCTGGGACGCTGGTGCTGTGAAGCAACAGTGCTAACCACTGTGCTACCGTGCCACCTTTGACGGTGGCCCTGAACATTTTTTGCCACGGGGTCCTTCCACTGAGTGGGAACCTGTCCGGGATCTCGCAGACCTCTGCATAGGTGCATCCAACCGTAACGGAAGCTCTGTATGCCCGGTCAGCACAATACATCAGCTTCAATGTGTACTAAGGCCACCTTGATGCCTGGACAGCAGGTTCGCAACCTTCGTCGGGCTGCTCCAGGTTCTGGGGGTGAGCGACGAGACAGATGTCCCCCTACAAGCACCACACGCATGAGGGGGTGGCCTTCACAAACCGAAAAGGGTTCCACTCAATCAACGTGCAACTGGTGTGTGATCACGTGATGCAAGTCATGCACGTCTGCGCCCAATACCCAGGCAGTATGTATGACATCTTCATCCTGGCGCACTCGATGGTTTCCGACATCATCGAGGCGCATCCCGGGTGAGGAGTTGGTCTTGGGCAACAGGGGTTATCCACTGCCTTCATGGCTGATGTGCTATATGGAGGCCACAGACCAACGCTAAGACCCGCCACAACGACCCCCATGCACGGCCAGGGGCGTGAGCGAGCGGCAAATCAGCGGCATCCTGAAGATGCGGTTCAGGTGCCTGGACCACTCTGGAGGGGTTCTCCAGTATAGCACTAGGAGAGTCTCCCACATCGTGGTGGCCTGCTGCATTCTTAACAACATCGTGCAGCAGAGGGGCAACTTGCTGGAGGAGGGGGACGGATACCAGGTCTTGCCCATGAGGAGGATGCGGGGAGGGCCAGGATGGGCACGGCATGGAGCCCGGGAAGGCACAGGAGGCCGCGCAACGTGTGCTCCTGGGCTGCCTTGCGCGGGGTGCTCTGATCGCCTCCAGGTTCCCGACAGGGGGGCCTGGCCGATGGCGGCACGAACATCCCATCCCACCTCCACAGGCCCCCTACCCCCAGCCGACCACCCACTCCCCTGTCCACCCTCCCTGCACCAATCCCCCATGCCCTCTCTCCGCAACTCCCTCTGTGAATTCTACCTGCCTCACTACGGGATGCGGGTCCTGGGTTGGCAGTAACAGCGGGTCTGGTCCGCGGATGTCACCCGTGCTGGATGGCATGGATGGTCAGCATTGCCTCCTGCCCCTGAAGGCGGTTGGACTACTCCAGCTGCTCCTGCAGCACTGGATGGTCGCTGACAACCCCTCATGTCGTCCCTGGCTCTGTGTCTGTATCTCCAGCATCGATGAGACCACCCTTTCCAGAAGCCCGAGGCCCATCTGGATGGCAGCTTTTCCCTGGGGTCGGGCCGCCCTCCGAACGTTCGCCCCTCAGTTGTTTCTACCTCCACTGCAGCACTTTGCCAAGCATAATCGTGGACCATAGTCACCAATGCCCTCTTAGGGCATGGCACAGGGTGGAGGAGGATAATTATCCCTGCAGGAAATTTTACTATAACAGTTTAGCCCTTGAAATGGTATGTGGCATATATGATTGTCAGACATCTCTATACAATGGTGTCATGAACTGCAAAACAAAACAACTTCTAGTTGTTCACATGACTTCCCAGAACAGAGTGGATAAATTCCTCCATCTGCTAAATGAAAGTCAGCAGGAACACAAAACAGTTTTTTTTCATTTTATACTCACGCTGACTTTAGCATTAACATTAATGAAAAAAGCGAACTACATCAGAATCCACTCCACTCACATGTCTTTTCGAAGTACTAGAGATTTTAATTTACTGAGAATTTTTGTTGGTCTGGGAGCTATTTTGGTTCTGCGTAATCTTGTTTCTATTTAACTAATTTTACAAATTCTAAGAAATCTCATAACAAAAACATCAGGTTTTACAGATAAAAGTGAGAGGATTTTGCATAGTGTGGGTGACGCACATATAATATGTGATTTTTAAACACAGGCATGATTGCATTATTCCTCATCATTGTTAATGTCTTGTGTAAGACCGCAAGTTATTTCTATATCTGTAGAGTCGTAAAAAGCTTACGAGCTCCATGTCACTGACACTTGATTCTCTGTCCGACATTCATGACTGCAATGTGACGTCTGGTAGGGTTGCTAAGAAATAATGTGCAATCCAAAATCACTGCTTACTGGACACATAAATGAATACATCACACATTTGCTTCATAGTTTAGCTACGGCCAGGCTACAGGAACACCTTTGGCATTAAATTAAAAGAAAGGACCATGGGGCGAAATTCTCCGTAATCGGTGCGATGTCCGCCGACCGGCGCCAAAAACGGCGCAAATCAGTCCGGCATCACGCTGCCCCAAAGGTGCGGACTCCTCCGGATCTTGACCGACCGAGCCCTAACCTTGAGGGGCTAGGCCCGCGGCGGACTGATTTCCGCCCCGCCAGCTGGCGGGAGAGGTATTTGGTGCCCCGTCAGCTGGCGCGGCAATGACATTGCCAGGTGGCGCATGAGCGGGAGCGTCAGCGGCCGCTCACGGCATCCCCGCGCATGCGCAGTGGAGGGAGCCTCTTCCGCCTCCGCCATGGTGGAGACCGTGGCGAAGGCGAAGGAAAAGAGTGCCCCCACGGCACAGGCCTGCCCGCGGATCGGTGGGCCCCGATTGCGGGCCAGGCCACCGTGGGGGGGGGGCCGCCAACCGCCACGGCGCGATTCCCGCCCCTGCCGAATCTCCGGTGCCGGAGAATTCGGCAACCGGCGGGGGCAGGATACACGCCAGCCCCCGGCGATTCTCTGACCCACCGGGGGGTCGGAGAATCTCGCCCGTGATTATAATTCGTTGGTTGAATTTGAGATCGCATACATATTTAAATTTCCTGCAATCCTCTACCGATTCTTTATAAAGTCTGATATTCACAGCTCAAGCTTCAACATTGTCAAAGCTGCAAACAGCAGTCAGCAGTGAAATGTTAACTCGGTCACAATTTGTTTGGAATACGTTATATAGAATTAATTAAAAAGGTATCGGGCAGGATTTTCCATTCAGGGAAATAAGTGGTTCCACCGGAATAGAAATGCTCCTGCTCTCCGCTGCCACTGGAGTAGGGCCCGATGTGTGATTCCCCATGCAAATTTATGCATGGCAGGCAGCTCACGGGATTCTGTCGGAATCCCAGTATTGGGCTGTCACTTTGAGCGGGTGACCCGATACAGAGGCCTGGAGGCCTGGAGGCCCCCCCCCCCCCCCCCCACCCCCCCCCCCCCCCCACCCCCTGCCTCCCCGGAATGCAATTCCTGCCCCCCCCCGACAAATAGGGGTGTTCATCCTCCCACTACCACGGGAGTAATGGGTCACCACCTCCCACAGCATGCATGCATGAGGGTGACCCAACTTCACCCATCGGCCCACCCCATAAACTCCACCCCCATCAGAGGCAGCTAAGTGCTTCATGCTGTGAAACGAGGAAGTCAAATTTGCTTGAATTCTTTGAGCATGTGACCAGGTGCATAGATGAGGGTAGTGCAGTTGATGTAGTTTACATGGATTTCAGCAAAACCTTTGACAAGGTTCCCACATGGGAGACTTATAAAGAAGGCAAATGCACCTGGGATACAGGGTGACTTGATAAGGTTGGTTCAAAATTGGCTGAACTGTAGGAGACAGAGAGTGATGACAGACGGCTGCTTTAGTGACTGGAAGCCAATGTCCAGAGGCGTACCACAGGGATCTGTGCTGGGCCGCCTATCGTTTGGCATTTAGAAAAATGGCATAGATAACTATATGAGGGGGGCGGGGGGGGCAAGAATCAGTAAGTTTGCAGATGACACAAAGGTTGGCCGGATGGTTAACAGTGAGGTTCAGCAGTTTGGATTACAGGAGGATATAGACGGGATGGTCAAATGGGCAGAAAAGTGGCAGATGCAATTTAACCCGAAAATCGTGAGGTGATACACTTCGGAAGGGGCAATTCGGCAAGGGAATATTCAATGAATGGCATGACACTGGGAAGTTCCAAGGAACAAAGAACAAGAACAAAGGGACCTTAGCGTGTTTGTCCATAGATCTCTGAAGGCAGAAGGGCAGGGTGGTGTAAAAGACATATTGGATACTTGCCTTTATTAATTGAGGCATAGATTACAAAACTAGGGAGGTCATGTTGGAGTTGTATGGAACTTTGGTGAGGCCACAGCTGGAGTACTGTGTGCAATTCTGGTCACTGCATTATAAGAGGGATGTGATTACACTGGAGGGGGTGCAGAGGTGAAGCACCAGGACGTTGCCTGGGATGGGACATTTAAGTTATGAAGAGAAGTTGGAAAGGCTTGGGGTGTTTTCACTGGAGAGAAGACTGAGGGGCGACCTGATCGAGGTGCACAAGATTCTGAGAGGAATGGACAAGGTGGACAGCTGTTCCCCTGAGTTGGAGGGTCAGTTACGAGGGTCACAAGTTCAAGGTCAGAGCCAGGAGGTTTAGTGGGATTTGAGGAAAATAGATTTCACCCAAAAGGTGATAACAGTCTGGAATGCACTACCTGGGAGGGTGGTAAAGGTGGGATGGCTCATATCCTGGATGAGCACTTGACAGGTGATAACATTCAAGGCTATGGACCAAGTGCTGCCCAATGGATTAGATAGGCAGGTCAGGTGCATCGCTGCAGACACGATGGGCCGAAGTGCCTCTTCTGCACTGTATTATTCTGTGACTGTGATTCTGAAAGCTGCTTCTGATGTGATGAAGGGCTGTCAATGATAGCAAGTGTATTTATAAACTTTGTAAGAAGTATTACAACACCAGGTTAAAGTCCAACAGGTTTGTTTCAAATCACTAGCTTTCGGAGTGCTGCTCTTTCCTCAGGATTCACCAGTCCAACGCTGGCATCTCCACATCATAAACTTTGTGGTTAGCATCATAGCAGAGTAATGAAGATGCATTCAAGCATGAAGGGAAAGATCAATGAACAATACCCCATGCAGCTGCCTCTGGAGTAATAAAACTGTCAATCACTGGCTAATTCAATGTATTGCTGTGTAAAATTGAATGGAAGATCTGCATTTCAAAAAAATCCTTGTCAAGTGATTTAAAGCCCTTTGAAGTTAAAGTAATCAATAAAGAGTTTCGAAAAGGTAAATCCAAGAAGTTTATTTTCATACTCACAGTAAGACCACACAGCGGTGAAGACCACACCTCGTCCCAGCCGGGAGGATCCGAAGATGCCGATTCCCTTCTGAGCTGGCTTTTATCTCGGGAAATTAATGAGACCCGCTGTTGGGCCTCCACCCCTAGTAGGGGAAATCATACTCCACAGGGAGATCGATCAGGCCATTCCTGTGGGCAGGATTCGGGCAGGATTCCTGGGTCTCCTGGGGAATAAAACATCCCTCTCCCCCAAAGTCCGCAAGTCCCTCTGTTGTAAAGGGTGGAGGAGGCCTCCTTCTCCACTTCGCCCATGGTTGCACCACTGATTGGGGAGATGTAGCGTGTTGGGAATGTCATCTTGGTGCCTATTGTCTTGGGGGGCGCCATTGGCACCCATTCCCCGACAAGACTGTCATCCGAAACCATGGCCGGTCCTGGTACCACCTCCCTGCTCTGGAGGTGGTCCACATACTTTCCCACTGTCCGCTCCCATGTTTTCACCGTGTATGATGCCAGTCCAGTCCATTCCACCATGGTCCCTGGTATCCACTGGACACCATCTCCGAAGTTCCAGATGCAAACTGTGTTCCCCGCTCGAAAACCTCGATCCTGCATTCATCTGCTGCGGTACTGCCTCTGGAGGTCTTGTTTCCATTCTGCTTTCCTGCTAATATCGGGGAATGTCAGGCGAAGGCGGAATCTCAGCCTCCGGCCCATTAGCAGTTCCGCTGGTGGCACTTCAGTTGTTATGTGTGGCGTGGTATGGTAGCTGAACAAAAATGTGCCAACCTCGTTTGCACGGATCCCGTGGCCTGTTTCCTCATGCCCCTCTTGAATGCCTATACCGTTCATTCTCCCAGACCGGTCGAGGAAGGTGGTGTGGGGTGGTCCAGATGTGCTTCACCCCATTTGACTTTGTAAAGTGCACATACTCCTCAAACTCCTCGCTAGTAAACGGGGTACCACTTGTCCGTGACAAATACCTCCGGAATGCCATGGATGCTGAATGAGAGGTGCAGCCTCTCGATGGTAACCTTTGTAATGGTGGACGGCATTCAATGGACATCTAACCATTTGAAATGCGAGAACATCGAACCTTGAAAGGGTCCGGCGAAGTCCGCATGCAGGTGCACCCAAGGTCAGCCTGGCCATTCCCATGGGTTGTGGTGGGAGTTTTTGGTGTTCCTGGCATGTGCTATATTGCTGGGCCAGCCGCTTGATATCACAATCCAAGCCTGACCACCATACTTAGCTCGTGGCAAGCATTTTCACTGTTGACACCCCCGGGTGTCCATTGTATGGGCCCTGACTTGGAATTAGAATGCAAGCTCCCCACAGGAGAATGGTATCCTCCAAGCTGAGCTCTTGCTGATTGGCCACGAAAACCCATAGTTCTGCAGCATGTTTTCCTTGCTGACCCCTGTGCAAGACGACATGGCTTAACTTTGCTAAGACTGGGTCCTTCTGCGTCCAGTGACGAACTCGTGTAGTGGTGACTGGCAAGGTATCCATAGAATCTAAGGCCAATACGACCTCGTCAGAGATGGGGGGCATGTCGGCAATGAAGTCGGCTCAAAGCATCCGCATTTGCCATATGCATGCCTGGGCGATATTCAAACATGTACTCATACGCCGCTAACAGGAGAGCCTAATGCTGTATCCAGGTAGATGTTGTCGGCGGAATTGCTTTGTCCTCATTAAAGAACCCAAGCAATGGCTTGTGGTCTGTTACAATCGTAAACTGTCACCCATAAATGTATTGGTAGAATTTCTTCACCGCAAAAACAACAGCCTGCCCTTCTTTCACGATCTGAGCATAATTGTGCTCCACATCGACCAAAGCCTTTGATGTGTAGGTTATTGGCCTCTTTGTTCTGTCGTCAACACAGTGGGATGACACTGCCCCAAACCCATATGGGGAGGTATCACATGTGACCAAAACACCATAAAACCATAAGACCATAAGACATAGGAGCGGAAGTAAGGCCATTCGGCCCATCGAGTCCACTCCACCATTCAATCATGGCTGATTTCAACTCCATTTACCCGCTCTCTCTCCATAGCCCTTAATTCCTCGAGAAATCAAGAATTTATCAACTTCTGTCTTAAAGACACTCAACGTCCCGGCCTCCACCGCCCTCTGTGGCAATGAATTCCACAGACCTACCACTCTCTGGCTGAAGAAATTTCTCCTCATCCCTGTTCTAAAGTGACTCCCTTTTATTCTAAAGCTGTGCCCCCGGGTCCTAGTCTCCCCTGCTAATGGAAACAACTTCCCTACATCCACCCTATCTAAGCCATTCATTATCTTGTAAGTTTCTATTAGATCTCCCCTCAACCTCCTAAACTCCAATGAATATAATCCCAGGATCCTCAGACGTTCATCGTATGTAGGCCTACCATTCCTGGGATCATCCGTGTGAATCTCCGCTGGACCCACTCCAGTGCCAGTATGTCCTTCCTGGGGTGTGGGGCCCAAAATTGCTCACAGTATTCTAAATGGGGCCTAACTAATGCTTTATAAAGCTTCAGAAGTACATCCCTGCTTTTATATTCCAAGCCTCTTGAGATGAATGACAACATTGCATTTGCTTTCTTAATTACGGACTCAACCTGCAAGTTTACCTTTAGAGAATCCTGGACTAGGACTCCCAAGTCCCTTTGCACTTCAGCATTATGAATTTTGTCACCGTTTAGAAAATAGTCCATGCCTCTATTCTTTTTTCCAAAGTGCAAGACCTCGCACTTGCCCACGTTGAATTTCACCAGCCATTTCTTGGACCACTCTCCTAAATTGTCTAAATCTTTCTGCAGCCTCCCCACCTCCTCCATACTACCTGCCCCTCCACCTATCTTTGTATCATCGGCAAACTTAGCCAGAATGCCCCCAGTCCCGTCATCTAGATCGTTAATATATAAAGAGAACAGCTGTGGCCCCAACACTGAACCCTGCGGGACACCACTCGTCACCGGTTGCCATTCCGAAAAAGAACCTTTTATCCCAACTCTCTGCCTTCTGCCTGACAGCCAATCGTCAATCCATGTTAGTACCTTGCCTCGAATACCATGGGCCCTTATTTTACTCAGCAGTCTCCCGTGAGGCACCTTATCAAAGGCCTTTTGGAAGTCAAGATAGATAACATCCATTGGCTCTCCTTGGTCTAACCTATTTGTTATCTCTTCAAAGAACTCTAACAGGTTTGTCAGGCACGACCTCCCCTTACTAAATCCATGCTGACTTGTCCTAATCCGACCCCGCACTTCCAAGAATTTAGAAATCTCATCCTTAACAATGGATTCTAGAATCTTGCCAACAACCGAGGTTAGGCTAATTGGCCAATAATTTTCCATCTTTTTCCTTGTTCCCTTCTTGAACAGGGGGGTTACAACAGCGATTTTCCAATCCTCTGGGACTTTCCCTGACTCCAGTGACTTTTGAAAGATCATAACTAACGCCTCCACTATTTCCTCAGCTATTTTTTCTCAAGGTGGAGAGTGAAGTAGTTGATTCGGAGACGATGAAGATATGAGATGTCAGTTGGCCTTGATTGATTGGGGAGAGTTACTTAAAGGGATGACAGTGGATAGGCAATGGCTAACATTCAAGGAACGCATGGAGGATCTGAAGCAACTGTTCAATCCTGTCTGGCACAAAAGTAAAATGGGTAAGAGGGCCAATCCATGGCTTACAAAGGAAATTAGAAATAGTATTTGATCCAAGGAAGAAACATACAGATTGGCCAAGAAAAATAATAGGTCTGAGGATTGAGAGCAGTTTAGAATTCAGCAAAGAAGGACCAAGGGATTGATTAAGAAGGGGAAAATACAGTACGAAAGTAAGCTTGCAGGAAACATAAAGACTGACATGAATAGGTTCTATAGACATGTGAAGCGAAAGAGATTGGTAAAGACAAATGCAGGGGAATATATAATAAGGGACAAAGAAATGGTTGAGCAATTGAATACATGCATTGGTTCTGTCTTCACAAAAGGGGACACAAAATCAGACACCAGAAAATGTTGGATAATGAAAGGTTTAGTGAGAGGGAAGAACTGAGGGAGATCAATATTAGTAGAGAAATGATGTTGGAAAAATTGATGGGATTGAAGGCGGATAAATCCCCAGGGCCTGGTCATCTGCATCCCAGAGTGCTTAAGGAGTTGGCTCTGGAAACAGTGGATGCATTGGTGGTCAACTTCCAGGATTCTCTAGATTCTGTAACAGTCCTTGCAGATTGGAGGGTAGCTTGCGTCACTCCAATATTCAGAAAGGGAGGTAGAGAGAAAGCAGGGAATTATAGGCCAGTAAGCCTAACATCAGGAGTGGGGAAAATTCTTGAATCCACTATCAAGGATTTCATAGCGGAACATTTAGATAGCAGTGGAAGGATCAGTCAGAGTCAGCATGGATGAATGAAGGGGAAATCATGCTCGACAAATCTGTTGTTATTCTGTGAAGATGTAACTAGTACAGTTGACAAGGGTGAGCCATCGATGTGGTATATTTGGACTTTCTGAAGATATTTGACAAAGTCCCACATAAGAGATTATTGTGCAAAATTAAAGGGCATGGGATTGGGGGAAATGTATTGAGATGGATAGAAAACTGGTTGGCAGAGAGGAAACGAAAAGTAGGAATTTTGGTCCTTTTCAAATTGGCAGGCAGTAACTAGTGGGGTGTCACAGGGATCGGTGCTGGGACCCCAGCTATTCTCAAAATATATTAGTGATTTGGATGAGGGAACAAAATGTAACATCTCAAAGTTTTCAGATGATACCAAGATAGGTGGGAGGGTGAATTGTGACGAGGATGCAGGGATCCTACAGCATGATCTGGACAGGGTGGGCGAGTGGGCAAATCAATGGCAGACGCAGTATAATTTGGATAACTGTGAGGTTATTCACTTTGGAAGCAAAAACCGGAAGGCAGATTACTACCTGAACAGTTGTAAATTGGGAGAGGGGAGTGTGCAGTGGGACCTCGGTGTCCTTGTGCACCATTCGCTGAAGGTAAGCATGCAGATGCAACAGGCGGTAAAGAAGGTAAATGGTATGTTGGCCTTCATTGCGAGAGGTTTCGAGAATAGGAGCAGGGATGTGTTGTTGCAATTATAGAGGGCCTAGGTGAGGCCACACCTGGAGTATTGTGTGCAGTTTTGGTCTCCTTGTCTGAGGAAGGATGTTCTTGCTCTCGAGGGAGTGCAGCGAAGGTTTACCAGACTGATTCCAGGGAAGGCGGGAATGTCATATGAGGAGACATTGACTAGGTTGGGATTGTTCTCACTGGAGTTCAGAAGAATGAGGGAGGAACTCATAGAAACTTATAAAATTCTAACAGGACTAGACAGTGAAAATGCAGGGAGGATGCTCCCAGTGGTGGGTGTGTCTAGAACCAGAGGTCAAACAAAGAACAAAGAAAAGTACAGCACAGGAACAGATCCTTCGGCCCTTCAAGCCTGCGCCGACCATGCTGCCCATCTAAACTAAAATCTTCTACACTTCCAGAGTACCGAATCTCTCTATTCCCATCCTATTCATGTATTTGTCACGATGCCCTTTTTCCGGGACAATCACACGCGTCCCCCACAAGAGGATGCCGTCTTCCACGCTGAACTCTGACAGCTTGGAGGAAAATGCCCGCAACTCGCCTGGGAGCTGTCTATGCTGCCCACCATACAGGACTATGTGCCGAACCTTTGACAGGACTGGCTCCGTCTGGGTCCACTCACGGATCTGTGATGCAGTGACAGGCAAGGTGTCCATAAAATTTAGGGTTGCGACCACCTCACCGGTCGTGGGGGTCGACATGGGGCCAGTTGATAAAGGCAATCGGCTCAGTGCGTCAGCATTTGCTATCTGCGTACCTGGTTTGTGCTCCAGAGAATACTCATATGCAGCAAGCAACAAAGCCCAGCGCTGGATCCGTGCAGAAGCAATGGGCGGTATTGGCTTATCCTCTCTGAAGAGTCCCAGCAGGGGCTTATGATCAGTCACGATAGTGAAATGGCGGCCGTACACATACTGGTGGAAGCGTTTCACCGCGAAAACCACTGCCAGGCCCTCCTTCTCGATCTGCGCGTACTTTTTCTCCGCTGCAGTCAATGTGCGGGAGGCGAAAGCTATCGGTCGCTCGGCCCCGTTCTCCATCTTGTGGGACAGGACGGCCCCAATACCATACGGGGATGCATCACATGTGACGAGCAAAGGCTTTCCCGGATCATAGTGGGTTAGTAACCCAGACGACGACAATTGTTGCTTTACCCGCCGGAAAGCGGTTTCTTGCGGCTGACCCCAAACCCAGGTGTGATTTTTCTTTAGCAGCAGGTGTAAAGGGGCCAGCGTAGTTGCCAGATTGGGGAGGAACTTCCCGTAATAGTTTACGAGACCGAGAAAAGAACGAAGATGCGAAGTGTCAGTCGGGGTGGGGGCATGTTGAATTGCACGCACCTTCTCTGCGACGGGGTGCAGACCCTCGCGGCCCACCCGATAACCTAGGTAGACTACTTCTTTTGCCTGAAATACGCACTTTGTGTGACGTAAACAGACTCCAGCCTCCGAAAGGCGTTTAAGGACAGCCTCCAGATTTTCCAAATGCTCTTGCTCCGACGTCCCTGTAATCAACACGTCATCTAGGTAGACAGCCACACGTGGTAAATCTCTCAAAATGCCCTCCATAACACGTTGAAAAATTGCGCAGGCAGAGGATACTCCAAAGGGCAACCGTGTATATTCATACAGGCCCCGGTGTGTGTTAATTGTTACATATGGTCGGGAGGCAGGGTCCAGCTCCAACTGCAGGTAGGCGTGACTCATATCTAATTTTGTGACTGAGAGTCCGCCTGCAAGTTTCGCGTAGAGATCCTCTATGCGAGGCATTGGGTATCGGTCGAGTCGGGAAACTGTATTCACTGTAAGTTTATAGTCGCCACACAAGCGAACTGTGGCATCTGGCTTCATTACTGGTACAATTGGTGCTGCCCAGTCAGCAAAACGGACGGGCCTGATAATACCCAAATTCTCCAAACGAGTGAGCTCCCCTTCTACCTTCTCGAGCAAAGCGTAAGGCACTGGGCGCGCCCGGAAATAGCGCAGCGTGGATCCTGGTTCAACTTGGATACGGGCTACAGCCCCTGTTATTTTCCCCAAACCAGGTTGGAATACCTCTGGGTATCGTCCTAGCACCTCAGTCAACCCTCCAGAAACTGTTTGGAGGATGTGCTGCCATTGCAACCGCAAATGGCGCAACCAGTCCCGACCCAACAGGCTGGGCCCATGGCCACGCACTACGATAAGTGGGAAACGCCCCTCCTGGCGTCCATAGACAACAGGGGTCATTGTAGTTCCTGCAATGTCCAGTGGTTCCCCCGTGTAGGTGGCCAACCTGGCCTGTGAGTCAGTTAATGTAAGTGTCTGTATACCCTGCTTGATGCGGTCGAATGTCCTCTGGGCGATCACGGAGACCGCTGCGCCAGTATCCAACTCCATCTCCAGCGGGTGGCCATTGACGCGTACTGTCACCTTAATGGGGGCCACACGGGGAGCTGCCACACAATGCAGCTGCAAGCAGTCGTCCTCCATCTCCACGTCCTCAGGAGAGGTCGCCGCAGGTTCACCCACATGGAAGGTATGGCCTCTGAGCTGGTCCCAGTTACGGCCCCTGGGCTGGTCCCAGTTTCGGTCGGAACGACGGCGCCTCTGGCGTCCCCAGGACCGCCGTCCGCAACGGGGTCGGCGCCTACAAGTCTGACACGGACATGGCTCCTCATCCATTGGCTCTGGAGAAGGCTCCCTTCGGGGAGGAATGTCCGATGGCCACTGGCATCGGTCTGGTCGTTGCCTCCCCCAAGGTACCGCAGGAGTGCGGGGGGACGTTTTTGGGCGGAAAGGGTTGCGCCCCAAGGCATGCACTTCCATTCCCTGTAGCTCCTGTACTCCTCGCTCTGCGCTCTCTCGGGACAAGACTATTTGTATTGCCTGTTGAAAAGTCAATGTTGGCTCCGCTAACAACTTTCTCTGGGTGGCCGCATCGTTAATACCGCAAACCAAACGGTCGCGTAACATTTCTGACAAGGTCTCACCATAGTCACAGTATTCCGCAATCCCGCGTAGCCTGGATAAAAAAAATCGGCAAGGGATTCTCCAGGGGTCCTCTCAGCAGTAATAAACCGGTAACGCTGGACTATCGTGGACGGGGTTGGGTTAAAGTGTTGCCCCACTATATTCACAAGTTCGTTAAACGTTTTGGTGTCCGGCGCAGCTGGGTACGTAAGGCTCCTAATCACCCCAAACGTATGCGGCCTGCAGGCGGTGAGCAATATGACCACCTGGCGCTCGTTTTCAGTGATATTGTTTGCCCGGAAATAGTAACGCATCCGTTGTGTGTACTGGTTCCAGCTTTCCAGCGCAGCATCAAAAACATCCAAACGTCCGTACAGAGGCATGGTATAATAGAAAACAACTTCCAACCTGTATCCAACAAAAATCCAGGGAGGTGGCTTCAGCAGTGTAGACAGCTATTCACTTTTACCTTCGTCGCCAGTTTTGTAAGGGCCTCGAAGAATCCAGCACGAGTTTTGAGGATACAAAATAATAACGTTTATTTACTATAACAATACATACATAACAGTAGCAGTAACGTCCCTTGCTACCGTCTCCTTCCTCCTGGTTCCTGGACTGGCCAGCTTATTTATGGTAGGAGTTTCTCCGCCCCCCTCATTGGGGAAGTTCATACTCCCATAGGATTGTGGGATAGTCATTAGTCCCCAGCCAATCGTCAGTAGGCAAGTTATAACACCCTCCTTTCCCCCATTCCTCTCCTTTCCCTCCTTCCCCGCATTCCCCTCCTTTCCCCCATTTCTCTCCTTCCCCCATTCCCCTCCTTCCCCCATTTCCCTGTTTCCCCCCATTTTCCCCCTTTCCCCCATTCCCCTCCTTCCTCCCATTTCCCTCCTTCCCCCCATTCCCCTCCTTCCCCCCATTCCCCTCCTTTCCCCCATTCCCCTCCTTTCCCCCATTCCCCTCCTTTCCCCCATTCCCCTCCTTTCCCCCATTCCCCTCCTTTCCCCCATTCCCCACCTTTCCCCCATTCCCCACCTTCCCCCCATTCCCCTCCTTTCGCCCCCATTCTCCTCCAATCCCCATTTCCCTCCATTCCTCCATTCCCCCATTCCCCTCCTTTCCCCCATTCCCCTCCTTTCCCCATTCCCCTCCTTCCCCATTTCCCTCCTTTCCCCCATTCCCCTCCTTTACCCCATTTCCTCTCCTTTCCCCCATTTCCCTCCTTTCCCCCATTCCCCTCCTTCCCCCCATTCCCCTCCTCCCCCATTCCCCTCCTTTCCCCCATTACCCTCCTTTCCTCCATTCCCCTCCTTTCCCCCCATTCCCCTCTTCCCCATTCCCCATTTCCCTCCTTTCCCCCATTCCCCTCCTTCCCCCCATTCCCCTCCTTCCCCCATTCCCCTTCTTTCCCCCATTTCCCTCCTTTCCCCCATTTCCCTTCTTCCCCCATTCTCCCACTCCCCTCCTTTCGCCCCCATTCCCCTCCATTCCCCCATTTCCCTCCTTTCCTCCATTCCCCATTCCCCATTCCCCTCCTTCCCCATTTCCCTCCTTTCCCCCATTTCCCTCCTTTCCCCCATTTCCGTCCTTTCCCCCATTCCCCTCCTTCCCCCATTCCCCTCCTTCATCCATTTCCCTCCTTCCCCACATTCCCCTCCTTCCCCCCATGCCCCTCCTTGCTGTCATTCCCTTCCTTTTCCCCCATTCCCCTCCTTTCCCCCATTCCCCTCCTTTCCCCCATTCCCCTCCTTTCCCCCATTCCTCTCCTTTCCCCCATTCCTCTCTTTCCCCCATTCCTCTCCTTTTCCCCATTCCCCTCCTTTGCCCCATTCCCCTCCTTCCCCCATTCCTCTCCTTTCCCCCCATTCTCCTCCTTTCCCCCATTCCCTTCCTTCCCCATTTCCCTCCTTTCCCCCATTCCCCTCCTTCCCCCATTCCCCTCCTTCCCCCATTTCCCTCCTTCCCCACATTCCCCTCCTTCCCCCCTTGCTGTCATTCCCTTCCTTTTCCCCCATTCCCCTCCTTTCCCCCATTCCCCTCCTTTCCCCCATTCCCCTCCTTTCCCCCATTCCCCTCCTTCCCCCATTCCTCTCCTTTTCCCCCATTCCCCTCCTTTCCCCCATTCCCCTCCTTCCCCCATTCCTCTCCTTTCCCCCCATTCCTCTCCTTTCCCCCCATTCCCCTCCTTTCCCCCCATTCCCCTCCTTTCCCCCATTCTCCTCCTTTCCCCCATTCCTCTCCTTTCCCCCCATTCCCCTTCTTCCCCCATTTCCTTCCTTTCCCCCCATTCCCCTCCCTTCAAACCATTCCCCTCCTTGCCTCCATTTCCCTCCTTTCCCCCCAATCCCCTCCTTTCCCCCATCCCCCTCCTTTCCCCCATTCCCCTCCTTTCCCCCATTCCCCTCCTTGCCCCCATTTCCCTCCTTTCCCCCATTCCCCTCCTTTCCCCCATTCCCCTCCTTTCCCCCATTCCCCTCCTTTCCCCCATTCCCCTCCTTTCCCCCATTCCCCTCCTTCCCCCCATTCCCCTCCTTCCCCCCATTCCCCTCCTTTCCCCCATTCCCCTCCTTCCCCCATTCCTCTCCTTTCCCCCATTCTCCTCCTTTCTCCCATTCCCCTCCTTCCCCCATTCTTCTCCTTTCCCCCATTCTCCTCCTTTCCCCATTCTCCTCCTTTCCCCCCATTCCCCTCCTTTCCCCCATTCTCCTCCTTTCCCCATTCCTCTCCTTTCCCCCCATTCCCCACCTTTCCCCCCATTCCCCTCCCTTCAAACCATTGCCCTCCTCCCCCATTCCCCCCCTCCCCATTCCCCTCCTTTCCTCCATTCCCCTCCAATCCCCCCATTCCCCTCTTCCCCCATTCCCCATTTCCCTCCTTTCCCCATTCCCCTCCTTCCCCCCATTCCCCTCCTTCCCCCATTCCCCTTCTTTCCCCCATTTCCCTCCTTTCCCCCATTTCCCTTCTTCCCCCATTCTCCCACTCCCCTCCTTTCGCCCCCATTCCCCTCCATTCCCCCATTTCCCTCCTTTCCTCCATTCCCCCATTCCCCATTCCCCTCCTTCCCCATTTCCCTCCTTTCCCCCATTTCCCTCCTTTCCCCCATTTCCGTCCTTTCCCCCATTCCCCTCCTTCCCCCATTTCCCTCCTTTCCCTCATTCCCCTCTTTCCCCCATTCCCCTCCTTCCCCCATTTCCATCCTTTCCCCCATTCCCCTTTTTCCCCCATTCCCCTCCTTCCCCCATTACCCTCCTTCCCCCCATTACCCTCCTTCCCCCCATTCCCGTCCTTCCCCCATTTCCCTCCTTCCGCCCATTTCCCTCCTTTCCCCCATTCCTCTCCTTTCACCCATTTCCCTCCTTCCCCCCTTCCCCTCCTTCCTCCCATTTCCCTCCTTTCCCCCATTTCCCTCCTTTCCCCCATTCCCCTCCTTTCCCCCATTCCCCTCCTTTCCCCCATTCCCCTCCTTCCCCCATTTCCCTCCTTCCCCCCATTACCCTCCTTCCTCCCATTTCCCTCCTTTCCCCCATTCCCCTCCTTCCCCCATTCCCCTCCTTCATCCATTTCCCTCCTTCCCCACATTCCCCTCCTTCCCCCCATGCCCCTCCTTGCTGTCATTCCCTTCCTTTTCCCCCATTCCCCTCCTTTCCCCCATTCCCCTCCTTTCCCCCATTCCCCTCCTTTCCCCATTCCTCTCCTTTCCCCCATTCCTCTCTTTCCCCCATTCCTCTCCTTTTCCCCCATTCCCCTCCTTTGCCCCATTCCCCTCCTTCCCCCATTCCTCTCCTTTCCCCCCATTCTCCTCCTTTCCCCCATTCCCTTCCTTCCCCATTTCCCTCCTTTCCCCCATTCCCCTCCTTCCCCCATTCCCCTCCTTCCCCCATTTCCCTCCTTCCCCACATTCCCCTCCTTCCCCCCTTGCTGTCATTCCCTTCCTTTTCCCCCATTCCCCTCCTTTCCCCCATTCCCCTCCTTTCCCCCATTCCCCTCCTTTCCCCCATTCCCCTCCTTCCCCCATTCCTCTCCTTTTCCCCCATTCCCCTCCTTTCCCCCGTTCCCCTCCTTTCCCCCATTCCCCTCCTTCCCCCATTCCTCTCCTTTCCCCCCATTCCTCTCCTTTCCCCCATTCCCCTCCTTTCCCCCCATTCCCCTCCTTTCCCCCATTCTCCTCCTTTCCCCCATTCCTCTCCTTTCCCCCCATTCCCCTCCTTCCCCCATTTCCTTCCTTTCCCCCCATTCCCCTCCCTTCAAACCATTCCCCTCCTTGCCTCCATTTCCCTCCTTTCCCCCCAATCCCCTCCTTTCCCCCATCCCCCTCCTTTCCCCCATTCCCCTCCTTTCCCCCATTCCCCTCCTTGCCCCCATTTCCCTCCTTTCCCCCATTCCCCTCCTTTCCCCCATTCCCCTCCTTTCCCCCATTCCCCTCCTTTCCCCCATTCCCCTCCTTTCCCCCATTCCCCTCCTTCCCCCCATTCCCCTCCTTTCCCCCATTCCCCTCCTTCCCCCATTCCTCTCCTTTCCCCCATTCTCCTCCTTTCTCCCATTCCCCTCCTTCCCCCATTCTTCTCCTTTCCCCCATTCTCCTCCTTTCCACCATTCTCCTCCTTTCCCCCCATTCCCCTCCTTTCCCCATTCCTCTCCTTTCCCCCCATTCCCCACCTTTCCCCCCATTCCCCTCCCTTCAAACCATTGCCCTCCTCCCCCATTCCCCCCTCCCCATTCCCCTCCTTTCACCCATTCCCCTCCTTTACCCCATTTCCTCTCCTTTACCCCCTTCCCCTCCTTTCCCCCCATTCCCCTCCTTCCCCCCATTCCCCTCCTTTCCCCCATTTCCCTCCTTCCCCCATTCCCCTCCTTCCCCCCATTCCCCTCCTTCCCCCATTCCCCTCCTTCCCCCCATTCCCCTCCTTCCCCCATTCCCCTCCTTCCTCACATTCCCCTCCTTTCCCCCATTCCCCTCCTTTCCCCATTCCCCTCCTTTCCCCCATTCCCCTCCTTCCCCCATTTCCCTCCTTCCCCCATTTCCCTCCTTCCCCCTTTCCACTTCTTCCCCCATTCCCCTCCTTCCCCCATTTCCCTCCTTCCCCTCATTTCCCTCCTTCCCCCATTCCCCTCCTTCCCCCATTCCCCTCCTTCCCCCATTTCCCTCCTTCCCCTCATTTCCCTCCTTCCCCCATTCCACTCCTTCCACCCATTGCCCTCCTTTCCCCCATTGCCCTCCTTTCCCCCATTGCCCCCTTTCCCCATTCCCCTCCTTCCCCTCATTTCCCTCCTTCCCCATTCCCCTCCTTCCCCCATTTCACTTCTTCCCCCATTCCCCTCCTTCCCCCCATTCCACTCCTTCCCCCCATTCCACTCCTTCCACCCATTGCCCTCCTTTCCCACATTGCCCTCCTTTCCCCCATTGCCCTCCTTTCCCCATTCCCCTCCTTCCCCTCATTTCCCTCCTTACCCCCATTCCCCTCCTTACCCCCATTCCCCTCCTTACCCCCATTCCCCTCCTTACCCCCATTCCCCTCCTTACCCCCATTCCCCTCCTTCCCCCCATTCCCCTCCTTCCCCCCATTCCCCTCCTTCCCCCCATTCCCCTCCTTCCCCCCATTCCCCTCCTTCCCCCCATTCCCCTCCTTCCCCCATTCCCCTCCTTCCCCCATTCCCCTCCTGCCCCCCCATTCCCCTCCTGCCCCCCATTCCCCTCCTTGCCCCCATTCCCCTCCTTGCCCCCATTCCCCTCTTTCCCCCGTTCCCCTCCTTCTCCCATTTCCCTCCTTCCCCCCCCATTCCCCTCCTTCCTCCCATTTCCCTCCTTTCCCCCATTTCCCTCCTTTCCCCCATTCCCCTCCTTTCCCCCATTCCCCTCCTTTCCCCCATTTCCCTCCTTCCCCCATTCCCCCATTTCATAGAACATAGAACATAGAACAATACAGCGCAGTACAGGCCCTTCGGCCCACGATGTTGCACCGAAACAAAAGCCATCTAACCTACACTATACCATTATCATCCATATGTTTATCCAATAAACTTTTAAATGCCCCCAATGTTGGCGAGTTCACTACTGTAGCAGGTAGGGCATTCCACGGCCTCACTACTCTTTGCGAAAAGAACCTACCTCGGACCTCTGTCCTATATCTATTACCCCTCAGTTGAAAGTTATGTCCCCTCGTGCCAGCCATTTCCATCCGCGGGAGAAGGCTCTCACTGTCCACCCTATCCAACCCCCTAATCATTTTGTATGCCTCTATTAAGTCTCCTCTTAACCTTCTTCTCTCCAACGAAAACAACCTCAAGTCCATCAGCCTTTCCTCATAAGATTTTCCCTCCATACCAGGCAACATCCTGGTAAATCTCCTCTGCACCCGCTCCAAAGCCTCCACGTCCTTCCTATAATGCGGTGACCAGATCTGTACGCAATACTCCAAATGCGGCCGTACCAGAGTTCTGTACAGCTGCAACATGACCTCCTGACTCCGGAACTCAATCCCTCTACCAATAAAGGGCAACACTCCATAGGCCTTCTTCACCACCCTATCAACCTGGGTGGCAACTTTCAGGGATCTATGTACATGGACACCTAGATCCCTCTGCTCATCCACACTTTCAAGAACTTTTCCATTAGCCAAATATTCCACATTCCTGTTATTCCTTCCAAAGTGAATCACCTCACACTTCTCTACATTAAACTCCATTTGCCACCTCTCAGCCCAGCTCTGCAGCTTATCTATATCCCTCTGTAACCTGCTACTTCCTTCCACACTATCGACAACACCACCGACTTTAGTATCGTTTGCAAATTTACTCACCCACCCTTCTGCGCCTTCCTCTAGGTCATTGATAAAAATGACAAACAGCAACGGCCCCAGAACAGATCCTTGTGGTACTCCACTTGTGACTGAACTCCATTCTGAACATTTCCCATCAACCACCACCCTCTGTCTTCTTTCAGCTAGCCAATTTCTGATCCACATCTCTAAATCACCCTCAATCCCCAGCCTCCGTATTTTCTGCAATAGCCTACCGTGGGGAACCTTATCAAACGCTTTGCTGAAATCCATATACACCACATCAACTGCTCTACCCTCGTCTACCTGTTCAGTCACCTTCTCAAAGAACTCAATAAGGTTTGTGAGGCATGACCTACCCTTCACAAAGCCATGCTGACTATCCCTGATCATATTATTCCTATCTAGATGATTATAAATCTTGTCTCTTATAATCCCCTCCAAGACCTTACCCACTACAGACGTGAGGCTCACCGGTCTCTAGTTGCCGGGGTTGTCTCTGCTCCCCTTTTTGAACAAAGGGACCACATTTGCTATCCTCCAGTCCTCTGGCACTATTCCTGTAGCCAATGATGACATAAAAATCAAAGCCAATGGTCCAGCAATCTCTTCCCTGGCCTCCCAGAGAATCCTAGGATAAATCCCATCTGGTCCCGGGGACTTATCTATTTTCAGCCTGTCCAGAATTGCCAACACCTCTTCCCTACGTACCGCAATGCCATCTAATCTATTTACCTGGAGCTCAGCATTCTCCTCCACAACATTATCTTTTTCCTGAGTGAATACTGACGAAAAATATTCATTTAGTATCTCGCCTATCTCTTCAGACTCTACACACAACTTCCCATCCCTGTCCTTGACTGGTCCTACTCTTTCCCTAGTCATTCGCTTATTCCTGACATACCTATAGAAAGCTTTTGGGTTTTTCTTGATCCTTCCTGCCAAATACTTCTCATGTCCCCTCCTTGCTTGTCTTAGCTCTCTCTTTAGATCCTTCCTCGCTACCTTGTAACTATCCATCGCCCCAACTGAAACTTCACACCTCATCTTCACATAGGCCTCCTTCTTCCTCTTAACAAGAGATTCCACTTCTTTGGTAAACCACGGTTCCCTCGCTCGGCACCTTCCTCCCTGCCTGACCGGTACATACTTATCAAGTACACGCAGTAGCTGATCCTTGAACAAGCTCCACTTATCCAGTGTGTCCAACACTTGCAGCCTACTTCTCCACCTTATCCCCCCCAAGTCACGTCTAATGGCATCATAATTTCCCTTCCCCCAGCTATAACTCTTGCCCTGCGGTGTATACTTATCCCTTTCCATCCTTAACGTAAACGTCACCGAATTGTGGTCACTGTCCCCAAAGTGCTCACCTACCTCCAAATCCAACACCTGGCCTGGTTCATTACCCAAAACCAAATCCAATGTGGCCTCACCTCTTGTTGGCCTGTCAACAAACTGTGTCAGGAAACCCTCCTGCACACACTGTACAAAAAACGACCCATCTAATGTACTCAAACTATATCTTTTCCAGTCAATATTTGGAAAGTTAAAGTCTCCCATAATAACTACCCTGTTACTTTCGCTCTTATCCAGGATCATCCTCGCCATCCTTTCCTCTACATCCCTCGAACTATTTGGAGGCCTATAGAAGACTCCCAACAGTGTGACCTCTCCTTTCATGTTTCTAACCTCAGCCCATACTACCTCGGAAGATGAGTCCCCATCTAGCATCCTCTCCGCCACCGTAATACTGCTCTTGACTAGCAGCGCCACACCTCCCCCTCTTTTGCCTCTTTCTCTGAGCTTACTAAAACACCTAAACCCCGGAACCTGCAACATCCACTCCTGTCCCTGCTCTATCCATGTCTCCGAAATGGCCACATCATCGAAGTCCCAGGTACCAACCTATGCTGCCAGTTCCCCTACCTTATTTCGTATACTCCTGGCATTGAAGTAGACACACTTCAAACCACCTACCTGAACACTGGCCCCCTCCTGCGACGTCAAATCTGAGCTCCTGATCTCTACACTCTCATTCTCCCTTACCCTAAAACTACAATCCAGGTTCCCATGCCCCTGCTGCATTAATTTAAACCCCCCCAAAGAGCACTAACAAATCTCCCCCCCAGGATATTTGTGTCCCGCAGGTTCAGATGTAGACCATCCTGTCTGTAGAGGTCCCACCTTCCCCAGAAAGAGCCCCAGTTATCCAGAAATCTGAATCCCTCCCGCCTGCACCATCCCTGTAGCCACGTGTTTAATTGCTCTCTCTCCCTATTCCTCATCTCACTATCACGTGGCACGGGCAACAACCCAGAGATAACAACTCTGTTTGTTCTAGTTCTGAGCTTCCATCCTAGCTCCCTGAAAGCCTGCCTGACATCCTTATCCCCTTTCCTACCTATATCGTTAGTGCCAATGTGGACCACGACTTGGGACTGCTCCCCCTCCCCCTTAAGGACCCGGAAAACACGATCCGAGACATCAAGTACCCTTGCACCTGGGAGGCAACATACCAAACGTGAGTCTCTCACGCTCCCACAAAATCTCCTATCTGTGCCCCTGACTATCGAGTCCCCAATTACTCATGCTCTGCTCCTCTCCCCCCTTCCCTTCTGAGCAACAGGGACAGACTCCGTGCCAGAGGCCCGTACCCCATGGCTTACCCCTGGTAAGTCCCCCCCCCCACAAGTATCCAAAGCGGTATACTTGTTTCTCAGGGGAACGACCGCAGGGGATCCCTGCACTGACTGTTTTTTCCCAGTCCCTCTTACAGTTACCCACCTATCTCCAATCTTTGGTGTAACTAATTCCCTGAAGCTGCTATCTATGACCCCCTCTGCCTCCCGAATGATCCGAAGTTCTTCCAACTCCAGCTCCAGTTCCCTAACTCGGTCTTGGAGGAGCTGGAGATGGCAGCACTTCCTGCAGGTAAAATCAGCAGGGGCACTAACTGCATCCCTCACCTCAAACATCCTGCAGGAGGAACATTGCACTCCCTTCCCTGCCATCCCTCTAACTTTCTACCAAGATCTGGCTAACAACTAAATTAAATTTTTTATATAAAAAAAAATATTAATAACAATAATAAAATATGGTACTTACCTCACACCAAAGGGTTTTATTATTAGGTTAGAGGAGGAGGGCGGGTGGGAGACACTACACGTGTAGTGTCTCGGGTTTCCTCTCCACCAGAATTTATTGGTGAGGGTCTTCCCAGAAGTCTGCGGGTCGACTTCCTGTTCCCACCTAAAACACTAAAATTTTTTAAAAGAAATTTAAAGGAGAGACTTACCTCCCAGAAATCACTTCCGCACTGCCCCCGCTGAAATGGACTAGCCTGCTCCGCTCCTGCTGAAATCGACTTGGCCTGCAAGGTAAGTAAGTTGTTAATCAGTACTTACCTCACCCAGGCAGCGACCTTTTAAAAGGTCCCCTCTGCCTCGCAGCTCCCGCGCTTTTTCAAATTCCCGCGCTGATTCTAAGGTCCCAGCTCTCACTCCCGAACTAAACAGCTGACCTGCAAGGTAAGGAAGTTAATCAGTACTTACCTCACCCAGGCAGCGGCCTTTTAAACGGTCCCCTCTGCCTCGCAGCACCCGCGCGTTTTCAAATTCCCGCGCTGATTCTAAGGTCCCAGCTCTCACTCCCGAACTAAACAGCTGACCTGCAAGGTAAGGAAGTTAATCAGTACTTACCTCACCCAGGCAGCGACCTTTTAAACGGTCCCCTCTGGCTCGCAGCTCCCGCGCTTTTTCAAATTCCCGTGCTGTTTCCCTCCTTCCCCCCATTCCCCTCCTTCCTCCCATTTCCCTCCTTTCCCCCATTCCCCTCCTTTCCCCATTCCCCTCCTTCCCCCATTCCCCTCCTTCCCCCCATTCCCCTCCTTCCCCCATTCCCCTCCTTCCCCCCATTCCCCTCCTTCCCCCATTCCCCTCCTACCCCCATTCCCCTCCTTCCCCCATTCCCCTCCTTCCCCCCATTCCCCTCCTTCCCCCCATTCCCCTCCTTCCCCATTCCCCTCCCCCCATTCCCCTCCTTCCCCATTCCCCTCCTTCCCCCATTTCCCTCCTTTCCCCCATTCCTCTCCTTTCCCCCATTCCCCTCCTTTCCCCCCATTCCCCTCCTTTCCCCCATTCCCTCCTTTCCCCCATTCCCCTCATTTCCCCCATTCCTCTCCTTTCCCCCCATTCTCCTCCTTTCCCCCATTCCTCTCCTTTCCCCCCATTCCCCTCCTTTCCCCCATTGCCCTCCTTTCCCCCATTCCCCTCCTTACCCCCATTCCCCTCCTTTCCCCCATTCCCCTCCTTTCGCCCATTCCCCTCCTTTCCCCCATTCCCCTCCTTTCCCCCATTCCACTCCTTTCCCCCCATTCCCCCCCTTTCCCCCCATTTCCTCTCTTTCCCCCCATTCCCCTCCTTTCACCCCATTCCCCTCCCTACAACCCATTCCCCTCCCTTCAACCCATTCCCCTCCCTTCAACCCATTCCCCTCCTTCCCCCATTCCCCTCCTTCCCCCA
Organism: Scyliorhinus torazame; assembly: GCF_047496885.1. Taxonomy (NCBI): domain Eukaryota; kingdom Metazoa; phylum Chordata; class Chondrichthyes; order Carcharhiniformes; family Scyliorhinidae; genus Scyliorhinus; species Scyliorhinus torazame. The sequence goes on from NC_092717.1 coordinate 72,776,417, forward strand.
TTCCCCTCCTTCCCCCATTCCCCTCCTTCCCCCCATTCCCCTCCTTCCCCATTCCCTCCTTCCCCCATTCCCCTCCTTCCCCCATTCCCCTCTTTCCCCCCAATCCCCTCCTTCCCCCTTTCCCCTCCTTCCCCCATTTCCCTCCTTCCCCCATTCCCCTCCTCCCCCATTCCCCTCCTCCCCCCATTCCCCTCTTTCCCCCCATTCTCCTCCTTCCCCCATTCCCCTCCTTCCCCATTCCCCTTCTTCCTCCCATTTCCCTCCTTTCCCCCATTCCACTCCTTTCCCCATTCCCCTCCTTCCCCATTCCCTCTTTCCCCCCATTCCCCTCCTTCCCCCATTCCCCTCCATCCCCCATTTCCCTCCTTCCCCATTCCCCTCCTTCCCCCATTCCCCTCTTTCCACCCATTCTCCTCCTTCCCCATTTCCCTCCTTTCCCCATTCCACTCCTTTCCCCATTCCCCTCCTTCACCCCATTCCCCTCCTTCCCCCATTCCCCTCCTTCCCCCATTCCCCTCCTTCCCCCATTCCCTCCTTCCCCCCATTCCCCTCCTTCCCCCCATTTCCCCTCCTTCACCCCATTCCCCTCCTACCCCCATTGCTCTCATTCCCCCCATTCCCCTCCTTCCCCCCATTCCCCTCCTTCCTCATTCCCCTCCCCCATTCCCCTCCTCCCCATTCCCCTCCTTCCCCATTTCCCTCCTTCCCCCATTTCCCTCCTTTCCCCCATTCCTCTCCTTTCCCCCATTCCCCTCCTTTCCCCATTTCCCCTCCTTTCCCCCATTCCCCTCCTTTCCCCCATTCCTCTTCTTTCCCCCCATTCTCCTCCTTTCCCCCATTCCCTCCTCCCCCATTCCCCTCCTCCCCCATTCCCCTCCTTTTCCCCCATTCCCCTCCTTTCCCCCCATTTCCCTCCTTTACCCCATTTCCTCTCCTTTCCCCCCATTCCCCTCCTTCCTCCCATTTCCCTCCTTTACCCCATTCCCCTCCTTCCCCCCATTCCCCTCCATTCACCCATTCCCCTCCTTTCCCCCATTCCCCTCCTTCCCCCATTTCCCTCCTCCTCCCCCATTTCCCTTCTTCCCCCATTCCCCTCCTTCCCCATTCCCCTCCTTTCCCCCATTCCCCTCCTTTCCCCCATTCCCCTCCTTTCCCCCCATTCCCCTCCTTTCCCCCATTCCCCTCCTTTCCCCATTAACCTCCTTTCCCCCATTCCCCTCCTACCCCCATTCCCCTCCTTCCCCCATTCCCCTCCTTCCCCCCATTCCCCTCCTTCCCCCCATTCCCCTCCTTCCCCATTCCCCTCCCCCCATTCCCCTCCTTCCCCCATTCCCCTCCTTCCCCCATTTCCCTCCTTTCCCCCATTCCACTCCTTTCCCCCCATTCCCCTCCTTTCCCCTCCATTCCCCTCCTTTCCCCCATTCCCCTCCTTTCCCCCATTCCCCTCATTTCCCCCATTTCCTCTCCTTTCCCCCCATTTTCCTCCTTTCCCCCATTCCTCTCCTTTCCCCCCATTCCCCTCCTTTCCCCCATTGCCCTCCTTTCCCCCATTCCCCTCCTTACCTCCATTCCCCTTCTTTCCCCCATTCCCCTCCTTTCCCCCATTCCCCTCCTTTCCCCCATTCCCCCTCCTTTCCCCCATTCCACTCCTTTCCCCCCATTCCCCTCCTTTCCCCCCATTTCCTCTCTTTCCCCCCATTCCCCTCCTTTCACCCCATTCCCCTCCCTACAACCCATTCCCCTCCCTTCAACCCATTCCCCTCCCTTCAACCCATTCCCCTCCTTCCCCCATTCCCCTCCTTCCCCCCATTCCCCTCCTTCCCCCATTCCCCTCCTTTCCCCCATTCCCCTCCTTCCCCCCATTCCCCTCCTTCCCCCATTCCCTCCTTCCCCCATTCCCCTCCTTCCCCATTCCCCTCCTTCCCCCATTCCCCTCTTTCCCCCCAATCCCCTCCTTCCCCCTTTCCCCTCCTTCCCCCATTTCCCTCCTTCCCCCATTCCCCTCCTCCCCCCATTCCCCTCCTCCCCCCATTCCCCTCCTCCCCCCATTCCCCTCTTTCCCCCCATTCTCCTCCTTCCCCCATTCCCCTCCTTCCCCATTCCCCTTCTTCCTCCCATTTCCCTCCTTTCCCCCATTCCACTCCTTTCCCCATTCCCCTCCTTCCCCATTCCCCTCTTTCCCCCCATTCCCCTCCTTCCCCCATTCCCCTCCATCCCCCATTCCCCTCCTTCCCCCATTCCCCTCCTTCCCCCATTCCCCTCTTTCCACCCATTCTCCTCCTTCCCCCATTCCCCTCCTTCCCCATTCCCCTCCTTCCTCCCATTTCCCTCCTTTCCCCCATTCCACTCCTTTCCCCATTCCCCTCCTTCACCCCATTCCCCTCCTTCCCCCATTCCCCTCCTTCCCCCATTCCCCTCCTTCCCCCATTCCCCTCCTTCCCCCCATTCCCCTCCTTCCCCCCATTCCCCTCCTTCACCCCATTCCCCTCCTACCCCCATTGCTCTCCTTCCCCCCATTCCCCTCCTTCCCCCCATTCCCCTCCTTCCCCATTCCCCTCCCCCATTCCCCTCCTTCCCCCATTCCCCTCCTTCCCCCATTTCCCTCCTTCCCCCATTTCCCTCCTTTCCCCCATTCCTCTCCTTTCCCCCATTCCCCTCCTTTCCCCCATTCCCCTCCTTTCCCCCATTCCCCTCCTTTCCCCCATTCCTCTTCTTTCCCCCCATTCTCCTCCTTTCCCCCATTCCCCTCCTCCCCCATTCCCCTCCTCCCCCATTCCCCTCCTTTCCCCCATTCCCCTCCTTTCCCCCATTTCCCTCCTTTACCCCATTTCCTCTCCTTTCCCCCCATTCCCCTCCTTCCTCCCATTTCCCTCCTTTACCCATTCCCCTCCTTCCCCCCATTCCCCTCCATTCACCCATTCCCCTCCTTTCCCCCATTCCCCTCCTTCCCCCATTTCCCTCCTCCTCCCCCATTTCCCTTCTTCCCCCATTCCCCTCCTTCCCCATTCCCCTCCTTTCCCCCATTCCCCTCCTTTCCCCCATTCCCCTCCTTTCCCCCCATTCCCCTCCTTTCCCCCATTCCCCTCCTTTCCCCCATTTCCCTCTTTCCCCTATTCCTCTCCTTTCGAACCCATTCTCCTCCTTTCCCCCATTATACTCCTTCCCCATTCCCCTTCTTCCTCCCATTTCCCTCCTTTCCCCCATTCCACTCCTTTCCCCATTCCCCTCCTTCCCCCATTCCCCTCTTTCCCCCCATTCCCCTCCTTCTCCCATTCCCCTCCATCCCCCATTTCCCTCCTTCCCCCATTCCCTCCTTCCCCCATTCCCCTCTTTCCACCCATTCTCCTCCTTCCCCCATTCCCCTCCTTCCCCATTCCCCTCCTTCCTCCCATTTCCCTCCTTTCCCCCATTCCACTCCTTTCCCCATTCCCCTCCTTCACCCCATTCCCCTCCTTCCCCCATTCCCCTCCTTCCCCCATTCCCCTCCTTCCCCCATTCCCCTCCTTCCCCCATTCCCCTCCTTCCCCCCATTCCCCTCCTTCCCCCCCATTCCCCTCCTTCACCCCATTCCCCTCCTACCCCCATTGCTCTCCTTCCCCCCATTCCCCTCCTTCCCCCCATTCCCCTCCTTCCCCATTCCCCTCACCCATTCCCCTCCCTCCCCCATTCCCCTCCTTCCCCCATTTCCCTCCTTCCCCCATTTCCCTCCTTTCCCCCATTCCTCTCCTTTCCCCCATTCCCCTCCTTTCCCCCATTTCCCCTCCTTTCCCCCATTCCCCTCCTTTCTCCCATTCCTCTTCTTTCCCCCCATTCTCCTCCTTTCCCCCATTCCCCTCCTCCCCATTCCCCTCCTCCCCCATTCCCCTCCTTTCCCCATTCCCCTCCTTTCCCCCATTTCCCTCCTTTACCCCATTTCCTCTCCTTTCCCCCCATTCCCCTCCTTCCTCCCATTTCCCTCCTTTACCCCATTCCCCTCCTTCCCCCCATTCCCCTCCATTCACCCATTCCCCTCCTTTCCCCCATTCCCCTCCTTCCCCCATTTCCCTCCTCCTCCCCCATTTCCCTTCTTCCCCCATTCCCCTCCTTCCCCATTCCCTCCTTTCCCCCATTCCCCTCCTTTCCCCCATTCCCCTCCTTTCCCCCCATTCCCCTCCTTTCCCCCATTCCCCTCCTTTCCCCATTAACCTCCTTTCCCCCATTCCCCTCCTTTCCCCCATTTCCCTCTTTCCCCTATTCCTCTCCTTTCGCCCCATTCTCCTCCTTTCCCCCATTTCCCTCCTTTCCTCCATTCTCCCATTCCCCTCCTTTTGCCCCATTCCCCTCCATTCCCCCATTTCCCTCCTTTCCTCCATTCCCCCATTCCCCTCCTTTCCCCCCATTCCCCTCCTTTCCCCATTTCCCTCCTTCCCCCCATTCCCCTCCTTCCCCCCATTCCCCTCCTTCCCCCCATTCCCCTCCTTCCCCCCATTCCCTCCTTCCCCCATTTCCCTCCTTTGCCCCATTCCCCTCCTTCCCCCCATTCCCCTCCTTCCTCCAATTCCCCTCCTTCCCCCATTCCCCTCCTTCCCCCATTCCCCTCCTTCCCCCATTCCCCTCCTTCCCCCATTCCCCTCCTTCCCCCATTCCCCTCCTTGCCCCCATTCCCCTCCTTCCCCCATTCCCCTCTTTCCCCCATTCACCTCCTTTCCCCCCATTGCCCTCCCTTCAACCAGTTCCCCTCCTCCCCATTCCCCTCCTTTCCCCCATTCCACTCCTTTCCCCCATTCCCTTCCTTTCCCCCCATTCCCTCCTTTCCCCATTACCCTCCTTTCCCCCATTCCCCTCCTTTCCCCATTCCCCTCCTTTCCCCCCATTCCCCTCCTTTCCCCCATTTCCTCTCCTTTCCCCCCATTCCACTCCTTTCCCCCATTCCCCTCCTCCCCCCATTCCCCTCCTTTCCCCCATTCCCCTCCTTTCCCCCATTCCCCTCCTTTCCCCCATCCCCCTTCTCCCCATTCCCCTCCTTCCCCCATTTCCCCCCTTTCCCCCATTCCCCTCCTTCCTCCCATTTCCCTCCTTTCCCCCATTCCCCTCCTTCCCCCCAGTCCCCTCCTCTCCACCATTCCTCTCCTTTCCACCATTCCACTCCTTCCCCCATTCCCCTCCTTCCCCCATTTCCCTCCTTCCCCCATTTCCCTCCTTCCCCCATTTCCCTCCTTTCCCCCCATTCCTCTCCTTTCCCCCATTCCCCTCCTTTCCCCCATTCCCCTCCTTTCCCCCCATTCCCCTCCTTTCCCCATTCCTCTCCTTTCCCCCCATTCCCCTCCTTTCCCCCATTGACCTCCTTTCCCCCATTCCTCTCCTTACCCCCATTTCCCTCCTTTCCCCATTTCCCCTCCTTTCCCCCCATTCCCCTCCCTGCAACCCATTCCCCTCCCTTCAACCCATTCCCTCCCTTCAACCCATTCCCCTCAACCCCCCCATTCCCCCTCCTTCCCCCATTCCCCTCCTTCCCCCCATTCCCCTCCTTCCCCCCATTCCCCTCCTTCCCCCCATTCCCCTCCTTCCCCCCATTCCCCTCCTTCCCCCCATTCTCCTCCTACCCCCATTCCCCTCCTTCCCTCATTCCCCTCCTTCCCCATTCCCCTCCTTCCCCCTATTCCCCTCCTTCCCCCCATTCCCCTCTTTCCCCCATTCCCCTCCTTCCCCCATTCCCCTCTTTCCCCCCATTCCCCTCCTTCCCCCATTCCCCTCCTTCCCCATTCCCTCCTTCCCCCATTTCCCTCCTTTCCCCCATTCCTCTCCTTTCCCCCCATTCCCCTCCTTTCCACCCCATTCCCCTCCTTTCCCCCATTCCCCTCCTTTCCCCGATTCCCCTCCTTTCCCCCATTCCCCTCCTTTCCCCCATTGCCCTCCTTTCCCCCATTCCCCTCCTTTCCCCCATTCCCCTCCTTTCCCCCCATTCCCCTCCTTTCCCCCATTCCACTCCTTTCCCCCCATTCCCCTCCTTTCCCCCCATTTCCTCTCTTTCCCCCCATTCCCTCCTTTCACCCCATTCCCCTCCCTACAACCCATTCCCCTCCCTTCAACCCATTCCCCTCCCTTCAACCCATTCCCCTCCTTCCCCCATTCCCCTCCTTCCCCCCATTCCCCTCCTTTCCCCATTCCCCTCCTTCACCCAATTCCCCTCCTTCCCCCATTCCCCTCCTTCCCCCATTCCCCCCCTTCCCCCATTCCCCTCCTTCCCCCCATTCCCCTCCTTCCCCCCATTCCCCTCCTTCACCCCATTCCCCTCCTACCCCCATTGCTCTCCTTCCCCCCATTCCCCTCCTTCCCCCCATTTCCCTCCTTCCCCATTCCCCTCCCCCATTCCCCTCCTTCCCCCATTCCCCTCCTTCCCCCATTTCCCTCCTTCCCCCATTTCCCTCCTTTCCCCCATTCCTCTCCTTTCCCCCATTCCCCTCCTTTCACCCATTCCCCTCCTTTCCCCCATTCCCCTCCTTTCCCCCATTCCTCTTCTTTCCCCCCATTCTCCTCCTTTCCCCCATTCCCCTCCTCCCCCCATTCCCCTCCTCCCCCATTCCCCTCCTTTCCCCCATTCCCCTCCTTTCCCCCATTTCCCTCCTTTACCCCATTTCCTCTCCTTTCCCCCCATTCCCCTCCTTCCTCCCATTTCCCTCCTTTACCCCATTCCCCTCCTTCCCCCCATTCCCCTCCATTCACCCATTCCCCTCCTTTCCCCCATTCCCCTCCTTCCCCCATTTCCCTCCTCCTCCCCATTTCCCTTCTTCCCCATTCCCCTCCTTCCCCATTCCCCTCCTTTCCCCATTCCCCTCCTTTCCCCCATTCCCCTCCTTTCCCCCCATTCCCCTCCTTTCCCCCATTCCCCTCCTTTCCCCATTAACCTCCTTTCCCCCATTCCCCTCCTTTCCCCCATTTCCCTCTTTCCCCTATTCCTCTCCTTTCGCCCCCATTCTCCTCCTTTCCCCCATTTCCCTCCTTCCCCATTCCCCTTCTTCCTCCCATTTCCCT